>NC_091287.1:60728461-61447211 GCF_032444005.1 Ranitomeya imitator
GCCTAGGGAGAGTTAGGAGCATTCCACGGCTGCTTCTAGTGTTGTGTTGAGCTTAGGGTCTGCGGTTAGTACAGTTACCACTTCCCTCAGAGCTCGTTCCATGTTGCTCCTAGACCACCGCATCATAACAGGTCACGGACCGGGTCTAGCCACCGTGACAGCCTCAGAACCGAACCAGAGAGGCCCGTACCGAGGACGCGTGGCCCTGTGTCTGGGGGCGCTCCAACTGTGCCTAAGAAAAAGAAGCAGACACTTATCTTTGCTGAATTGGCAGCAAGCAGGAGAGGCCAGGCAGAGATCCAACACTTCCAAAAGAACATTGACAACTGGCATGGACTAATGAGTCCTGCAAAGCTAAATACCCCAGTCAGAATTGCAATTAGCAGAAACACCTGTCCAAGACTGCAGCCCAGGAACAACTGCATTACCATCAACAACCACCAGAGGGAGCCCAAGAGCAGAATTCACAACAGCTTCCGCAGTCTAGTGTTTCACTGGTTGGGCCCAGTCCTTTTGTCTGCCCTTATTCACACTGAGGTCAACATTGACACATGGTAAGGTTTTAATATTAGACTGTGTAGGACTGTCCCGATCAGAGTTACCGTGACGAGTTGGGATGGCTTTTGTGCTTTTTTTTTTTATCACAAAACAGTCTTACTAAAAACTCTGTGTTATTTAAATGCACTTTTGCTTTTTTACTTAGTTACATCAGGGTTTTCGCTTACTTTTTTCTCTTGTAGATTTTAATGTTTTGTGGCCAATGTGAACATGTGTTTAACCTCTGCATGTGTACCAACTCAAGTTTAGCTCAATTTTTGTGTTTTTTTTCTCCATAAAAGATAGGCAGTGTTTACAAATATATTAAAAAGATATTATAAAGAAGACGAATCATGTGTATATTACAATTACAAATAAAAAGGGATTAACGGTGAAAATTGACTTACGATTCTTTCATATCATTCAATGGTACACCGTGTGCTGGCTGGGGGAGGGGACCTTCCTCACTTACTCTCAGGTCAGATTGCATAGCCTGTAAAGTAAGCTGCGGAGACACCATCCCGTTTTTCTCAATGCAAGCAATGAATAGCCAGGCCTTTCCCCGGGAAGGAACAACAACGGGAAGGGCAGCATCCAATAAAGGAAAACATCCAATAAAGGAAAACCACCTATGCCAAGCATGGTATCCATCCACAGACAGCTGTTTCGGGGTTTTAGCCCCTCATCAGTGTGGAGTAGGAAACTGGCTATTAGGAGCAGTGCCTAGTAAAAGGCTGTGAAGGTACAGATGAATGACCCCGGGGAGACCAAAACATCCAACACCGCGGAGACACCATCACGTGTTTCTCAACGCAGTGATCCAGAACACTGCCCCCATCCCTTATGGGAAATATGCAGATGCATGTAAAGTAAGCTGCGGAGACACCATCACATGTTTCTCAATGCAAGCAATGAATAGCCAGGCCTTTCCCCGGGAAGGAACTGTCGGGGTCGTCACGACAATACCCTTCCTTCACCAGTCATTCCAAATTAGATTATGTGAGCATTGGTACCGGATAAGAATGAGTCAAAGGCTGGTTCAAACTCAGTGCATGCTCGTGTGTCTACAAGTTGTAGCAACGTCACAGCAACTGAACTTTATTTCCCGTTACATAGCATTATATGGTCCATTGGGGGAAGGTGTGCAGAGGGCGGGGTTAGGCAGGGTTTAAGCAATATGTCTAGTATTCAGTCTTTCTGGTTGGTTCTGACGTCATCTGATGGATCCTCCTTTCTCCACGTCACTCAGGTTTCGACTTCAACAGAAATGATACTTAGCTTCTGGAATGTGAAACTTGCTTCTTTAGCAGAAGCAGAACTAGGGCAAAGGTGAATACTGGCAGCCATGTTAAATACAGTTACATTTGCATTAGCAAGCAAAAAGGGGAAAACTTATTGTTTCACAGCATAAGAATATAAAAGTACAAAAGTGTATAAAGATATATATTTTCACCTTGACAGAACAACCACGGGAAGGGCAGCATCCAATAAAGGAAAACATCCAATAAAGGAAAACCACCTATGCCAAGCATGGTATCCATCCGTGATGGTGTCTCCGCGGTGTTGGATGTTTTGGTCTCCCCGAGGTCATTCATCTGTACCTTCACAGCCTTTTACTAGGCACTGCTCCTAATAGCCAGTTTCCTACAAGTTGGAAACTTGGGCTGAAAGGTGGCAGATGAGGTTTAACAATGATAAATGTAAGGTTATACACATGGGAAGAGGGAATCAATATCACCATTACACACTGAACGGGAAACCACTGGGTAAATCTGACAGGGAGAAGGACTTGGGGATCCTAGTTAATGATAAACTTACCTGGAGCAGCCAGTGCCAGGCAGCAGCTGCCAAGGCAAACAGGATCATGGGGTGCATTAAAAGAGGTCTGGATACACATGATGAGAGCATTATACTGCCTCTGTACAAATCCCTAGTTAGACCGCACATGGAGTACTGTGTCCAGTTTTGGGCACCGGTGCTCAGGAAGGATATAATGGAACTAGAGAGAGTACAAAGGAGGGCAACAAAATTAATAAAGGGGATGGGAGAACTACAATACCCAGATAGACAGGGCAGCACGGTGGCTCAGTGGATAGCACTGCAGCCTTGCAGCGCTGGGGTCCTGGGTTCGAATCCCACCCAGGACAACATCTGCAAAAGAGTTTGTATGTTCTCTCCGTGTTTGCGTGGGTTTCCTCCGGGTACTCCGGTTTCCTCCCACATTCCAAAGACATACTGATAGGGAATCTAGATTGTGAGCCCCATCGGGGACAGTGATGATAATGTGTGCAAAACTGTAAAGCGCTGCGGAATATGTTAGCGCTATATAAAAATAAAGATTATTATTATTATTATTATTAGATAGATTAGCGAAATTAGGATTATTTAGTCTAGAAAAAAGACGACTGAGGGGCGATCTAATAACCATGTATAAGTATATAAGGGGACAATACAAATATCTCGCTGAGGATCTGTTTATACCAAGGAAGGTGACGGGCACAAGGGGGCATTCTTTGCGTCTGGAGGAGAGAAGGTTTTTCCACCAACATAGAAGAGGATTCTTTACTGTTAGGGCAGTGAGAATCTGGAATTGCTTGCCTGAGGAGGTGGTGATGGCGAACTCAGTCGAGGGGTTCAAGAGAGGCCTGGATGTCTTCCTGGAGCAGAACAATATTGTATCATACAATTATTAGGTTCTGTAGAAGGACGTAGATCTGGGTATTTATTATGATGGAATATAGGCTGAACTGGATGGACAAATGTCTTTTTTCGGCCTTACTAACTATGTTACTATGTTACTATGTTACTCCACACTGATGAGGGGCAAAAACCCCGAAACAGCTGTCTGTGGATGGATACCAAGCTTGGCATAGGTGGTTTTCCTTTATTGGATGTTTTCCTTTATTGGATGCTGCCCTTCCCGTGGTTGTTCCTTCCCGGGGAAAGGCCTGGCTATTCATTGCTTGCGTTGAGAAACATGTGATGGTGTCTCCGTAGCTTACTTTACATGCATCTGCATATTTCCCATAAGGGATGGGGGCAGTGCTCTGGATCACTGCATTGAGAAACACGTGATGGTGTCTACGCGGTGTTGGATGTTTTGGTCTCCCCGAGGTCATTCATCTATACCTTCACAGATTGCACAGCCTGTCGTAGCTGAATCCCCCGGCAACAGACACTGCAAGAATCCTGCTTTACACAGATATTCCCTGCCTAAAGCCCAAGCACTCTCCCTGGGGTGACATCATTTAGGGGCTGAAATCTCCTCTTTACTTAGAGCTATGGTAACTATTTTTATGCATAATTTGCTGGGTGAACCTCACATACGAAATACACCAGGTTCCCGAGGTGCACCATGTCGGAGCGGTTCTTTGAAGTGTAAGCACAGCGTACTTACATGAACCGCTTAAGGAGAAATCGGCACTTTGCACTCATTGCGTTTAGCTGCTATCGCTTACAGTGATTGACAGATCTACAGATGGGCATTCGTGATATCTACTCCTTATATTTCTAGTCCAGATCGGTGGCCCAATATATCACTGTAATAGAACAAAGAAATCCCTGCCATTTGGAAGGAACTTATACCAGTTTTAGTTGGTACTAGATGGGGGAATTGTTTGCTGTAGCTACAAGGACCAAAAAAATTATTTTGGGAGGAGGAAATGAGGGGTTTAGGATTCAAACACACACAAGCCAGAGTGAGGGTTTGAATTACACACATAGCAGCAGGCAGAAGAGAAGAGTGGGGTTCGGAGTGACCCGCAGTATCTTGTAGAGTTAGGTAGACTCAAGCATGGCATATTCACATTATCGTGACAGCTTGGATACGGAGAGTATTAAGATTATTATTTGGGGGCTATGGGGATACCATTGTACTGTATTGGGAACACAATATATTGTATGTTGGACTATGGGGGTAACCGTACTGTGCTGTAGTGGGAGCATCATGCTGTGGGGAAACCAATTTACTGTGTGTGTCTGGAGGGGCAAGTGCTGTGAAGTGAGCATCATACTATGTGGGGGAGCCTCGGATTTAAAAATATATATTCTTAGAAAATTGCTAACATGTTAAATACTTATTTCACCTGCTGTATGTCATAATACCTCCTCACCTCGCCCCCTATGTGTCGGAGTCCCCCAAGGTTCAGTCCTGGGGCCCCTGCTCTTCGCCATTTACACCTTCGGCCTGGGACACCTCATAGAATCTCACAGCTTTCAGTATCACCTCTATGCTGACGACACACAAATCTACATCTCTGGACCAGATATCACCACCCTGCTAACCAGAATCCCACAATGTCTGTCTGCTATTTCATTCTTAAACTCCGCTAGATTTCTAAAACTTAATATGGACAAAACAGAATTCATCATCGTTCCCCCATCTCGCTGCCTTGGGGTAATTTCTGATCTCTACTTCAAACCACATATCCAAGCCCTTTCCACATCCCGCTGAGTTCAACTCAAAAATATTTCCAAGAATCTGCAAAAACCCTAACCCATGCCCTCATCATCTTCCGCCTTGACTACTGCAACCTCCTGCTCTGTGGCCTCCCCTCTAACACTCTCGCACCCCTCCAATCTATTCTAAACTCCGATGCCTGACTAATCCACCTGTTCCCCCACTATTCCCCAGCCTCCCTCCTCTGTCAATCACTGCACTGGCTCCCCATTACCCAAAGACTTCAGTTCAAAACCCTAACCATGATATACAAAGCCATCCACAATCTATGCCCTCCATACATTTACTGTATGACCTTGTATCCCGGTACTTACTTGCATGCAACCTCCCATCCTCACAAGATCTCCTTCTCTACTCCCCTCTTATCTCCTCTTCCCACAGACGCGTACAAGATTTCTCCAGGACCTCCACCCTGCTCTGTAACTCTCTACCACAACACATCAGACTCTCACCTACCGTGAAAACCTTCAAAAGGAACCTGAAAACCTACCTCTTCTGACAAGCCTACAACCTGCAGTAACCACCGATCCACCAAACCGCTGCACGGCCAGTTCTGCCCTCACCTACTGTATCCTCACCCATCCCTTGTAGATTGTGAGCCTTCGCGGGCAGGGTCCTCTCTCCTCCTGTACCAGTCGTGACCTGTGTTAAGATTACCGTACTTGTCTTTTGTTAGGTACACCCCTCCTCACATGTAAAGTGCCATGGAATAAATAGCGCTATAATAATAAATATTAATAATAATAACAATAAATAATAATTTTGGTTTGGCATTCCAGTGATTTCTATGTATGCTCCTGCTCAGGGGCATTACTATCAGGAGGCAGACTGCAAAATCAGTATCATTATAGGGAGAGAACAGGAGACATATTATTATAAGCAATCACAGGGGTAAGAAGGTACAGGGTCAATATTATTATTGTACAGGGTGAAGGAGGATCATTATAAGGAGGCATGGGGGGCATTATTTCTATATGCTGCTCTACTTAGATATAAGAAAGCATACGGGGCATTATTACTTTGTGTAAAGAGGGAACATTATTACTGTGTAGGGGCATGGAGGAGGCACTGTTATTGTGGGGGACACAAAAAGAGGCTAGGATTACCATACACGACACAGAGGGGCAATATTACTGTTTAGATTACTTATTATTGCACTACATGGTATGTACAGGAATGGGGGAATCTATGGAGGGTAAAAGTTGTAAGTCAAAGAAGTCTCTGTGTTACATTCTGCAGGGATGAGTTATGGATTGAAGAAGTGATCATGATGTTTTGGCCTGAATGGAATGAAAGGAAAAATGAATGACTGCGATTATTGAGAACGTCTTTGGTGAGACCCTGCACAGTACACACATATACAGTCCGCAGTGCACTTGTGTAAAACTGATAGTACCATTATATGGACACTGTATGGTGGTGATATCAGTACTAGTACATTGGTTTCAGCTAATGATCCATATGGCGGTATTATCACTACTGTATATGCTGGTAATATTTTGATCTGCTCTGGTGCTATTTGTTTGCTAGGCTAAGTTCCCGTGATGAGCAGTTGGTGAGTTTTTGATGTTGCAGATTTTCTGCTGCATTTTTCCACCTATTAGGTAAATTAGGCTACTTGCATTTTTATTACATTTTTGTATCTTTTTGACTCTGTGTTTTTTTGTTTATTTGCTATGTTATCTGTTGAATAAATCTGCTTTATTTTTGATACTTCCTTGTACTCGGCTTCAACAAAGCTTTATTGATAGAGTCATGTGTGGATTTTATGTATTTTGTGCTTTTTTCCTGATCTTATGCAATTCAATGGATAAAATCTGCATATAAATCTCAGCGTAATCGCAAGAAAAATTGATCCTGTATATTGTGGATTTCAAACACACATGCACAGCAGGTCATTTTATACAGAGTATAAAAAATCACAGTGGGCATGAGATTTCTATAAATCCCATCCACTTTGTTGGGACTGTATGAAGATGCGTTTTTTATGTAGTGAAAATACTCAATGTGAGAACTTAACCATATACTGTAATATTATTATTATGAAATCTTATATTGGAAATATAGATAATAGTAAATTATTGATTTCCTCCAGGTAGAATAAAATTAGTATTAGAGACCTCAATCTAGGGAAAAGGGAGGCGACAGCATGGGCTTGAAACGCCAGGACTGCATTTTAGTCCCAGTCCATCCAAAAGTCACAATATCCAGAAAAAGTAAATGATTACACAAGTGAAGAACATTTAGCATCCAAACTCTGTTTAACATATTTTATGGAGGAAAAGACAGATGTAAAAGCCGGCCTCACTGGTCAAATCCATGGTTCTTCCCTCCATGCCCGAGTTTGAAACTGATGCTCAGCCTATGGTGTTGCCACGTGAATTATTGCTAGGCAACTTCCTTTTATGGTGAGATGTCCCTTTAAGATTGCATCACCAGATTCCTTGATGACAATACCCCACAAGATTCCGTTACGATGACATCATAATGCGCTGCCACTACTTAATCAAGTGCTTACTGCCCAGGTGTCAGTGTTTTCAGTGATTGGCTGCGAAGCTGGTGATATACTGACTACGCTTGGATTTGTTAGAGATGTCTGGAATTTCTTCAGATAAACGTGAGGTGTTGGCACTATTCAAGGAGATTCTTACCACCTATGACCTTGACAATGTGCTACCACTACCCGATGGCGTCCTCAGCTTCACTTACCGGCTGGTTATGAAGCTAGTGAGCGACTGCCTGACCAAATACTACCGAGATCGTATAAGCTCAGAATATCTTGAGCATTTACAGATGAACATCAGGACATTAGTACAGCAGGTAAGTAACATACAAACTGGGCAAAGCACATAAAATAATAATGGATAATATTCATAAAATACAAAGTGGGGAAGGGGCAGTGATAGCGTGGGCCTGTGTGCTCTAAAATGCCAGGGCTGAATTTTACTCCCAGTCCACCCTGGTCACAATATGGAAAAAAAGTAAATATTTATACATTTAAAGAATATTTAGCATCCAAAACCTGTTTAAAATAATTTGGGGGGGGGGGGGGAGACGGATATAAAAGCCTGATCAGTAGAGTAAAGCCATGGTTTTTCCTCTTTCACTGATTATGGTTCTGATGCTCAACCCATAATGTTGCCACCTTAATTATTACTAGAATGTTGCTAGGCAACTTCCTTTTATGGTGAGACACCCCTTTAACCCCTTCACCACCTTGTGATTTTCCATTTTTGTGCTTTCATTTTTTTTCTCCCCTTCTCAGAGCCATAACATTGTTTTACCATCAATATAACCTATGAGGGCTTGTTTTTTGCAGGCCGAGTTGTAGTTTTAAATGACACCATAGATTACATATATTGTACTGGAAAACGGGAAAAAAATTTCAACTGCGGTGAAATTGCAAAAAAGTGCAATTCCACAATATTGTTTTATTTAAAATGTTCACTAAATACTAAAACTGACCTGGTAATATGAATCTACAGGTCAGTACGAGAATGCAGATACCAAACATGTATAGGTTCTTTTTTTTTAACTTAAGTGGTGGAAAAAGAAATCTGAACGCCGGGCATGAGTCGGTGTTCATAAAAGATGATCAATGGACAGGCACACTGGTCTTCTGCAGACCCCCGGCTGTCATGACCACCCATCGCAACCCCAGTATCATGTGACAAGGGCGCTGATGAGCAAGACTTGTGACACGGTTTCGGTCAGCACGTCTTAAATGCTGTTGTCAGTTATTGACAGCGACATTAAGTAGTTGACAGCCGAAATCCATCTGTATCTGTTTGCAGGACATGATAGCTGATCACATCAACTGTCATGTGCGGGTAGAGATGCGGGCTCTGGCGCTGCCTAAAAAAGACAGGGACACGACCTTGGTCGTATCTATACTTTCAAAGTTATAAACAGGTTAACATTCTATCCCCGGATTCCATGATGACATCACTGATGAAATGTTAACAATCCACCATGAGATTCTATGATGACATCATAATGCGCTGCCACTACTTACCCAAGTGCTTACTGCCCAGGTGTCTGTGTTGTCAGTGATTGGCTGCGAAGCTGGTGATATACTGACTGCGCTTGGATTTGTTAGAAATGTCTAGAATTTCTTCAGATAACCGTGAAGTGTTGGCACTACTCCAGGGGATTCTTACCACCTATGCCCTTGACATTGTGCTACCACTACCCGATGGTGTCCTCAGCTTCACTTACCGGCTGGTTATGAAGCTAGTGAGCGACTGCCTGACCAAATACTACCGAGGTTGTATAAGCTCAGAATATCTTGAGCATTTACAGATTAACATCAGGACATTAGTACAACAGGTAACAGACAATCTGGGCAAAGCACATAAAATAATAAAGAATAATATTTATAAAATACAAGTTTATTTACATGAAATATGTATTTTGGCCAAGAGCAATTTAATTTATCGCTTATACGAAATATCCATATATGTATTAATTGTAGCTGTAGATTGCAGGAGTAAAATGGTGACATAAATAATGTCCTATATTCTCTACTTTCTCTCATGACTTTCCTTTTTTGTTTATTTCCATTTTTATAGGTGGAAGAAAAATCCCGAAGTGGAGATTTGGCCTTTTTTAAACAACTGGCCCAAAAGTTCCTGTATGTACTAGACTATATAGCCCGCTCACTGAAGCGTTTGGTAAGAATCCGTCACCTTCTATATCTCTTGTCTGATCTTCTCCAGATTACTAGTCATATAGCAGATTGTCATATTTCTCATTTTAGAAGCCTCCCTGTCCGCTCCAGGCAGATGCAGGATATGTTATGGCCGCCGGTCTCTGCTCCATCCTCTGTGGTCACAGTCTGTGCTGTACTCAGTGGTGCGGACCTTTCATATCACATCTGTTTCGCTTTATCTTCCTTCTTGTAAATTCTGCAGTTCTGGTAATAGATGTTATTGGAGAACTGTTGTACATACAAGTCCCTTATACATTAATGTGGATTTACTGGACGGAGCGGCTGTATATAGTCCACGCAATTCCACAATTATGTAAATCCAGGTTTAGTCCTTTCTGTCTTTTGTGCACGGTAATTTAGTATTTGTGAAAGTTATATTAATTGTACGTATTATATCCATCAGGAAACACCGGACGGTGACTCCAAAGAGGGGCAACAACGAAATATCGCTGACCCCAATACCAGTGAGCCAGGGCTAAAAACTGATCTGATTGAAGGTAAGCTGATCATCTCGTATTCCTACAAACATTAATATTATGGAGACACCAGAGAATATATAAATTTACTCTTCACCCTCTGTATGAGGCCGGAGACGGCTCCTGACCTCCTACAGACTATAATGGAGAGGGCTCATGCAATTCTGAAAACCCCTCTGGTTCTATCTTCTGGGATCTTCTCAGCCCCAAAATGGACAAAGAACCTCACAGGGTCTCCATTGAAGTCCTTGTCAGATTCCGAACAATCACACATTTATGGTAGAGTATATCTATCTATGGATGCACCATAATTATATACAGTATGTGCAGAATATCCATATAACTAGTATTATACCATTTACTTGTCTTTCCTTCCTTATATCGATGTGTTATGCATTAAGTACTGATATTATCTAATACATGATGTCTCATTATTTTATCATTATATTAGAGACAACTAAGCCGGCAACTGCTGACGGTGGAATACCTGAGATACCAGAGATCCCCGAGTCTGCCAGTGTAAGTATCAGAGAAAACATCTGTATATCATCCGATAGCGGGGTATGAATTACACATCACATGTTACACCCCATAGGACAGCGGGTTACCTCTATTCTTAATGTAGATTGGACCTATTATTATTATTCCTGTCTCCTCTGTGTGATGTCCCTTACCATCCCCTCCAGTACAATGATATATGTGTATGGAGGATATCCCTATAATATAATAGTGTCTGGGGAGCGTCCTGCTTGTATCATGTCCTCTACATCTGCTGCAGTGTAATCAGCAGGGACATAATGGAGAGAAGTTCCTGCATCTGCAGCTTTTATTTTCCTGCAACCTCTATGTATCACTGTCATTTCTTATTCTTGTAGGCCGTGATCAGATCATTGAGCCCTATGAATAAACCAAGGATGAGCGACTATACCCAGATCAAAGAGATCGGCAGTGGATCTTATGGGTGAGCTTTATGTATAACCTACATTCTTCCCAAATTCCTTCTGATGATGCCTCTGTCTATATGTCCTGCCTTAGGGAAATTCCTGTATATGAGTCCACATCTACTGTAAATGTTACTGTTTTCCAGGACCTGTGACATTTTTTTTGTCCGATAGAGCTTTGTTAGGGCTTATTTTTTGTTTTTTGTGTGGCGATCTGTTGTTGTTATAGACACCACTTTGCACTAGATCTAATCTACATCTAGTCATCTAGTCCACATCTACTGAACACTATTCAGCTCAGTTAGGATGTGATATGGATGAGAACCTCCCATAGGTGATCTTTTATGTTGAGTTATTTTATGCATTTCCAGACATTGACTTCTAGTGACGGCCGTACATCTACTATTAACTATTAGTACAGAAGATCTTTTGACATATAGAGACTGTAAGAATTCTGTATAAACTATGGATTTTTCTCCTCTACAGGGCCGTCCACTTAGTGCGTCATAAAGACACAAAGAAGGTGTTCGCCATGAAGAAACGAGCCAGGAGTAAACTGCATGACCCATACTATCTTAAATTGGCCTATGTGGAAAGGGATATCGCAATATTCTCCGATTGTCCCTTTATTGTCTCCGCATTTTGTTCCTTCCCAACTAAACGACACCTGTGTATGGTCATGGACTTTGAAGCAGGTAAGACATATCCATTGTATCTATATCCAGCCCGTATCTGCTTAAATATATAAAGGTCCCAATGTATTTATATTTCATTACTCTACATGCTCATAAGAACAGTTTAGGAGGATTACATCTTTCTGACGTAATCATTTTCATTGCTTCTTATTGCATTCTTTTATGATGTTGGGGCAACAAAAACACTGCAATTCTATCTGAGTTCATTTGTTTTTTTTATTATTTATTTTGAATGGAGAAAAAGTGATTTTTATATTTAATTTTTTTTCCACAAATATTTAAATTATTTTTTTTAAATCTTCATAAGGGACCTGAATTTGCAATTATATAATCATATTTACTTTGCACTGCAATATGGGTATTGCAGAATATGGTGAACAGATTGGTCCACTATGAAGCCAAGCTACACACTGACCTTCACAGAAGTACCATAATGGCAAGGATAGTAGTCTTCCGCAGACACTCAGCAGCCATAGCAAACCACTGATATGGAATGGGGCGATGAGAGCATAGAGCAGCTCGCCTCCAGGTCACCTGCTGTAAATGCCAATGTCTGAGATTGACAGTGCAATGTAAGAGGTTACCAGCAGGGGGCAGATCTGAGCACACTTTCTGTATAGGACTACTCTGCAGTATACAGTATACGCTCTACATCACACAGTGTGTCTCTATGATTGACTCCCTGCCCCAATGTCTCAGCTTATTTCTCATTCACACTCATCATGTGTAATTTACATTGTAACAAACCCTCACCTGTCATATTTGCTTTCTGCTGTAGGAGGAGACTGTAGAAATTTCTTAAGGTTTTACGGTCCTTTTCCCCTGGACTTGGCCCGCATCTACATTGCAGAAACGGTTCTTGCTGTGGAATATCTGCACAGCTATGGTGTGGTTCACCGAGACCTGAAGCCTGAAAAGTAAGTGAATACAGCAGTATAATAAAGGGAGAGACAGTTATAGTTTGGTGTACAGTCTATGGGTTATTACTTGGGGCTGACAATATCTTTTCTTTCACAGCCTCATGATATCATCAACTGGACATATCAAAGTCACCGATTTGGGGATTTCAAGACTCGGACTCATGAGACCAACATCAGACATTTACAAGGCTCCAACTAAAGACATCACCAGAGAGTTCCGTGATGATGGGGTTAGCTTTACATAAAAACTTGTTCTTTACATTCTTTACAGATCTGATCTATTTCTGTTTCTCTGATATTTTCTCACATAGAAAACTTTTCCACTGATATTATTTGTCACAGTTATTTTCATTGATCATCTTCTCATTGTTCTGTTGGTTTCCAGATAACTGGCACCTATCATTATGTAGCCCCAGAAGTCATCTTACAGAAGGGCTATGGAAGGCCTATTGACTGGTGGGCAATAGGGATCATCTTGTATGAATTTCTTACCGGCCATGTGCCATTTAACGGAAGAAACAAAAAACATATTTTCTATAGTATCCTCGCGGGTAAGTAAAATAATCTGAATGCTTTGTGATGCCATAGTAATTTGGTTCAGTTGTTAGGTTCATTCTTTGGTTTACTTTTGATCATTTTTTTTAAATGATAGTAAATGTAGAGACTTTCTTTTCTGTAATATTTACTTTTTATATAACAGATAACATCACTTTGAAAATTAAAAATTCTACTCATCATCCCGATGCTCAAGACTTCATGATTCAGCTGCTCAACAAAGATCCAACACATAGACTCGGGACAGGTAATGTATATAGTAGTATTAATAATGACTTATAACTCCTCTGTGACCTGACAAATAGATAATTTCCATGAGGATCAGCACTGAAGTCTCTGCTTTATCTTCTTGTCTATTCCCCATTCTTCATGCTGTGACTTATAGTATATTTTAGCTCTGATATGTCTTCAGTTTAGATTAACATAACATGTACAGTATTCCTAACATTGCCTGGATCACTTTTTTCTTGTCTTCCTTTTCCAGGAGGAGCAAATGAGATCAAGAGTCATCCATTCCTGAGTGAGTTAGATTTTGAGAACCTTCAAAATCTGAAGCCATTGTATAGGCCAGATCTTAGTTCAGAGGAGGACACCCGCTACTTTCAATGTAAGTAGATTGAGACGTCATCTGGTTAAAGCTGCCTTTTGTCTTGTCTTTCATTTATGTGACAATATGTTCCCATCATTATTAGTAATAAGATGGTAACTGTCTGTGATTATATTAATAATCTCTGATAATACTTGTACTTTGTAGCTGGCATTAGGAGACCCAAATATACGGATTCAGATGAGGGTGACACAAGTGAGAAGGTCAGTAACTGGCCAGAAAGCTTAAACTATGTATCATCTTCTCAAAGACTTTCTAAGGTAAGTATGTGATCAGTAAATCCACAAAACTATAACTAAAAATAGTTTTAAAATACTGTATATATACTTAATTTTACTCTGTGTATTTTAGCTGTATCCAAGCAATACCAGGACGATGATCAATGAAGATCACAAGCCATCTCCAGATTGTTCTCTAGAGACAAGCACAAAACACTCAGACGTGTGAGTAGATTATTATTATGGGGTATAGCAATGACATATCTTCAGAATACCAAATGCAAGACGCATATGACACAATACTAAATCCAGAACCCACCACCCCATGATTGATCATAACTGTAGGGTCTGGCTTGTGATAACGCTGGTGATAACACCTGATCATTGTGACCAGCCTTTCATTTCCAGTTCATTAAAGCCCTTTATTACTAGTTATTATTCATTCTTGCTGATAGAAGGCAGTCCTGTGCAAGGTATCCCCTCCATTTTGTCCAAGTGTCCTAATTGACCATACAGAAAGGAGACTTTTTTTAATTGCTTTCACTTGTGATTTATTTATTTTTCTTCTACCAAACAGGCAGAAAGAATCTTCTTCTAGTGGAAGTGATGGTGATAGTGAGTATTTCACTGCTAACAGCAAGTCACCCTCTCCCACATTGTCAGGTATGTGCAGGTCTATAGGACATCTTGTTATAGCTAATGATCAAAAAGTGTAATGTGAATGTTACATGAGGGCTCAGAAAATCACTGCTTTTTTGTGCCTTTAAAATAATCGACAATCCAACACTTCATTGTAAAAAATTCTCACGCTTTCGTGCTGTGTATTAAAAGATATAAGGGGCCATACAGTCTGGTGCCTAGCTAGGAAAAAAAACAAATGTCTGCATGAGATTTCTGACATCTCATAGCTTTTGCTATCACTGTAAAAAGTAGCTTACAATTTACATGCAAAAACACTGCAAAAAGCTCCATTTGACCATAGCCTTAAGGTGCAATGCCAGAATCCCAGTACTATAAGGTACAAAAATAAAATAACTCTACTAGATGAAGATATAAATCTAATCTCATAGGAGTTTATCATTGATTTGTTTTTCTTACTTTTTTATATGAATTTCCAGTTGAGAAGAAAAATAAATCTGTATTGAACCTGGGAGAAAAGCAAAACCCAGAAATAGTAGCAGAGACTGAACCTATCAGGGGTAAGTGTGACAATAAGGTCTATGTTGTCTGATGTCGGCGGCTGAGAATATTTCCCGAGGAGGATATATTATATGTCAGTGGTGGGATTTTCACATCTATGACTGACAATGATTATTGACTTGTTTTTCTTACTTTTTTACATGAATTTCCAGTTGATACAAAAAATAAATCTGCATTAAAACTGGGAGATCAAGACCCAGAAATAGTCCCAGAGGCAGAACCTAGCAGAGGTAAGTGTGACAATAAGGTCTATGCTGTCTGATGTTGGCGACTGACAATAGTTCACGAGGAGGATATATTATATGTCACTGGTGGGATTGTCACATCTATGACTGACAATGATTATTGACTTGTTTTTCTTACTTTTTTACATGAATTTCCAGTTGATACAAAAAGTAAATCGGCATTAAAACTGGGAGAAGATCAAGACCCAGAAATAGTCCCAGAGGCAGAACCTAGCAGAGGTAAGTGTGACAATAAGGTCTATGTTGTCTGATGTTGGCGACTGAGAATATTTCACGAAGAGGATATATTATATGTCACTGGTGGGATTGTCACATCTATGACTGACAATGATTATTGACTTGTTTTTCTTACTTTTTAACATGAATTTCCAGTTGAGACAAAAAATATATCTGCATTAAAACTGGGAGAAGATCAAGACCCAGAAATAGTAGCAGAGGCAAAACCTAGCAGAGGTAAGTGTGACAATAAGGTCTATGCTGTCTGATGTCGGCGATTGAGAATTATTCACGAGGAGATGTTAACTCCCAGTGGTACGATTGCCACATGTATGATGACTGACAATGATCATTGACTTGTTTTTTTTACTTTTTATTTGAATTTCTAGTTGACAAGAAAAATAAGTCTGCAATAAAACTGGTAGAAGAGCAAAATGCCAAAATAGTAGAAGAGCGAGAACCTAGAAGACGTAAGTGTGAATGAGGTCTTTGTTGTTTGATGTTGGCCAGTGAGAATAATTCATGTGGAGAAGATGTTATCTGTCAGTGGTGGGATTGTCACATGTATGATGACTGACAATGATCCTGTTCCTCTGCACAGATAAGATTTCTGTACTGTCCTGCCATGACACCAAAGCAGTATCTTCTAATATAGATTCCCATTACTTACATTAGTTTTATATCTCTTCTCATAGGTTCCATCTTCCGACAGATTATATCATCCTGCCGGCGTGGATTATCCAGGGCTGCTCGCAGCATCAGAAAAAGATGTATTTTTCCAATCTGTCGTTAGGGCACCATATACATCTAGTGCCCTGAAGAAAGTACAGCAAGTCCATCATCGAAGCTGTACTTGGGCAGCACGGTGGCGCAGTGGTTAGCACTGTTGCTTTGCAGCACTGGGATCCTGGGTTTAAATGTCACTAAGGAAATCATCTGCAAGGAGTTTGTATGTTCTCCCCGTGTTAGCGTGGGTTTCCTCAGGGTACTCCGGGTTCCTCCCACACTCCAAAGACATACTGATAGGGAATTTTCTGTGGAATATGATGGCGCACAAATACATGTAATAAATAATGAAAACATAAGAAAACCAAGAGTCTTTAAATCCAAAAGTATAAACAAGTACTAATAATAATGAAAGATAGTCCAAGAAAAGTAATCACTATCAAAATATCTTTAATAATAATACAAAAACACAAATGGGACATAAAAAACACATACAATACAATACAAAAAAATAATATAATTGGATAGGTCTAATGAACAATAATGCAAGACTGGCAGAGGGTAATCAAATTCACAATAAGAGGGAGAGCACGGTACTCAAAAAAATATATGAGTATACAATCAATTCCAGCAATAGTATATGTCAGCTGGAAAGCACAAGTGTGCATAAATACTGAGGCAAAGGAGTGACCATACACTAACCCTCATGTCATGTGGGAAAGACGCACGAGGGATCACAGGGGCCACTCTATAATAGTATAAGCCATGTGGCAGGAAGATCAAACCCCCATGACTCCCCGAATAAAAGTGCCAATAGTACGCTTATGTGCAAAATAGCATGTGTCTTACCACGGGAAACCGAACACCCACCGCACAGGTACCTGTGTTCGGTTTCCCGTGGTAAGACACATGCTATTTTGCACATAAGCGTACTATTGGCACTTTTATTCGGGGAGTCATGGGGGTTTGATCTTCCTGCCACATGGCTTATACTATTATAGAGTGGCCCCTGTGATCCCTCGTGCGTCTTTCCCACATGACATGAGGGTTAGTGTATGGTCACTCCTTTGCCTCAGTATTTATGCACACTTGTGCTTTCCAGCTGACATATACTATTGCTGGAATTGATTGTATACTCATATATTTTTTTGAGTACCGTGCTCTCCCTCTTATTGTGAATTTGATTACCCTCTGCCAGTCTTGCATTATTGTTCATTAGACCTATCCAATTATATTATTTTTTTGTATTGTATTGTATGTGTTTTTTATGTCCCATTTGTGTTTTTGTATTATTATTAAAGATATTTTGATAGTGATTACTTTTCTTGGACTATCTTTCATTATTATTAGTACTTGTTTATACTTTTGGATTTAAAGACTCTTGGTTTTCTTATGTTTTCCTTATAGCTTTTTTGAGTTTTCCCTTTATTATGGTCATAATATATGGTCAGTTCTGGTATGTCATTATGTAATAAATAATACCTGTGCGGAAAGATTTCTAACAACTACCTGTGGCCTCCTGAATTAATTAATGTTCCTTTGTAATAGAATATTTCTGAAATATATGGCATACCAATACTGTACGTCGTACATGTTTGAAGCACCCTGATGAAGTTTTGTTTTTTTCACTAAACGCGCATGTACTGTAGAGTGGTGGGGTAACATTCTTCCCTACTGCATTCTTCTCTGGGATCAAGCTCTGTCCGGCTCCTCTTTTGTGTGATGTCGTAGCTACATAGTTACATACATAGGTTGAAAAAAGACCTAACTCCATCAAGTTTAACCTGTCTCCAGCAATTGTCCATTTTGTCACTACATTAAATTTCACCCACAATGTTATGTGTATTGAGAAAATCACCCAGCCCTTTTTAACCCCTTCATGACCCAGCCTATTTTGACCTTAAAGACCTTGCCGTTTTTTGCAATTCTGACCAGTGTCCCTTTATGAGGTAATAACTCAGGAACGCTTCAACGGATCCTAGCGGTTCTGAGATTATTTTTTCGTGACATATTGGGCTTCATGTTAGTGGTAAATTTAGGTCAATAAATTCTGCGTTTATTTGTGATAAAAACGGAAATTTGGCGAAAATTTTGAAAATTTCGCAATTTTCACATTTTGAATTTTTATTCTGTTAAACCAGAGAGTTATGTGACACAAAATAGTTAATAAATAACATTTCCCACATGTATACTTTACATCAGCACAATTTTGGAAACAACATTTTTTTTTGCTAGGAAGTTATAAGGGTTAAAATTTGACCAGCGATTTCTCATTTTTACAACGAAATTTACAAAACCATTTTTTTTTAGGGATCACCTCACATTTGAAGTCAGTTTGAGGGGTCTATATGGCTGAAAATACCCAAAAGTGACACCATTCTAAAAAATGCACCCCTCAAGGTACTCAAAACCACATTCAAGAAGTTTATTAACCCTTCAGGTACTTCACAGCAGCAGAAGCAACATGGAAGGAAAAAATGAACATTTAACTTTTTAGTCACAAAAATTATCTTTTAACAACAATTTTTTTATTTTCCCAATAGTAAAAGGAGAAACTGAACCACGAAAGTTGTTGTCCAATTTGTCCTGAGTACGCTGATACCTCATATGTGGGGTTAAACCACTGTTTGGGCGCACGGCAGGGCTTGGAAGGGAAGGAGCGCCATTTGACTTTTTGAATGAAAAATTGGCTCCACTCTTTAGCGGACACCATGTCACGTTTGGAGAACCCCCGCGTGCCTAAAAATTGGAGCTCCCCCACAAGTGACCCCATTTTGGAAACTAGACGCCCCAAGGAACTTATCTAGATGCATAGTGAGCACTTTGAGCCCCCAGGTGCTTCACAAATTGATCCGTAAAAATGAAAAAGTACTTTTTTTCACAAAAAAATTATTTTAGCCTCAATTTTTTCATTTTCACATGGGCAACAGGAAAAAATTGATCCTAAAATTTGTTGGGCAATTTCTCCTGAGTACACCAATACCTCACATGTGGGGGTAAACCACTGTTTGGGCACATGGTAAAGCTCGCAAGGGAAGGAGCGCCATTTGACTTTTTGAATGAAAAATTATCTCCATCGTTAGCGGACACCATGTCGCGTTTGGAGAGCCCCTGTGTGCCTAAACTTTGGCGCTCCCCCACAAGTGACCCCATTTTGGAAACTAGACCCCCCCAAGGAACTTATCTAGATGCCTAGTGAGCACTTTAAACCCTCAGGTGCTTCACAAATTGATCTGTAAAAATGAAAAAGTACTTTTTTTTCACAAAAAAATTCTTTTCGCTTCAATTTTTTCATTTTCACATGGGCAATAAGATAAAATGCATCCTAAAATTTGTTGGACAATTTCTCCCGAGTACGCCGATACCTCATATGTGGGGGTAAACTACTGTTTGGGCACATGGTAAAGCTCGGAAGGGAAGGAGCGCCATTTGACTTTTTGAATGAAAAATTATCTCCATCGTTAGCGGACACCATGTCGCGTTTGGAGAGCCCCTGTGTGCCTAAACTTTGGCGCTCCCCCACAAGTGACCCCATTTTGGAAACTAGACCCCCCCAAGGAACTTATCTAGATGCCTAGTGAGCACTTTAAACCCTCAGGTGCTTCACAAATTGATCTGTAAAAATGAAAAAGTACTTTTTTATCACAAAAAAATTATTTTCGCCTCAATATTTTCATTTTCACATGCGCAATAGGATAAAATGGATCATAAAATTTGTTGGGCAATTTCTCCCGAGTACGCCGATACCCCATATGTGGGGGTAAACCACTGTTTGGGCGCACGGCAGGGCTCGGAAGGGAAGGCACGCCATTTGGCTTTTTAAATGGAAAATTAGCTCCAATCATTAGCGGACACCATGTCACGTTTGGAGAGCCCCTGTGTGCCTAAACATTGGAGATCCCCCACAAATGACCCCATTTTGGAAACTAGACCCCCAAAGGAACTAATCTAGATGTGTGGTGAGGACTTTGAACCCCCAAGTGCTTCACAGAAGTTTATAACGCAGAGCCATGAAAAAAAAAAAAATTATTTTCTCAAAAATGATCTTTTAGCCTGCAATTTTTTATTTTCCCAAGGGTAACAGGAGAAATTTGACCCCAAAAGTTGTTGTCCAGTTTCTCCTGAGTACGCTGATACCCCATATGTGGGGGTAAACCACTGTTTGGGCACATGCCGGGGCTCGGAAGTGAAGTAGTGACGTTTTGAAATGTAGACTTTGATGGAATGCTCTTCGGGCGTCACGTTGCGTTTGCAGAGCCCCTGATGTGGCTAAACAGTAGAAACCCCCCACAAGTGACCCCATTTTGGAAACTAGACCCCGAAAGGAACTTATCTAGATGTGTGGTGAGCACTTTGAACCCCCAAGTGCTTCATAGAAGTTTATAATGCAGAGCCGTGAAAATAATAAATACGTTTTCTTTCCTCAAAAATAATTATTTAGCCCAGAATTTTTTAATTTTCCCAAGGGTAACAGGAGAAATTTGACCCCAATATTTGTTGTCCAGTTTCTCCTGAGTACGGTGATACCCCATATGTGGGGGTAAACTACTGTTTGGGCACATGTCGGGGCTCGGAATTGAAGTAGTGACGTTTTGAAATGCAGACTTTGATGGAATGCTCTGTGGGCGTCACGTTGCGTTTGCAGAGCCCCTGATGTGGCTAAACAGTAGAAACCCCCCACAAGTGACCCCATTTTGGAAACTAGACCCCGAAAGGAACTTATCTAGATGTGTGGTGAGCACTTTGAACCCCAAAGTGCTTCATAGAAGTTTATAATGCAGAGCCGTGAAAATAATAAATACGTTTTCTTTCCTCAAAAATAATTATTTAGCCCAGAATTGTTTATTTTCCCAAGGGTTACAAGAGAAATTGGACCCCAAAAGTTGTTGTCCAGTTTCTCCTGAGTACGCTGATACCCCATGTGTGGGGGTAAACCACTGTTTGGGCACACGTCGGGGCTCAGAAGGGAAGTAGTGACTTTTGAAATGCAGACTTTGATGGAATGGTCTGCGGGCGTCACGTTGCGTTTGCAGAGCCCCTGGTGTGCCTAAACAGTAGAAACCCCCCCCAAAAGTGACCCCATTTTAGAAACTAGACCCCCCAAGGAACTTATCTAGATATGTGGTGAGCACTTTGAACCCCCAAGTGTGTTATGAACAGGTAATTCAGAACCACAATGGACCTTGAAGTTCAGAGCACACAAGGTGACCTGACATTTACCAAAAACATAGGACGAGCTCTGAGACGTGAAACTCTGCTGACCGCAATCCCTAATCCTAACACACCACACTAGAGGTAGCCGTGGATTGTGCCTAACGCTCCCTATGCATCTCGGCACAGCCTGAGAAACTAACTAGCCCTGAAGATAGAAAAATAAGCCTACCTTGCCTCAGAGAAATTCCCCAAAGGAAAAGGCAGCCCCCCACATATAATGACTGTGAGTTAAGATGAAATACAAACACAGAGATTAAATAGATTTAGCAAAGTGAGGCCCGACTTACTGAATAGACCGAGGATAGGAAAGATAACTTTGCGGTCAACACAAAAACCTACAAACAACCACGCAGAGGGGCAAAAAGACCCTCCGCACCGACTAACGGTACGGAGGTGCTCCCTCTGCGTCTCAGAGCTTCCAGCAAGCAAGAAAAACCAATATAGCAAGCTGGACAGAAAATATAACAAACAAAAATAACACAAGCAGAACTTAGCTTATGCAGGATAGAGAGGCCACAGGAACGATCCAGGAGGAAGCAAGACCAATACTAGAACATTGACTGGAGGCCAGGATCAAAGCACCAGGTGGAGTTAAATAGAGCAGCACCTAACGACTTAACCTCATCACCTGAGGAAGGAAACTCAGAAGCCGCAGTACCACTCTCATCCACCAAAGGAAGCTTATAGACAGAACCAGCCGCAGTACCACTCACGACCACAGGAGGGAGCTTGGCCACAGAATTCACAACACAAGTGCTTCACAGACGTTTACAACGCAGAGCCGTGAAAACAAAAAATCATTTTTCTTTCCTCAAAAATGATGTTTTAGCAAGCATTTTTTTATTTTCACAAGGGTAACAGGAGAATTTGGACCCTAGTAATTGTTGCGCAGTTTATCCTGAGTATGCTGCTACCCCATATGTGGGGTTTGGGCACTCACTGTTTGGGCACACGTCGGGGCTCGGAATTGAGGGAGCACCATTTGACTTTTTGAATATAAGATTGTCTGGAATAAATGGTGGCGCCATGTTGCGTTTGGAGACCCCTGATGTGCCTAAACAGTGGTAACCCCTCAATTCTACCTCCAACACTAACCCCCCCACACCCCTAACCCTAATCCCAACTGTAGCCACAACCCTAATTCCAACCCTAACCCCAACACACCCCTAACCACAACCCTAACCCCAACACACCCCTAACCCTAACCACAACCCTAATTCCAACCCTAACCCTAAGGCTATGTGCCCACGTTGCGGATTCGTGTGAGATTTTTCAGCATCATTTTTGAAAAATCCGCGGGTAAAAGGCACTGCGTTTTACCTGCGGATTTACCACGGATTTCCAGTGTTTTTTGTGCGGATTTCACCTGCGGATTCCTATTGAGGAACAGGTGTAAAACGCTGCGGAATCCGCACAAAGAATTGACATGCTGCGGAAAATACAACGCAGCGTTTCCGCGCGGTATTTTCCGCACCATGGGCACAGCAGATTTGGTTTTCCATAGGTTTACATGGAACTGTAAACCTGATGGAACACTGCTGCGAATCCGCAGCGGCCAATCCGCTGCGGATCCGCAGCCAAATCCGCACCGTGTGCACATAGCCTAATTCTAAAGGTATGTGCACACGCTGCGTAAAACGCTGCGAATCCGCAGCAGTTTCCCATGAGTTTACAGTTCAATGTAAACCTATGGCAAACAAAAATCGCTGTACACATGCTGCAGAAAAACTGCACGGAAACGCAGCGGTTTACATTCCGCAGTATGTCACTTCTTTCTGCGGATTCCGCGGCGGTTTTACAACTGCTCCAATAGAAAATCGCAGTTGTAAAACCGCAGTGAAATGCGCAGAAAAAACGCGGTAAATCCGCCATAAATCCGCAGCGGTTTAGCACTGCGGATTTATCAAATCCGCAGTGGAAAAATCCGCAGAGGACCAGAATACGTGTGCACATACCGAAACCCTAACCGTAGCCCTAACCCTAACCCTAACCCTAGCCCTAACCCTAACCCTAACCCTAACCCTACCCCTAACCCTAACCCTAACCCTACCCCTAGCCCTAACCCTACCCCTACCCCTAACCCTACCCCTAACCCTATTCTAACATTAGTGGAAAAAAAAAATTCTTTATTTTTTTATTGTCCCTACCTATGGGGGTGACAAAGGGGGGGGGTCATTTATTATTTTTTTTATTTTGATCACTGTGATAGATTATATCTCAGTGATCAAAATGCACTTTGGAACGAATCTGCCGGCCGACAGATTCGGCGGGCGCACTGCGCATGCGCCCGCCATTTTGGAAGATGACGGCGCCAAGGGAGAAGACGGACGGACCCCGGCAGGATCGGTAAGTATGATGGGGTGGGGGGGAGCACGGGGGGGAATCGGAGCATGGGGGGGTGGATCGGAGCGCGGGGGAGTGGAACGGAGCATGGGGGGGTGGAACGGAGCACGGGGGGTTGAACGGAGCACGGGGGGGGTGGAACGGAGCACGGGGGGGTGGATCGGAGTGCAGGGGGGGTGATTGGAGCACGGGGGGGTGATTGGAGCACGGGGGTGAGCGGACAAGAGCACGGGGGGAACGGAGCACAGGGCGGAGGGGAGCCGGAGCAGTGTACCGGACAGATCGGTGGCTTGGGGGGGCGATCGGTGTGGTGGGGTGGGGGCACATAAGTGTTTCCAGCCATGGCCGATGATATTGCAGCATCGGCCATGGCTGGATTGTAATATTTCACCAGTTTTAATAGGTGAAATATTACAAATCGCTCTGATTGGCAGTTTCACTTTCAACAGCCAATCAGAGCGATCTAAATTACCACTCCCCCTGTCCCTGCAGATCGGGTGAAATGGGAGTTAACCCTTTCACCCGATCTGCAGGGACGCGATCTTTCCATGACGCCACATAGGCGTCATGGGTCGGATTGGCACCGACTTTCATGACGCCTACGTGGCGTCAAAGGTCGGGAAGGGGTTAAAAGCTGTTGTAGTGTCTGCCATTACCAGTTCTTGTGGTTGGGCATTCCACAGTCTAACTGCTCTAACTGTAAATAACCGTTTCCTATTTAGCTGTCGGAATCTCCTGTCTCCGCTCTTCAGACACTTCGGCTCACTCTATGCTCTTGGTGTGGACCAAAAGTCTCTTTTATAATGCAAGCCTATGGGGCCTTGTTCTGACGCTCCATAGGCTTATAGTGTTAAATCCACATCCGGGTTACATAGAGCTCAGTGTGACCCGGTCTGTCTGGTGATCTGTGACATCACTCAGAAGAGGAGCGAACGGCGCTAAATACCAGAGAACTCGGTGGTAGGTGAATATATAACACAAACTACACTACCGACCAGAGGTGTTGCTAGGGTCCTAAAAGATTAGGGGCTCAGCTGCAAAGTACGTCTTCTTATATGACCCCTCACGACTTATAAGAGGATTTGCACATACAGTATATAATTACATAAATTATGAGGAGTCGCAGGAGACTAGATGAATATATATGCACATAGGTACACAAGGTTATAAATTATATAAATGTATAAATACAGGAAGTATGTGTGTGTACACGTCTAGGATATGAATTCCGAAGAAAGATCTGAGCATTAAAGGGAGCAAAACACCAGAGAACTGATAAAAAAAAAGTAAATAGAACAATGTATGAAAATATAAAAATTATATTACATTTGTCAAGAATAAAAGGTGTGGGAGAAACACAAATATAAGAAAAAGGGGGCATAACATAATTGTATTTAGTAAAAGTGACGTATGTCAAGGTTAGGTAGGGAGACGTGCTGCATAACACTGTTAACAGGGTATTGAAAATATATGAATAGTATCAAGTAGGTACAAATGTAATTTTACATAAAGCCTGCGAGTTTGGCATAACAATATGGTTAGTAAAGAAAGTGAATAAATGTATATGTGGATACAAATACTAAAATACTAAATAACGTATTTATGCATTATAAGACGCACTTGTTCCCCAAAAATTTTTTTTGGGGAAATGGGGGTACGTCTTACAATGTGTATACATGAAACGCCCGCCAGGGCCGTGGGGTACTCTGTACCGGGTCTGGTACTTAAAGGGGTGTGTCACGGCAGCGGCGATCCGGTCCGTGGCCCTAGGCGCCCATGTAAAAGGGGTTTTGAAATGGGAAATAAAGTTTGTTTGTGACACCACCCGAGGTATTCGGTCAGGGGTGACCGACACAGCTTAAAAGGGTCCTCTGGGGTGATGTGGCAGCAGCGATGATATGGCTTCCCACAGGTGAAGTAGGGTCTCCAGGGCTCCCAATGTAGTAGGGACAGATGGTAGGTGGTGTAGAAAGAAACGGAGGACACAGGGTTGCAGTCTCTTTACTGAAGGGTTCAAGCATCCACATTCCAGAGTACAGGATCACAGGTTCTGGTATGGTCCGGCCGGCTTGGAAGCGATTCTGGAATCCCCCTAACCAGGTGGGGTTGGAAGCCGTCCTTCTAGCACTGTGTTGTAGTCCCTTGCTGCCTTAGGCCTCTCACAAGGTCATCTCGTTCTCTCTGTCCCCCTTTAGGTAGGACACTGTTATGACCTGGTGGTTAGGAGCACCCGACACGACCTGATAGTTAAACTCACACAGGACAAGCTCTGGGATGTGGAAGCTCTGCTGACCGCAGGCCCTAATCCTATCACAACAACTAGAAATAGCCGTGGAGCGTTCCTGACTCTCCCTAGATGCCTCTTCACAGCCTAAGAGCTAGCTAGCCCTAGAGATAGAAAATAAAGCCTACCTTGCCTCAGAGAAATTCCCCAAAGGAAAAGGCAGCCCCCCACATATATTGACTGTGAGTAAAGATGAAAGTCACAAACGCAGAAATGAAACAGGTTTCAGCAAAGGGAGGCCAGACTTACTAAACAGACAGAGGATAGGAAAGGTATCTTTGTGGTCAGCACAAAAAACTACAAAAGACCACGCAGAGTGTGCAAAAAGACCTCCGCACCGACTAACGGTGCGGAGATGCCACTCTGCATCCCAGAGCTTCCAGCTAGCAAGACAAAATCATGATAACCAGCTGGACAAGGAAACAATGAACAAATAATAACTATCAGGAACTTAGCTTCTGCTGGAGAAGACAGGTCACCAGAAAGATCCAAGAGCGAACTGAACAAATGCAGGAACATTGACAGCTGGCATGGAGTAACGATCTGAGTGGAGTTAAATAGAGCAGCCAACCAAAGGATAAACCACGTCACCTGTGTAAGGAACCTCAGAAGCAGCAGCTTCCCTCACAGCCACCAGAGGGAGTCCATGGACAGAACTCGCCAAAGTACCATCCACGACCACAGGAGGGAGCTCGACAACAGAATTCACAACAGTACCCCCCCTTGAGGAGGGGTCACCGAACCCTCACCAGAGCCCCCAGGCCAATCAGGATGAGCCAAATGAAAGGCACGAACTAGATCGGCAGCATGAACATCAGAGGCAAAAACCCAGGAATTATCTTCCTGACCATAATCCTTCCACTTGACCAGGTACTGGAGTTTCCGTCTCGAAACACGAGAATCCAAAATCTTCTCCACCACATACTCCAACTCCCCCTCGACCAACACCGGGGCAGGAGGATCAACGGAGGGAACCATAGGCGCCACGTATCTCCGCAACAACGACCTATGGAACACATTATGGATGGCAAAAGAAGTTGGAAGGTCCAAACGAAATGACACAGGATTAAGAACTTCAGAAATCTTATATGGCCCAATGAAACGAGGCTTAAACTTAGGAGAGGAAACCTTCATAGGAACATGACGAGATGACAACCAAACCAAATCCCCAACACGAAGTCGGGGACCAACACAGCGCCGGCGGTTAGCGAAACGTTGAGCCTTCTCCTGGGACAATGTCAAATTGTCCACCACATGAGTCCAAATCTGCTGCAACCTGTCCACCACCGTATCCACACCAGGACAGTCCGAGGGCTCAACCTGCCCTGAAGAGAAACGAGGATGGAAACCAGAATTACAGAAAAAAGGAGAAAATAAAGTAGCCGAGCTGGCCCGATTATTAAGGGCGAAATCAGCCAAAGGCAAGAAGGACACCCAATCATCCTGATCAGCAGAAACAAAGCATCTCAGATATGTTTCCAAAGTCTGATTAGTTCGTTCGGTTTGGCCATTAGTCTGAGGATGGAAAGCCGAAGAAAAAGACAAATCAATGCCCATCTTAGCACAAAAGGACCGCCAAAACCTCGAAACAAACTGGGAACCTCTGTCCGAGACGATGTTCTCTGGAATGCCATGCAAACGAACCACATGCTGGAAAAACAATGGCACCAAATCAGAGGAGGAAGGCAATTTAGACAAGGGTACCAAATGGACCATCTTAGAGAAGCGATCACAAACCACCCAAATGACCGACATCCTTTGAGAAACAGGGAGATCAGAAATAAAATCCATGGAAATATGCGTCCAGGGCCTCTTCGGGACCGGCAAGGGCAAGTAAGGAACCTCAGAAGCAGACAACAGAATTCACAACAGGACACTAACCCGCATGACAGGTAACATGAGCCTTTTTACAGGATCTCTATCACGATCCGGGCTCTATGAGTTAATGTGTCTTCAGTTGTTTATGGTGGACAGGTAACTTGCAATCTGCTGTCCGCCATTCTCTGTTGTGGGGCATACAGATACCCCCACAACCTCGTTCTTCTGGCTACTGGTTTCATGAGCTTTAGCATGGAAGAAGCTCAGTCGCAGCTTCTCCCCACCTCTTCACTTCACCTTTTCTTCTTTTCCTCCTTCACGCTCTCTACAACTTATTCTGCTTTCATTTCTTTCCTTTCCTTTCAGCAGCTGCAGCACCTCACGTGGCTGCACAGCCCCTCTTTCCTCTGTCTCTCTCTCAGACTGACTCACTACTTTCCTTCCAGCCAGAATATAAATAGGGGAGCCACCCACAAGCTGAATCAGAGCTCCCCCTTCTGTCCTGGAGTATGAACATATTGCATGCTTGTGATACCTGATAAAGAGATCCTTCCTTGCTTCCAAGCGTGACATCACTCTCCCCATGAGGAAAGCAATGTCGCTGTAACAACCATTTCCCCCCATTAAATCCAGTACTCCTGGACTGGGAAAACAAAAAGACAATAATTTGGTTAAAGACATATGCAAAATGTTTGAAATACTTACAACAGGTTATAAAAACTTTGGCTTCCCTTTATGGGAGGTAATTTTACTTTAAACGTTACAAAACTTTAATATAAGGTAGGAATAAATTTATCAAAAATAGAACTTTCTATGACATTAAGTACCAAATATTAACTATAAAATGGAAATTACCTTTTAAGGGTATACTATCTTTAACTAACACTTCTTACGCTAAAGTGCATAACATCAGCTTTACCACAAATACAAAACTCTCTCCGTAATACTCAACATTACCTATGCATATTTTGAACTATATATTTAAACTACAATCCTATTCTCTTTTACTGGCTAACTCTTTCAGCAATATTAAACACTATCCCTTTAGTGCATTTAAAGTTGCAAATAATATCCAAGTCATTCAACAGCAGCAACGATTCAGGGGACCCATCATAAATCCCCAACGTAGGGTTGGGCGGACTACAAGGCGTAACATCCACACCTTGTCTTCAGGCACACCAGACGATTTTTCTTTAGGTCACTTTAAGACAAAACAACTCTTCAAGGCAGGCATTTATAAACAGTTTCTTCAGTGCAAATAACAACGATATCTTTAGCGGTTACTTGTAAAACCAGTAGGAAACGCCTAAAGAGGTGCCAACTATTCACAAAGACAGTTTAAGGACCATTCACTGTCCATGGCCTCAGTGTCTTTTCAAATAAATGAAATCTTAAAGCAGAAACCTTGCCACGTTAACTTTTAACTGTTAACTATTCACAGTCATATCACTTTTCTTATTCAATCTTGCTGCTTCCATGGTAGCACCTGAGCGCTACTCTCTCTCCTGCTAGCTTCCCATCTGATTCCTGGAATAATCAACATTTGGTCCGTTCCCACTATAAGGGTCTGAGTGCTCCTGCACTGTGTCTCCACATCAGTTTGGGTAGCCAGTGAACACACTGTATTCTACATTTTTGCTGGTTGAGGCACTGACTTGACCTCTGCAGATTTTAGGGCAGCACTACTTGCAGGTGGCTTAGACTTGGCTGATTTATCATAACTGGCAGCTGTTGGTTTGTTCTTTCTAACATTTAGGGTGTAACAGCCCTTTTCACCTCAGTGATGGATGTATGTTACACGATCCCCTGGGTGCAAATCCCTGTCCGGGTGTCCCTCCAGGAGGTGAGATTCCACATCATGTCGGGTGACAAAAACCTCTGCCAATAGTCCAGGCTCCTTAAGGAAACCCCAACCTTTTTGAAGGTGGAAGGCCACTATAATGCCCTGTCTCCTTAGGCCCCTGTCTGGTCGTTTGGCCTTACGTGCCTGAGCTTTGGCCCTCAGATTGGGCTCCTCTATAACCCTATGCAGGGCATCATTTTCCTCATCCTTCTTTTCCACTTTAACTCTAAGTGGTATCTATACTCCTCACAGCTGAGGACTTCTATATGGGACCCCTCTGGTTGGGCCTCCCCAGGGAAATAAATCAGTTCTGCTCCCGGATTGTCCCACTGAAATACTACCCCCTCTGCACTCACCTCCATTGGTGTGTCTATGGGTTTCAGCAGAGCTCTCATTTGACCCTCCATACAGGATACCTGGTCCCAGGCAATGTTGTAATGGCCCCAACCAGGTTGGGGAGCTGATGGTGCTGGGAGCGGGCCTACCAGTGTACAGACGGAGGTGGTGGTAAGGTCAGTAACTGGAGCGGGGTCAGTCGCTGGGACAGGAGAAGTCGCTGGAATGGGATCGGTCACCGGGGCAGGGTCGTTCTCCATACCTGCTTCAGATGTGATCCCTCTGGTGCCGGTCTGCTCCGCTGCTGAGGCTGTGGACGCTGATTGCTGGACAGGCCACGGCTCCTCCAGTGCGTTCTTTCTGCGCAGGGCCGTATTCCATTTCTTTACCGTGGTCAGCTTCATGCTCAGAAGCTGACGGCTCAGCTCCTCCACTTGCACTCCCAGGAATTCTGGATCCTCAAGCGGCAGTAGGTCCAGCTCCTCCTCCCATCATTGGGACAGTCCCAGAGCTACTTCTTCACCCTCAGGTGGCCACCGGTCACCCTCTTTTCCGTTGGGTCCGCAGCTGCACACACGGGCTGTTTCTGCTCTGTTCTCCATGGGCAGGGCTTCTTCTTCCTCTGATTCCCACCATAACAGATCAGGAGGCTGACCTCCCTTGCCGATGGACAAGTCCTCATTGTATAATAACACTTGAAGGGGGTGTTCATGACTTTCACACTGCACAGCTAGTCTCCGCCATGATGGCGCACTTTTCTTCTCCTGCGCTCCTCTGTTATGATCTGGTAATTCACTACCACAATGTAGATAGAAGTCAGAGCACATACAGTGACCTGACAATAACCCAAAAATAAAGAACGAGCTCTGAGACGTGGAAACTCTGCTGACCGCAATCCCTAATCCTCTCCAAACACACTAAAGGCAGCCGAGGATTGCGCCTAACGCTCCCTATGCAACTCGGCACAGCCTGAGAAACTAGCTAGCCTGAAGATAGAAAATAAGCCTACCTCGCCTCAGAGAAATACCCCAAAGGAAAAGGCAGCCCCCACATATAATGACTGTGAGTAAAGATGAAAAGACAAACGTAGAGATGAAATAGATTTAGCAAAGTGAGGCCCGACTTTCTGAACAGAGCGAGGATAGGAAAGGTAACTTTGCGGTCAACACAAAACCCTACAAACAACCACGCAAAGGGGGCAAAAAGACCCTCCGTACCGAACTAACGGCACGGAGGTACACCCTCTGCGTCCCAGAGCTTCCAGCAAGAAAGAAAAAACAAATAAGCAATGCTGGACAGAAAAAACAGCAAACAAAATAGCAAAAGCGGAACTTAGCTATGCAGAGCAGCAGGCCACAGGAACGATCCAGGAGGAGACAGGTCCAATACTAGAACATTGACTGGAAGCCAGGATCAAAGCACTAGGTGGAGTTAAATAGAGCAGCACCTAACGACTTCACCACATCACCTGAGGAAGGAAACTCAGAAGCCGCAGTACCACTCTCCTCCACCAACGGAAGCTCACAGAGAGAATCAGCCGAAGTACCACTTGTGACCACAGGAGGGAGCTCTGCCACAGAATTCACAACAGTACCCCCCCCTTAAGGAGGGGTCACCGAACCCTCACCAGAGCCCCCAGGACGACCAGGATGAGCCATATGAAAGGCACGAACAAGATCGGAAGCATGGACATCAGAGGCAAAGACCCAGGAATTATCTTCCTGAGCATAACCCTTCCACTTAACCAGATACTGGAGTTTCCGTCTTGAAACACGAGAATCCAAAATCTTCTCCACAATATACTCCAACTCCCCCTCCACCAAAACCAGGACAGGAGGATCAACAGATGGAACCACAGGTGGCACGTATCTCCGCAACAATGACCTATGGAATACATTATGAATGGAAAAAGAATCTGGAAGGGTCAGACGAAAAGACACAGGATTAAGAACCTCAGAAATCCTATACGGACCAATGAAACGAGGTTTAAACTTAGGAGAGGAAACCTTCATAGGAATATGACGAGAAGACAACCAAACCAAATCCCCAACACGAAGTCGGGGACCCACACAGCGTCTGCGATTAGCGAATCGTTGAGCCTTCTCCTGGGACAAGGTCAAATTGTCCACTACATGAGTCCAAATCTGCTGCAACCTGTCCACCACAGTATCCACACCAGGACAGTCCGAAGACTCAACCTGCCCTGAAGAGAAACGAGGATGGAACCCAGAGTTGCAGAAAAACGGCGAAACCAAGGTAGCCGAGCTGGCCCGATTATTAAGGGCGAACTCAGCCAAAGGCAAAAAGGACACCCAGTCATCCTGATCAGCAGAAACAAAGCATCTCAGATATGTTTCCAAGGTCTGATTGGTTCGTTCGGTCTGGCCATTAGTCTGAGGATGGAAAGCCGAGGAAAAAGACAAGTCAATGCCCATCCTAGCACAAAAGGCTCGCCAAAACCTCGAAACAAACTGGGAACCTCTGTCAGAAACGATATTCTCTGGAATGCCATGTAAACGAACCACATGCTGGAAGAACAATGGCACCAAATCAGAGGAGGAAGGTAATTTAGACAAGGGTACCAAATGGACCATCTTAGAGAAGCGATCACAAACCACCCAAATGACTGACATTTTTTGAGAGACGGGAAGATCTGAAATAAAATCCATAGAGATATGTGTCCAAGGCCTCTTCGGGACCGGCAAGGGCAAAAGCAACCCACTGGCACGAGAACAGCAGGGCTTAGCCCGAGCACAAATCCCACAGGACTGCACAAAAGAACGCACATCCCGCGACAGAGATGGCCACCAAAAGGATCTAGCCACTAACTCTCTGGTACCAAAGATTCCAGGATGACCAGCCAAGACCGAACAATGAACCTCAGAGATAACTTTATTCGTCCACCTATCAGGGACAAACAGTTTCTCCGCTGGGCAACGATCAGGTTTATTAGCCTGAAATTTTTGCAGCACCCGCCGCAAATCAGGGGAGATGGCAGACACAATTACTCCCTCTTTGAGAATACCCGCCGGCTCAGATAAACCCGGAGAGTCGGGCACAAAACTCCTAGACAGAGCATCCGCCTTCACATTTTTAGAGCCCGGAAGGTACGAAATCACAAAGTCAAAATGGGCAAAAAACAGCGACCAACGAGCCTGTCTAGGATTCAACCGCTTGGCAGACTCGGGATAAGTCAAGTTCTTATGATCAGTCAAGACCACCACGCGATGCTTAGCTCCTTCAAGCCAATGACGCCACTCCTCGAATGCCCACTTCATGGCCAGCAACTCTCGATTACCAACATCATAATTTCGCTCAGCAGGCGAAAACTTCCTGGAAAAGAAGGCGCATGGTTTCATCACCGAGCAATCAGAACTTCTCTGCGACAGAACAGCCCCTGCTCCAATCTCAGAAGCATCAACCTTGACCTGGAAAGGAAGCGAAACATCTGGTTGACACAACACAGGGGCAGAAGAAAAACGACGCTTCAACTCTTGAAAAGCTTCCACAGCAGCAGAAGACCAATTGACCACATCAGCACCCTTCTTGATCAAATTGGTCAATGGTTTAGCAATACTAGAAAAATTATTGATGAAGCGACGATAAAAATTAGCAAAGCCCAGGAACTTTTGCAGACTTTTCAGAGATGTCCGCTGAGTCCAATCATGGATGGCTTGGACCTTAACAGGATCCATCTCGATAGTAGAAGGGGAAAAGATGAACCCCAAAAATGAAACCTTCTGAACACCAAAGAGACACTTTGATCCCTTCACAAACAAAGAATTTGCACGCAGGACCTGAAACACTGTTCTGACCTGCTTCACATGAGACTCCCAATCATCCGAGAAGATCAAAATGTCATCCAAGTACACAATCAGGAATTTATCCAGGTACTCTCGGAAGATGTCATGCATAAAGGACTGAAACACTGTTGGAGCATTGGCAAGTCCGAATGGCATTACTAGATACTCAAAATGGCCCTCGGGCGTATTAAATGCAGTTTTCCATTCATCGCCTCGCTTAATACGCACAAGATTATACGCACCACGAAGATCTATCTTGGTGAACCAACTAGCCCCCTTAATCCGAGCAAACAAATCAGATAACAACGGCAAGGGGTACTGAAATTTAACCGTGATCTTATTAAGAAGGCGGTAATCTATACAAGGTCTCAGCGAACCATCCTTCTTGGCCACAAAAAAGAACCCTGCTCCTAATAGCGACGATGACGGGCGAATATGCCCTTTCTCCAAGGACTCCTTCCCGTAACTCCGCATAGCGGCGTGCTCAGGCACAGATAAATTAAACAGTCGACCCTTTGGGAATTTACTACCAGGAATCAAATCGATAGCACAATCACAATCCCTATGCGGAGGTAGGGTATCAGACTTGGGCTCATCAAATACATCCCGGTAATCAAACAAGAACTCTGGAACCTCAGAAGGGGTGGATGACGAAATAGACAGAAATGGGACATCACCATGTACCCCCTGACAACCCCAGCTGGACACAGACATGGATTTCCAATCTAATACTGGATTATGGACTTGTAGCCATGGCAACCCCAGCACGACCACATCATGCAGATTATGCAACACCAGAAAGCGAATAACCTCCTGATGTGCAGGAGCCATGCACATGGTCAGCTGGGTCTAGTACTGAGGCTTATTCTTGGCCAAAGGCGTAGCATCAATTCCTCTCAATGGAATAGGACACTGCAAGGGCTCCAAGAAAAACCCACAACGCCTAGCATACTCCAAGTCCATCAAATTCAGGGCAGCGCCTGAATCCACAAATGCCATGACAGAATAAGATGACAAAGAGCAGATCAAGGTAACGGACAAAAGAAATTTTGACTGTACCGTACCAATGGTGGCAGACCTAGCAAACAGCTTAGTGCGCTTAGGACAATCAGAGATAGCATGAGTGGAATCACCACAGTAGAAACACAGCCCATTCAGACGTCTGTGTTCTTGCCGTTCAACTCTGGTCAAAGTCCTATCGCACTGCATAGGCTCAGGTTTATGCTCAGGTAATACCGCCAAATGGTGCACAGATTTACGCTCACGCAAGCGTCGACCGATCTGAATGGCCAGAGACATAGACTCATTCAGACCAGCAGGCATAGGAAATCCCACCATGACATCTTTAAGGGCTTCAGAGAGACCCTTTCTGAAAATAGCTGCGAGCGCACCTTCATTCCATTGAGTGAGTACGGACCACTTTCTAAATTTCTGACAATATACCTCTATCTCATCCTGACCCTGACACAGAGCCAGCAAATTTTTCTCTGCCTGATCCACTGAATTAGGTTCATTGTACAGCAATCCGAGCACCAGGAAAAACGCATCGACATTACTTAATGCAGGATCTCCTGACGCAAGAGAAAATGCCCAGTCCTGAGGGTCGCCACGTAAAAAAGAAATAATGATCCTAACTTGTTGAACTGGGTCACCAGAGGAGCGAGGTTTCAAAGCCAGAAATAGTTTACAATTATTTTTGAAACTCAGAATTTAGTTCTATCTCCAAAAAACAAATCAGGAATAGGAATTCTTGGTTCTAACATAGAATTCTGAACCACAAAGTCTTGAATATTTTGTACTCTTGCCGTGAGCTGATCCACACATGAAGACAGACCTTTAATGTCCATCGCTACACCTGTGTCCTGAACCACCCAAATGTCTAGGGGAAAAAAAAGGCAAAAAACAGTGCAGAGAAAAAAAAATGGTCTCAGAACTTCTTTTTCCCTCTATTGAGAATCATTAGTATTTTGGCTTCCAGTACTGTTATGATCTGGTAATTCAGTACCACAATGGACATAGAAGTCAGAGCACATACAGTGACCTGACAATAACCCAAAAATAAAGAACGAGCTCTGAGACGTGGAAACTCTGCTGACCGCAATCCCTAATCCTCTCCAAACACACTAAAGGCAGCCGAGGATTGCGCCTAACGCTCCCTATGCAACTCGGCACAGCCTGAGAAACTAGCTAGCCTGAAGATAGAAAATAAGCCTACCTTGCCTCAGAGAAATACCCCAAAGGAAAAGGCAGCCCCCACATATAATGACTGTGAGTTAAGATGAAAAGACAAACGTAGAGATGAAATAGATTTAGCAAAGTGAGGCCCGACTTTCTGAACAGAGCGAGGATAGGAAAGTGTTATGATTAGGCAATTCAGTACCACAGTGAACATAGAGGTCAGAGCACACACAGTGATCTGACAATAATCCAAAAACATAGAACGAGCTCTGAGACGTGGGAACTCTGTTGACCGCAATCCCTGATCCTCTCCAACAACACTAGAGGCAGCCGTGGATTGCGCCTAACACTACCTATGCAACTCGGCACAGCCTGAGAAACTAGCTAGCCTGAAGATAGAAAATAAGCCTACCTTGCCTCAGAGAAATACCCCAAAGGAAAAGGCAGCCCCCCACATATAATGACTGTGAGTTAAGATGAAAAGACAAACATAGAGATGAAATAGATTTAGCAAAGTGAGGCCCGACTTTCTGAACAGAGCGAGGATAGGAAAGGTAACTTTGCGGTCAACACAAAACCCTAAAAACCACGCAAAGGGGGCAAAAAGACCCTCCGTACCGAACTAACGGCACGGAGGTACACCCTCTGCGTCCCAGAGCTTCCAGCAAACAAATAGATAAGCTGGACAGAAGAAAAGCAAACAAAATAGCAAAGGAAAACTTAGCTATGCAGAGCAGCAGGCCACAGGAATGATCCAGGAGGAAAACAAGTCCAATACTGGAACATTGACAGGAAGCCAGGATCAAAGCACTAGGTGGAGTTAAGTAGAGCAGCACCTAACGACCTCACCACATCACCTGAGGGAGGAAACTCAGAATCCGCAGTACCACTTCCCTCCACCAACGGAAACTCACAGAGAGAATCAGCCGAAGTACCACTTGTGACCACAGTAGAGAGCTCTGCCACAGAATTCACAACAGTACCCCCCCCCCTTGAGGAGGGGTCACCGAACCCTCACCAGAGCCCCCAGGCCGACCAGGATGAGCCACATGAAAGGCACGAACAAGATCGGGAGCATGGACATCAGAGGCAAAGACCCAGGAATTATCTTCCTGAGCATAACCCTTCCACTTAACCAGATACTGGAGTTTCCGTCTTGAAACACGAGAATCCAAAATCTTCTCCACAATATACTCCAACACCCCCTCCACCAAAACCGGGGCAGGAGGGTCAACAGATGGAACCATAGGTGCCACGTATCTCCGCAACAATGACCTATGGAATACGTTATGAATGGAAAAAGAATCTGGAAGGGTCAGACGAAAAGACACAGGATTAAGAACCTCAGAAATCCTATACGGACCAATTAAACGAGGTTTAAACTTAGGAGAGGAAACCTTCATAGGAATATGATGAGAAGATAACCAAACCAGATCCCCAACACGAAGTCGGGGACCCACACAGCGTCTGCGATTAGCAAAACGTTGAGCCTTCTCCTGGGACAAGGTCAAATTGTCCACTACCTGAGTCCAAATCTGCTGCAACCTGTCCACCACAGTATCCACACCAGGACAGTCCGAAGACTCAACCTGTCCTGACGAGAAACGAGGATGGAACCCAGAGTTGCAGAAAAATGGCGAAACCAAGGTAGCCGAGCTGGCCCGATTATTAAGGGCGAATTCAGCCAAAGGCAAAAAGGACACCCAGTCATCCTGATCAGCAGAAACAAAGCATCTCAGATATGTTTCCAAGGTCTGATTGGTTCGTTCGGTCTGGCCATTACTCTGAGGATGGAAAGCCGAGGAAAAAGACAAGTCAATGCCCATCCTAGCACAAAAGGCTCGCCAAAACCTCGAAACAAACTGGGAACCTCTGTCAGAAACGATATTCTCTGGAATGCCATGTAAACGAACCACATGCTGGAAGAACAATGGCACCAAATCAGAGGAGGAAGGTAATTTAGACAAGGGTACCAAATGGACCATCTTAGAAAAGCGATCACAGACCACCCAAATGACTGACATCTTTTGAGAAACAGGAAGATCTGAAATAAAATCCATAGAGATATGTGTCCAAGGCCTCTTCGGGACTGGCAAGGGCAAAAGCAACCCACTGGCACGAGAACAGCAGGGCTTAGCCGAGCACAAATCCCACAGGACTGCACAAAAGTACGCACATCCCGCGACAGAGATGGCCACCAAAAGGATCTAGCCACTAACTCTCTGGTACCAAAGATTCCAGGATGACCAGCCAAGACCGAACAATGAACCTCAGAGATAACTTTATTCGTCCACCTATCAGGGACAAACAGTTTCTCCGCTGGACAACGATCAGGTTTATTAGCCTGAAATTTTTGCAGCACTCGCCGCAAATCAGGGGAGATGGCAGACACAATTACTCCTTCCTTGAGGATACCCGCCGGCTCAGATAAACCCGGAGAGTCGGGCACAAAACTCCTAGACAGAGCATCCGCCTTCACATTTTTAGAGCCCGGAAGGTACGAAATCACAAAGTCAAAACGGGCAAAAAACAGCGACCAACGAGCCTGTCTAGGATTCAACCGCTTGGCAGACTCGAGATAAGTCAAGTTCTTATGATCAGTCAATACCACCACGCGATGCTTAGCTCCTTCAAGCCAATGACGCCACTCCTCGAATGCCCACTTCATGGCCAGCAACTCTCGGTTGCCCACATCATAATTTCGCTCAGCAGGCGAAAACTTCCTGGAAAAGAAGGCGCATGGTTTCATCACTGAGCAATCAGAACCTCTCTGCGACAAAACAGCCCCTGCTCCAATCTCAGAAGCATCAACCTCGACCTGGAACGGAAGCGAAACATCTGGTTGACACAACACAGGGGCAGAAGAAAAACGACGCTTCAACTCTTGAAAAGCTTCCACAGCAGCAGAAGACCAATTGACCACATCAGCACCCTTCTTGGTCAAATCGGTCAATGGTTTAGCAATACTAGAAAAATTGCAGATGAAGCGACGATAAAAATTAGCAAAGCCCAGGAACTTTTGCAGACTTTTCAGAGATGTCGGCTGAGTCCAATCATGGATGGCTTGGACCTTAACAGGATCCATCTCGATAGTAGAAGGGGAAAAGATGAACCCCAAAAATGAAACCTTCTGAACACCAAAGAGACACTTTGATCCCTTCACAAACAAAGAATTAGCACGCAGGACCTGAAAAACCGTTCTGACCTGCTTCACACGAGACTCCCAATCATCTGAGAAGATCAAAATGTCATCCAAGTACACAATCAGGAATTTATCCAGGTACTCTCGGAAGATGTCATGCATAAAGGACTGAAACACTGATGGAGCATTGGCAAGTCCGAATGGCATTACTAGATACTCAAAATGACCCTCGGGCGTATTAAATGCAGTTTTCCATTCATCGCCTCGCTTAATTTGCACAAGATTATACGCACCACGAAGATCTATCTTGGTGAACCAACTAGCCCCCTTAATCCGAGCAAACAAATCAGATAACAACGGCAAGGGGTACTGAAATTTAACCGTAATCTTATTTAGAAGGCGGTAATCTATACAAGGTCTCAGCGAACCATCCTTCTTGGCTACAAAAAAGAACCCTGCTCCTAATGGCGACGATGACGGGCGAATATGCCCCTTCTCCAGGGACTCCTTCACATAACTGCGCATAGCGGCGTGCTCAGGCACAGATAAATTAAACAATCGGCCTTTTGGGAACTTACTACCAGGAATCAAATTGATAGCACAATCACAATCCCTATGCGGAGGTAGGGCATCGGACTTGGGCTCATCAAATACATCCCGGTAATCATACAAGAACTCTGGAACCTCAGAAGGGGTGGATGACGAAATTGACAGAAATGGAACATCACCATGTACCCCCTGACAACCCCAGCTGGACACCGACATGGATTTCCAATCTAATACTGGATTATGGACTTGTAGCCATGGCAACCCCAACACGACCACATCATGCAGATTATGCAACACCAGAAAGCGAATAACCTCCTGATGTGCAGGAGCCATGCACATGGTCAGCTGGGTCCAGTACTGAGGCTTATTCTTGGCCAAAGGCGTAGCATCAATTCCTCTCAATGGAATAGGACACTGCAAGGGCTCCAAGGAAAACCCACAACGCTTAGCATACTCCAAGTCCATCAAATTCAGGGCAGCGCCTGAATCCACAAATGCCATGACAGAATACGATGACAAAGAGCAGATCAAGGTAACGGACAGAAGAAATTTTGACTGTACTGTACCAATGGTGGCAAACCTAGCGAACCGCTTAGTGCGCTTAGGACAATCAGAGATAGCATAAGTGGAATCACCACAGTAGAAACACAGCCCATTCAGACGTCTGTGTTCTTGCCGTTCAACTCTGGAGCAAAGTCCTATCACACTGCATAGGCTCAGGTTTAAGCTCAGGTAATACCGCCAAATGGTGCACAGATTTACGCTCACGCAAGCGTCGACCAATCTGAATGGCCAAAGACATAGACTCATTCAAACCAGCAGGCATAGGAAATCCCACCATGACATCCTTAAGGGCTTCAGAGAGACCCTTTCTGAACATAGCTGCCAGCGCAGATTCATTCCATAGAGTGAGCACGGACCACTTTCTAAATTTCTGACAATATAACTCTATCTCATCCTGACCCTGACAAAGAGCCAGCAAATTTTTTTCTGCCTAATCCACTGAATTAGGTTCATCGTACAGCAATCCGAGCGCCAGGAAAAACGCATCGATATTACTTAATGCAGGATCTCCTGGCGCAAGAGAAAATGCCCAGTCCTGAGGGTCGCCACGCAAAAAAGAAATAATGATCAAAACCTGTTGAACTGGATCACCAGAGGAGCGAGGTTTCAAGGCCAGAAATAGTTTACAATTATTTTTGAAACTCAGAAACTTAGTTCTATCACCAAAAAACAAATCAGGAATAGGAATTCTTGGTTCTAACATAGATTTCTGATCAATAGTGTCTTGAATCTTTTGTACTCTTACCGAGAGCTGATCCACACATGAAGACAGACTTCTAATGTCCATTGCTACACCTGTGTCCTGAACCACCCAAATGTCTAGGGGAAAAAAAAGGCAAAACACAGTGCAGAGAAAAAAAATGGTCTCAGAACTTCTTTTTTCCCTCTATTGAGAATCATTAGTACTTTTGGCTTCCTGTACTGTTATGATTAGGCAATTCAGTACCACAGTGAACATAGAGGTCAGAGCACACACAGTGATCTGACAATAATCCAAAAACATAGAACGAGCTCTGAGACGTGGGTACTCTGTTGACCACAATCCCTGATCCTCTCCAACAACACTAGAGGCAGCCGTGGATTGCGCCTAACGCTACCTATGCAACTCGGCACAGCCTGAGAAACTAGCTAGCCTGAAGATAGAAAATAAGCCTACCTTGCCTCAGAGAAATACCCCAAAGGAAAAGGCAGCCCCCCACATATAATGACTGTGAGTTAAGATGAAAAGACAAACGTAGAGATGAAATAGATTTAGCAAAGTGAGGCCCGACTTTCTGAACAGAGCGAGGATAGGAAAGGTAACTTTGCGGTCAACACAAAACCCTAAAAACCACGCAAAGGGGGCAAAAAGACCCTTCGTACCGAACTAGCGGCACGGAGGTACACCCTCTGCGTCCCAGAGCTTCCAGCAAACAAATACATAAGCTGGACAGAAGAAAAGCAAACAAAATAGCAAAGGAAAACTTAGCTATGCAGAGCAGCAGGCCACAGGAACGATCCAGGAGGAAAACAAGTCCAATACTGGAACATTGACAGGAAGCCAGGATCAAAGCACTAGGTGGAGTTAAGTAGAGCAGCACCTAACGACCTCACCACATCACCTGAGGGAGGAAACTCAGAATCCGCAGTACCACTTCCCTCCACCAACGGAAGCTCACAGAGAGAATCAGCCGAAGTACCACTTGTGACCACAGGAGGGAGCTCTGCCACAGAATTCACAACAGGAAAGGTAACTTTGCGGTCAACACAAAACCCTACAAACAACCACGCAAAGGGGGCAAAAAGACCCTCCGTACCGAACTAACGGCACGGAGGTACACCCTCTGCGTCCCAGAGCTTCCAGCAAGAATGAAAAAACAAATAAGCAATGCTGGACAGAAAAAACAGCAAACAAAATAGCAAAAGCGGAACTTAGCTATGCAGAGCAGCAGGCCACAAGAACGATCCAGGAGGAGACAGGTCCAATACTAGAACATTGACTGGAAGCCAGGATCAAAGCACTAGGTGGAGTTAAATAGAGCAGCACCTAACGACTTCACCACATCACCTGAGGAAGGAAACTCAGAAGCCGCAGCACCACTCTCCTCCACCAACGGAAGCTCACAGAGAGAATCAGCCGAAGTACCATTTGTGACCACAGGAGGGAGCTCTGCCACAGAATTCACAACACTCCTCGTGGCGCTGTAATGGTGGCAGTTTTGGTGGCAATTAGCAATTCAATGTTCTCACAATTAAGCAGTCTCTTAGGTGCACAAGACCAATTCCAATGGGTTGGTTCATCCTGTTCGTGACGCCAAGTTGGAATGCCCACCAGGGATGTGGGGTACTCGGTGGTCTGGTACTTAAAGGGATGTGTCACGGTGGCGGCGACCCGGTCCGTGGCCCTGGGTGCCCATGTAAAATGGGTTTTGAAATGGGAAATAAAGTTTGTTCATGACGCCACCTGTGGTATTCCGTCAGGGGTAACCGACGCTGCTGAAAGGGGCCCTCTGGGGTGATGTTGCGGCAGCAGGGATGATATGGCTTCCCACAGGTGAAGCTGGTTCTCCAGGGCTCCCGCTGTAGCAGGGACTGGTGGTAGACGGTGTAGAAAGAAACGGAGGACACAGGGTTGCCGTCTCTTTACCTCTTTACTGAAGGGTTCAGGCATCCACAGCCAGGGTACTGGATCGCAGGAGCTGGTATGGTCCAGCCAGCTTGGAAGCAATTCTGGAATCCCCCTAACCAGATGGGGTTGAAAGCTTTCCTTCTAGCACTGTGTTGTAGTCCCTTGCTGCCTTAGGCCTCTCACAAGGTCCTCACGTTCTCTCTGTCCCCCTTTAGGTAGGACACTAACCTGCATGACAGGTAACTCAAGCCTTTTTACAGGATCTCTATCACGACCCGGGCTCTATGTGTTATTGTCTTCAGGTGTTTATGGTGGACAGGTAACTTGCAACCTGCTGTCCGCCGGTTTCTGCCGTGGGGCATAGTTACCCCCACAACCTCAGTCTTCCGGCAACCGGTTTCATGCGCTTAAGCGTGGAAGAAGCTCAGTCGCAGCTTCTCCCCAGCTCTTCACTTTGCCCTTGCTTCTTTTCCTCCTACACACTCTCTACAACTTACTCTGCTTTCCTTTCTTTCCTTTCAGGAGCTGCAGCACCTCACGTGGCTGCACGGCTCCTCTTTCCTCTGTCTCTCTCTCAGACTGACTCACTACTTTCCCTCCAGCCAGAATATATATAGGGGAGCCACCCGAAAGCTGGATCAGAGCTCCCCCTTCTGGCCTAGAGTATGAACGTGTTGCATGTTTGCGATACCTGATAGAGATCCTTCCTCGCTTCCAAGCTTGACATCACTCTTCCCATGAGGAAAGCAATGCCACTGTAACAACCAGGAACCTAGGGTGTTACATATATCTTACTGGTACCGGTGCTGCAGGCTGGGATGTGGGGGTTCCAGCCACCACTGCTGCCTTGGGTGTCATCTGCTGTGGGGGGGTGGGGGGAATTGCCAACATTTCATAAAAGGCCAGAGCCCCCAGCAGTTGTGAGTTTTCCTTCTGTGCAGTGGACTCCGGGTAAATGGCCGCTGGGGGGCTGCACATACTCAGATGGAGATCTTGGCACCAAGATCTCGGGAGATCAGATTTCAGCCCTGAGATCTCATCTCCCGAGATCTTAATTTCTCCTCAAAAATTTGGGGTGCGTCTTATAATCTGGAGTGTCTTATAATCCGAAAAATACGGTAGTTAGCATAGATACAGTATGTATACTGTATAGGTGGATATGCCACATGCACAACAGTATATTTTTTTAGAGAGCATATATACCAGACCAAACATGCACCACAAAACAATGTACCAAGGGTGCTAGGATGTGTAACGTTAGTTCAGTGCACAAAGAAATAGCAATAAATCCTATAGAGAAACAGCACCACAAGAACCAAAGTACAAAACTAAATTCTTTATTAAATAGCCAATAAAATCACAAAGTATAGAGAGGGATGACATAGATGAAAAAGATTCACCAAGAAGGTGTCAAAACAGTGCCCCACAGGTACACAGTATTACAAAAATGTACACAAATGAGCGGTCACATACCGTATATACTCAAGTATAAGCCGACCCGAGTGTAAGCCGACCCCCCTAATTTTGCCACAAAAAAATGGGAAAACTTTTTGAGTCGAGTATAAGCCTAGGGTGGAAAATGCAGCAGCTACCGGTGAATTTCAAAAATAAAAATAGATGCTCCATACCGTTCATTATTGCCCCAAAGGAGGTTCCATATAAAGCTGTGCCATATATAATGCTCCATACCGTTGATTATTGCCCCATTGATGATCCATATATAGCTGTGCCATATAGAATGCTCTGCACCGTTCATTATGGCCTCATAGATGCTCCTTATAAAGCTGTGCCATATATAATGCTTTGCACCGTTCATTATGGCCCCATAGATGCTCCTTATAAAGCTGTGCCATATAAAATGCTCTGCACCGTTCATTATGGTCCCATAGATGCTCCTTATAAAGCTGTGCCATATAGAATGCTCTGCACCGTTCATTATGGCCCCATAGATGCTCCTTATAAAGCTGTGCCATATATGCTCTATAGCGTTCATTAGTTTATGCCCAAAAGCAGAATTCACAACAGTTGTGTAAAAGAGCAGGCCGGAGCGAGCCGTCCCCTCCCCCCCACAGACGGCGTACGTGCAGGCCGTCATGACAGGGGTTTGGAGAGGGAGGATAGAAGGGGTGGGAACATGTTCAGGGGAGGGAGATAGTATGCATTAGGGGGGGTTTATAGGGCTAGGTAGGGGGTGGGGTTGGCCAGTTCCCGCTCTGGTGGCCAATAGTGAGGACTTACCATGTCAGCCATAGACCAGGTGCTGCAGAGGCTGCGGGCGGCGGCCGCGAACCAGCCTCCTGGCTGGCAAGAAGCCCAGGTGACCGGCATTCTGGGTGGAGGCAGCGGGGATGTCCTGGCGGCGTCGGCAGGCGAGCGGCGCTCCTGGCGAGTCAGGCCTCTGGAGCGTTTTTACCCCCACGTGCCCCAGCCTCAGCGACGGCGTCGGAGCCCCTCCAGGGACCCTCCGGACCGAGCACCTGCCAGCAAGCGTCCAAGCCGGGCCCGGTCCGGGAGGAATCCATCTGCCGCGCTGGGGCCTTCTCCTCCCTCGCTTCGGGGGGCGGGGCCTCCACGCGCCGGATCTTCCCTCACTTCCGCTGATGTCACAGCAGGGCGCCGCGGTAATGTTGCTGCCCGGCGGCCTGCTTCACCTGCTCGTCCCGGACAACGTGGGAGAGCTCCTGCGGCTGCAGCGGCAGGCAGCGCCGCCAGACTTGTGGTACTGCCGTGCCCAACCAGGGATCCCGGACCTTCCCCTACGCGGTCAGCTGGATATGGAAGGAGTCCCGGCAGAGGGCCGGCTGCCGCCGGACAACGTGGGAGAGCTCCTGCGGTTGTAGCGGCAGGCAGCACCGCCGGACTTGCGGTACTGCCGTGCCCAACCAGGGATCCCAGACCTTTCCCTACGCAGTCAGCTGGATATGGAAGGAGTCCCGGCAGAGGGCCGGCTGCCGCCAGCTACAGCGGTGGGCCCCAGGTGCCTCCAGGCAGGGCCCCATCTGGACTATCGACAACAGGCCAGGACGGGGCCGGAGCGGACGGGTCATCATCACAGGCTGGGCCTCTTATTCCGGACGTGCCACATAGAAGATCGGTAGCGGACGTCGGCTGGATGAGCGGGACGACTGCAGCTGGGGGGACGCCAGCTCCCTTGCAGCTTCGTGAGGATAATTCTGTGTCTGTTTTGTCGCCAGTATTATCGTTTTCCCCGTTAGTTGGGGTTAGTCAAGGGGGTGGGGCCGTGGCTGCGGGGGAGCGTCCGCGGGTTCGGCCGGAGTGCGGGAGTGACGGGGTAGGGGAGTTATTGTGTAGCGTTCGAGAGTTGCTTTCACGTTTGGGGGGCGCTAGGTCGGTGCCGTCACCGTTGGCGGCGTGGGTGGGTGCATCGGAGATAGGTCTCGGAGGGTCTTTAGGGGGCTTAGCGGCGCCAAGTAGGTCGTCGGAGCCCGTTTCTGTGTCAGTACAGACGGAGAAGGAGAAGGAGGGCGGTATTCGCTTAGATGATAAAGCGCGGGGTGAGGTTTATGTTTGTTTCGAGGGGCCACTGGGGGCTCATTTGAAAAAGGAAGTGAGGGAGAAGATTTGGAAGGATGAGTACGTGGAGATCTTCTCACTCCTTCCTTTGGAGAAATTTAATTTAGACAAGAACAAGAAGGAGGACAGTAAGAAGGAGGACGAGGTGAAGCGCAGATGGCGTCTTATTCCTCAGACGTTTGTGAATTGGTTACAAGCATTTGCGATTTTGGCAAGCGTGGTTGGCGAGAAGGCTCCTGAAAACTGTTCCGCGTTGTTTTGTTACATGGACTCGATAGGCGAGGCACACAGGGCATATGGGAGCCAAGCTTGGCACTGGTATGACGAGCAGTTTAGACAGAGGAAGGCGGTCCGTCCTTCGATTCGCTGGGATCAGAAGGACATCGGTTTGTGGCTGCGGGTTATGGCGCCAAAGAAATTCGGCCATTCCTTTCAAGGCGGGCCGGGACCGCCGGCCACTCTGCATCGCAAGGAAGTTTTTCGGGGTCGGGGGGTCAGTTCGGACAATCGGGAGGTCAGAAGCACGGTTTGTGCTGGCAGTTTAATGACGGCCAGTGCAAATTCGGAGCTACTTGTAAATTTAAGCACGCGTGCTCGCACTGCAGCGGTTCTTCCCATGGAGCCGCCAAGTGCTTCAAGAAGAAGGGAAAGCCAGAGGGCAATTCAAAAGAGGGAGACGCCAGTGAAGCTGGACGCGATGGTCCCTGTTATGATCTGGTAATTCAGTACCACAATGGACATAGAAGTCAGAGCACATACAGTGACCTGACAATAACCCAAAAATATAGAACGAGCTCTGAGACGTGGAAACTCTGCTGACCGCAATCCCTAATCCTCTCCAACCACACTAGAGGCAGCCGTGGATTGCGCCTAACGCTCCCTATGCAACTCGGCACAGCCTGAGAAACTAGCTAACCTGAAGATAGAAAATAAGCCTACCTTGCCTCAGAGAAATACCCCAAAGGAAAAGGCAGCCCCCACATATAATGACTGTGAGTTAAGAAGAAAAGACAAACGTAGAGATGAAATAGATTTAGCAAAGTGAGGCCCGACTTACTGAACAGAGCGAGGATAGGAAAGGTAACTTTGCGGTCAACACAAAACCCTACAAACAACCACGCAAAGGGGGCAAAAAGACCCTCCGTACCGAACTAACGGCACGGAGGTACACCCTCTGCGTCCCAGAGCTTCCAGCAAGCAAGAAAAAACAAATAAGCAATGCTGGACAGAAAAAACAGCAAACAAAATAGCAAAAGCGGAACTTAGCTATGCAGAGCAGCAGGCCACAGGAACGATCCAGGAGGAGACAGGTCCAAAACTAGAACATTGACTGAAGGCCAGGATCAAAGCACTAGGTGGAGTTAAATAGAGCAGCACCTAACGACTTCACCACATCACCTGAGGAAGGAAACTCAGAAGCCGCAGTACCACTTTCCTCCACCAACGGAAGCTCACAGAGAGAATCAGCCGAAGTACCACTTGTGACCACAGGAGGGAGCTCTGCCACAGAATTCACAACAATACCCCCCCCCCTTGAGGAGGGGTCACCGAACCCTCACCAGAGCCCCCGGGACGACCAGGATGAGCCATATGAAAGGCACGAACAAGATCGGGAGCATGGACATCAGAGGCAAAGACCCAGGAATTATCTTCCTGAGCATAACCCTTCCACTTAACCAGATACTGGAGTTTCCGTCTTGAAAGACGAGAATCCAAAATCTTCTCCACAATATACTCCAACTCCCCCTCCACCAAAACCGGGGCAGGAGGATCAACAGATGGAACCATAGGTGCCACGTATCTCCGCAACAATGACCTATGGAATACGTTATGTATGGAAAAAGAATCTGGAAGGGTCAGACGAAAAGACACAGGATTAAGAACCTCAGAAATCCTATACGGACCAATGAAACGAGGTTTAAACTTAGGAGAGGAAACCTTCATAGGAATATGACGAGAAGATAACCAAACCAAATCCCCAACACGAAGTCGGGGACCCACACAGCGTCTGCGATTAGCGAAACGTTGAGCCTTCTCCTGGGACAAGGTCAAATTGTCCACTACATGAGTCCAAATCTGCTGCAACCTGTCCACCACAGTATCCACACCAGGACAGTCCGAAGACTCAACCTGCCCTGAAGAGAAACGAGGATGGAACCCAGAGTTGCAGAAAAACGGCGACACCAAGGTAGCCGAGCTGGCCCGATTATTAGGGGCGAACTCAGCCAAAGGCAAAAAGGACACCCAGTCATCCTGATCAGCAGAAACAAAGCATCTCAGATATGTTTCCAAGGTCTGATTGGTTCGTTCAGTCTGGCCATTAGTCTGAGGATGGAAAGCCGAGGAAAAAGACAAGTCAATGCCCATCCTACCACAAAAGGCTTGCCAAAACCTCGAAACAAACTGGGAACCTCTGTCAGAAACGATATTCTCTGGAATGCCATGTAAACGAACCACATGCTGGAAGAACAATGGCACCAAATCAGAGGAGGAAGGTAATTTAGACAAGGGTACAAAATGGACCATCTTAGAGAAGCGATCACAGACCACCCAAATGACTGACATCTTTTGAGAGACGGGAAGATCTGAAATAAAATCCATAGAGATATGTGTCCAAGGCCTCTTCGGGACCGGCAAGGGCAAAAGCAACCCACTGGCACGAGAACAGCAGGGCTTAGCCCGAGCACAAATCCCACAGGACTGCACAAAAGAACGCACATTCCGCGATAGAGATGGCCACCAAAAGGATCTAGCCACCAACTCTCTGGTACCAAAGATTCCAGGATGACCAGCCAACACCGAACAATGAACCTCAGAGATAACTTTATTCGTCCACCTATCAGGGACAAACAGTTTCTCCGCTGGGCAACGATCAGGTTTATTAGCCTGAAATTTTTGCAGCACCCGCCGCAAATCAGGGGAGATGGCAGACACAATTACTCCCTCTTTGAGGATACCCGCCGGCTCAGATACACCCGGAGAGTCGGGCACAAAACTCCTAGACAGAGCATCCGCCTTCACATTTTTAGAGCCCGGAAGGTACGAAATCACAAGGTCAAAACGGGCAAAAAACAGCGACCAACGAGCCTGTCTGGGATTCAACCACTTGGCAGACTCGAGATAACTCAAGTTCTTATGATCAGTCAAGACCACCACGTGATGCTTAGCTCCTTCAAGCCAATGACGCCACTCCTCGAATGCCCACTTCATGGCCAGCAACTCTCGATTGCCAACATCATAATTTCGCTCAGCAGGCGAAAACTTCCTGGAAAAGAAGGCGCATGGTTTCATCACCGAGCAATCAGAACTTCTCTGCGACAAAACAGCCCCTGCTCCAAACTCAGAAGCATCAACCTCGACCTGGAAAGGAAGCGAAACATCTGGTTGACACAACACAGGGGCAGAAGAAAAACGACGCTTCAACTCTTGAAAAGCTTCCACAGCAGCAGAAGACCAATTGACCACATCAGCACCCTTCTTGGTCAAATCGGTCAATGGTTTAGCAATACTAGAAAAATTGCAGATGAAGCGACGATAAAAATTAGCAAAGCCCAGGAACTTTTGCAGACTTTTCAGAGATGTCGGCTGAGTCCAATCATGGATGGCTTGGACCTTAACAGGGTCCATCTCGATAGTAGAAGGGGAAAAGATGAACCCCAAAAATGAAACCTTCTGAACACCAAAGAGACACTTTGATCCCTTCACAAACAAAGAATTAGCACGCAGGACCTGAAACACCGTTCTGACCTGCTTCACATGAGATTCCCAATCATCCGAGAAGATCAAAATGTCATCCAAGTACACAATCAGGAATTTATCCAGGTACTCTCGGAAGATGTCATGCATAAAGGACTGAAACACTGATGGAGCATTGGCAAGTCCGAATGGCATTACTAGATACTCAAAATGGCCCTCGGGCGTATTAAATGCAGTTTTCCATTCATCGCCTCGCTTAATACGCACAAGATTATACGCACCACGAAGATCTATCTTGGTGAACCAACTGGCCCCCTTAATCCGAGCAAACAAATCAGATAACAACGGCAAGGGGTACTGAAATTTTACCATGATTTTATTTAGAAGGCGGTAATCTATACAAGGTCTCAGCGAACCATCCTTCTTGGCTACAAAAAAGAACCCTGCTCCTAATGGCGACGATGATGGGCGAATATGCCCCTTCTCCAAGGACTCCTTCACATAACTCCGCATAGCGGCGTGCTCAGGCACAGACAAATTAAACAGTCGACCTTTTGGGAATTTACTACCAGGAATCAAATCGATAGCACAATCACAATCCCTATGCGGAGGTAGGGTATCGGACTTGGGCTCATCAAATACATCCCGGTAATCAGACAAGAACTCTGGAACCTCAGAAGGGGTGGATGATGAAATAGACAGAAATGGGACATCACCATGTACCCCCTGACAACCCCAGCTGGACACAGACATGGATTTCCAATCTAATACTGGATTATGGACTTGTAGCCATGGCAACCCCAACATGACCACATCATGCAGATTATGCAACACCAGAAAGCGAATAACCTCCTGATGTGCAGGAGCCATGCACATGGTCAGCTGGGTCCAGTACTGAGGCTTATTCTTGGCCAAAGGCGTAGCATCAATTCCTCTCAATGGAATAGGACACTGCAAGGGCTCCAAGAAAAACCCACAACGCCTAGCATACTCCAAGTCCATCAAATTCAGGGCAGCGCCTGAATCCACAAATGCCATGACAGAATAAGATGACAAAGAGCAGATCAAGGTAACGGACAAAAGAAATTTTGACTGTACAGTACCAATGGTGGCAGACCTAGCGAACCGCTTAGTGCGCTTAGGACAATCAGAGATAGCATGAGTGGAATCACCACAGTAGAAACACAGCCCATTCAGACGTCTGTGTTCTATCTCCAAAAAACAAATCAGGAATAGGAATTCTTGGTTCTAACATAGAATTCTGAACCACAAAGTCTTGAATATTTTGTACTCTTGCCGTGAGCTGATCCACACATGAAGACAGACCTTTAATGTCCATCGCTACACCTGTGTCCTGAACCACTCAAATGTCTAGGGGAAAAAAAAGGCAAAACACAGTGCAGAGAAAAAAAAATGGTCTCAGAACTTCTTTTTTCCCTCTATTGAGAATCATTAGTATTTTGGCCTTCAGTACTGTTATGATCTGGTAATTCAGTACCACAATGGACATAGACGTCAGAGCACATACAGTGACCTGACAATAACCCAAAAATATGGAACGAGCTCTGAGACGTGGAAACTCTGCTGACCGCAATCCCTAATCCTCTCCAACCACACTAGAGGCAGCCGTGGATTGCGCCTAACGCTCCCTATGCAACTTGGCACAGCCTGAGAAACTAGCTAGCCTGAAGATAGAAAATAAGCCTACCTTGCCTCAGAGAAATACCCCAAAGGAAAAGGCAGCCCCCACATATAATGACTGTGAGTTAAGATGAAAGGACAAACGTAGAGATGAAATAGATTTAGCAAAGTGAGGCCCGACTTACTGAACAGAGCGAGGATAGGAAAGGTAACTTTGCGGTCAACACAAAACCCTACAAACAACCACGCAAAGGGGGCAAAAAGACCCTCCGTACCGAACTAATGGCACGGAGGTACACCCTCTGCGTCCCAGAGCTTCCAGCTAGAAAGAAAAAACAAATAAGCAATGCTGGACAGAAAAAACAGCAAACAAAATAGCAAAAGCGGAACTTAGCTATGCAGAGCAGCAGGCCACAGGAACGATCCAGGAGGAAACAAGTCCAATACTAGAACATTGACTGGAGGCCAGGATCAAAGCACTAGGTGGAGTTAAATAGAGCAGCACCTAACGACTTCACCACATCACCTGAGGAAGGAAGCTCAGAAGCCGCAGTACCACTTTCCTCCACCAACGGAAGCTCACAGAGAGAACCAGCCGAAGTACCACTTGTGACCACAGGAGGGAGCTCTGCCACAGAATTCACAACAGTACCCCCCCCTTGAGGAAGGGTCACCGAACCCTCACCAGAGCTCCCAGGACGACCAGGATGAGCCATATGAAAGGCACGAACAAGATCGGGAGCATGGACATCAGAGGCAAAGACCTAGGAATTATCTTCCTGAGCATAACCCTTCCACTTAACCAGATACTGGAGTTTCCGCCTTGAAACACGAGAATCCAAAATCTTCTCCACAATATACTCCAACTCCCCCTCCACCAAAACCGGGGCAGGAGGATCAACAGATGGAACCATAGGTGCCACGTATCTCCGCAACAATGACCTATGGAATACGTTATGTATGGAAAAAGAATCTGGAAGAGTCAGACGAAAAGACACAGGATTAAGAACCTCAGAAATCCTATACGGACCAATAAAACGAGGTTTAAACTTAGGAGAGGAAACCTTCATAGGAATATGACGAGAAGATAACCAAACCAAGTCCCCAACCCGAAGTCGGGGACCCACACAGCGTCTGCGATTAGCGAAACGTTGAGCCTTCTCCTGGGACAAAGTCAAATTGTCCACTACATGAGTCCAAATCTGCTGCAACCTGTCCACCACAGTATCCACACCAGGACAGTCCGAAGACTCAACCTGCCCTGAAGAGAAACGAGGATGGAACCCAGAGTTGCAGAAAAACGGTGAAACCAAGGTAGCCGAGCTGGCCCGATTATTAAGGGCGAACTCAGCCAAAGGCAAAAAGGACACCCAGTCATCCTGATCAGCAGAAACAAAGCATCTCAGATATGTTTCCAAGGTCTGATTGGTTCGTTCGGTCTGGCCATTAGTCTGAGGATGGAAAGCCGTGGAAAAAGACAAGTCAATGCCCATCCTACCACAAAAGGCTCGCCAAAACCTCGAAACAAACTGGGAACCTCTGTCAGAAACGATATTCTCTGGAATGCCATGTAAACGAACCACATGCTGGAAAAACAATGGCACCAAATCAGAGGAGGAAGGCAATTTAGACAAGGGTACCAAATGGACCATCTTAGAGAAGCGATCACAGACCACCCAAATGACTGACATCTTTTGAGAGACGGGAAGATCTGAAATAAAATCCATAGAGATATGTGTCCAAGGCCTCTTCGGGACCGGCAAGGGCAAAAGCAACCCACTGGCACGAGAACAGCAGGGCTTAGCCCGAGCACAAATCCCACAGGACTGCACAAAAGTACGCACATCCCGCGACAGAGATGGCCACCAAAAGGATCTAGCCACTAACTCTCTGGTACCAAAGATTCCAGGATGACCAGCCAACACCGAACAATGAACCTCAGAGATAACTTTATTCGTCCACCTATCAGGGACAAACAGTTTCTCCGCTGGGCAACGATCAGGTTTATTAGCCTGAAATTTTTGCAGCACCCGCCGCAAATCAGGGGAGATGGCAGACACAATTACTCCCTCTTTGAGGATACCCGCCGGCTCAGATACACCCGGAGAGTCGGACACAAAACTCCTAGACAGAGCATCCGCCTTCACATTTTTAGAGCCCGGAAGGTATGAAATCACAAAGTCAAAAGGGGCAAAAAACAACGACCAACGAGCTTGTCTAGGATTCAACCGCTTGGCGGACTCAAGATAAGTCAAGTTCTTATGATCAGTCAAGACCACCACGCGATGCTTAGCTCCTTCAAGCCAATGACGCCACTCCTCGAATGCCCACTTCATGGCCAGCAACTCTCGATTGCCCACATCATAATTTCGCTCAGCAGGCGAAAACTTCCTGGAAAAGAAGGCGCATGGTTTCATCACCGAGCAATCAGAACTTCTCTGCGACAAAACAGCCCCTGCTCCAATCTCAGAAGCATCAACCTCGACCTGGAACGGAAGCGAAACATCTGGTTGACACAACACAGGGGCAGAAGAAAAACGACGCTTCAACTCTTGAAAAGCTTCCACCGCAGCAGAAGACCAATTGACGAAATCAGCACCTTTCTTGGTCAAATCGGTCAATGGTTTAGCAATACTAGAAAAATTGCAGATGAAGCGACGATAAAAATTAGCAAAGCCCAGGAACTTTTGCAGACTTTTCAGAGATGTCGGCTGAGTCCAATTATGGATGGCTTGGACCTTAACAGGGTCCATCTCGATAGTAGAAGGGGAAAAGATGAACCCCAAAAATGAAACCTTCTGAACACCAAAGAGACACTTTGATCCCTTCACAAACAAAGAATTAGCACGCAGGACCTGAAACACCGTTCTGACCTGCTTCACATGAGACTCCCAATCATCCGAGAAGATCAAAATGTCATCCAAGTACACAATCAGGAATTTATCCAGGTACTCTCGGAAGATGTCATGCATAAAGGACTGATACACTGATGGAGCATTGGCAAGTCCGAATGGCATTACTAGATACTCAAAATGGCCCTCGGGCGTATTAAATGCAGTTTTCCATTCATCGCCTCGCTTAATACGCACACGATTATACGCACCACGAAGATCTATCTTGGTGAACCAACTAGCCCCCTTAATCCGAGCAAACAAATCAGATAACAACGGCAAGGGGTACTGAAATTTAACCGTGATCTTATTAAGAAGGCGGTAATCTATACAAGGTCTCAGCGAACCATCCTTCTTGGCCACAAAAAAGAACCCTGCTCCTAATGGCGACGATGACGGGCGAATATGCCCTTTCTCCAAGGACTCCTTCACGTAACTCCGCATAGCGGCGTGCTCAGGCACAGATAAATTAAACAGTCGACCCTTTGGGAACTTACTACCAGGAATCAAATCGATAGCACAATCACAATCCCTATGCGGAGGTAGGGTATCAGACTTGGGCTCATCAAATACATCCCGGTAATCATACAAGAACTCTGGAACCTCAGAAGGGGTGGATGACGAAATAGACAGAAATGGGACATCACCATGTACCCCCTGACAACCCCAGCTGGACACAGACATGGATTTCCAATCTAATACTGGATTATGGACTTGTAGCCATGGCAACCCCAACACGACCACATCATGCAGATTATGCAACACCAGAAAGCGAATAACCTCCTGATGTGCAGGAGCCATGCACATGGTCAGCTGGGTCCAGTACTGAGGCTTATTCTTGGCCAAAGGCGTAGCATCAATTCCTCTCAATGGAATAGGACACTGCAAGGGCTCCAAGAAAAACCCACAACGCCTAGCATACTCCAAGTCCATCAAATTCAGGGCAGCGCCTGAATCCACAAATGCCATGACAGAATAAGATGACAAAGAGCAGATCAAGGTAACGGACAAAAGAAATTTTGACTGTACAGTACCAATGGTGGCAGACCTAGCGAACCGCTTAGTGCGCTTAGGACAATCAGAGATAGCATGAGTGGAATCACCACAGTAGAAACACAGCCCATTCAGACGTCTGTGTTCTATCTCCAAAAAACAAATCAGGAATAGGAATTCTTGGTTCTAACATAGAATTCTGAACCACAAAGTCTTGAATATTTTGTACTCTTGCCGTGAGCTGATCCACACATGAAGACAGACCTTTAATGTCCATCGCTACACCTGTGTCCTGAACCACTCAAATGTCTAGGGGAAAAAAAAGGCAAAACACAGTGCAGAGAAAAAAAAATGATCTCAGAACTTCTTTTTTCCCTCTATTGAGAATCATTAGTATTTTGGCCTTCAGTACTGTTATGATCTGGTAATTCAGTACCACAATGGACATAGAAGTCAGAGCACATACAGTGACCTGACAATAACCCAAAAATATAGAACGAGCTCTGAGACGTGGAAACTCTGCTGACCGCAATCCCTAATCCTCTCCAACCACACTAGAGGCAGCCGTGGATTGCGCCTAACGCTCCCTATGCAACTCGGCACAGCCTGAGAAACTAGCTAGCCTGAAGATAGAAAATAAGCCTACCTTGCCTCAGAGAAATACCCCAAAGGAAAAGGCAGCCCCCACATATAATGACTGTGAGTTAAGATGAAAGGACAAACGTAGAGATGAAATAGATTTAGCAAAGTGAGGCCCGACTTACTGAACAGAGCGAGGATAGGAAAGGTAACTTTGCGGTCAACACAAAACCCTACAAACAACCACGCAAAGGGGGCAAAAAGACCCTCCGTACCGAACTAACGGCACGGAGGTACACCCTCTGCGTCCCAGAGCTTCCAGCAAGCAAGAAAAAACAAATAAGCAATGCTGGACAGAAAAAACAGCAAACAAAATAGCAAAATCGGAACTTAGCTATGCAGAGCAGCAGGCCACAGGAACGATCCAGGAGGAGACAGGTCCAAAACTAGAACATTGACTGAAGGCCAGGATCAAAGCACTAGGTGGAGTTAAATAGAGCAGCACCTAACGACTTCACCACATCACCTGAGGAAGGAAACTCAGAAGCCGCAGTACCACTCTCCTCCACCAACGGAAGCTCACAGAGAGAATCAGCCGAAGTACCACTTGTGACCACAGGAGGGAGCTCTGCCACAGAATTCACAACAGGTCCCCTATCTAAGTAGGCTCCCGGATAGGGTAAAAGCGGAGTTGTTGTTGTTGGGTTTCAGGGATGGTTTTCGTATACCTGCTCCTACTTTCGGTATCCCTCGGGTTTTGAAGAACTTGAGATCAGCTGAGTTGCACGCGGCGGTGGTATCGGATAAGTTGCATAAGGAGGTTTCGTTGGGAAGAATGTCCGGTCCTTTTCCTGTTCCGCCGCTAGATGATTTGATAGTTTCGCCGTTGGGTGTGGTGCCGAAGAAGGAACCAAACAAGTTCAGGTTGATTCAGCATTTGTCTTACCCCAAAGGGAGGTCCGTGAACGACGGGATTGACCCGGAGCTTTGCTCCGTGGTTTATACGTCTTTTGACGAGGCTGCACGCTGGGTGCGTAGTTGCGGGAGGGGCGCGCTGTTAGCTAAGACTGATATTGAGTCGGCTTTTCGTTTATTGCCCGTCCATCCTGTTATGAAAGGTAATTCAGTACCACAATGGACATAGAGGTCAGCGCACATACAGTGACCTGGCAATAACCAAAAAACAAGAACGAGCTCTGAGACGTGGGAACTCTGTTGACCGCAATCCCTAATCCTCTGCAACCACACTAAAGGCAGCCGTGGATTGCGCCTAACGCTCCCTATGCAACTCGGCACAGCCTGAGAAACTAGCTAGCCTGAAGATAGAAAATAAGCCTACCTTGCCTCAGAGAAATACCCCAAAGGAAAAGGCAGCCCCCACATATAATGACTGTGAGTAAAGATGAAAAGACAAACGTAGAGATGAAATAGATTTAGCAAAGTGAGGCCCAACTTTCTGAACAGAGCGAGGATAGGAAAGGTAACTTTGCGGTCAACACAAAACCCTACAAACAACCACGCAAAGGGGGCAAAAAGACCCTCCGTACCGAACTAACGGCACGGAGGTACACCCTCTGCGTCCCAGAGCTTCCAGCAAGCAGAAAAAAAAACAAATTGACAAGCTGGACAGAAAAAAACAGCAAACAAATAGCAAGAGGAACTTAGCTATGCAGAGCAGCAGGCCACAGGAACGATCCAGGAGGAAACAAGTCCAATACTAGAACATTGACTGGAGGCCAGGATCAAAGCACTAGGTGGAGTTAAATAGAGCAGCACCTAACGACTTCACCACATCACCTGAGGAAGGAAACTCAGAAGCCGCAGTACCACTTTCCTCCACCAACGGAAGCTCACAGAGAGAACCAGCCGAAGTACCACTTGTGACCACAGGAGGGAGCTCTGCCACAGAATTCACAACACCATCCGGACAGTGTGAGGCTGTTGGGTTGTTATTGGAACGGTGGATTTTACGTGGACAGATGTTTGCCGATGGGTTGCTCGTTGTCTTGCGCATACTTTGAGGCTTTTAGTTCTTTTCTCGAGTGGGTCGTTCGGGAGGTGTCGGGTTTGGATTCTGTCATTCACTATTTGGATGACTTTTTGTGCATCGGGCTGAGTCAGTCCGGAAGTTGTGACATGGTCTTGAGGACGGTGATATGGGTAGCGGAACGTTTTGGTGTCCCACTGGCGCCAGAAAAAACTGAGGGGCCTTGCACGAGTCTTTCGTTCCTGGCATTATTATTGATTCCGTTAACTGGGAATTTCGGTTGCCTGAAGAGAAGGTGGTTGGTTTGAGAAACGAAGTGGCTCGGGCGCGTCGCTTAAAGAAGTTGCCGTTGCGGGAGGTTCAGTCCCTCCTCGGCAAATTGAATTTTGCCTGCAGGATCATCCCGATGGGGAGGGTTTTTTCAAGGAGGCTGGCCGGTGCCACGGCGGGGGTTAAGGCCCCGCATCATTTTGTTCGCCTGTCTAGCGAGCATAAGGCTGATTTGGAGGTGTGGGACAGTTTTATGGCACGGTACAATGGCCGTTCATTGTTGATGGAGGACGTAGTCTGCAACGCTGATTTGGACTTGTTTACTGATGCTTCAGGTGGTGTTGGTTTTGGCGCCTTTTTTGGTGGCAGGTGGTGTGCCACTAGGTGGCCGGACGAGTGGTTCGCGTCCGGGTTGGTGAAGAACGTCACTTTGTTGGAAATCTTTCCTATCCTGGTTGCCGTCTACTTGTGGAAGGAGGGATTTGCGCAATCGGAGCTTTCGTTTTAATTGTGACAATATGGCGGTTGTCTGTGTCATAAACGGTTTGACGGCCTCTTCTCCTCCGGTTATCAGGGTTCTCCGTCAGTTGGTGTTGTTTTCATGTCTATCAATGTGTACATTACGGCGTCTCATGTACCCGGAGTGGAGAATTCTGTGGCTGACTCTTTGTCTCGATTTCAGTGGGAACGGTTTCGGTCTCTGGCCCCCGACGCGGAGGAGACGGGTCTGGACTGCCCGCCGGAGCTTTGGAATGTGGTATCCGGGCTGCAGGACCTTTGATTTGCGTATCTTTGGCGCCCAGCACGTGGTCGGCATATCGGTCGGTATGGTGTGATTGGGAATCTTGGATGGCGTCCTGTGGGGCTACTAACGGGGGCGAGGATCAGCTGGGCGCTTTGTTGTTGTGGTTAAGACGCGGCGCGGAGGAAGGGTAGTCGGCTTCAAAGGTGGATAGAGTTCGGACGGCTTTGGCTTTCGGTTTTCAGCTTCGAGGATTGCAGGATTTGACGAAGTTGTTTTTGGTACGGCAGGCGATAAAAGGTTTTCGTAGAAAGGCGGGGCGAGGTGATCTTCGGCGCCCAGTCTCCCTTGGTGTGTTAGAACAGGTGGGCATGCGTTTGAGTGACATTTGTTTATCTAATTTTGAGATAGCTCTCTTTTGTTTAGCCTTTTCCCTGGCGTTTTTTGGGGCCTTGAGGGTTGGGGAGTTGGTGTCTCCCACCACGTTTAGGCGAGGGGGGCTCTGGGCCAAGGATGTGGTGCTTATTGGGAGTCGTTTACATTTCTGGATACGTCGGTCTAAGACTGACCAGGCAGGAAAAGGTAAACGGGTTGAGTTGGGCTCGGTCAGTGGTTCGCTCATGTGCCCTGTTCGTTGTTTTCAGGCGTTTGCTAGCCTGCGGCCGGTTTTGGATGGTCCTTTGTTGTGTCATGAGGATGGTTCCTTTTTATCCAAATTTCAGTTTGTTGCCGTTTTTCGAAAAGCTTTGTCGGAGTTGGGTTTGGACGCTTCTCGTTTTGCGTCGCACTCATTTCGTTTTGGGGCCGCGACTGAAGCCGCTCTGGGGGGTTTGGCACCTGAAGTGGTTCAGAGGATAGGGAGATGGGAGTCTGGGCGTTACAAGAGCTATGTTAGACCATGAAGGCCTTGTGTTTGTTTTTATCGTACACCTGTATTTTGTCGTGTCATTGTTTTGGATTTTAAGTTGTTTGTATTTTCTAGGTCGAACCCCCATGTTGGTTTGGATCGTCGGCCACTCTTTCGTCTATTGGGGCGCAAGGCGAGAGGATGTTCGGCGGGACGGACGTCAACTCGGTTTTTCAAGGGACGTGGCCGTGGTCAGGTGGCTGGGTTTTAGGGGTTTGTGTTGGAGTGGCGTTATGCAGGAAGTGCATAAGGGTATTGGGTTGGACAGAACTCCTGACATTTTAGTTCTTCATGTGGGGGGCAACGATTTGGGGGTTCGCCCTTGCCGCGAAATGATCCGGGATATAAAACACGATCTGCTGAGGCTGTGGGTGTCTTTCCGGGATTTGTTAGTTGTGTGGTCAGATATCGTCCCGAGGAGGTGCTGGCGACACGCCACATCTGTGGAAAGGATCGACAAAACCAGAATTAAGGTGAATTTGGCTATATCTAGTTTTGTCGTTAGAAACGGTGGTCTGTTCATCCGTCATTTTGAATTGGAAAAAGGGGGAGATGAATTTCTCCTGGGAGATGGTGTTCATCTGAATGCGGTGGGCATCGATTTGTGGGCTCTCGGTTTGCAGAGCGGTATTGAAAGGGCCATAGCGGTCAAGTTTGGGGGGGCCTCGGGTACTTGAGGTGTTCAAGTACCTCTCGTTGTGGCGGTGGGAGGGGTCCTTGGAGTTGGTACTAAATTGGCCTGGGGGATCCGTCGGGATACGGATTCTTCAGTTGGTGTAAAGTTGGTTTCGGGTCTGGTGGTTTGGGGGGATCTTGGTAATGGTGGGCCGGATTCCCAGGTGTTAGGTGGACAATGGTAGCCCTTCGGGGTATTTTGGTGCTCCCGAGCCAGGTGGTTGCGGCTGGGAGTAAATTATGGTCTGGTTTTTCTGTCCACTCTATATATTATGTTTTACCACCAGTTTGGAGCTTCAAGGACCTCCCCACGTTACTTTACCGTTAATGTTTGTATGTTTATAATAAAGGGCCACTGTGGCCAATTATTATCCAAGTTTTAAATCCTGTCTTTATTGGGGTTTATTTGGGTACTTGGGAGGGGGCCTGAAGACGGGAGGATCCGACGGAGCTATCGAACAATACCAATGTCAAGAGCAGGCCGGAGCGAGCCGTCCCCTCCCCCCCACAGACGGCGTACGTGCAGGCCGTCATGACAGGGGTTTGGAGAGGGAGGATAGAAGGGGTGGGAACATGTTTAGGGGAGGGGGATAGTATGCATTAGGGGGGGATATAGGGCTAGGTAGGGGGTGGGGTTGGCCAGTTCCCGCTCTGGAGGCCAATAGTGAGTTCCCGCCCACCCTGTTTTTCCGTTTTTTTCTCTTTTGGAGCGTTTTTTGGGGCTAAGTTGCTCCGGGTCATGGTGGCTGGTAGCGGTGGGAGGGGTCCTTGGAGTTGGTACTAAATTGGCCTGGGGATCCGTCGGGATACGGATTCTTCAGTTGGTGTAAAGTTGGTTTCGGGTCTGGTGGTTTGGGGGGATCTTGGCAACGGTGGGCCGGATTCCCAGGTGTTAGGTGGACAATGGTAGCCCTTTGGGGTATTTCGGTGCTCCCGAGCCAGGTGGTTGCGGCTGGGAGTAAATTATGGTCTGGTTTTTCTGTCCACTCTATATATTATGTTTTACCACCAGTTTGGAGCTTCAAGGACCTCCCCACGTTACTTTACCGTTAATGTTTGTATGTTTATAATAAAGGGCCACTGTGGCCAATTATTATCCAAGTTTTGAATCCTGTCTTTATTGGGGTTTATTTGGGTACTTGGGAGGGGGCCTGAAGATGGGAGGATCCGACGGAGCTATCGAACAATACCAATGTCATGTCCTGTTGTTATTTTATCTGTACCAGTTATTTTCTTACATGTTACTAATGTTTCTCGTTAATAAACTTTTTTTGGTGTCTTGACCGTGTCTGATATGTATTTCCTCTATATACCGAGGTTGTCCTCACACTAGCAGTATTTGGTCTATATTTATTATCAGAATTTGTAATCCTAAACCAGGAGTGGGTGATAAAGGCTGAGATTGTCATGGTTTGTCTGGTTCGGTTCTTTTAGGGTTAACTCCTGTAGCCTCACACTGGTCCTGGGTGGACTTTTTATAGCCTCCTTCTGGGAGGTTCCTTTGTCAGTGATACTTCCACCCTTGGCTAAGTGTATTGACCCCTGAGTGTGTTTTGTGCTGGTTTGCTTGATCTCTTGGCTTTTTGACTCGGTCTGCTCTTTGGATATTGTTTATTAGATTCCCTATTTGTACCTTCTCTGTCCATTCGGTATTGACCTCGGCTTGGCCCCTACTATCCTTTCTGTCTAGTCCCTTGGTACTGTAACGCTATCCTGTGCTCTGACCCTGGCCTGATCTGTTTATGTCTCTGTCTGTGCCCCTTGGTAGCTTTGTTCGTTAGTTGCCTTTCTAGGAGTTTTCTTTCAGCTTCTAGTTCCATGGAGCTTAGACCACGCCCACCTGCAGTCAGGTGATTCAGGTCCTGTCAGGCCTGAAGCCAGTCTTGCTTGCTCTGCATTTCTGGGAGTCTGCGGCTCTCTCCGGATACTGTCTTTTCAGGAATTAGTATCGGTGAGTGTCGCTCATATCTCCCTCTCTGACAGAGATGCTAGATATGCTAATATTATACTTTTCCTCTAATTGTTCCACTCCTTGGTTCGGCTTACAAATATACTAATTTAAAATACTGACCACATACTGCTAGTGTGACGGCAGCCATGTTGTTTTAGTGATAAGGTTGTTGACGTCATTGCGTCTTGATTCTGTTCTGCTATGCAGTATCCTTTGGACACAGACTGAAGAGACAATGGCTGTCATACAAAACAGATCTATACTCATCAAGTCAGGTGTCAGAAATAACGAATTCATGATGCACATATAACAGCCTCATGAATTAACTATTTCTGACACATGTGCAGGTGAGCATAGATATGCCGTGTATGACCGCCATCGTCCCTTCAGTTTGTGTTAAATAGATTATGTACACAGAAGAGAAAAAGGAGGCCATACAATGCACTTCTCTACTCGCCAGGTCAGGTGTCCCAACTAATGAGTTTTTGGACACCTGACCTGTAGAGTATAGTTCTGTATTGTATTTCTGCCATTTTCTCTTCAGTCTGCAACACTAGTCACAGACTAAGCAGAAGGAAGAGATTAAGGAGAAAATACAAGTATAAATTTTTTGGTCCACCTCATAGCTCTATACTAAAGACACACAAAGTCTTGTACTTGCTAACCACTGGAGCTATGATGTGGCCAAAAAATAAAGTGTGCGGCGCAGTGTTTTATTTGGCGCACGGTGTGTGTTGCCGGTGGCGAAAGACACAATAAACCAAACATAATTGGGGGCAAAAAACTTGTATTTATTTTTTAACAACAAAAATATTTATTTAATATTTAGTGATGTAACCGGGGGGTGTGAAACAGTGAGGCCTGGCTAAGTGTGGACGACGCAGGGGTGGCAGGAGAAGGGGCAATGAAACTTGTGGGGTCTGGTAGTTCGGGGATAGGGCTTGACACATGAGAGGCCTGAGACACACTCGAAGGGTGAGACAAACCTGACATAACAGACACACTGGGAGGTGAGGGGGGAGGAATACTAAGAGTCCGTTTTTTTTTTTTCCCTTTCTGGGATTGCCGGGTTCTGGTAAGCCTCGGTGGGCTCATATCTCGTGGCATGGTCATGGTTGATGAACCGTCAGGGTCCGGCTGCACTGTGCCAGAGTCCATAGTGCTGGTAGAGCGTGCAGCCATGCCAGAGTCCATAGTGCTCGTAGAGCGTGCAGCCATGCCAGAGTCCATAGTGCTCGTAGAGCGTGCAGCCATGCCAGAGTCCATAGTGCTCGTAGAGCGTGCAGCCATGCCAGAGTCCATAGTGCTCGTAGAGCGTGCAGCCATGCCAGAGTCCATAGTGCTCGTAGAGCGTGCAGCCATGCCAGAGTCCATAGTGCTCGTAGAGCGTGCAGCCATGCCAGAGTCCATAGTGCTCGTAGAGCGTGCAGCCATGCCAGAGTCCATAGTGCTCGTAGAGCGTGCAGCCATGCCAGAGTCCATAGTGCTCGTAGAGCGTGCAGCCATGCCAGAGTCCATAGTGCTCGTAGAGCGTGCAGCCATGCCAGAGTCCATAGTGCTCGTAGAGCGTGCAGCCATGCCAGAGTCCATAGCGCTTGTAGAGCGGAAGGCCATGCCAGTGTCCTGCTGCTGCATCGTGGTGGAGGCGGTACGGAAGGCCATGCCAGTGTCCTGCTGCTGCATCGTGGTGGAGGCGGTACGGAAGGCCATGCCAGGGTCCTGCTGCTGCATCGTGGTGTCAGTGGAGGAGGTCCAAGCAGGAGCAGCGGTTGTCATGGTGGTGGCGGTGGGCTGTCCTACAGCACTCGGCATGGTGGTGGTGCTGTACTGGTGTCCGGCAGTGCTAGGAATAGAGGTGGCCAGTGGTATGCAGCAGAGGTCGGCATTGAGGTTAATCGTGACAATGAGGGCACAGGTGGATATGCCGACACTGTCTGCTGAAAGTACCGACTCTGCTGCATAGCCTGCACGTAAGCAGCATTTCAGGCCTAAATGACACTAAGCTGGAGATCAGGAGTAAGGTGTTTCGACATGCCCTGCTCAATTTGGTTAAAGAAATGATGTGCTGGCTTCTGGAGGTCGGCTTCTACTTGGTCAAGGCTTTTGGTGACCTCCTGGATACGTGTATTCATGTGGCGAAGGGAAATATCCATTCGGTCACCCAAAGCCTTGAGTCCTTCATGAAAAACCGAGCTCAAGTGCAAAAACTCGGGCACGAGGGACCTGTCTGATGTCGTCTGCCGCTGCTGGGAGGAGCCCAAAAAAAAGGGGGCAGAGGCAGAGGACTGGGAAAGGGGAACACCTGATGGACCAGCTTCCTGGTCTCCAGGTAGTGTGGCAGGCCCACTTGCTGCAGCGCTGCTGGATGGCTGGGACGGGTCCGTGGCTGTCTGATGAAGGACCGCTCCAGAACCTGGGCCAACAGTTCTGCTCCATGTGCTGTGAAAAAAGAAAAAAAACATTAATACCAAAAATTAACCAGACGCCAACTCCTGTGGAATAGAAACATATAGATTATGGCAATACAAGTTACAACACAACCAAATGCACGAGATAAATACTTACGTTCTCTGGGCAAGGACCGGTCTTAAAAGTGCCAGAACGCGATGGTATTTGTACTTTCAGATCCTTGCTCCTGAACCACTGGAACACGGCTTTCTTGACGCAGGTCCTTGTTGAAGCGGTCCTTCATCAGACGCCAACGTGTTTTCACTTTCTGCACTGTTGAAAAAACAAAAACTTATGGTTACACAATGTACTTTTGGCCGTGCTCACACAACTGTGTGTGATGAGAGAAACTCCTGAGAGTTTCTCTCATCACACACAGTTGTGTGAGCACGGCCAAGGTCACTGCTGCTTCACACTGCATTGCAATACTTACAAAATGCACTTCGGACCCGAGTAGGGGCGTTGTCCCAGCCATCCCACATCACTTTGGCCACCTCATTCCATAGGCGCCGGATCGTCACATTGTCCGAGTGCTCTGGAACCCGGGTGTCCCACAACGGGACTCGCTCCTGGACCAGGGAGATGAGGAGGTCATTTTCTATTAGGTCTTCATCCCGTTCTGGAACCTAAAAAATAAATAAAGACATTAATGTTGGATACATTAACATAAGGAAAAGAAAGAAAACAGAGGATGAGAAATGGCATGAATAAGGAAAGTCAATATACAAAAGGAGTGCAAAAGACAAATGTAAAGAAAGAGTAAAGTAAAGAAAGGAAGATTCAAGAATACTAAAGTGGGGATACAGTAAACAGTCAGCCTTGTATACATACATGCTGCTGCCTTGCCACCCGACTGTGAGTCCGCTGCTCCTGCCCAGACTCTGCCGCAGTAGAAGAAGAACTCTAAAAAAAGGAAAAAAAAAATTGTCATATGTGTTGATGTGACAGTGAATACTTACCAATCTGAGGAGGTGAATACTCACTTCACTGACATGTTCAGCTTCAGAAGGCCCAGGACGTTGCTCCTCATCAGAAGAAGAAGACGACATTCTGATGCATGCAGAAAGAAATGGAAGATATTAGGACATGTAGAGACAGAAAATAGAAAATACAGGCATTGGCTAGGATATACTCACATTGTTCAGAGTCTTTTTTCCTCCTTGTTGCTTTCCTCTGTGTGGTCTGCTTCCCAGTCTGCTGTGTAGTGACCTGCAACTGTCCACTACCTCCCTTTATCACCTAGTATGTGGGGGGTGGCTAATTAGTGTCTAGACATGTTTTTCTCTGGTTCAACGCATGCATGCGTTCACGAACGCTAGCAAACACATGTGCTTGCAGCAACAATACGTTCACATAGACAGCAGTGCGTTTTTTTTGCGCATTTGTGCCGCTAGCAACCGCATACGTTTCTAGGCGGCTATTTGACGCCTACAAAATTACTACATGTAGCGTTCACCGCGCCAAACCGCAGATGACGAAACAACGCATGCGTCGTCAAACTCGGCCAAACGCAATCAAACGCAGACACTTGCGTTTATAATGTTAAATATAGGAAAACACAACGCATGCAGATTATTGCGGATGAATTGCTGCGGACACAACCACAAATATGAAACCGGCCTAACACTGCTGTAATACCATAATTTCCCTCGGGATCAATAAAGTGTATCGTATCGTAGGTTGCGTTTTCAGAGCCCCTGATGTGTCTAAACAGTGGAAACCCCCTACAAGTGACCTCATTTTGGAAACTAGACCCCTCAAGGAATGTATCTAGATGTGTGGTGAGCACCCTGAACCCAGGTGCTTCTCAGAAGTTTATAACGTAGAGCCATGAAAATAATCACATTTTTCCAACAAAAATGTTCTTTTAGTCACAATTGTTTTTAATTTTACAAGGGTAACAGGTGAAAATGGACCACAAAATTTGTTGTGCAATTTCTCATGAGTACGCTGATACTCCATATGTGGGGGAAAGCTGTTTGGACACAGGGCACAGAAGGGAAGAAGCGCCATATTGGAGTTCAGATTTTGCTGGAGTGGTTTGAGGATGCCATTTCACATTGGCAGAGTTCCTGAGATGCCTGAACAGCAGAAACCTCCCATAAGTGATGTAACTTTACAAACTACACCCCTAATTAATTCATCTAGGGGTGCAGTGAGCATGTTAACACCACATGTGCCTCACATTAACTTACACCATTGGGCACTTTTATGCACACCTAAAATACAGACAGAGCTGGATTATAGGCCAAACGGTGTCCACAGTGGCTTTATCTACCTCATTATAGGGGATCTTCCGCTGGGGGTTCCGTCTGAATTACGTATTTCAGAGATTTACATGGAAACCCCTGGTGTAAACGCAGAGCGCAGGATAAATATGCGATGGGCCTTACTGTGATCTTTGGGAGGCAGTGTCCGGTATGGTGCAATGCTGGACGTGGATGGCGGCGCCCCGAGGATGGGGTAGCCTGACCGCCGACACGCAGGACCTGCGGCACGTGACCACAGGGGGAGGGGCCGAGGCGGAGCCAGCCACGGGAGCTCACGGATTGCTGAGCAGAACGCGGCGAAGACTAATGGGAAAGGTAAGAAGTGTGAATGCGGGCAATACGGGTACCAAGGGCAGAGACAGAAGGGTAGTCAAAGATCAAGCTGGAGTCAATCAACCGTAGAACCAAATAGCACAGTACCAAATCAACAGGCAAGAGCAACGTGGGGGACAGACCGGGTCAGCAACAGGATATAATCTCACAGAGCAGGCACAAATAAAAAGCACGCAAAAACACCAGGGTCAACTAACTCAGCCGAGGGAGTATAACTGACAAGGACTCGAGCTAACCGAGGCTATAAAAAGCCCTCCCAGATCCATAGAGAGGCCATAATAATTAACCCCTGGGACGTCAGACCAAAAGCTACCATAGGATCATGACAGGTAGTAAGAACAAATCAACAGCAGGTGAAGAATTGGTTTTATTTATTACGTCGTTCTTTGTGCGGTATAAGTGATTAGACAACTTTATTCTTCGGGTCGGTGTGATGACAGCAATACATGGTGTAAGAAGCATTCTGTAACTTTCTGACCCGGGTGATGTCATTACTACCGCAGTGGTTCCCCAACGATTGGGTCCCAGCAATAATTTTCCAAGGGCGCAGATCTGAAGGGCGAGGTAGCTCTCTCCCTCTCCCTGCCTTTTAAATGTTGTGATCACTCTCGATCGCAGTATTTAGGGAGTGAGCCAGTGGCGGTGTTGGCATCTTCTCTCTGGCTGTTAGTGCAAGAGCTCGGCCACTAGCAGCGCCGAGTGCCTCTGGGAGTTGCTGATATTTCAGCACCTCCTGCGCGATCATGCTGTGATCGGTCAGTCAGATTGAGTGATCGATCACAGCCCTCTGAGTGCGGGGACTGATAGCATTGGTGTTTATTGACACCTGCTTATGAGGTGCTATGTCCGTCATTGGTCGTAATGAGGTTATGTATACAATCTAAACAAAAGGGTTTTTTAATAACAGATTTGTTGAGAATCTAGGAGGAATAAAAATAATGACCTGTTCTATCGAAAGTCAGATCTAAAAAGTTGTAAACAGTAAGGCTACGTTCACATTTGCATCTTTGGGCGCAGCGTTGTCGACGGATACCGACGCATGCGTCATGCGCCCCTATCTTTAACATGGGGAGCGCATGGACATGCGCCAGTATGCATTGTCATGCGTTGTATGACGCATGTGTTTTTTGGCGCACCAGACAGGGCACGGACGACGCTACAGGTTACAGTTTTGATGCGTCACATTTCCGAAGAAAAACGCATGCAACGCACCTGCGTCGTAAATGTGCCAAAAAAACACATTAGTGTCTATGAACAACGCATAGGGCGCAGGTGCCTGCGTTGATCCGCGTTTTTTGACGCATGCGCCTTTTGACTAAATGTATTTTTTGGGGGCGTTTTTGATCTTCAATTGTATAGGACAATGCGTTGTGCGTTGCGTCGACGACGCTGCGCCCAACAACGCAAATGTGAACGTAGCCTAATAGGTTCTCGGTGTAATTGAAATGACTGGCATACCACAGGTGTACAATGATCTAACATCTTACATAAGTGGCCAAGAATACTGAGATGACTTATAACATAGCTAGTAAAATAGAGTAGGGAGGAAGAATGGCTGGGTGGAATATGTGCCGGGAAGGGACTCACTGCTTCAGATGGGAGTTGGTGATGAATAATAAGGAGAGAATGCATACAATCTTAAGTGCAATATTGTGAAATAAAACATATAGGATGGATTTACAGCTCCTCCTACATTACCTGGTTCTTCTTGTTTTCCATGTTATAATACTAGCAGAATGGCAGGAAGCTGAGCACTGACACAAGGGTGCACTAGAGCTTAGCAGCTATAAATATATCATTAAAGGACTTATTGGGACTTTTATTATTGTTCCCTATGAGGCTAAGAACAAACAGGCAGATACTAGCTAAATATCTGCCTGTTATGTTCGGCGCCGCTCTCTGCCTGCGCAAAGCGCTCATGGATGGCTCCTGCTGGCGATTATGCAGCTTCCGCTGATGTCACACCAGCAGAGTAGCTTCTCTTCTGCTCTGCTCTATTGGCGGATGCTACTGCCAATGTCGTGCTGATTGACAGCCAGCTCCCCGCTGGTAAACTGCAGGGAGCCAGCTGTCAATCAGCATGACATCAGCAATGACACCCCATCGACAGAGCAGCCTGGAAGTGGAAGAGCTGCTCTGTTGTCGAGACATGAAATGAAGCAGGGCAATCGCCGGGTGAGATGACAGAGATCGTCTCCGTGCAGAACAGTTAGGTGGTTAGCATCTGCCTGCCTGTTAGTTCTTAGCACCATACACAAAAATAATAAAAGTCCTGGATAACCCCTTTAACAAATCAGGGCGTTATAAAACATTTAATAGATTAATTTAGTTTGGAACCAATGTGAAATATGTAGCAATGAAAATTATTTGTAAATGTAAGTTAATAATTTAAATTTGTCTAGCAATTGATACAAATTCTGCTTAGCGCTTTCTTAGGCCTCATTCAGACGTCAAGCTATTTTCAAGTACGGTCTGAGTTTCATCAGTATTTTTATCACAGTTTCATCAGATTTGCACAGTTGTGCATCCTGGTGAGCCTTATATAAGCCTAGGCAGACGATCACAGAGGACGTTGGGCCACTTGCAGAGCCTGACATGGAGCACAAGAGCATTCAGCAGATCATGTGGAGATAAATGAGGGGTAGGCAGTAGTGATGAGCAAATGTGCTCGGGTAAGGTGTTATCTGAGCATGCTCGTGTTGCTGAGTGTCTTTAGCGTGCTCGAAAAATATGTTCGAGTCCACGCTGCTGCATATTGTGCGGCTATCCGACAGCCGCAACACATGCAGGGATTGCTTGTTTGTTAGGCAATCCCTGCATGTGTTGCGGCTCTTGAACATTTGCGAAACATGCAGGCGCGAGGACTTGAATATATTATTTGAGCACGCCAAAATCACTCGGTTAGCACACAAGCGTGCTCAGATAATGCTTTATCTAAGCATGTTCGCTCATCACTAGTAGGCAATTATAGGACCTGACAACCAACGTAGAGAGGAAATACCAAATTTGAAAATAAGTCTACTGTGTGAATGGTAAGTGATACGAATATAGAATAAGGAAGAATGGAAGAAATACAAAACTTGACAGAATAAAGTGGAGAAGAATATAGGCATCATGGATTGGGGACTGAACAATCGGATCCCATTATGGAAAATTCAAGCCATCTGAAACAAACTTTTTCCCACAAAAATGTTACTTTAGCCCCAATTTTTTATTTTCACAAGGGTAACAGGAGAAATTGTACCATACAAAATGTTGAGCAATTTCTCCTCAATACGCCAATACCCCATATGTGGGGGAAAACTACTGTTTGGGTGCAGGGCGGAGCTCAAAAAGGAAGGAGTGATATTTTTTAACGCAGACTTTGATGGAATTGCAGGTGTCATGTCGTGTTTTGAGAGCCTCTTATGTGCCTAAACAGTGGAAATCCCCCACAATTTACCCCATATTGGAAACTAGACCCTTCAAGGAATTTATCTAGGTGCGTGGTGAGCACCTTGAACCTGCAAGATTTTAATTTTTCTAAGGGCTAATAGGAAAAAATGGACCTTTGTTGTAAATATTTTTCCTGAGTGCACCAATACCCTACATGTACAGTACAGAGCAAAAGTTTGGACACACCTTCTCAATTAAAGATTTTTCTGTATTTTCATGACTATGAAAATTGTAAATTCACACTGAAGGCATCAAAACTATGAATTAACACATGTAGAATTATATACTTAACAAAAAAGTGTGAAACAACTGAAAATATGTCTTATATTCTAGGTTCTTCAAAGTAGCCACCTTTTGCTTTGATGACTGCTTTGCACACTCTTGGCATTCTTTTGATGAGCTTCAAGAGGTAGTCACCGGAAATGGTTTTCACTTCACAGGTGTGCCCTGTCAGGTTTAATAAGTGGGATTTCTTGCCTTATAAATGGTGTTGGGACCATCAGTTGTGTTGAGCAGAAGTCTGGTGGATACACAGCTGATAGTCCTACTGAATAGACTGTTAGAATTTGTATTATGGCAAGAAAATAGCAGCTAAGTAAAGAAAAACGAGTGGCCATCATTACTTTAAGAAATGAAGGTCAGTCAGTCCGAAAAATTGGGAAAACTTTGAAAGTGTCCCCAAGTGCAGTGGCAAAAACCATCAAGTGCTACAAAGAAACTGGCTCACATGCGGACCGCCCCAGGAAAGGAAGACCAAGAGTCACCTCGGCTTCTGAGGAAAAGTTTATCCGAGTCACCAGCCTCAGAAAACGCAGGTTAACAGCAGCTAAGATTAGAGACCAGGTCAATGCCACACAGAGTTCTGGCAGCAGACACATCTCAACAACAACTGTTAAGAAGAGACTTTGTGCAGCAGGCCTTCATGATAAAATTGCTGCTAGAAAACCACTGCTAAGGACGGGCAACAAGCAGAAGAGACTTGTTTGGGCAAAAGAACACAAGGAATGGACATTAGACCAGTGGAAATCTGTGCTTTGGTCTGATGAGTCCAAATTTTAGATCTTTGGTTCCAACCACTGTGTCTTTGTGCGACGCAGAAAAGGTGAACGGATGGACTCTACATGCCTGGTTCCCACCGTGAAGCATGGAGGAGGAGGTGTGATGGTGTGGGGGTGCTTTGCTGGTGACACTGTTGGGGATTTATTCAAAATTGAAGGCATACTGAACCAGCATGGCTACCACAGCATCTTACAGCGGCATGCTATTCCATCCGGTTTGCGTTTAGTTGGGCCATCATTTATTTTTCAACAGGACAATGACCCGAAACACACCTGCAGGCTGTGTAAGGGCTATTTGACCAAGAAGGAGAGTGATGGGGTGCTACGCCAGATGACCTGGCCTCCACAGTCACCAAACCTGAACCCAATTGAGATGGTTTGGGGTGAGCTGGACCACAGAGTGAAAGCAGCAAAAGGGCCAACAAGTGCTAAGCATCTCTGGGAACTCCTTCAAGATTGTTGGAAGGCCACAACTGATCACAACTGATGGTCCCAACACCATTTATAAGGCAAGAAATCCCACTTATTAAACCTGACAGGGCACACCTGTGAAGTGAAAACCATTTCTGTCAAGAGAATGCCAAGAGTCTGCAAAGCAGTCATCAAAGCAAAAGGTGGCTACTTTGAAGAACTTAGAATATAAGACATATTTTCAGTTGTTTCATACTTTTTTTGTTAAGTATATAATTCCACATGTGTTAATTCATAGTTTTGATGCCTTCAGTGTGAATTTACAATTTTCATAGTCATGAAAATACAGAAAAATCTTTAAATGAGAAGGTGTGTCCAAACTTTTGCTCTGTACTGTAAACTGGAATTACTTTTCAGGCACAGTGCACAGCTCAGAAGGGAAGGAGCGCCATATTATAGAGCAGAATTTACTGTTATGGTTTGTTGGTGTCATGACCCACTGGGAGAGCCCCTGAGGTGCCAGAACAGCAGGACTGCTCATAAGTGACCCCATTTTACAAAATACACCTCTTGATGAATTAATCTTTGGGTGCAGTGATTATATTGACATCACGGGTCTGTTACAGAATTTTACACCATCTGTTAAGAAAAAAAATGATTACATTTTTACCACAAAAAAATTGTTTTAGCCCCAGATTTTACATTTTCACAAGGAGAAATGGGTAAAAATGTCATCATCAAAATTTGTCCCACAATGTCTTCTGAATGTAGAATTACCCCATATGTGGCTGTATAGTACTGGTTAGCCACATGGCGAGTCTCAGAAGGGACAGAGCACTATTTGCCTTCTGGACCCCAGATTTTCTTAGACTAGTTTGTGGACGCCATATACAGAGCCCCTAAGTGCAAAAAGAGCTGAAACCCCCTTCAAGTGACCCCAATTGGAAATTCTACCCCTTTGGGAATTTGTCTACAGATGTATTGACAATTTTGACTCAATGGGTGTTTTCCAGAAACAAGCAGCAGTGGATATAACTGAGTAAATTGCAAACTGCCGTTGTAGTGACCAATATGTTGTATTCACCATGTTATAGTGACCAGTATGTTGTGATGCCCAGCACATGCTTCTGGAAACATGCACACCCTTAACTTAGGCAGGCTGCCATTGCTACAGAAATGCCAAACATATGGACACTAAATGTGGTTTAGGCACACTGGGGCTCAAAAGAGAGGGGGGCATTTGGATTTGGGAGCTAAGAATTCGCTGGATTTCTTTTTGTGGTGCAAGGAGCCATAGCGATTTTCCAGAGCCTTTGTGCTACCAGTAACAAGGAAGCCCCCTATATTTCCATTGACAGATGAAGGACCTGAGTGGGGACTTGTTATTTTTTGGAGTGAGTTGTTTTTAAGGTTTTATTGGGAACATTTTACAGAACATTTGGGATCACATGTATCCGGTGCTCTACTCTGAACACTTACCTAATAGTTTCCATCTAAATCTGCTAGTGGAGTGATTCAGATGAAACCCCAAGGGATCCACTCACTGTAAAGAGGAAGAAGAGTAACTCTGGACTCTGTCTGGCCTCTGTTCAGTGGTTTCCTTCTTTTCAGAGGTGCACAAAACTGTAGCTGACAGCACGTTTATGCACGCCTAAAAAGACGGACAGCTCTGGATCAGAGGTCCTATGGCATCCACAGAGCCTCTATCTGCCTCATTATATGGAATTTTCCACCGGTGGTTCCGTATGATTCACGTATTTTTTAAAAGATTTACACGGAAACCCCAGTGTAAGTGCTCAGCGCAGAGCGCAGGATAAATGTGTGCCGAGCTTTACTCATATAGTCCAAATTGTCATATTAATTGGTTCCAATTAGAAACTGAATTGTTCAAATTTTTTTGACAAATTAACCCCTTTACCCCAAGGGTGGCTTGCACGTTATGGACCGGGCCAATTTTTACAATTCTGACCACTGTCCCTTTATGAGGTTATAACTCTGGAACGCTTCAACGGATCCCAGTGATTCTGACATTGTCTTCTCGTGACATATTGTACTTCATGATAGTGGTAAAATTTCATTGATATTACCTGCGTTTATTTGTGAAAAAAATGGAAATTTGGCGAAAATTTTGAACATTTCGCAATTTTCCAACTTTGAATTTTTATGCAATTAAATCACAGAGATATGTCACACAATATACTTAATAAGTAACATTTCCCACATGTCTACTTTACATCAGCACAATTTTGGAACCAAAATTTTTTTTTGTTAGGGAGTTATAAGGGTTAAAAGTTGACCAGCAATTTCTCATTTTTCCAACACCATTTTATTTTAGGGACCACATCTCATTTGAAGTCATTTTGAGGGGTCTATATGATAGAAAATACCCAAGTGTGACACCATTCTAAAAACTGCACCCTCAAGGTCCTCAAAACCACATTCAAGAAGTTTATTAACCCTTCAGGTGTTTCACAGGAATTTTTGGAATGTTTAAATAAAAATTAACATTTAACTTTTTTTCACAAAAAATTTACTTCAGCTCCAATTTGTTTTATTTTACCTAGGGTAACAGAAGAAAATGGACCCCAAACGTTGTTGTACAATTTGTCCTGAGTACGCTGATACCCCATATGTGGGAGTAAACCACTGTTTGGGCGCATGGGAGAGCTCGGAAGGGAAGGAGCGCCGTTTGACTTTTCAATGCAAAATTGACAGGAATTGAGATGGGACGCCATGTTGCATTTGGAGAGCCACTGATGTGCCTAAACATTGAAACCCCCACAAGTGACACCATTTTGGAAAGAAGACCCCCTAAGGAACTTATCTAGAGGTGTGGTGAGCACTTTGACCCACCAAGGGCTTCACAGAAGTTTACAATGCAGAGCCGTAAAAATAAAACAAAAATTTTTTCCCACAAAAATTATTTTTTAGCCCCAAGTTTTGTATTTTTCCAAGGGTAACAGGACAAATTGGACAACAACTTTTGGGGTCCAATTTCTCCTGAGTGCACTGATACCCCATATGTGGGGGAGAACCACCGTTTGGGTGCATGGGAGGGCTCGGAAGGGAAGGAGTGCCATTTGGAATGCAGACTTAGATGGAATGGTCTGCAGGCGTCACATTGCGTTTGCAGAGCCCCTAATGTACCTAAACAGTAGAAACCCCCCACAAGTGACCGCATATTGGAAACTAGACCCCCCAAGGAACTTATCTAGATGTGTTGTGAGAACTTTGAGCCCCCAAGTGTTTCACTACAGTTTATAACGCAGAGCCGTGATAATAAAAAAAAAAAAAATTCCCCCAAAAATTATTTTTTATCCCCCAGTTTTGTATTTTCCCAAGGGTAACAGGAGAAATTGGACCACAAAAATTGTTGTCCAATGTGTCCTGAGTACGCTGATACCCCATATGTTGGGGTAAACCCCTGTTTGGGCACACGGGAGAGCTCGGAAGGGAAGGAGCACTGTTTTACTTTTTCAACGCAGAATTGGCTGGAATTGAAATCGGACGCCATGTCGCGTTTGGAGAGCCCCTGATGTGCCTAATCAGTGGAAACCCCCCAATTATAACTGAAACCCTAATCCAAACACACCCCTAACCCTAATCCCAACGGTAACCCTAACCACTCCTCTAACCCAGACACACCCCTAACCCTAATCCCAACCCTATTCCCAACATTAAATGTAATCCAAACCCTAACCCTAACTTTAGCCCCAACCCTAACTGTAGCCTTAACCCTAGCCCTAACCCTAACCCTAATCCTAGCCCTAACCCTAGCCCTAACCCTAGCCCTAACCCTAACCCTAATAGGAAAATGGAAACAAATACATTTTTTTAATTTTTCTCTAACTAAGGGGGTGATGGAGGGGGGTTTGATTTACTTTTATAGCGGGTTTTTTAGCGGATTTTTATGATTGGCAGCCGTCACACACTGAAAGACGCTTTTTATTGCAAAAAATATTTTTTGCGTTACCATATTTTGAGAGCTATAATTTTTCCATATTTGAGTCCACAGAGTCATGTGAGGTCTTGTTTTTTGCGGGACGAGTTGACGTTTTTATTGGTAACATTTTCGGGTACGTGACATTTTTTGATCGCTTTTTATTCCGATTTTTGTGAGGCAGAATGACCAAAAACCAGCTATTCATTAATTTCTTTTGGGGGAGGCGTTTATACTGTTCCGCGTTTGGTAAAATCGATAAAGCAGTTTTATTCGTCGGGTCAGTACGATTACAGCGATACCTCATTTATATAATTTTTTTATGTTTTGGCGCTTTTATACGATAAAAACTATTTTATAAAAAAAATAATTATTTTTGCATCGCTTTATTCTGAAGTCTATAACTTTTTTATTTTTTTGCTGATGATGCTGTATCGCAGCTCGTGTTTTGCGCAACAAGATGACGCTTTCAGCGGTACCATGGTTATTTATATCTGTCTTTTTGATCGCGTGTTATTCCACTTTTTGTTCGTCAGTATGATAATAAAGCGTTGTTTTTTGCCTCGTTTTTTTTTTTTTTCTTACGGTGTTCACTGAAGGGGTTAACTAGTTATATAGTTTTATAGGTGGGGTCGTTACGGACGTGGCGATAGTAAATATGTGTACTTTTATTGTTTTTTTTTTTATTTAGATAAACAAATGTATTTATGAGAATAATATTTTTTTTTTCTTTATTTAGGAATTTATTTTTTTTATTTTGTCCCAGGGGGGACATCACAGATCACTGATCTGACAGTTTGCACAGCACTCAGTCAGTGATCTGACTTACAGTGCTGCAGGCTTACCAAGCGCCTGCTCTGAGCAGGCACTTGGTAAGCCACCTCCCTCCCTGCAGGACCCGGACGCCGCGGCCATCTTGGATCCGGGCCTGGAGCAGGAAGGGAGGTAAGGAGACCCTCGCAGCAACGCGATCACATCGCGTTGCTGCGGGGGTCTCAGGAAAGCCTGCAGGGAGCCCCCTCCCTGCACGATGCTTCCCTATAAGGCCGGCACACCGCGATCATGTTTGATCGCAGTGTGCCGTGGGTTAATGTGCCGGGGGCGGTCCGTGACTGCTCCTGGCACATAGCGCCGGATGTCAGCTGCGATAGGCAGCTGACACCCGGCCGCGATCGGCCGCGCTCCCCCCGTGAGCGTGGCCGATCGCGCTGGACGTACTATTCCGTCCTTGGGAATTAGGGCCCACCCCACATGGACAGAATAGTACGTCCGATGGCAGAAAGGGGTTAAATTGAAGTATTGGCATTCAAAAAGTTCAAAGTTGGATGTTGGAACTGAGACCTTAGGGTCCACTTTTAGATTGCATGACTTTGAACTGAGGAATAAGAGTGTTTTTTGTCCCAATGGACAATGTACCCGCTATTGAGGCATTTGTTTCTGCTGTAAATAATGATGTTGAATTGATCAAAAATATGAATGACCATAGTCAATTTAAATATCCGAATATGTCTGGTAAAGAGAGGATTGCATTGCAGGCATTGGTCCGTGACGACGACATCACCATCAAAGCGGCTGATAAGGGTGGTGCTGTCATCGTCAAGGATACAAGTATGTATATAGCAGAAATAAGGAGACAGTTGTCTGATGATAAGGTTTATAAGATAATACATGGAGACCCTAAATTCACCATTGCTGGTAAGATCAAAAATTTACTAGATGATAGGTTGAAACAGAGGATAATTGATGAAGGTTTGTATAAATTTTTAATTGTTGAGAATCCGATTACTCCTGTCCTGTATGTTTTACCCAAGATACATAAAACATTGAGTAGTTCCCCTGGTCAGCCCATAGTATCCAGTAGTGGATCAATTTTCAATCATATTGGGATTTTTCTAGACAAACTATTGAGTCATTTGGCTAAAAAAGCTACTTATTTTGTTTTGGACACGACGGATTTTTTGTGTAAATTGAATGACACTAAGATTGATGGCAAAATTGTTTTGGCCTCGTTCGATGTGGTATCTCTTTATACCTCTATCAATCATGAAGTTGGGCTAGCCTCTGTGTCTAAAAGACTCTTGATGGCTTCATATGGGTCATTTGCTTCTAGATTTATTCTTGATTTTACTGGAGTTGGCATTGAAGAATAATAATTTTTTATTTGGTGAGGAGTTTTATATACAACTAGCTGAAGAGCCCGGCGTTGCCTGGGCATAGTAAATATCTGTGGTTATTTATAGCACCTCACGTCTCTTATTTTCCCATCATGACTCTCATTTTCTCCCTCACACCTCTCATTTTCTCCCTTATACCTCTCATTTTCCCCCTCACTCCTGTCATTCCCCCCTAACACTTGTCATTTCGACCTCACATCTGTCATTTTCCGATCACTCCACTATTTTCCCTCACTCCTCTCATTTTGCACACACCTTTTCATTTTCACCTCACACCCCTCATTTTCACCTCAGTATATACATGTTTGTCATCTCCCTTATATAAAGTATACACCTGTATGTCTTCTCTTGTATATAGTATATACCTGTATGTCATCTCCCCTGTACATAGTATATACCTGCTGTATGTCATCTCCTCCTGTATATTGTATATACCCATATGTCCTCTCCTCCTGTATATAGTATATACCTGTATGTCATCTCTTCTGTATATACTATATACCTGTATGTCATCTCCTCCTATATATAGTATATACCTGTATGTCATCTCCCCTGTATATAGTATATATCTGCTGTATGTCATCTCCTCCTGTATATACCTGTGTGTCATCTCTTCTGTATATACTATATACCTGTATGTCATCTCCCCTGTATATAGTATATACCAGGTTGTCATCTCCTCCTGTATATAGTATATACCTGTATGTCATCTCCTCCTGTATATAGTATATACCTGTGTGTCATCTCCCCTGTATATAGTATATACCAGGTTGTCATCTCCTCCTGTATATAGTATATACCTGTATGTCATCTCCTCCTGTATATAGTATATACCTGTGTGTCATCTCCCCTGTATATAGTATATACCAGGTTGTCATCTCCTCCTGTATATAGTATATACCTGTATGTCATCTCCTCCTGTATATAGTATATACCTGTGTGTCATGTCCTCCTGTATATAGTATATACCTGTATGTCATCTCCCCCTGTATATAGTATATACCTGTGTCATCTCCCCTGTATATAGTATATACCTGTGTCTCATCTCCTCCTGTACATAGTATATACCTGTGTCTCATCTCCTCCTGTATATAGTATATCCCTGTGTGTCATGTCCCCTGTATATAGTATATACCTGTGTCTCATCTCCTCCTGTATATAGTATATACCTGTGTCTCATCTCCTCCTGTATATAGCATATACCTGTGTCTCATCTCCTCCTGTATATAGTATATACCTGTGTGTCATCTCCTCCTTTATATAGTATATATCTGTGTGTCATCTCCTCCTGTATTAGACCGCGTTCACACGTTATTCGGTCAGTATTTTTACCTCAGTATTTGTAAGCTAAATTGGCAGCCTGATAAATCCCCAGCCAACAGGAAGCCCTCCCCCTGGCAGTATATATTAGCTCACACATACACATTATAGACAGGTCATGTGACGGACAGCTGCCGTATTTCCTATATAGTACATTTGTTGCTCTTGTAGTTTGTCTGCTTATTAATCAGATTTTTATTTTTGAAGGATAATACCAGACTTGTGTGTGTTTTAGGGCGAGTTTCATGTGTCAAGTGTGTTGAGTTGCATGTGAGATGAGTTTTGTGTGGCGACATGCGTGTAGCAACTTTTTGTGTGTCGAGTTGCATGTGACAGGTTAGTGTAGCAAGTTGTGTGCAGCAAGATTTGCGCATGGCGAGTTTTGTGGGTGGCGAGTTTTATGTGTGGTGCGTTTTGAGTATGTGCAAGTTTTGTGTGAGGCAACTTTTGCATGTGTTGCAACTTTTGTGCATGTGGCAATTTTTCCGCATGTGCAATTTTTCCTCCTGTGGCGAGTTTTCCATGAGGTGAGTTTTGCACATGTGGTGAGTTTTGCGTGAGCCTAGTTTTGCATGTGGCGAGTTTTGCGTGTGGCGAGTTTTGAGCGGCGACTTTTGTGTTTTGACTTTTATGTGGCGAGGTTGGTGTATGTGTGGTGAAATGTGTGCTGAGGGTGGTATATGTGTTCAAGCACGTGGTAGTGTGTGGCGCATTTTGTGTGTGTGTTCATATCCCCGTGTGTGGTGAGTATCCCATGTCGGGGCCCCACCTTAGCAACTGTACGGTATATACTCTTTGGCGCCATCGCTCTCATTCTTTAAGTCCCCCTTGTTCACATCTGGCAGCTGTCAATTTACCTCCAACACTTTTCCTTTCACTTTTTCCCCATTATGTAGATAGGGGCAAAATTGTTTGGTGAATTAGAAAGCGCGGGGTTAAAATTTCACCTCACAACATAGGTTATGACGCTCTCGGGGTCCAGAGGTGTGACTGTGCAAAATTTTGTGGCTGTACCTGCGACGGTGCAGATGCCAATCCCAGATATACATACATACACACATATACACACACACATTCAGCTTTATATATTAGATTAAGAGGTACTGCCATAGGTGCCAATATGGCACCCGCATATGCCAACTTAACCATGATGGCCATGGAGAAGGATCTTGTATGTGTGTCCCACCACTTTGATCATGTGCTCAGGTGGTGGAGATACATAGATGATGCTTTCCTCCTTTGGACAGGTACTGCTTGTTAATTGGTTGATTTTCATCTATTTTTAAATAATTTGAGTGAGGAGATTATATTTACAAGAACAATTTGCTTTGCTATGATAGTCACAATCCACGGAAAATGGTAGAGTCGTTGCCATTTAGTCAACTGTTACGTGTTAGACATATTGTAAGAAATGTTGAGAAATTGGATCCATCATTGGATAATATGGTGAATAAGTTTGTGGAGATAGGTTATCCTAAGGTTTTGATGAATAAATGGAAGGAAAAGGTTAAACAATTTGATCGTAACAAACTTTTGAAAAAACTAAAATTACTAAATCAATTTGCAAGAGGATACCATTTGTGACCTCATTTTGCGAAGAGAGTAAGAAAATTGTCTCTATAATCGACATTGAACAATGTTGGGTAAATGTTTGCCTAATATAGATGAATTTCATTCATCTCCTTTAATTTCTTATAAGAGAGTGGCAAATCTGAAGGATAAATTGATACGTTCAGATGTAGGTCCTTTAAGGAAGGCTGTACAAACCTCACTAACAGGGAGATCTAGGACAGGGTCCTTCCCATGCTTAAGTTGTGTAAAGTGCTCATACACAGTGCCTTGCGAAATTATTCGGCCCCCTGCAACTTTTCAACCTTTTCCCACATATCATGCTTCAAACATAAAGATACCAAATGTATATTTTTGATGAAGAATCAACAACAAGTGGAACACAATTGTGAAGTTGAACGAAATTTATTGGTTATTTTAAATTCTTGTGGAAATTCAAAAACTGAAAAGTGGGGCAAGCAATATTATTCGGCCCCTTTACTTTCAGTGCAGCAAACTCACTCCAGAAGTTCATTGCGGATCTCTGAATGATCCAATGTTGTCCTAAATGCATAATGATGATAAATATAATCCACCTGTGTGTAATCAAGTCTCCGTATAAATGCACCTGCTCTGTGATAGTCACGGCTCTGTTTGAAGCACAGAGAGCATCATAAAGACCAAGGAACACAACAGGCAGGTCCGTGATACTGTTGTGGAGAAGTTTAAAGCCTGATTTAGTTACAAAATGATTTCCAAAACTTTAAACATCCCAAGGAGCACTTTGCAAGCGATCATATTGAAATGTAAGGAGTATCATACCACTGCAAATCTACCAAGACCCGGCCGTCCCTCTAAACTTTCATCTCATACAAGGAGAAGACTGATCAGAGATGCAGCCAAGAGGCCCATGATCACTCTGGATGAACTGCAGAGATCTACAGCTGAGGTGGGACAGTCTGTCTGGAGCGCCTCCGTGGGCCGTGGGGTACTCGAATCCGGGCCTTCTGTAGTCAATGGGGATGTCACGGTGGCTGACCCGGTCCGTGGCCCTCGGGAGGTCCGTTGATGAAATGGTGGGAAGGTCTTTAAAGGGATAGTATTCGTGACGCCACCTGTGGTATTCGATCAGGGTGATCGACGCTGCTTAGGGGTCCACTGGGGTGATGTTATGGCAGCTAGATGGTGTACCTTCACACAGGTGAAGTATGTCCCCAGGGCTTCCCAGAGTGTAGATGGTGGATGGTGCAAGGCGCAGTCAATAACGAGGACACAAGGTTGCAGTCTCTTTACCTTTACTGAAGGCTTCAGCATCCACAGTCCAGGGTAGGGACCACGGGGTAGCCGGAGTCCGGACAGTCTGAAGGCAATATCCAGAGTCCCCTTATCCAGGAGGAATTCAATAGCCTTCCCCTAGCGCACAGTAACTCAGTAAGTCCCTACTTGCATAAGCTACCATAAGGTCCTCACTGTTGTTACACCTCTCTGTCCCCCAGATGGTACGGATAGGACAAAACCCGTATGACTGATGGCCTGAGGCTTGTTTATAGGGACCCTAGAGACACCCCAGCCCCCACAAGTTGCCACCGTGTCTTCTTAGGTATAAAGGTTGGGCAGCCAACTTGGAATTAACTATCCTGCCAGTCTCTGAAGTAACGGCATAGAGCTCTTTACTCCCTCGGTATTCTGGCCACCGGATCTACGCTTCAGATGGAGACAGCCTGCTTCTAGCTGGTCTCCCACTGATGTTTCACTCCTGTTGCTATGACTTCTTTTCTCACTCACTACAGCACAATTCCTTTCTTGTCCTTTCTTAGGATGCTGCCGCATGGGTTGCAGGCGCAGCTCCGTGTCCTTCTCCCTCCTCAGACTTCAGTCTGGATCTGACTAGAGATCACCCTAGCCAGCTTGACCGGGAGACCTTTCCTCATCGGTCCCCAGCCAGGAACTCTCCTCTCCTCGTTCTGACCAACTTCCTAACCAACCCCCCAGTTTTTACCCTAATGTGAGGAGTGGCCTAATAGATAGAACCCTTAGCTCCCCCTGGTGGACTGGTGTGTGAAGTGTGTGTGTGTGGCTGTGATACCTGAACAGAAGATCTCCTTCATTGCCCTCAGATGTAACATCACTCCCCCTGGTGGAAGAATAACATTACTGCAACGAACCAGGACTCTGGGGTGCTGCATGTCCATAGGACAGCAATCAGTCGTACACTGCACAAATCTGGCCTTTATGGATAAGTGGCAAGAAGAAAGCCATTTCTCAAAGATATCATTAAAAAGTGTTGTTTAAAGTTTGCAACAAGCCACCTGAGAGACACACCAAACACGTGGAAGAAGGTGCTCTGGTCAGATTAAACCAAAATCGAACTTTTTGGCAACAATGCCAAACGATATGTTTGGCGTAAAGGCAACACAGCTCATCACCCTGAACACACCATCCCCACTGTCAAACATGGTGGCAGCAGCATCACGGTTTGGGCCTGCTTTTCTTCAGCAGGGACAGGGAAGATGGTTAAAATTGATGGGAAGATGGATGGAGCCAAATACAGGACCATTCTTGAAGAAAACCTGTTGGAGTCTGCAAAAGACTTGAGACTGGGACGGAGATTTGTCTTCCAACAAGACAATGATCCCAAACATAAAGCAAAATCTACTCTGGAATGGATCACAATAAAATGTATGCAGGTGTTAGAATGGCCAAGTCAAAGTCCAGACCTCAATCCAATCGAGAATCTGTGGAAAGAGCTGTTCAAAAACAATCTCCATCAAACCTCTGTAACAACCCTGCTGGCATCACTGCATGGCCTCCCATCCCCCACCTGCATTACATTAAACTCATTCACTTTTCTGGGCCATCTTGTGACTTCCTCTGCTGCCAGCTCCATTCTGTGTGCCTCATGTCTGCTGCTTGCTCTGTGCATGCTCTGTCTGTGTGCATAGGGGGGCGGTGCTGGCAACTCCTGTGTCTTATTGAGACTGTGTGCACCTTGCTAAGGTGTCCCCGGCCAATTGCCATGAGGCTTCCTGTATTTAAGACTTCCCCACCCATTGGTGGGGGCCTGTGCAACTTACTCCCTCAGTCAGTTCTTTGCTGCTGAGGTGCCAGGCCCTGTCTCTGTTAATCTTGTGTCCGCCACCCAGGGGGGCGTTGTACCCTGGTCTGTGTCCTGTGTTTGCCATCCAGTGGGGCTTCGTACCCTGGCCTATGTCCGCCACTCAGAGGGGCGTCGTACCCTGGCTTGTGTCCATGTCTCTGTGCCTTGTCCTGTTCTGGACTTTGTCTTAGCCTAGTCTTGTTCCTGTGTCCGTTTATATCCCTGCCTTGGATTCCTTTCTCGGCTGTGCGTTCTCTGTGTCTTGCTTTGCTCTGCTTTTGGCTCTGCTCTCTGCAACCTTGCTTTGCTCCTTGCTCTGCATTCTGTGACCTTGCTCTGCTTTCTGTGGTTTTGCTCTGGGCTCTACACTCTGTGTCTTGCTCTGCATTCTGACTTTGTTCTGCTCTCAGCTCTGCTCTCTGTAACTTTGCTCTGCACTCTGGCCTTGCTCTGCACTCTGTGGCTTTGCTCTGCGGCTCCGCTCCTTGTGGTTCTATGTCTCTTGCTCTTGGCTCCGCCTCCTGCGTTTCTGCACTTGGCTCCGCCTCCTGCTATTGGCTCCACCTCCAGCGTCTCTGCACGTGGCTCCACCTCCTGCTCTTGGCTCCGCCTCCTGCATTCCGCTCTTGGCTCCGCCTCCTGCATCTCTGTTCTTGGCTCTAGCTCCTGTGCTTTCGCTCTGCATCCGCTCTTGCGGTCTTTCTCAACCTATTAGTCCTCCTGTCTGAACAGGTTCTTACCCATTTTACATACCTGCCTGCAAACCGGTCCCTACCGGTTCTGTCAGTGTACCAGCCTTGTCCGCTTGTCCTGCCATGAGAGCCAGCCTTACCTGCCTATCAGAGAGCCAGCCATGCCCTCCTACCTGCCAGTGTCTCTGTTGTACTCGTCTGCCTGCCTGTGTCCCAGCCGTGCCCACCTGTCTGCCAGAGTGCCAGCCATGCCTGCTTGCCTGTCTATGTTCCATTCTGTGGTGGGATCAGCAGCCACAGCCAGACACCACCCTGGAGTAGCACCTGGTAGCTTCCTGCCGCACAAGTCTGACCTCACCATCAGAGGCTCCAGCGAATACCAAGGCATCTACTTAGTTACGCCTCTTCCAAGGTAGTCTGGTCTGTGGTCCAGTGGGGCCACACCCCCGCACCAACCAGTCTGGGCGCGAGCGTGACAACCTCACTGAGCTCGAGCTGTTTGCCAAGGAAGAAAGGGCAAGAATTTTAGGCTCTCCATGTACAAAACTGATAGAGACATACCCCAAGCGACTTGCAGCTGTAATCGCTGCAAAAGGTGGCGCAACTAAGTATTAATTTAAAGGGGACGAATAATATTGCACGCCCCAGTTTTCAGTTTTAGAATTTCCACAAAAATTTAAAATAACCAATAAATTTAGTTCAACTTCACAATTGTGTTCCACTTGTTGTTGATTCTTCACCAAAAATTTACATTTGGTATCTTTATGTTTGAAGCATGATATGTGGCAAAAGGTTGAAAAGTTCAAGGGGGCTGAATACTTTCGCAAGGCACTGTATGCTGAAGGGTACTACTGTCCTGTTCCTCTGATTTTTTTTTTTTTTATGTATCTTCTACAGTGTACTTGTAAGCATTTGTATGTAGGAGAGACTACCTGTGACTTCAGAACAAGAATGAACCAACATAGGTATTCAATTAGGAAAGGTAGAATGGATCTACCTGTTTTTAAAACGTTTTATGGAGTTCAAACAAGTTGAAAAGGATCTTAAATGTGGGATCATAGATCAGGTCCCCCCATTGAGAAGAGGAGGTGATGGAGAGAAATTACATATTAAAGACTAGATGGTGGCCCGATTCTAACGCATCGGGTATTCTAGAATATGCATGTCCACGTAGTATATAGCACAGCCACATAGTATATTGCCCAGTCACGTAGTATATTGCCCAGTCACGTAGTATATTGCCCAGCTATGTAGTATATTGCCCAGCCACGTAGTATATTGCCCAGTGACGTAGAATATTGCCCAGCCACGTAGTACGTAGTATATTGCCCAGCCACATAGTATATTGCCCAGTCACGTAGTATATTGCACAGCCCACGTAGTATATAGCACAGCCCATGTAGTATATTGCACAGCCCACGTAGTATATTGCCCAGCCATGTTGCACAGCCCACATAGTATATTGCACAGCCCACGTAGTATATAGCACAGCCACGTACTATATTGCCCAGCCACGTAGTATGTAGTGTTTTGCCCAGCCACGTAGTATATTGCCCAGTGACGTAGTATATTGCCCAGCCACGTAGTATATTGCCCAGTCACGTAGTATATTGCCCAGTCACATAGTATATTGCACAGCCCACATAGTATATAGCACAGCCCATATAGTATATTGCACAGCCCACGTAGTATATTGCCCAGCCACATTTGCACAGCCCACGTAGTATATTGCACAGCCCATGTAGTATATTGCACAGCCCATGTAGTATATAGCAAGGTGGGCATCATATCCCTGTTAAAAAAAAAAAAATTAAAATAAAAAATAGTTATATACTCACCTTCCGGAGCCCCCGGATCCAAGCGAAGCGGTTACCGACGCTCCTCGCGCGCTCCGGTCTCAAAAGTGCATTGCGGTCGGGGGGCGTGGCTTCGGTGCTGATGGGGAAGCACCTGTGAAGAGAGAGCTCCTGGGGTTTTGTCCCAAATAACCTACTTCCACCGCATCAAGGAGACCCCCACGCCACAAAGACCCCTTACAACATCAGCTGACACATCAGAGACCCCCTCCAACCGAGTTCCGGGACATTTTCTCCACATTTAGGGCTCCAAAGCCCCAAAGCTGCACCAGCGCGTCTAGGCCTCAGGCCTGCCGCCCAGCGGATCCATCCGCGCCGCCCTTAAGAGGAATTTCTGCCTCCTGTTCACAGGAATAAACTGCCACAACAGACTCATCTCCTCCTTCCAGGGTCCCCAAGACCGACCACCGGACTTAGGAGAAAACAGACGGACCATCTGGGACCCCTGCACCAGCCAGAGTCTGCAGCCAAAATAGTCCCAGGCTTGCAGCGCCGCCGGGGGATCCTACCCTAGCAGCCGATACCCGCAGACAGAGAGAGCAGAGCTGCAGCGGCGCCCACAATCTAGACTGCTCCGGCAGAAGACACAGCGACCATCCCCAGAAGACCGGCTCCGGAGCATAGGTGACAGAAGAGGACGGAAGTCTCCTGCCGCGCCAGGAACAACGCCGCCGGGACTCCACCGCCAGCACCTGTCAGGCGCCGACAAACAACGCAGAGCCGCAGCAGCGGCGAACTCCATACCTGCAGCCGCCGTCAGAGGATCCCCCAGCCGACACTCCCGGAGTAAAAGACCCGGACCGCATCCACCAACGCGGCAAGTACCGGAGCTCCGGTCTCGTACGGAGACCCGAAGCTCCGCCCCTTCATCCTGAGCCTGTTTCTCCGCCGGCGCCGCCAAAGATATCTCCGGTGATGGAGATCTGAGCAGGAGGAAACGGAGCTGCAGCGGTGCTGAAGAAGGTAACAGCCCCAGCTCCTGACCCTTCCAGCGGGCCCGGTCTCTCACCCTCCCCAGTAATCCCGGACCTGCCGGGCAATCCCTGGGGCACGTTCTCACAACGCAGTACTGGGGGGGCACTGGTTCGATCCCCCTCCACCTCTCCTTCCTACACTCCAAGCCCCCATATAAGCACATAAGCTAAGGGCATCAATAACCCCCCCCTAAGCTCGGTCTCATAATAAATAAATAAATAAACAACCAGTAAACCAAAAGACTTAAGATCTCAAATTAGCTGCCTAAGGGAAGAAGTCCCGGCAAAAACATTCAGGAATCCATACGCAGGGGCCATTTTGTTGTTTGCTCCCCAGAACTGACAACAGAGAACAACAGCTCTAAACTCTGTCTTGCACCAAAACTACAAAAATTAACCTGCTTAGTGAATCTTACAGTATTTTCTCATCTGACTTCTTACAACAAGGTGCATTATTTCCTACATTAACAGATAACCAAGGGGAAAAGGCTAAAACTCAGTGCCATTGCATTCAACCCAATTACATCAGAATAAATTCAGCTAAGATACCAACGGCTTCCAGGCCTTCTATCTGCCAATATGAGCGGCACTAAACCCAAAGGAAAAACCGTCCCAACCGCGCCACTAAGATCCCAATATAGCCAGAAACAAGAAAAATCCCTGAGCCGCAGAGACCAGGAAAAAACTAGACACAACTCCTTCTCCTCTCCCAGGCCCAGATCCAGGTCTCCCAGGAGAGACCTTCCTAACCTTCTAGAATACGAATCCTTTAGCAAGTCTCCAAACAGTAAACCTTCCCCAATAAAAATGGACTCATCATATAGCCTAAAAAGATCGAACCCAGGCGCAATAAGTGAGAAATACACATCTACGGAAAATTACTCTGGAGTAGAAGATGAGATTGACTCTAGTGACACCTCTCCAAATCCAACTCCCATGAAGAGCAAAATTAAATATGATAACCCAGGCCCCTTCGTAAGCTCTAATCCGCCAGATTACGAAGATTTACTTAATAAACTAGCATCTAAAATGGACGAAAGATTAAATATCGCCGTCAAAACACTAAAGACGGAAATGAATATTAACTTCCAAAAATACTGTGACAAATTAGACGATAAAATAGACAATATAGACAGACAACTATCCAAACATGAGGAAAGGATCAACAGGCTCGAACACAGGTCATCAATTTCATTTGACGAACTTGACCGAGTTAACATTGAGTTGAAAAACTTACGCTCCAAGATGGCCGACTTGGAGGACAGAAGTAGAAGAAATAACTTAAAAATCAGAGGTATCCCTGAAGATGTGCCTCAAGATCAGTTATCTCAACATATAAAAGACATATTTAAATCAGCCTTGCCCGATCTATCAGACCTAGACCTAACAATTGACAGGGCCCACCGACTGCCAAAACCTCCTAAGGTCCCCGCTGATCTACCAAGAGATACTATTCTCAAAGTTCATTTCTTCAAGACTAAGGAGGCCATTCTCTCTTACTTGAGGGAAAAAAAATCCTTCCCAGACCCCTACAAAAATCTGAAGGTTTTTCCCGATTTTTCCAAAGACACCCTGGAAGGCCGCAGAGAGTTCAGGCAAGTCACGTCAGCCCTCCGCGACAGAGGCATTAAATATAGATGGGGCTTCCCGCTCAAACTTCTAGTCTCCTTCAGGGAAAAAAATCATCCTGATCTATTCGGTCGATGAAGGAATGGACTTCGTCAGATCATTGGGCTGTTGATCAACTATGTTCTTTATAAATGGTTAACTTCCATTTTAAGGGGTCTCCTTTTCCTTTTCTCATCATATTTTGGGATAAGCCCCTTATTCTCGTCCACGTGTACTAACCCCCTTTATCTTCTTTCTAGGTAGCTCTGCGACCTACCAGTTTTGTTCTGACTTTTCTTCTCCCTAGGTACCCACCAAGTTTTGGTTGATCTGTGGATAGACTAGGGAAAAGTTATATTTAGGTCCTTCTATTCCTGCTGTGACTTTATGCTTGTCTCCTCCTAGGTTACTTCAACCCTTTTTGTCTTATTTTGTAAATATGTCATTCAAGATACTCTCCTATAATGTTAGAGGGCTGAATAGCCCACAAAAAAGGCATGCTTTCTGGAGAGAGTTGATCAGTCTTCAGACAGATATCGCATGCATACAAGAGACAAAATTCCTGGCAGGGAATCACCCCTACTTTAATCACCGTAGCTTTCCTCATATTTTTGAGGCCTGTAACTCCAGCAAAAAAACCGGGGGTGATCACCCTGATCAGGAATAGTGTATCTTTCGAGTTCGTTGAGGAATATGCTGATCCAAAAGGCAGATATCACATCCTGATATGCAATATTAACGGCCAAGATTGTACTCTAATTAACACATATGCTCCAAACAAAAACCAGATTAGCTTTCTGTCCAAGCTCCTGAAGAAAATCAACAAGGTTAAGAAGGGTAACCTCATCTTCCTAGGCGACTTTAATGTCACCCCTGACAAAACACTTGACTCTTCTTCTGGCCTGAGACCAGCCTCAGAGGACCTGAATTGGTGGACAAGAATGAGCTCTATGACACCTTCAGATGTCTTAATTCCACATCTAGAGAGTATACTCATTTTTCTTCGGTCCACCATTCAGCATCCAGGATTGATCTAATATTGTCAGACATTTTCTCTCTGGAAAAATTCAAAAAAGTGGACATCGGGGATAGGACCCTGTCGGATCATGCCCCTGTCACTGGAGAAGTTATCCTTGGCCCCTCCCTAAAAAACTCTAAAACATGGAAATGCAGCTCATTTATCATTCACGATTCCATTCATGCGAACACGATCCAAAATAATATTTCCCATTTTTTCAACGAAAACCCTCCAGAAATCACCAACCCCGCAATCAATTGGTGTGCCCATAAAGCTGTTATTAGAGGTACCCTAATAAACATATCTTCTAAAATAAAAAAGGGCAAAAATTAAAAAACTTCAAAAAGACATTCGTGACCTAGAAAGGTCCTTAATTAGCCTCCCTTCTTCCTCATCTAAACTCCAAACAGACTTAGGGTATGTTCACACGTTCCTGATTTCCATCCTTTTTTTTTCAGGACTGTTTTTTAAAAAACTGCAGCTCTTGGCAGAAAACGCAGGTCCTTTTTTTGTCCTTTTTTGATGCGTTTTTTGATCCTTTTTTTGATCCTTTTTTTTATGCAGTTTTCTATGCAGAGTCTGTGTGTTTTCTAGGAAGTTTTTTAGGGTTAAAATGGCTGAAAATACCCTAACCCTACCCCTAACCCTACCCCTAACCCTAACCCTACCCCTAACCCTATTCTAACCTTAGTGGAAAAAAAAAATTCTTAATTTTTTTTTATTGTCCCTACCTATGGGGGTGACAAAGGGGGGGGGGGTGTCATTTACTATTTTTTTTTATTTTGATCACTGAGATAGATTATATCTCAGTGATCAAAATGCACTTTGGAACGAATCTGCCGGCCGGCAGATTCGGCGGGCGCACTGCGCATGCGCCCGCCATTTTGCAAGATGGCGGCGCCCAGGGAGAAGACGGCCGGACGGACACCGGGACGCCGGGTAAGTATAAGGGGGGAGATTAGGGCACGGGGGGGCATCGGAGCACTGGGGGGGGCATCGGAGCACGGGGCGGTGGGATTGGAGCACGGGGGGCGGGATCGGAGCACGGGGGGGCAGCCACACTCCGCCCATGCACTTCCGCCCGCTTCCCCGCACTTCCTGCTGCAGCGGTTCTGCACCACAAACCGCAGTAAAACCCGCAGATATTTTTTTCATCTGCGGGTTTTACTGCGGGTTTGACCTCACAATGGAGGTCAATGGGTGCAGAACCGCTGCGGCTCCGAAAAAAGAAGTGACATGGTACTTTTTTCCCGCAGCTATTCAGCACGGCTTTTTTTTTAATTTTCCGCATTGTGGGCACAGCAGTTCCTGTTTTCCATAGGGTACAATGTAATGTACCCTGCATGGAAAACAGCTGCGGACCCGCAGCGGGAAAATCGCGGCAATTCCGCATGAAAAAAAGGATCGTGTGAACATGGCCTTAAACTCCCTTAGGCAAGACTTAAGATCCCTCCTCTTCTTACCTTACGAAGCTGCCCTTAATTCCTCCAATTTTAAGGTATATTCCTCCCTGAACAAGCCAACCAAGTACATGGCAAATAGAATAAAAAAACTTAGAACCCATAACAAAATTAATAGAATTTCTTCCCTTTCTGACAACACCACTTTGTCCCATCCCCAAGATATAGTTAATGAATTTTCCAAATATTATTCTAAATTATATAACCTTAACCTAGACCCAACATCCCCCCCCCACCAAAAGATTCGGACATTAAATCCTATCTTGCCAACATCAACCTTCCTTCCCTTACAAAGGAAGAAATTGAATCCCTATCAGCCCCTTTCCCCTCCTCAGAAGTTGAAGAGGCCATCAATCACCTCAAATCGCAAAAATCCCCAGGGCCAGATGGCTTTTGTAATTCATATTACAAAGCTTTTGGGAAAAACTTAACACCTCATCTGGTTAAACTATTCAATTATGTTTCTGATTCAGGTTCCTTCCCTCCAGAAATGTTGGAGGCTTCAATCGTCCTTATCCCAAAGCAAGCAGCTAACCCTATGGATACTAGTAGCTATAGGCCTATATCCCTCCTGAACTCAGACATCAAGTTGTTCTCAAAAATTTTGGCCAATAGACTTAGCGTCATCCTCCCTAGATTGATAGTCAATGATCAAATGGGGTTTATTAAAAATAGGCAACCTACCGACGCCACCAGAAGGATATTGAATCAAATCAAACTCACTAATAAATCCAAAACCCCCACAGTTTTTGTCTCTTTAGACGCCGAAAAGGCCTTTGATCGTATAGATTGGAGCTTCCTCAAACAGACCCTTCAAAAATTTGGTTTTAATGACAAACTTATCTCTTCATTTATGACATTATATCAAGGTCCTTCAGCTAAAGTCACCTGCAATAATCATATCTCAGACCCCTTCCTTATTAACAATGGCACTAGACAAGGTTGCCCCTTATCCCCTTTACTTTTCAATTTGGCACTTGAACCCCTGGCGGAACGTATCAGACAGAATTCTCACATTACAGGCATATCCACCAACAAACGTCATCATAAACTTAGTTTATTTGCAGATGACATTATCCTAACCCTAACCAACCCAACTGTCTCCACTCTAGAAACTATCAAAGAACTTGAAAACTTTGCATCTCTTTCCAAATTCAAAATCAACGGCTCAAAATCTAACATCCTACCCATCCATCTCTGCAAAAAGGAAATCAATTCCTTAAAAAAGGTAATATCATTCAAGTGGTGTAATGATGAATTCTCATACTTAGGGGTCATAATTAACAAAAACCTTGATAAGACTATCTCCTCAAACTTGGGGAAGATAGATGAAATACTTAAAAAAGATTGCAACTCTTTTAATGACAAAAGTTTATCCTAGTGGGGGAGAAACCTAACAGTTAAGATGTTTACCCTACCAAAAATCTTGTATATCCTTAGATGTATTCCCCTTCCCATCCCCGCATCTTTCCTGCATAGGATCCAATCAAGGCTAAATAAATACATTTGGAATGATAAAAAGCCCAGAACAAATACCAGATCCCTTTACAAAACAAAAATTCACGGAGGAATGGATCTCCCAAATATTACGGCCCACTATAATACGCTTCTACTAAAACAAAGCTCACCCTGGTGGTCAGACCAGAATGAGCCTGCATGGCTCGACTTAGAGGTAGAGATCAACGGAAGAAAACCCCTTAAATCCATCATTCTCAAAGCTATATCTAGTTCCCCCAACAAAACACTCAGCCACCCAATTTTTCAGGCGATTTCTCTTGCATGGTCTTTATTTCTGAAAAAGGGGGATGGGGTTAAAAACAATCCTGTCCAACTCAAACTATCCCTGCTATTTATCTACTCAATTCTGAATCTTGTCCTACCCCCTATATGGGCTGACTTAAAAATTCAAACCCTTGGCGACATTTACACTGGGTCTAAATTCATTGACTTCAGTTCACTAAAAAACAAATTCAACGCCCCCTCGTCTCTTTTCCTTCACTACATGATTCTGAGGGAAAACCTAAGTCTATTTCTTAACCTCAAATTGAAATTCTCGGAGTCTTCCTCAAAAATACTATCCAATCCAAATCACCCAATCTTCTGGAGTCACAAGTTCATCTACAATAGCTTCAATAAAGATTCATCACTGGTTAAAAGCGCAGCTCTCATAACCTGGGAGAAATCCCTAGGTCTCCAGGCCTCTACAGATGATTGGGAAGAGGCCTTTTCGGCATCATACCAATCATCAATTTCAATGTCCCTTCTGGAGACACACTTTAAGGTGTGCTCCAGGTGGTACTACACTCCAGCAAGATTGTCTCACATCAGCACATCCAACTCCCCCCTATGTTGGAGGAACTGTGGCCATAAAGGCGACTTATTGCATATCTTTTGGAGCTGCCCCACCGTGGCCCTCTTTTGGCTGGAAATTTCCTCAATCATCTCTAAATTGTCAGGATCCCCTTCCACCCTCTCCCCACAATTAGCCCTTCTCTCCTTGGACACTAATTCTATCGACAGATCCTTATTGCGCATAATCCTACATCTCTGTTTAGTAGCTAAGAAATCCATTGCCTTCCACTGGAAAAAACCCACACTGCCCAATGCAGCCTTCGTTGTCAAACTTATGATGCAACATAGAGAATTTGAACTCAAATTTGCCCTGTTTAATAACGAATTTGGCAAATTTTACCAAAAGTGGCATATATGGGAGCAGCATTATCCTCCTTGAACAACCAACATAATTAACTTGGTTTACGTTTCAATATAAGATGAAAATGTTCACAAGACTTTCTCTCTTTCCCCTCTCATGTTAAATGTCGGTTTCGTAGCCATAGTTGCTTGATATTAACAAGTTTTTTCACAAGGACCGTCTCTTTGCATCGTTTAGATAAACTGTTGATGACTCGTTTCTTGCCTATTTGCCTTCAAGGGTTGCGTCCCTTGCTTCACTCTAAGTTGAATTATTTCTACGTATAATATGTTGTATTTACCCTCCCCTTCTTCCCTTCACTCCTATCCTTCCCTCTCCTTTCCTCCCCTCCCTTCATTCCCCTCCCCCTCCTCTCCAGGTTAAAATACAAAATCCCAATAAAGTTCTTTGAAAAAAAAAAAAAAAAAAAGTGCATTGCGGTCTTGCGAGATGATGACGTAGCGGTCTCACAAGACCGCTACGTCATCATCTCGCGAGATCGCGGCATGGAGCGGTCACCGCAGCGTCGCAAGCAGGAAAGGCCTGTTGTGGATCCGAGGGGCCGACGGAGGGTGAGTATATAACTATTTATTTTTTTTATTATTTTTAACATTAGATCTTTTTACTAGGCAGCATCAATAGTAAAACGTTGGTCACACAGGGTTAATAGCAGCGTTAACCGAGTGCGTTACACCGCGGCATAGCGCGGTCAGTTAACGCTGCCATTAACCCTGTGTGAGCACTGACTGGAGGGGATTATGGAGCGGGCACTGACTGCGGGGAGGAAGGAGAGGCCATATTGCCGCCGGACTGTGCCCGTCGCAGATTGGTTGTGGCTGTTTTGCCGCGACCAATCAGCGACTTGGATTTCCATGACAGAGGCCGCGACCAATGAATATCCGTGACAGACAGGACAGACGGAAGTGACTCTTAGACAATTATATAGATTAACGAGTTGAAGTGGATTAACATAGTAACATAGTAACATAGTTAGTAAGGCCGAAAAAAGACATTTGTCCATCCAGTTCAGCCTATATTCCATCATAATAAATACCCAGATCTACGTCCTTCTACAGAACCTAATAATTGTATGATACAATATTGTTCTGCTCCAGGAAGACATCCAGGCCTCTCTTGAACCCCTCGACTGAGATTAAGAGATTGAATTTGTTGAAACCTTTTGGTCTAAATGTTGATTATAGGCTTGGGATTACATTGTAGGACTTTGGTTTGCCCTTGTGTGTTCTATGAGTTCTTTTTTATATATTTTCTATGGTGTATTAATATTTATTTTTTTCTAATTTTATGTTTTTATTTCTTAGATCTATTGATGTTCTTCTTACAAATTTCTGGATATATGGCTTGTCCCATTCGAAATATTGCATGAAAGAATGTTCTTCTTGGCACGTCATGGAAACAAAATATATTTTTTTATTTTTTGACCATATGTTTGCACCATTGGAAGTGGAGATTTATAGTTTAATATAGTATATCTTGTGCATATCTAATCTGTTGGTGTTGTGCTGCTATATGTGGACTATCTACCCAATTGGATGGAGGTTGAGAGCCGTTCCTTCATTGTGGGCAGCTTTCCCACCGTCCTTTGGTGCCGTGGGAGACCTGCCCCAGCTAATGGGGGTGCTCCCAGTACCATTGGGTTGTCCTTTCCTTTCTTATAAACCACGATTAGATACTTCAGGTTTTGTGCCAAGAATTTGTATTCTTAAATGTTGAGGGCTGATTTATTATGCCCTTTATGAGGAATCTTTACCGTTATATTGAAATGTATGTACAATTAATAGATCTCCTGGACTATCTAAGATGTCATTGCAAACTTCAATTGTAAACTGCGCATGAGCGAATGTTCTTCATATGGTCAGATTCTTTTTCCAATGTGCTCGTTTTCGATATCTGCGCAGTGCGGGGGTCGTTTCCAAGATGGCGCCATGAACTTCAAAAGTATAACTGCACATGGGCGGAATTATTAGTATACTGGCTGCTAAAATGCACTTCCTGACATGCGCAATTGATGTATTAAAACGTCGTTTATCGCCGCAAATTTTTGTTGCATTAAGAATGGGGTGACTCATACGTTTAAATGAAGTATACACAGTGGTATTTGATTACTAATTATGCTCATAGCGTTTTTATTGATAATTTTGTATGTATGTGATATTAATTGCACAATGGAGCACTTTATATATACTGTTTTTGATGCTATCATGTTGATGCATCCTTTTTCTACATGTGATATGATGCACTATTTTATTACTATTTACTGATTCAATGTCATGTTCACTATATAATACCATGCACTTTGAAACTTGCTTGAGAAAGGTCCACACTTGGGACAGAAACGTCGCATATAGGCCAATAAAGTTCATCTGGATATTCCAAGTGGTGTGCTGCCTTCATCATCTTTTTACTGTATACAAGGTTTGGTACATGCCTGGAAGGAGTTGCACCCTTTTTCCCTCTGTTTTGTGCTGCTTTTTGTCCCCTTTCATCTATCTATCTATCTATCTATCTATCTATCTATCTATCTATCTATCTATATATATTAGATGGAGGCCTGATGCTATCGCATTGGGAGGGCGGTAATGTCACAATGGGGGCAGGCTTTGCAGCATTGAGAATCTCTCCCCCTCATGTGCTCACCCACCTATCCACTCTCTCTTTCCCCATGTGCTGACTTCTCCCGTCTGTGCTCTCTTCTTTGACTTGTCTACCCTATGTACTATCGCCCTGTCTCTCTCTTTCCTGTGCTGTGTTCTCGAACATAAAAAAAAAAAAAAAAAAAGAGAAAAAAATTCAAGAAAAAACAAAAACAGGCAGAGATGCTTACCTGTCTAACTGGGCCTCAATGCAAATGCAGTAACAGGGTGCAGCAGACCCAAGTATAATGGCAACTGCACAGCCTGTGCTGGGTTCTCCCCTCAAAGACAATACTGACATTACAGCAGGAGATCACAGAGGATACATTTTGTGAGGTAAAATATTTTTTAAAAACAGTCAGTGAAATATTTTACCTCACAAAATGAATCCTCTGTGATCTCCTGCTGTAATGTCAGCATTGTCTTTTGCTTCCTCCCCTGCCCAGGAGCTGTGGTATGTTCTGTACACGGTCAGACACAATTTTTAAAATGAAGGTTAGTTCGTGGGAAAACCCCTTTAATGTGACCGGCTCCCTCTGCCTGTAGACACATCGTGCATCTGCCTCCAGGATCAGTCAAATGATTCACTGCGCCTGTATAGAATTCGCACAGGCGCAGTAAATCAGACCGCCGCCATCTTTGTGCAGACAGATAGCGGCGGTCACATTAAAACTGCACATACGCTCCTCCTGTACAAAGATGGCGGCAGTCAGTGTATCATTTGGCTGAACCCGGTGGCATCGTGTTCGTGACAGTGTTCCGCTGGTGGTACCGCGTAAGAGGCTGCATGAGGATGTGAGGTGCGTACGGCGTTTAGAGTGTGTGTGTGGTGTGACGGTGTTCCACTGTTGGTACCGCGCAAGAGGCTGGTACCACCAGCAGTTTCCATATTGACACCCATCACTTGGGTGTCCCAATATGGCGGTCAGTGAACTTCCTCCGCTTGGAATTCTGGGATACGGTGACATCTGGACAGAACAGGAAATGAAAATATTACAAGGCAATTACATAAATAGATAACTAAATAGTGTGTATATATATATAATTATTTTGTGATTTTAAAAAAAAAAATATTTGTGCAATTTTTTTACTTTCTTACTTTGTCCCAGCATGGGGCCTTCACTTTTAGCAGCCTAATCGCAGATATATTCCAATGCAATGGTTCATAACTAGCCCCTGAGACCGTGCGCTGTGCATTGACTGAGGGGCTTGCCGTAGCCTGGTGGTCTGGATATCGTCATGATGAGATCGGGTCAATATGGCAACGATCAGGCCCTTGTGATGACGTTGTGAGGGCGCTGATCAGAGAGCAGAGGGGGCTCCCTCCCTGTGCACGCTGGAGAAATACTGCGATTGCAGTATTTATGGGGCTAAAGCACCGGGAGCGGTGCAGGCAGCGCTCCTGTACCGAATGGCGGGTTTCAGCTGTCAGAATCCGCTGAAATCAGCGGTGATTGCGCGTGCGCAGCCTGGGTGCCCTCACGATCCACAGAACGTAAAGTCTGAGGTCATTAAGCACCAGGCGAGCAACACATGAGTATGTCTTGAAGGGGTTAAAGAGTAGCTGACTATCAAATGATAGTTAGTGCTTATAAAATTCTATGGAGAAGGGAAGAGCTGGAGGCCGACACAGGCATTCGGCTGGGAGCTCTCCTGGAGTGACAGTGACACCAGCCAGAGGGGAGACTGACATGAGCCCAGTGATGGGCAGCACCTACAGGGAGCAGGATGCGATTATTCCGCATCCACCTATGAATAAATCGCTTCTCTCCGCGTCACTTGTTGCTAGGAGGATGGGCTGGAGAGGGAGGAGATCCTTGCTGCAGCCAAACTCCGCCTCTTCAGCGCCGCCGGACTTCCCCGTGACGTCAGCGGCGGTTCCCTGCGTCAGGCGCAGTGCGCTCCAGGCCGCCGCGTTCTCCCCGCCCCCTTCACAACGGCCAATAGGTGGAGACAACGGAGGCAGGACTTCCGGCGGGCGCAGGAAGTTACACTGTCTCGGGATTTTTTTTACGTCCTCCTCCTTTTCACGGGATAGAGAAATTGTAGTGATAATTGCGGGCGTCCCGCCGCTGCCGCCAGCACCCACCGCCTCCAGTGCCGCCCGCTGCTCCCTGAGCGTATCCTCGGCCGTTCCCCTGCGGGCAGAGCGCGGCGTGTTGTCTGGTTCCTATTCCCGTCGTCACGGACCGAAGTATTCCTTCTTCTTCCTCCTCTCCCGCCTGACAGCCGCCCGCCCACCCGAGCAACCGAGGGGAAGAGTCCGAGAGAGGAGGAGGCCGGAGACTGCGAGACCAGCAGGCCGAGACCTGACGGCGAGCAGGTGAGTGCGGCCCGCGGAGCCGCCCCGTCCCCTCATGTCCCCGCACCCCCAGCAGCGGCCTCCATCGTCCGGGCGCCGCCCGCACTGCAGAGCCCCACTGACGGCTGACAATAGAACGCACGCACCGCACCATATGCTGCCTCACATGGCACACAGCAGCAGCACATGACCCGGAGAGATCCGTGAGCACGGACGTCACCTGGCATCATATGGCCCGGAGAGCACTCCAACTCTCATCCTCCTGTGTGCGCCCAGAGAGCACTACAACTCTCATCTTCCTGTGTGCGCCCGGAGAGCACTCCAACTCTCATCCTCCTGTGTGCGCCCAGAGAGCACTCCAACTCTCATCCTCCTGTGTGCGCCCAGAGAGCACTCCAACTCTCATCCTCCTGTGTGCGCCCAGAGAGCACTCCAACTCTCATCCTCCTGTGTGCGCCCAGAGAGCACTCCAACTCTCATCCTCCTGTGTGCGCCCAGAGAGCACTCCAACTCTCATCCTCCTGTGTGCGCCCAGAGAGCACTCCAACTCTCATCCTCCTGTGTGCGCCCAGAGAGCACTCCAACTCTCATCCTCCTGTGTGCGCCCAGAGAGCACTCCAACTCTCATCCTCCTGTGTGCGCCCAGAGAGCACTCCAACTCTCATCCTCCTGTGTGCGCCCAGAGAGCACTCCAACTCTCATCCTCCTGTGTGCGCCCAGAGAGCACTCCAACTCTCATCCTCCTGTGTGCGCCCAGAGAGCACTCCAACTCTCATCCTCCTGTGTGCGCCCAGAGAGCACTCCAACTCTCATCCTCCTGTGTGCGCCCAGAGAGCACTCCAACTCTCATCCTCCTGTGTGCGCCCAGAGAGCACTCCAACTCTCATCCTCCTGTGTGCGCCCAGAGAGCACTCCAACTCTCATCCTCCTGTGTGCGCCCAGAGAGCACTCCAACTCTCATCCTCCTGTGTGCGCCCAGAGAGCACTCCAACTCTCATCCTCCTGTGTGCGCCCAGAGAGCACTCCAACTCTCATCCTCCTGTGTGCGCCCAGAGAGCACTCCAACTCTCATCCTCCTGTGTGCGCCCAGAGAGCACTCCAACTCTCATCCTCCTGTGTGCGCCCAGAGAGCACTCCAACTCTCATCCTCCTGTGTGCGCCCAGAGAGCACTCCAACTCTCATCCTCCTGTGTGCGCCCAGAGAGCACTCCAACTCTCATCCTCCTGTGTGCGCCCAGAGAGCACTCCAACTCTCATCCTCCTGTGTGCGCCCAGAGAGCACTCCAACTCTCATCCTCCTGTGTGCGCCCAGAGAGCACTCCAACTCTCATCCTCCTGTGTGCGCCCAGAGAGCACTCCAACTCTCATCCTCCTGTGTGCGCCCAGAGAGCACTCCAACTCTCATCCTCCTGTGTGCGCCCAGAGAGCACTCCAACTCTCATCCTCCTGTGTGCGCCCAGAGAGCACTCCAACTCTCATCCTCCTGTGTGCGCCCAGAGAGCACTCCAACTCTCATCCTCCTGTGTGCGCCCAGAGAGCACTCCAACTCTCATCCTCCTGTGTGCGCCCAGAGAGCACTCCAACTCTCATCCTCCTGTGTGCGCCCAGAGAGCACTCCAACTCTCATCCTCCTGTGTGCGCCCAGAGAGCACTCCAACTCTCATCCTCCTGTGTGCGCCCAGAGAGCACTCCAACTCTCATCCTCCTGTGTGCGCCCAGAGAGCACTCCAACTCTCATCCTCCTGTGTGCGCCCAGAGAGCACTCCAACTCTCATCCTCCTGTGTGCGCCCAGAGAGCACTCCAACTCTCATCCTCCTGTGTGCGCCCAGAGAGCACTCCAACTCTCATCCTCCTGTGTGCGCCCAGAGAGCACTCCAACTCTCATCCTCCTGTGTGCGCCCAGAGAGCACTCCAACTCTCATCCTCCTGTGTGCGCCCAGAGAGCACTCCAACTCTCATCCTCCTGTGTGCGCCCAGAGAGCACTCCAACTCTCATCCTCCTGTGTGCGCCCAGAGAGCACTCCAACTCTCATCCTCCTGTGTGCGCCCAGAGAGCACTCCAACTCTCATCCTCCTGTGTGCGCCCAGAGAGCACTCCAACTCTCATCCTCCTGTGTGCGCCCAGAGAGCACTCCAACTCTCATCCTCCTGTGTGCGCCCAGAGAGCACTCCAACTCTCATCCTCCTGTGTGCGCCCAGAGAGCACTCCAACTCTCATCCTCCTGTGTGCGCCCAGAGAGCACTCCAACTCTCATCCTCCTGTGTGCGCCCAGAGAGCACTCCAACTCTCATCCTCCTGTGTGCGCCCAGAGAGCACTCCAACTCTCATCCTCCTGTGTGCGCCCAGAGAGCACTCCAACTCTCATCCTCCTGTGTGCGCCCAGAGAGCACTCCAACTCTCATCCTCCTGTGTGCGCCCAGAGAGCACTCCAACTCTCATCCTCCTGTGTGCGCCCAGAGAGCACTCCAACTCTCATCCTCCTGTGTGCGCCCAGAGAGCACTCCAACTCTCATCCTCCTGTGTGCGCCCAGAGAGCACTCCAACTCTCATCCTCCTGTGTGCGCCCAGAGAGCACTCCAACTCTCATCCTCCTGTGTGCGCCCAGAGAGCACTCCAACTCTCATCCTCCTGTGTGCGCCCAGAGAGCACTCCAACTCTCATCCTCCTGTGTGCGCCCAGAGAGCACTCCAACTCTCATCCTCCTGTGTGCGCCCAGAGAGCACTCCAACTCTCATCCTCCTGTGTGCGCCCAGAGAGCACTCCAACTCTCATCCTCCTGTGTGCGCCCAGAGAGCACTCCAACTCTCATCCTCCTGTGTGCGCCCAGAGAGCACTCCAACTCTCATCCTCCTGTGTGCGCCCAGAGAGCACTCCAACTCTCATCCTCCTGTGTGCGCCCAGAGAGCACTCCAACTCTCATCCTCCTGTGTGCGCCCAGAGAGCACTCCAACTCTCATCCTCCTGTGTGCGCCCAGAGAGCACTCCAACTCTCATCCTCCTGTGTGCGCCCAGAGAGCACTCCAACTCTCATCCTCCTGTGTGCGCCCAGAGAGCACTCCAACTCTCATCCTCCTGTGTGCGCCCAGAGAGCACTCCAACTCTCATCCTCCTGTGTGCGCCCAGAGAGCACTCCAACTCTCATCCTCCTGTGTGCGCCCAGAGAGCACTCCAACTCTCATCCTCCTGTGTGCGCCCAGAGAGCACTCCAACTCTCATCCTCCTGTGTGCGCCCAGAGAGCACTCCAACTCTCATCCTCCTGTGTGCGCCCAGAGAGCACTCCAACTCTCATCCTCCTGTGTGCGCCCAGAGAGCACTCCAACTCTCATCCTCCTGTGTGCGCCCAGAGAGCACTCCAACTCTCATCCTCCTGTGTGCGCCCAGAGAGCACTCCAACTCTCATCCTCCTGTGTGCGCCCAGAGAGCACTCCAACTCTCATCCTCCTGTGTGCGCCCAGAGAGCACTCCAACTCTCATCCTCCTGTGTGCGCCCAGAGAGCACTCCAACTCTCATCCTCCTGTGTGCGCCCAGAGAGCACTCCAACTCTCATCCTCCTGTGTGCGCCCAGAGAGCACTCCAACTCTCATCCTCCTGTGTGCGCCCAGAGAGCACTCCAACTCTCATCCTCCTGTGTGCGCCCAGAGAGCACTCCAACTCTCATCCTCCTGTGTGCGCCCAGAGAGCACTCCAACTCTCATCCTCCTGTGTGCGCCCAGAGAGCACTCCAACTCTCATCCTCCTGTGTGCGCCCAGAGAGCACTCCAACTCTCATCCTCCTGTGTGCGCCCAGAGAGCACTCCAACTCTCATCCTCCTGTGTGCGCCCAGAGAGCACTCCAACTCTCATCCTCCTGTGTGCGCCCAGAGAGCACTCCAACTCTCATCCTCCTGTGTGCGCCCAGAGAGCACTCCAACTCTCATCCTCCTGTGTGCGCCCAGAGAGCACTCCAACTCTCATCCTCCTGTGTGCGCCCAGAGAGCACTCCAACTCTCATCCTCCTGTGTGCGCCCAGAGAGCACTCCAACTCTCATCCTCCTGTGTGCGCCCAGAGAGCACTCCAACTCTCATCCTCCTGTGTGCGCCCAGAGAGCACTCCAACTCTCATCCTCCTGTGTGCGCCCAGAGAGCACTCCAACTCTCATCCTCCTGTGTGCGCCCAGAGAGCACTCCAACTCTCATCCTCCTGTGTGCGCCCAGAGAGCACTCCAACTCTCATCCTCCTGTGTGCGCCCAGAGAGCACTCCAACTCTCATCCTCCTGTGTGCGCCCAGAGAGCACTCCAACTCTCATCCTCCTGTGTGCGCCCAGAGAGCACTCCAACTCTCATCCTCCTGTGTGCGCCCAGAGAGCACTCCAACTCTCATCCTCCTGTGTGCGCCCAGAGAGCACTCCAACTCTCATCCTCCTGTGTGCGCCCAGAGAGCACTCCAACTCTCATCCTCCTGTGTGCGCCCAGAGAGCACTCCAACTCTCATCCTCCTGTGTGCGCCCAGAGAGCACTCCAACTCTCATCCTCCTGTGTGCGCCCAGAGAGCACTCCAACTCTCATCCTCCTGTGTGCGCCCAGAGAGCACTCCAACTCTCATCCTCCTGTGTGCGCCCAGAGAGCACTCCAACTCTCATCCTCCTGTGTGCGCCCAGAGAGCACTCCAACTCTCATCCTCCTGTGTGCGCCCAGAGAGCACTCCAACTCTCATCCTCCTGTGTGCGCCCAGAGAGCACTCCAACTCTCATCCTCCTGTGTGCGCCCAGAGAGCACTCCAACTCTCATCCTCCTGTGTGCGCCCAGAGAGCACTCCAACTCTCATCCTCCTGTGTGCGCCCAGAGAGCACTCCAACTCTCATCCTCCTGTGTGCGCCCAGAGAGCACTCCAACTCTCATCCTCCTGTGTGCGCCCAGAGAGCACTCCAACTCTCATCCTCCTGTGTGCGCCCAGAGAGCACTCCAACTCTCATCCTCCTGTGTGCGCCCAGAGAGCACTCCAACTCTCATCCTCCTGTGTGCGCCCAGAGAGCACTCCAACTCTCATCCTCCTGTGTGCGCCCAGAGAGCACTCCAACTCTCATCCTCCTGTGTGCGCCCAGAGAGCACTCCAACTCTCATCCTCCTGTGTGCGCCCAGAGAGCACTCCAACTCTCATCCTCCTGTGTGCGCCCAGAGAGCACTCCAACTCTCATCCTCCTGTGTGCGCCCAGAGAGCACTCCAACTCTCATCCTCCTGTGTGCGCCCAGAGAGCACTCCAACTCTCATCCTCCTGTGTGCGCCCAGAGAGCACTCCAACTCTCATCCTCCTGTGTGCGCCCAGAGAGCACTCCAACTCTCATCCTCCTGTGTGCGCCCAGAGAGCACTCCAACTCTCATCCTCCTGTGTGCGCCCAGAGAGCACTCCAACTCTCATCCTCCTGTGTGCGCCCAGAGAGCACTCCAACTCTCATCCTCCTGTGTGCGCCCAGAGAGCACTCCAACTCTCATCCTCCTGTGTGCGCCCAGAGAGCACTCCAACTCTCATCCTCCTGTGTGCGCCCAGAGAGCACTCCAACTCTCATCCTCCTGTGTGCGCCCAGAGAGCACTCCAACTCTCATCCTCCTGTGTGCGCCCAGAGAGCACTCCAACTCTCATCCTCCTGTGTGCGCCCAGAGAGCACTCCAACTCTCATCCTCCTGTGTGCGCCCAGAGAGCACTCCAACTCTCATCCTCCTGTGTGCGCCCAGAGAGCACTCCAACTCTCATCCTCCTGTGTGCGCCCAGAGAGCACTCCAACTCTCATCCTCCTGTGTGCGCCCAGAGAGCACTCCAACTCTCATCCTCCTGTGTGCGCCCAGAGAGCACTCCAACTCTCATCCTCCTGTGTGCGCCCAGAGAGCACTCCAACTCTCATCCTCCTGTGTGCGCCCAGAGAGCACTCCAACTCTCATCCTCCTGTGTGCGCCCAGAGAGCACTCCAACTCTCATCCTCCTGTGTGCGCCCAGAGAGCACTCCAACTCTCATCCTCCTGTGTGCGCCCAGAGAGCACTCCAACTCTCATCCTCCTGTGTGCGCCCAGAGAGCACTCCAACTCTCATCCTCCTGTGTGCGCCCAGAGAGCACTCCAACTCTCATCCTCCTGTGTGCGCCCAGAGAGCACTCCAACTCTCATCCTCCTGTGTGCGCCCAGAGAGCACTCCAACTCTCATCCTCCTGTGTGCGCCCAGAGAGCACTCCAACTCTCATCCTCCTGTGTGCGCCCAGAGAGCACTCCAACTCTCATCCTCCTGTGTGCGCCCAGAGAGCACTCCAACTCTCATCCTCCTGTGTGCGCCCAGAGAGCACTCCAACTCTCATCCTCCTGTGTGCGCCCAGAGAGCACTCCAACTCTCATCCTCCTGTGTGCGCCCAGAGAGCACTCCAACTCTCATCCTTCTGTGTGCGCCCAGTCAGCGATGCAGCCGGGCTCCTGTGTGCTGCAGATATAGTATTTCTTGCATTATTTCTTTATTTTTTTTTTCTTTGTAGAAATAGAAAGTAGTTTTTTTCTTTGTCTGCTATATGCGATAGAATTACAACTCTTACAAGATCACAGGTTGTGTTTTTGTATCGCTGCCGGTAGCTGAGTTTTTTTTGGAGGATCATTTTTTTATTTTCATTGGTTTTACTAGGATTAGATAAACAATTGTATCCACCGATATCCTAGATCACAATAGATGACATCCGTTTTTGGTAAGGGAAGGTACCCCAGCGGCGAGATTTTGTACCGCTGCACACTAAAGGGGTTTGCACGTGTGGCAAAACAAGGTGAGATAATAAAACCTATTCTCTGCCATTGCGCCCCCTCTGGACCTTGTTTATGTGGCTCTAGGTATGACGTCCTGATTGCTGCACCAAGTTACTGGTCTCAGTGCTACCTTGACGCATCTCCCACCCTACCTGGCCTCTTCTGGTTAGCCCCTTTATTAAAAGCCCTTGGGTGTAACATAACAAAAGTGCTATAATGACCTCCTGGACAGTGGCCATGCCTTTGCTGTCAGCACTGTCCTCCACCGGGCACCTGACAAAATGTCACATGACCATTGCAGCCTTAACAGTGGTATCCCAGCAGAGCTAACTCTGCTCTGTGATTGGTGGGGCCACAACTCTGAAATTGGAGGAACCGCGTCAGTTCGGGAGGTTAGTGTAGTGTTTCTTATATTCCGCACCCAATAGTAGACAATTATACTGCAGGTGGAGATATGTAGATATGAATTTATATATGTGGACTTGCAGGGCAAGAGGTCCTCTAACATGTGGATGATAACGGGGGTCCTGTGTGGGAGACCACCTCGATGCTCTTGCTATTCAGGTACATTGATGGCATGCTGGGGCTCTGCCTAGCAATCTTTCTCTACGGTGATCTGGGCCTCACTATTGGTTGTAGTCTGTCAAAATGTGTAGAAAAAAAAACACTAAATTTTTCATTTGTATCATGGACATGGCATAGCAAATCCTATGATGAGCCCTGGAGGCTCCGTGGAGTCACGTGGGGAATGCTGGAACTTCCTGTTAGCTGAGGACGCCTTCATGATGATAAAACTCAGTTCTCCTCTGTACAGCAGGTTAGGAAATTAAAAAAGGGCTAGCCCTGGCTATGGGGTGGGAGGTGCTGACAGGTTCACTTTAAAGATTGGAATGGGGAGTTACATGGACAGTATATCCCTGATAAGAAGTTATAAAAGCTAAGCAATTTCATAATAACCTGAAGATCCAGTGCAATCAGCAGCACGCGGGCTCATCCTGTACTCCTGGCCTGGAAATGCACCTCCGGGTGTCATGGCCGCCTGTGTGGACTGCACTGTTTGCACTCTTTATTGATCTGTAGTCCCAGTATAGAGTACAGAGTTGTCGCTTTACAGCTGCCACGGGTCCTTGACTTTCTGCTCTTTGGCTGGTAGAAAATGATTATTGATATTAACCTTCGATTACCAAAGGAGTTGCGACGTATTCATAGTGCACGAACCATTCCTGGCACAGATTAATAACTCATACCCGCTGCATAGTGAAGCAAAAATATGTTTCTATGTGTTTGCAATGATATATACATGTATATGGCACTTACTAATATTCATTTTTTTCCAAATGTGTCCTAGTTGCAATGCTCGCTCGTGCCATCCTGCCATCTCAGCTTCAGATGTTTGCCTACTTGAGACCAGTAATATGTATGGAGGGTTATGCTTGTTGGCTAAACTCGATTCATTGATGGAGAGATGAGCTTTCTTGGCTACTGAAGTGAGCAAGCTAGCCCCCTTATGTCAGCTTATTGGATATTTAAAGGTAATGTCACCTGTTTTTAGCTACATAATCGTAAAAATGGAGACCTTGATTCCAGTGATGAATCACTACTTATCCTGCTTGCTGTAGCTTAAAAAAAAATCATAGTTTTATCAGCAGGAGATTATTGCTAGAGGACTTCTTGACCAGCTGCTACCTAGTCCAACCCCACCGCCACCACTGATTGGCAGGTTTCTGTGAACACCATCTGTGATGTGGGCGGGGTTATACAGGGCTCAGCATGTGGAGAACTGCCAGAAGCAGTCTGCAGAAGATAAAACAGTGATTTTATTAATATTGCGGCAAGCAGCCCAGTAAGTGATATATCACTGGAATCAGGGTCTCTGCACCTACATCAGGCTGCTCTCAGATTACAAAGCTAAAAATTGGTGGTAGATTTCATTTAACTGCACCAGTCCGCCCCTTTTCTGTTTATGCATTGGCTACTGAAATGAGTCAAGCAGCCATAATAATAATTTAGTAGTAATTTTTATTCCTGTAATGCCAACATATTCCACAGCGCTGCTCCTTTATACATGCCGCTGGTCTCATGCCAGCACTAGGATCTCTAACTGTATTGTGCCCCACGAAGAAGAGGCGTTGGCAGGATTGTGGTGCTGAAACTAGGACATCAAGGCAGGTTTTATGACAGTAAGATTCTTTATTTTGTCACTTCAGACATAGTGGAACATATTTTCCGTCTGCTGAACGACCACTTTAACTTGACTGACATCATTTGCTCTAAAATGTCTTCAACCCGGCAACCTGGGTACAGCCTGGGTCTGACAGATGTTGCGTATGTGCTCCACCAAGTTCACAGATGTTAAGCACGCGTGATGGTTGTGTGGTTAATAGCATCACACAATTAAAAACGATGCAAAAAAGTTTGACTTGTGGTGTCTAATGTAGTTTGTGTTTCTGAAGCAGCGTTACAATGTAACAGGTTCACCCTTCACAGCCCCGCTACTAAAAATAATCTGATTAATCATATGGAAAATGTTAAGGTTTTTCCATTCGTTTAAAAATAATTTCAATACTCTCCCCCCCCCCCCTCACCTGAAGAAAGGCAAACCTCACACGGCCTCTTCAGACTTGGATGAATATTTCATATCCCTGTGACTAATAATGTCCCATTATAAACGGAATTATTTCCTGACCTCTCGCAGGGCGTTCATCACGTATCACTGGGGTATCGCATGATTTTTCTGCCATGATGTTCCATCTAGTAACATTACGTTGGGGGCTTTTACTCTGCACTGTACTTGCAAGAGATATGTTTACGGAATAGCTTTTTTTAACCATTTTTAAGCCTTACTGCCTGTAAAGTGTAGACTCTGATCTGGAGCCTTGTGTGATGGTGGTTAATCGTATTTCTCCGCGACCCATTGAGTAGTCACTTATTGATTGATCACCCGCTATAAATCATTCCCGTTGGGTATAATTCTTCTTCAGTGAGCACTTGGTTGTCATCAACGATCGGAAAAAGTTATGAGTCTGCTGATCTGTGATAAATCTGAGCGCAGCTTTACATGTTTATACGCCGCTCCGTGCTCCACGTCATCGGCCGCAGTGTTCAGCTGCCTCTTACAGAAGATATTATTGTTGTGACACATTGATAAATCTGAACAATTGAATCCTATTCAGATATGAAGCATTTAGCACCGAGATACCGCTGCCGTGACAGATTTGCTCTATACTCCTTTTATCTAAGGATCAAAAAATTGACATTTCAACATGCGATCCATTTGTTCTTAACCTCTTAGTGACTGGGCAACTTTTTTTTTAAATCTGACCCGTGCCACATTATATAGTAATAACTCTAAAACATTTCAACTAATTCCAGTGATTTTGAGATTGTTTTTTTCGTGGCACGTTGTACTTTATGATAATGGTAAATTTAGGTTGATATGTTTAGTTATAAAATAAAAAAATACAACTAGAAATTGACAACAATGTAAAAATTAGCAATTTTCAAACTTTGATTATCCCTTTAATCCAGACAGTCATACCACACAAAAACATTAATAAATAACATTTCCCTCATGTCTGCTTAAAATCAGCTCCATCTGTAAAATGTTATTTTATTTTGTTAGCATTTTAGGAGGTTTAAAAAATGTAGCAGTAATTTTTCTTCTTTCCATGGAAATTTTCAAAATTTATTTTTTAGGGACCTATCCAGGTTTGATGTGACTTTTGGGGTCCTATATATTGGAAAACCCTCAAAAGTGATACCATTTTAATAACCGCACCCCTCCACATATTCAAAATTGCTTTCGCGTAGTTTATTAACCCTTCCAATGCTTTTTAGGAATTAATGCAAAGTGGCATGATCGGAAACAAAGTGTATTTTTACCACTTAAAGGCCGCTATTTGGCCATAAACTGCCATGGCAAACATCAGGACCACCCAATCATGATCTTAGGGTGCTGATGGAGTCTGAGAGAGCCCACAAACTCTGTTAACCATACCATTTGTATGATGTAGTGATTATTGACAGCCACATCTAAGGGGTTAAACAGATATGGACGGTGCCAACACTGATTGTGGCTGATATAGCAAGTTGGCTATATTGTACAGCTGATAGCTAGAGGACTGTCACCTGTATGGGGATGCTATTCTCTTGTATCTCAGGTCAGTAAAAAGTAGTATTGGCGGTCATTAAGGGGTTAAAGGGAATCCGTCAGTACCGTAGTTCTTTTATATGTAATTTAAGAGCAGCGTGATGTTGGGACAGAAACCCTGTTTCCAGTGATGTATCATTTACTAGGCTGCTTATTGTTTCAATAAAATCAGTGTTTTCTCAGAAGCTGATTATTACTAGAGGACTAGTTGTCTCATGTCACATAGTACTTTTGCTCTGCGTAACCCCTCCCCCCCAACCATTTGTCATCCTTCTGCCTATGCACTGTGTACACAGCTGCCAATCAGTCTTGTGGGCAGGATGTTACAGGGCTCAGTATTTAGAGAACAGCTAGATCTGCAGCAGAGAAAACTGGTTTTTATCAAATTACAACAAGCAACCCAGTAAATGATCGGTGGAATCAGGGTCTGTGCCCCTACATTATTCTGTTCTCGGATTGCATAGCAATTACCTGGTGGCAGATTCTCTTGTATGCCTTAATATGAGCAGTGCATAGGCACACCAGTATCCCATAGAGGTCTGAGTGGTGTATTGTGTTATGGATCCATTATATGTTTGTGTGGATACAGCCATAGATCATGTTAAAAAGAAATGGAAGACCCTGTGATAAATTCCATCTGACCCCTGTGTAAATGATGGCCGTTACCCAGCACTCGCTGCATCCTGGTTTCTGTCATGAATCAAAGACATAACGCAGATGTGAACAGAGTCTAATGTGTATCCACCATGGCATCATCAATTCCTATCATGAAACCAAGAATAAATCGGCAGCATCTTCCCGAGATGTTCCTGCTTTACTCCCAGATAGGATCCACTATGGAAATGTGGCGCTGTGTATCGGGTGGCTACAGTTCGTGGTTTCGCATATGTGATTTGTGTAGAAATTTCACAATTACATTTTTTTTTCTCCTCTGGCGTCTTTCCTATTTACATTTCTTAATGGAAAATTGCAAAACTGTAAAACGGTTATTGTAGAATAACGTTCATGATGGGAGCGGTCCACCTTCATTGCTGCAACCATGTGCAGTGCAGCGTCCATCCATCTGACTCCATCAGCCGGCTTTATTTCTATTCTTGGCTCTTATGTCACAATGTTTGTCACACACGATCTACATATCCCAACCTGTCATTATTTACTCTTCAATATCACCTTATTGCATTATTTAAATAGCAGCGTGGTGACATCAGCGGCCGAGCGCCTGCCGGGGCTGACACCCAGCGATAATGCAGCACAAAAGTCTCTCCGTCAGACGAGAAGAATTGTTAGCAAATGGCCACTCCTAATTTATCACCCATTACTCCTTATTGAACATAAATGTCAGTAATTTATTGTGTTGGACATGGAAACATGGCTGCGTGCTTCCAGAAATGCCACCGCCTCTGTCCACAAAGGTTTCTGGAAATAAGAGGCCATGGGGTTGTTTTTTTTTTTTTTGTGCACATGGGTATGTGCACATGTCGTTTTATAGACACTGGCGTATCCGAATAGTTTTTTTTTTTTAAGCAGAAGACATTTCAGGAGAACAAAATGCTAGTGGGGCTCTTCCTGATATGTTTTTTTTCCACCAACTTTCCCACCAGCGTGGTTTTAAGTATTTTGTTGTTATTTTTGCATACAAAATAGTTTGAACAATGGTCAGGTCACTTTTTAGCCTCTTCACGGTTGTCAAAGCCCAAGGTGGTTAAAAAGGGCAGAACATAATTATCCAGGAGGAATCCGCCTGAAAAAAGATGCCGCGGGCACATACAGATGCCTTAGAGGGCTTATCTCGCAGAAGACATGAGTGTGATACATACAAAATTTCATTTTCAGGGTGTGTTGTTGTCCCAGAGGCTGGACCCTCACCATTCACTCACCATTCATATAGTGATGGCTTAGGCCACTTTCATACATCAGTTTTTTGCCTTCAGGCATAATCCGTCTATTTTTTTTTTTTTAAACCGTATCTGGTGCAAATTGTGATAAACTGATGCTCCCCATCCGTTTTTTGGCTGGATCAGTTTTTGTTTATCGGGCATACAATTTGTACTTCCTGTTCCGGGGAAGAGAGATATGCCTGGAAAACCGGATTCAGATGCCGGATTTGTCATTTCACATCTGTTTCATCCGTTTATCGCTGGAACCGTCGCTGGGTGTTTTTTCGCCTGACAGAAAAAAAACGGATGAAACGTGTGGCCATCAGGCGCAATCCGGCGCTAATACAACTGTATGAGAAAAAAAAGGATCCGTTTTTTTTTTTTTTTCAAACCTCGCCGGATTGTGCCTGACGGCAAAAACCTGATGTGAAAGTAGCCTTATCCGAGCAATCAGCCACCACTTTACCCAATGTGGATACTTATTTAGAGTATGTACATCTGGGTCGTATCCGCTGTGTATCATAGTAGCTACATTGTGGTTAAGGGTTGAAATAAAAAATTTTTGTACTTTAAAAAAAAAAACTCCCCTCCACTTTGCAAAAAAAATTTGCAGTCTAAGTTGACCGGTGCTGCAATTTTGCAATGCAAAGGGTGCAATATGAATGAGATCCACAGAATTTCAACAACAAAATCCACACCATTAAGATTTAAAGGGTTTGTCCAGGATTCATTTTTATTTCCACGTAGGCATGCAGACTTAAAAAATAGCAACTTCCTAACCTCCCCCTATCCAGTGCTGCCTCTCTGCCACTGCTGCGGGCTTTAACCATATGCAGCGGTGAAGCCATGACAAAAGGGAATGTGACCACTGCAGTCAATCACTGCACTTAGCAACTCATTTCCTCTACTTCAGCATTAATTATAAGCCTAATGATTAGCTGCAGCGGTCCCTTTTGGTGGTTGTGATGTTGCTGAGTGAGGGCAGGACCTGCGGAGTGTGAGTATAATAAAAAAAAAGTGTTTATTCTCTACATCTACAGTTGTAGGATGAAGTAAAGATTAATTCTACACAACCTTTTTGAAGGGAATCAGTTACCAGTTTTTTACAACTTTATTTGAGAGCAACTCGATACAGGGGCAGCAACCCTGATTCCGCCAATGTTACATACCGTACTTGGCCGCTTGCCGCTATTTTGATGAAATCATTTTATCTGCTGCACATCTAGCAGTTCTTTGAATGCTGAGCTCTGTATAAACCCACCCACAATATTGATTGTGTGCACTGGGCGTAGGCAGAAAGCTGCTATTTGTGGGTGAGGTTATACAGAGCTCATGAATATGGAGGATAATCTTCTGATAAAACAGTGATTTTTATCAAAACTTCAGCAAGCAGCCCATTAAGTGACATATCATTGGAATAGGGGTCTCTATCTCTTCATCATGCTGCCCTCTGATTAGTTGGCAAAATCCTGTTGATGGTGTCCATTTAAGGGTTAAAAGGGGGCAATGTTAACTTAATTTTAAAATGTTATTCCCAGATTTTACCCCTTGCACTTCAGTGGGTGAAATCTGCTGTAAATCCTGAATGCATCCTTTATGCAGCAGATGTGTCCCCGTGTATGTGTGCGCTTGTATGGATCTTGCTAACCATGCACACAGTGTAGCTGCTGACGTGAAGGGAATATTAGGCCAACTAGGAAGCCATATTGGCCCCAAAAAGTAACTTAACACAGTCAACAAAATGCCGCCATCCCCACACTGTATATAATTGTGCTGTCAGACGGACGGTGAGCTGTGTCAGCTCCTGCAGGACCTGCACTGCGTCTGCGGCATCCAGCGTGCCGCTGCCAGCCACTAACTTCACCAACTTTATCCTCTGCTCAGTGATGGTAATGTATCGGAGCTGGATGCTGCCTGCTAAATGTTATTGGGCGGGGGAGGGGGCTTGTCGGGGGCCCTCTCTGTAATAGTCTGTCAGAGACCCTCTGCAGGGTGATGATCATAGACGGTTAGTAATAACACCCACACTAACGATTCTGACACACAAATACTGATGAGTACGGTGTATGTGCCTTATGTTAGGACTTTTACATGTTTTTTTTTCCTGGCATGAAGAGTGTTTAGAATGACTGACTGTGTTCTGTGGGAAACACTATGTGCTGCTGTTTGAACCTTGTCTGAAGGCACTATAGAATTTCTCTGCTGACAAGGAAAGGCCAGGAATTGTTTTTTGCTGCTTTTTTTAATGCTAATTTTCAGCTGCTTTTTAAAGTACCAGCAAAGCCTATGAGATTCCAGAAATCTCATGCACACACTGGTTTTATTTTCCTGACTGATTTGGAGAACTGCTGTGTTTTTTTTTTAAAGCTGCAGCATGTCACTTCTTTGAGAGTTTTTGCAGTGTTTTTTCACCCCTCTTGTAATTCTACCATACACAGGTATAGTAGTGCTACCTCCTGCGATTCCACCATACCCAAGTACCCTCGGCTACCTCCCGCAATTCCACCATACACAGGTGCCCTCAGCTACCTCCTGCGATTCCACTATACACAGGTGCCCTCAGCTACCTCCTGCGATTCCACCATACCCAAGTACCCTTGGCTACCTCCTGCGATTCCACTATACACAGGTGCCCTCGGCTACCTCCTGCGATTCCACCATACACAGGTATAGTAGTGCTACCTCCTGCGATTCCACCATACACAGGTGCCCTCGGCTACCTCCTGCGATTCCACTATACACAGGTGCCCTCAGCTACCTCCTGCGATTCCACCATACCCAAGTACCCTTGGCTACCTCCTGCGATTCCACTATACACAGGTGCCTTCAGCTACCTCCCGCAATTCCACCATACACAGGTGCCCTCAGCTACCTCCTGCGATTCCACTATACACAGGTGCCCTCAGCTACCTCCTGCGATTCCACCATACCCAAGTACCCTTGGCTACCTCCTGCGATTCCACTATACACAGGTGCCCTCAGCTACCTCCTGCGATTCCACCATACCCAAGTACCCTTGGCTACCTCCTGCGATTCCACTATACACAGATGCCCTCAGCTACCTCCTGCGATTCCACCATACCCAAGTACCCTTGGCTACCTCCTGCGATTCCACCATACCCAAGTACCCTCGGCTACCTCCCGCAATTCCACCATACACAGGTGCCCTCAGCTACCTCCTGCGATTCCACTATACACAGGTGCCCTCAGCTACCTCCTGCGATTCCACCATACCCAAGTACCCTTGGCTACCTCCTGCGATTCCACTATACACAGGTGCCCTCGGCTACCTCCTGCGATTCCACCATACACAGGTATAGTAGTGCTACCTCCTGCGATTCCACCATACACAGGTGCCCTCGGCTACCTCCTGCGATTCCACCATACACAGGTATAGTAGTGCTACCTCCTGCGATTCCACCATACACAGGTGCCCTCGGCTACCTACCGTGATTCCACCATACACAGGTGCCCTCGGCTACCTCCCGTGATTCCACCATACACAGGTATAGTAGTGCTACCTCCTGCGATTCCACCATACACAAGTACCCTCTGTTACCTCCCCTAATTCCACCATACACAGTGCCCTCCCCTACCCCTGATTCTGCCATACACAGGCACCCTCGGCTGAGAGCTGGTTTCTGACTCTGCTTGCTGTGTCTTATCTTCAGACTGAGCTAAAGGATCGGCTGATGAAATCCAATGCCAGATCCTTCACTCCTCTGAAATACTCGGGAGGCCTTCATAAACATATGGTTGGCCGATAACCGTGGGTTTGGAGGAATTCTATGGGGGGTTTAGGCTCTTTACATCAGATGTCTTCAGGCCCCCTAAACACTTATTTTCTTCCGTTTGATATAATGTGGAAGTCTCTTGATGCAGATGTGACCTTACATGGTGACCAATTATATTAATGGTGATTCATATAACACGTAGATGGCAGAAGTCTTTCCGTTCTGGCTCCTTGATGAGTGTCACAGCCCTCTTTTCACCCATGCTAATTCATGTTGTAGGATGTTTTGTGCTTCTGTGAAAACCCCATTACTGAGCTGGCAATGGCATGGGTAACTTTGTCCTTCTCAGACTTAATGCCTGTGCTTTTTCTCTGGATGTTTGCTCCTTCATTAGCAATCCATAATTTCTTTTAGCTAGGTTTTTAGTATATCAGAGGTGTATGCTGAGAGCAGAGCAGGTCACGCCTGCTGTTTGTGCTGTGTAAGTTCAGGGCCCTATGACTGCTCCTCCGTGAGCCAAGGAGATGGCGAATTCATGGAATAATAAGAGCATGAGGTCACATCTTGGGAGCAGATGACAAGGGTTTTCCAGCTTTTGGATTACTGCCTTTCACTCATCCCATTAACATTAATGTCTAAAGTGATCTACCGATCTTAAATATGCCGAGTATTTTGAGCTCTGATTTACAGCTACTAGCCAGGCTGAGTACATGTGGGGGTTGCTAGGGAATCACCACATGTTTTCAAGCAGGCTAGTAGCTGTAAATCATTCAGCTGAGGTGATGAAAACTAAATCTCCGAGCAGTCATAAATACTCGGAGATCACCCGAGCGTGCTCGGGAAAACCCGAGCAAAGAGTATATTCGCTCATCACTAGTTATAGGTTATCCAGCCTTTTTAGACTGATGGCTTATCCTCCATATAGGCGACCAAAATCACATCCGTTTGGGTCCAAGACTTGTTGACTGCATTTTTTTTGTTTGTTTTAAGAGGTCCTGGATCTGATAAAAGTGCTGCCTCCATTTTCTATTTTTGTTATATCTGATTTGGGCAGGTTCACTTAAATTGCTCTTTCGCAGGATGTTATAACTTTGTCCCAATCACTTGAATGGTACAAGGCTGCCATAGAAGAACTGTGCATGGCTGAAGTGGCTGTGTCTGATGAGGAAGGCACAAGCACCGCCGTTCCTTCAAAAAGCCCATCCTCTCCTGATCTAATATTACAGATTGGCCTCTTATTTATTTTTCTGAGGCTGAATTACCCCTTTTAAAGCCACTAGTAGGGACCACACACCATGTTTCCTTCCTCAGTAATGCAGCATTGTGTGGCTGTAGCATCCTGCAGCAGCGATTAGGCAATGCTTGGGGACTTCTGGCCAGACTGCAACAAGTTGGCAGCTTAATTTCCATTAAAAGGGATTTACTTGGCTGTGTGTATTCTCCATTCCTGCTGTGAACTTTTCTTTGTTTTTGCAGCTTAGAGGGAGGCATCAGCAGCTTCACTAGGCCAACACTGGTTACACTTGTATCCTTCCTGCTGCAAACATTGAATAACTGTGTGTGGGAGATTGGATACTAATAGTTTCTTTATGGTTCACTAGGACCAAGTTAAAATGTTGATACATCTAATATTAGACTTTGTGCTCAGTGGTGGTGTCTTTTTTATTTATTTTTGAAACTAATCCCTTTGATATAATGGGAGTTGCTTGGGGTTCCCATATTTTTGACAACAAGAATGACTTGAGACGTATTTAATTTTGACCTCAGATATGCCATTCGATCACTTGTCCCGGCATATTCAGCAAGAAAAAGGAGCCGCGTCCAATCCACGTGATGAAAAAACTCACAACAAACTTTATTCTGCCATGATGAAACGTTTTGACCAATACAGGTCTTTATCAAGCATGTATTGTATTAGTCGAAACGTTGCATCATGGCAGAATAAAGTTTGTTGTGAATTTTTTCATCACCTGGATTGGATGCTGTTCCTTTTTCGAGCTGAACTGTTCTGTTTCCGATTGGGTCGTTGGACTGGAGCGGGCATCGTAACATTGATGTTCTGACGGCTACTTTCTACCTTCAGTGTCCTGGCATATGTCCTTAGGGCTGATGCACACAACCGTGTTTTCAGTCCTAGTGCTATTGGTTAAAAAACAGACAGCAAAAAAATTTTGCAGCATGCACTAGTTTCTTCTGTAAATCAGATGAGTTTGCCACTCCAGTGTATGGCTGCGCCTAAAAAAAAAAATCACATGCCATACAGAGCGAGAGTATCCAAATTTTACGGAAACGTTGCAATACTGCAGCATAGGGAACTTTATGGTCTTGTAAATGATTATCAGCGGCATTAAAAAGCAAAACCTGTCGTTTACAGACTGCACACGGATGACTAGTGATAAAAAGTTGCGGTTTTGAATTTTTTTTCTTCTTGCATTCGTGTGAAGTTGTCCATGCTGAAGGAATGTGCGGAGTTTTACTGATTGCTGGTGATGGAGCTGAGCCTTGGCGGTGTGCACACGTTGCAGATTTTTTTGCGTTTTTTTCGCTATAAAAAAGCGAGAAAAACGCATGCGGATTTCTGGCAGAAAATGTCCTGTTTTGCTTAGGAAATTTCTGCAAGAAATCCTGAACGTGAGCACATAGCCTAAAGAGTCGCAGGGGTCCACTCATTTGGATGTTGTCACTTGTTAAACTTTTCCCAAGAGAGTTTAGGCTTGTCTGAGTTAAAAAAATAATAAATAAATAAAAAAAAAAAGTTTGGTCATCATAGTATCCTATGTATTACCCTATAATATTATTATTATTATTTATTATTATAGCGCCATTTATTCCATGGCGCTTTACATGTGAGGAGGGGTATACATAATAAAAACAAGTACAGTAATCTTAAACCATACAAGACACGACTGGTACTAGACCCTGCCCGCGAGGGCTCACAATCTATATGTGATTATATTGTTATAATACGGCGTCCTATTATGTTTTTCAGGTTGCGTGATTGCCGGATGTCTGGCGTGTGACGCATGTGCGTTTCTGGACTTAACATCCATTTAGTGCATCTACTGGAACACTTGTTGCAGCTGTAAATCCGTATACAGCTGAAGAGCAAGGTATGTCCCCCGCACCATGGGCGCTGTTACTGCAAGGGTCACCGAGTCATTGATCACGAAGCTGCATTATATTTTATTTGCACGGGGGCTGACATATCATTCATTGGTGCAACTGCAGCGGGGCCCAAGAGGTAAGGGGGCCACTGCCACCTCCAAAGCAGTGAGCAGCTTCTGTAATAGAACTATTGGACTGGAAAGGGCCCATATACTGTACAGGGACCTTATCTGTCAGTGTCTGCCACTGCTCTCTACACGTATACTGCATGTGATTTCACCATTGTTCGATGAAAGGATAAACTATTTCTAAAAAATATCTTTATGGTTTTATATACTATATTTTAATCAATACTAAGGGATTTTTATCATTAACTTTACGCCAGTTTTCTTTTGTAAAGCAATTGGCAACTTCTGCTCAATTTACATTTGCAAAGAAAACTACACTTTTTTTTTTGGACTGGCCTCTGTGCTTTCTAAGTGGTGGCTGTAGCTTAGTAAGAGGCCAATAGTGCCCACTCCCCTCGCAAACAAAATCTATTTTAAGACACAAAAGAGCACAGTGAGGTCAAAAATACTGTTGTAAAAAAAAAAAAAATCACAGTAATAAGCAAGTGCTAGTCAAAAGATGGAAAAAACGGGGTATTTAGTTGATACGTTTTTTGCAAAAAAAGTATGCTAAGCTGCTCCACCAATCGTCAAGGTATACCCATATAGAGCAGTCCTACCTAATGTATATAATCCCTATCTGATGTATTTAAAAACCTGATCATCTGTATAGTACCTACTTTACTACAGTAATTGGCACAAATTATAGTTTAAGTCTATGCCAGCCAATAGGTGTTAGATATTTGGGTTTTCCATATACCATAAAATAAAAAATAAGTGTCAAATCAGAGGGATTCATAAGTTTGTTTGCTGCTGGTAGCATAGGTTACCAGCAACCACTGAAGACTGTGAGAGGTGGTCGACCTGCTGTGCATGGAGTGCAGCTCTTGCAAGCCTTTGCTAAACAGCTCCTGGTCCAAACTGTCAATCAGGAGTGATATATTCATGGTGAACACTCAGGAAGCAGGGAGACTGGTTAGCTGGCGCTCCTGAAGATGGATTGCTTTTGTCTCATTGATGGTTTGTGTGGCCTAAAAACATTCTTACTGATCAGACAGCCCTGGGATCTTTTCTGTGCCCCCATGGATGAATGCATAGGGGTCCTCAGTCTCTGAAGTCCCCTTTGATCATTCGTTGGTCACAAACCGAATTGATCAAAGTGTTAACTGACCCAGAGCCATAGGGTATCAATGTCAGATTGGTGGAGGTGCTGGGTGTCCTATTCCTACCAATCGGCTGTTTTTAGCTCCAGCTCCTATTATACTGAATAGACACTAAGCTATTCCAGCTGAACGGTGGGGGTGCTGTCTTGGACCCCCACCAGTCAGTTATTGAGGACCTATCTTCGCAATAGGTCATTAATATTGTATGTTTGGACAACCTCTTTAAGGATTTAAGTCAATAGTGATTTTGTCGTAAGTAATTATAAAAACACCAACAATTTTTGCCTTGTAATTAGTCATGCAAATATTGATTAGTATGTGAGCCCTCAGGCCCAGTTTACTTTCACTGTTGCAATTCCCTGCACGTAGTGACCTTTTACCAGATAGTAGTAGACCTAGTCTATATGGGAGAGCTGTGTGGAGAAGGTTTCCCCCTTAATGAATGGACCAATAAGTTCTATAAAACCTGACGGCTAAAAGCCTAAAAGGAGAGAATGGTAACCCTTTCTGCATTCACATGTACAAGATTAAAGGATGAACCTAGATCTCCCAAGCCGAACTTCACAGCCTGATAGGCACCATATGAGGCCATGACATTTGGGACAGGAGACCGATGGCCATTCTGCGCATTACGCTCGATACTTGGTGTGTGAATTCCAGAATTAGACTAATTCTTAGTTGCTTCTCACCAAATACTGTTTTTCATTTTGCTTTGATTGATCAAAATTTTCAGGGCCTCGCCTTTTGGAGAATGATGCAGGATCTCTTCCCTAGAATATTACCGTATATACTCGTGTATAAGCTGAGTTTTTCAGCACGTTTTTTTTGGACTGAAAATGCCCTGCACGTCTTATACACGAGTCATGGTACAGAAAGCCGGTGGTGGGGGGGGGGGTTTGCGTCAGAGCAGCGGGTGCCAGGAGCCAGAGCGCACCTCATACTCCCCTACCTGCGCGCCCTGGGTCCTGGCACTGCATCTCATTCTGGCCGCCCGCGCCTGCCTGCAGCTCTCCTCTCCTGTGCTGAGCGGTCACATGGTACAGCTCATTAAGGTGATGAATATGGATGCATCTCCACTCCCATAGGGGTGGAGCGCATATTCATCACCTTAAGGTGCCTCTGCTTATACTCGAGTATATACGGTAGTTTCATCTTATTTGATTGAATCATATTTCTTTTTCTCCTATTAATATGTAGCCAGGTTACCTGTGGAATGTAAATTTTCTGTCGGATGTGTCCAGACCAGGAAAGTGAGAGCAAACGTGTCTGAAATGCCCCCACATCTGCATGCTTTTTTTGGTTCTGATTTTGATATTTTTATTTTTTATTAAAAAAAAAAAAAACTGTGAAAACTATATTTTGGCATGTTAAAGTTTGTGCACCCAGGTCAAAATTACTGTTTTTATCTTATTTTAAAAAATCACAAAAAGGTTAGTACCTAGTAGCATCCCCTTTGCAAGTATCACAGCTTGTAAACCCTTTTTGCAGCCAGACAAGAGTCTCTCAATTATTGTTTGAGGGATTTTCATCCATTGTTCCTTGGTAAATTCTTCCAGTTCTGTGAGATTCCTGGGTCGTCTTGCATGCACTACTGTTTTGAGGTCTAGCTGCAGATTTTCAGTGAAGTTCTGATCAGGGGACTGTGAGGGCCATTATTAAACGTTCAGCTTGTGCCTTTTGAGGTAGTCTATAGTGGATTTTGACGTTTGTTTAGGATCATTATTAGTGATGAGCGTACGTTATCGGATCAGGTGTTATCCGAGCATGCTTGTATGCTATGTTATCCGAGCATGCTTCGGTGTGCTCAAATAATATGTTCAAGTCCCCGCACCTGTATGTCACTCAAATTTCCAAGGGTTCCCAACCTTTTGCACCGACCATTTTTCCTTTTTGTAATTTTAAAAATATTAAAAATGACTATATATTTTTGCCTAAAATATGAAATGTCATCTTTAAAGGGAACCGGTCACCCCAAAAATCAAAGATGAGCTGCGGTCACCGGCTTCAGGGGATTATCTACAGCCTTCTGTAATGCTGTAGATAAGCCCCCGTTGTATCCTGAAAGATGAGAAAAAGATGTTGGATTATACTCACCCAGGGGCGGTCCCGCGGTGGTTCGGGTCCGATGGGTGTCGCGGTCCGGTCCGGTCCGGGGCCTCCTATCTTCTTACGATGACGTCCTCTTTTTATATTCACGCTGCGGCTCCGGCGTACTTTTCTGTCCTGTTGAGGGCAGAGCAAAGTACTGCAGTGCGCAGGCGCCGGGAAAGGTCAGAGAGGCCCAGTGCCTGCACACTGCAGTACTTTGGACCAGAACCGGACCGGGATCGCCCATGGGTGAGTATAATTAACCTCTTTTTCTCATCTTTCAGGATACATCGGGGGCTAATCTAGCCCCTGATGCCGGTGGCCGCAGCTCATCTTCGATTTTTGGGGTGACATGTTCTCTTTAAGTTTAGGACTTTTTTAGAGATCATTTCATTTTTAATTTGTTCAACTGTTCACAATAACAGAACTTTTATATGCCACTGTATATTATAAAAAAGACACTCGCCTCATTTATCCCCTGCCCATCCATTGCAGAATCTTCAGTTCCTCTGTGGTCTTTGTTTACAGTGGGCAATTTTCCTGATGGACCACATGAGATACCGAGACTTTTGTGGATGGCTGAACGTAAATCTTCTCAATTTTCAAGTAGCGCGCCCAATGTTTTTTCTTTATTTCACCATCTGTTAGCAATCGGTAATGTACGTTCATAATGATAAATGAAATGTTAATAAAAATATTTACATTACGGTAATTTAAAGTCAAGTCCACTGTTGGTTTGTTTTTGCCGCCTCTATTAGCCATTAGTAATATATGTGCAGGCATTAAATACCTACCATAATTACAGATAGATCGCTGTCTTCTGCCGTTTCCAGTGCGGCTTTGGTCCTCTCCTCCATCATGAGGCTGCAGCTCTGACTTGCTATCTCACAACTGCATTTCTGTGTGGATTGGAAGTCACTTTCTCAATGTAAGTATATTAGACTCTGAATGATGCGGTCATAGACTTGCATTAAGAAAGGATTTAATGGTCTGCGGTGTGAGCTGGCAAGAAAGAGCTGTGGTCACGTTATGTAGGAGAGGGATCAGAGCAGCTCTGGGAACTGAAGAAGACAACGACGGGTAAGCAGGGTATTTAAAACCTGCACTGTACATACAATACTTATGGCTAATAGAGGAGGCAATAAAAAACACTGCAGTAGTGAAGCCTGAGGCTGCCAGTCAGCATATGAATACATAGTTTTTAAGGTTGAAGGAAGACTTTAAGTCCATCTAGTTCAACCCATAGCCAAACCTAACATGCCCTAACATGTTGATCCAGAGGAAGGCAAAAAAAAAAACCATGTGGCAAAGAGTAAGCTCCACATTGGGGAAACAAATTCCTTCCCGCCTCCACATACGGCAATCAGACTAGTTCCCTGGATCAACGCCCTATAAAGGAATCTAGTATATATAACCTGTAACATTATACTTTTCAAGAAAGGCATACAGTCCCCTCTTACATTTAAGGAATGAATCGCTCATTACAACATCATACGGCAAAGAGTTCCATAGTCTCACTGCTCTTACAGTAAAGAATCCGCGTCTGTTATTATGCTCAAACCTTCTTTCCTCCAGACGTAGAGGATGCCCCCTTGTCCCTGTCTCAGGTCTATGATTAGAAAGATCATCAGAAAGGTCTTTGTACATCTTAGGCTACTTTCACACTAGCGTTAACTGCAATCCGTCACAATGCGTCGTTTTGCAGAAAAAACGCATCCTGCAAAAGTGTTTGCAGGATGCGTTTTTTCTCCATTGACTAACATTACGTGACGCATTGCCACACGTCGCAACCGTCGCGCGACGGTTGCGCCGTGTTTCGGCCGACCGTTGGCCGCAAAAAACGTTCCATGTAACATTTTTTGCAGCCGACGGACCGTCTTTTCCGACCGCGCATGCGCGGCCGGAACTCCTCCCCCACCTCCCCGCACCTCACAATGGGGCAGCGGATGCGATGAAAAGCAGCATCCGCTGCACCCGTTGTGCGGCGGAGGCAACGCTAGCGTCGGTAGCCGAGCCCGACGCTAGTGTGAAAGAAGTCTTGGAATACTGTGCACAGTTCTGGTCTCCGGTGTATAAGAAAGACATAGCTGAACTGGAGCGGGTGCAGAGAAGAGCGACCAAGGTTATTAGAGGACTGGGGGGTCTGCAATACCAAGATAGGTTATTACACTTGGGGCTATTTAGTTTGGAAAAACGAAGGCTAAGGGGTGATCTTATTTTAATGTATAAATATATGTGTACACACACACACACACACACACACACACACACACACGATGGTGGCCCGATTCTAATGCATCGGGTATTCTAGAAAATGCATGTCCACGTAGTATATTGTCCAGCCACGTATTATATTGCACAGCGACGGAGTATACAGCACAGAGCCACGTAGTATACAGACTTAAAATAAAAAATAAATATACACTCACCCTCCGAAAGCCCGTTGAAGTCCTGGCACCTGTGTGCGGTGCAGGCGGCAGCTTCCGGTCCCAGGGTTGGTATGAGCGCAGGACCTGTGATGACGTCGCGGTCACATGACCATGACATCATGGCAGGTCCTTCTCCCATACCATCCTTGCCACCGGAACCTGCCGCTTGCATGGAGCGGTCACCGGAGCGTCATGAGGATCGGGGTACAGACAATAGACATTACAGCATAACAGAAATCACAGTTCAAGATAGATACCAAGAGGAATGAGGGTCCTGCTCGCAAGCTTACAAACTGAGGAAAAGGGGAGACACGAGAGGTGGATGGTAACAATTGCTTTAGTTATTCGGACCAGCCATAGTGTAAGGCTCGGGTGTTCATGTAAAGCTGCATGAACCAGTTCACTGCCTAAGTATGTAGCAGTACAGACACAGAGAGCTATTAACTGCATAAAGTGTATGAGAACATGTTGCGAGGAACCCAATCATGTTTTTTTTTTTTTTTTTTGAATGGGCCACACAGGGATAGTTAGGTTAATGATTTGGTTTGCCTCCCTTTGAACTTAATGGTATTCTGTTATATTTGGCAAACTGTTTGGCAAGTTGTTCAGCAAACACAGCCAATCTGAACCTTAAACGGTGGCTCATTTCCACCTCCTAATTCGTCTGTAACCTTTAACTAATGGGTCTCAAAGCTGGACACCTGGCATGTGCTGTTCTCTATGGCTTGGAGATATTGAGCTGCCCTGCTGATAGTGTGGCGCCATTCATGGTCCAGTTGCCAGAGTACTGCACCTCACCTGCACTCACCTCATACGCACCATCAATAGTAGAAAGTTGGTCACACAGGGTTAATAGCTGCGTTAATGGAGTGCATTACACCGCGGTCCATTAACGCTGGCATTAACCCTGTGTGAGGGTTGACTGAAGGGGAGGAAGGAGCAGCCATTTTTCTACCGGACTGTGCCGGTCGCTGATTGGTCATGGCTGTTTTGCCGCGACCAATCAGCGACTTGGATTTCCAATAATAACTGTTTGCAGACTGCCCATAGACTTGGAATTTCCAGGGTAGTCTGCGTATAGCTATGCAGTGACCCTTTAGCATTATCGTGCATAGTATGGCAGGTGCACAAGATCGTATGTCTGCAGGAGAGGGGAGCCGGCTGTCGGACACAGTCGCTCCTCATAGACAAGGAAGAGATGGTTTTAAAACCATCTCTGTCTTCACAATCGCTATTTACATGGTTCTGAACGAGCGCTCTGTATATAGTGTAGGATGGCTGGCGGTGGACCCCGAAATCATTTGATCACCAGCTGCCAGGTAGAAGCAGGAGCTGCTGGATCCTAATAGATCCTGATCATGTCTGTTAGGCCTCATTCACACGTCCAAAGCCTGGACTAGAGCTTATAGAGGCAAACTAATAATTGAAAGATTGACATCTTTTCTGTCTTTTGAAGACTCCTGATATTGACATACACATACTGATGAAATACTGATCAAAAATACTGATGTGTGAATGAGGCTTTATGTAGACAGGAGATACAATTTGCTCTGTCTCTGGGACTAATTTACCAGCCCCAGTTACAGTGGAAATCATATTTAAAATAAAGTATTAAGATTCCCTGCCCCAAAGCTTTTGTATGTGAAATAAATAATTAGAACAAAATAAATGGCCACTTGTCAGTCCGATTTATTAGCTTAAAAAAAAACAAAAACAAAATCATGTTTTATATAAAAGGAAAGGAGAACAAAACTTTAAGGGTATGTTCACACGTTCCTGATTTCCATCCTTTTTTTTTCAGGACTGTTTTTTAAAAAACTGCAGCTCTTGGCAGAAAACGCAGGTCCTTTTTTTGGTCCTTTTTTTGATCCTTTTTTTGATCCTTTTTTTGATCCTTTTTTTGATCCTTTTTTTGATCCTTTTTTTGATCCTTTTTTTGATCCTTTTTTTTATCCTTTTTTTTATGCAGTTTTCTATGCAGTTAAAATGGCTGAAAATACCCTACCCCTAACCCTACCCCTAACCCTACCCCTAACCCTATTCTAACCTTAGTGGAAAAAAAAAAAAAAATTCTTAATTTTTTTTTATTGTCCCTACCTATGGGGGTGACAAAGGGGGGGGGTGTCATTTACTATTTTTTTTATTTTGATCACTGAGATAGGTTATATCTCAGTGATCAAAATGCACTTTGGAACGAATCTGCCGGCCGGCAGATTCGGCGGGCGCACTGCGCATGCGCCCGCCATTTTGCAAGATGGCGGCGCCCAGGGAGAAGACGGCCGGACGGACACCGGGACGCCGGGTAAGTATAAGGGGGGGAGATTAGGGCACGGGGGGGGGGGGGCATCGGAGCACGGGGGGTGGCATCGGAGCACGGGGCGGTGGGATTGGAGCACGGGGGGGCGGGATCGGAGCACGGGGGGGCAGCCACACTCCGCCCACGCACTTCCGCCCGCTTCCCCGCACTTCCTGCTGCAGCGGTTCGGCACCACAAACCGCAGTAAAACCCGCAGATATTTTTTTCATCTGCGGGTTTTACTGCGGGTTTGACCTCACAATGGAGGTCAATGGGTGCAGAACCGCTGCGGCTCCGAAAAAAGAAATGACATGGTACTTCTTTTTTCCCGCAGCTATTCAGCGCGGTTTTTTTTTTTTTATTTTCCGCATTGTGGGCACAGCAGTTCCTGTTTTCCATAGGGTACAATGTAATGTACCCTGCATGGAAAACAGCTGCGGACCCGCAGCGGGAAAATCGCGGCAATTCCGCATGTAAAAAAGGATCGTGTGAACATGGCCTAAAATGCGTTTTAGTCATGTATCGTGGTCATAAAGAAAAAAAATTGAAAAACAAATGTGTTTCTTTTACTTTCTTTTACTTTCCCCCTCCTATATCACCCAATATCCTAAAAAAAGTGTGAAAATTTAAGCTTAAAATACTATGAATAAAAGATGCAAAAATTGTGTGAATATCCGAACAAGAATGTATGGAAAAATAAACACAAAACTGTGCCAGTCAAGGAGGTAAAATGGCCTGGTCTTCAACTGGTTTATGCTTTCTTAGTTTTGAGTAATATTTTTACTTAATTTTAAGCAGCATTAATGTGACTCGCTGCTACTGATTAATACACGTTATGATAGGACTGATTGCAGCAATGAATCAATACTGTATTCTAGCTTTTCTGAAGACTCTGGTGTGTGCTTCATGCTTTGCACCTTCTTCAGACCGGATCTCCAGTTTCAGGTCTCTACTACTGGAAGCATTGTAGCGGACAGTTGTCTTTAGTGACCTCATGGTCCACCTGACGGCGTTTGCTGATGGCAATACAAGCAAATTTCTCAAGCTGAAACTAACCTCTCCCTGCCGGCACAGATCCCTGGAGTTGACACACAAGCATTTAGAAGCCAAGCCATGTGTCATACGTCTATTTCATCTTGTATGACCTGTTCTGCATTATCCCAGCACGGAGCATATAAAAGGCCGAGCGACTGTCACCAGGTAGAACAGCAGCAATGCGTCCAAGTTTTACTACACTCCTCAGATAATGTCCCAGAATGTCATGTCCTAACACTCCTCAACATTGAAATTGCAACATCAGAAAGGAAACGTCTTTGACTTATGAAAATCACAGGATTGATGGACTTAATGATATGTAAATGATGCTGGAATGGAAACAAAGTTTTACGAAACTTCTCAATTTATTCACTTGTGAGTAAGAGCACAGAAATCCCCTCACTTACATGGCATCACTGGCTATTATCAGTGATTGTTTGATGGATACTCTGCCACACTGAATGCACTTGTGCAACTCATCAAGGTCCTCTGCTGGCAGCTCCCTTTGCAATTGCCGACCAATGACGTCCCAGGTGTGTTAAATGGAATACAAATTTGGAGACTCTGCAGGCCATGGTAGCATGTGTAGGCCACACGGGCCACTCATGATAGCACGAGCAACGTGTTGCCTGCCTGGTGGTGTTATATTGATAAATGACTCCTGGGACACTTTGGAGAAATGGCCGCACCACTATTCCACAACCAAATCAGTGTAATGTCAAAAGCGATTAGTGTATCTGTTATTGAGGCTAGAGGGGTTCGTCTACTGTATATTATACAAGTCCCCACCGTAGTCCCTGGAGTAGGAACGATGTGACATTCACTCTTGAAGCCCTTTTTATGGCGTTGCCCTCGCGGTCTCCACACCAATCTCCTCCTGATTTCCATCATAACCTTTATGAGCTGTTGCATGAGGTCAATGGAGCACCTGTAGATGGACCTCTGACTAGTAGCCTAATGTCATGCAGATTCCTTCTTCTGTTTTTCGTAGACACTTTTTGATGCCTTGGGCTTGATATGTGAAGCCAAATTTCACGTGTCGTACAATGCCAGGTCACATGTGTCTGGTTCTACTGTGAGCAGCCTGCATGGCCTAAACGTCCTACCATGGCCTGCAGCGGCTCCGGACTTGTCTCCCATCGAGCAGATCTGGATTGACATTGATCAGCAATTGTAAAGGGAGCTGCCAGCAGAGTTTATAATTTTTTTTTTTCTATAATTTTCATATCACTCACTCTGATTTTTATCATTAAACAACTTTTTGGTGTTGTAATGTCAATGTTGAGGGGAGTTTTTAGGGCATTACTGTACTTCCTGTGACCTTTTTTATGACTCCGTTGACATTTTAACATTTTTTTTTTTATGGTGGTTATTAAACCGTAAACCCCTCTTTTTTTTTTTTTTTTTTCTTTTTTTTTTTCTTTTCCTCCCCCTCTTGAATCTGTTATTTTGTCTTTGCTTGAAAATGTTCTGTAATATTCCTTTTTTTTTGCAATGGAACGGCCAGATTTTATAATTTACAAAAATCCTAATTCACACAAGGGGTCTTTATTAGGTTCCTGTTTACAATTTACAGCTCATCAGCATTCTGCGATCACAGATCCGATAGTTGAGTACCTGACGAAGACCCCGTCCCACTGTTAAACTTTTGAAAAGCAAGGGCCAATTTTCTTCTTCACTTTAGTTTTTCAATTGAAGCCTTTTAAATATGTTCACACGTACAATATTTGCAGCAGAAAAATCTGGCAGGAAAAAAAGCTGTGTAAAATACGCGTCTTTCAACACTTTTTCCTATGTGCTTTTATTTTTTTTCCCATTCATTATTATTGATGAGAGTATTGACTTGCTTCAGGTATGAAGCTGCAGATTGTTTTTTTTTTTTGTTTGTTTGTTTTCAGTGAGGTGACTAAAGCATTTCACTTGATCGCTGGAAGAATAAGCTTTAGGCTATGTGCACACGTCAGGATTTCTTGCAGAAATTTTCCTGACAAAAAAACGGACATTTCTGCCAGAAATCCGCATGCGTTTTATTCGCGTTTTTTTTCATGCGTTTTTGGTGCGTTTTTTCCCCAAATGCATAAAATAGCGGGAAAAATGCAGAAAATCCGCAAAATTAATGAACATGCTGCTTTTTTTTTACCGCGATGCGCTTTTTTTTTTGCAGAAAAAAACGCATCATGTGCACAAAACATGCAGAATGCATTCTAAATGATAGAATGCATAATGTATGCGTTTTTAATGAGTTTTTATAGCGTTTTTACTGCGAAAAAAACCTGAACGTGTGCACATAGCCTCAGTGCTCCTGTGCAGGGTTTCTGATGGAACCCTGACAGTCAATGATGGTAGTTGGTTGGGGTTAGGGCAGTAAGATGAGCCCTTGCCTTTTCGGATGATGGCTTTGTGGCCGCAGTCCCTTGTGACTGTGGCATATAAAAATCAATTCCCGATCAAAGATGCCTCCAAACTAATGTTACAGGCTGGTGCTCACTGTTATTAAAGCCCCCACTGCATGGAGTAAGCTCTGCTCCTAAGCCTGCTCCATACTTCCTTAATGCCTATTTATCTTATGTCATAAGGAGTGATCCACCAAGAAAGACTCAATCAGTAAACTATCCTATTCCCATGTTGCCGAGGTATAAATATTCCATAATTTCAGACGATAATTCATTTTCTATAATCCACATATTGATGGCTTTTGGGTGGGAATAGATGTGGCCGGTAATCCCACCAGGACGTCCTTGTTTACTCCTCCTCGGCGCAGTTCCTTTGCTTTGTGCCCATTTGGCATCTTGTGATCCATTCCGCTCAGTGTTGGAGGAAAGGTGCAGAAATGTCTGGTAATAGCCGGTGTGGGCAGGTATCCTGTACATAAACAGCATGGGAGATCGTACCCCCGTCTCACCATAGACCAAGTGGCAATGGTGATATTAAAATAAAAAAATGCCCCAAAAAATAATAAAGGAGAAACCCTTTCATCATTGGGTGACCTGTGTGTGTGCTGCTCCCAACCTCCCCAGAAGTAATAAGATCGCATACGCCGCCGGTGATCGCATCATCAGCTCTGCACTATTACTTTCAGTAGCCTGTTATGCTTTCATCCATCTCTTACACTGGGAAGAGGTGTCACGATTAGCTGACCCTCCTGCAATGTGTTTCCTGCTGGGTGAAAGCTTGTATCATCCTAGTGTTCAGCCAGGTCACCAGTGCTTGTTTTTGCAACTTTGTTGTTGGTCCACGTTCTATAATATAGCTGCCTTAGGCTATGTGCACACGTTGCGGATTTGCCTGTGGAATTTTCTGTGCGAATTCTGCATCTCTTGGCAGAAAACGCAGGTCAAAATCTGCGCCGTTTTTGTTGCGGATTTGATGCGTTTTTACCCCTGCGGACTTCTATTATGGAATGGGTGCATGCTCCTTCTTTTAATGCGCAGCATTTTCCGTACAGAATTTTCCGCACCATTAGCACAACGGTTTTTTTTGTTTTTGTTTTTTTGCCATTGATTTGCATTGTACTGTAAATCACTTGCGGATCTGCAGCGTTTCTGATCCGCAGGAAATCTGAACGTGTGCACATAGTCTAATAGTCGGGGATTAGGCAGGTTACCATGTGGTGTTCCTTTATTCAACATAAATTTGTGTGAGCAATGTCTAAGGGAGCTGCACACGGTCAGTAATCGGCAGCACATTGAATGCAGCACATGTTCGCCCCGTCCATAGCGCTGCCGGCTTTTGGACACGGGTGAATCCACATTTGTTCACTGAACTGTGCGGAATCGCCGCCTCCAATACATTGGTGACATTAATCTTGCGGAGGCTCACGTCTCCACAAGATAAATTGACCTGCTGCGATCTGGAAAGACGTGCCGTATATCCGTCTCCGCGGGTGGGCTGCGGGCGTCTGTGGCCGCATAGTGGGCATGGGATATCTTGAAATTCCATCCACTATGCTGTAACATCTGAACGCTGTAGAAGTACGCAGCGTCCAACCCGCAACGTTTACTGACCGTGTGCACCGACTCTAATATGTATGAGGGCATTACAGGGAGGTTGTCGCCCACCCCCAAAAGCATATTAAAGGGACTCTTGTCACCAGGTTTTTACTGCTTCATCTGAGAGAAGCATAATGTAGGAAAAGAGACCCTTATTCCAGCAATGTATCACTTGGTTTACTGGGTGCAGCAGTTCTGACAGTGTCTAGATGTAGCAGAGCTTAAAAAGCTAACCTGGCGTTCACCACAGATTTCAGAGAAGGGGCTTGGTCGGACCAGTGCGCACATGAGCATCAATCCAGATAGTGATCATGTACTGGTGATAAAACATTTATTGTATGGAAACTGTACACAGCCTAATAAGTGACACATCCCTGAAACCTGTAAGCCCCTACCGCATGCTGTTACATAGCAAAAACTGGTGACAGATTCCTTTTAAGCTGTGCGCACAGATACTAGCTGATGTGGGTTGGTCCATTCTTCTCCCTGGCTCCTCTGTGAAGTTGCTCACTGTACTTCCATACTTCCATGTACAGTGAGCTGCGGTCACAAGGAGAAGAATGCAACCACACTGACAATGTTTGCACATAACCGTGCTCAGGCATTGTCTCTTCGCATTCTCAAAGTCATGATGTACAAAATTACAAATTAACGGGGGCATAACTGTGCATTGAGCTCCTGGCCACTCACTCCATGGGTCCACTGAAGCCCCCCTCATTTACATTAGAATTAAAGGTAAATTTCTCAGACACAGGTTCAGTGCTTTATAGATCCAATAGCAAAACTCCTCAGCTGAAAGTATAGGTAATTAAAATAGAACTTTATTCCAGTGCGATTAAAAATGAATGACCTCTCCAGCTTCAGCCAACAATATAGGATACATATGTTTTTCTGACTATAAACCAGTACTACTATGATGGCGGCTACGGTGCTAGTATGCTGGCGGCTACGGTGCTATTATGCTGGCGGCTACGGTGCTATTATGCTGGCGGCTACGGTGCTAGTATGCTGGCGGCTACGGTGCTAGTATGCTGGCGGCTACGGTGCTATTATGCTGGCTGCTACACTGCTATTATGCTGGCTGCTACACTGCTATTATGCTGGCTGCTACACTGCTAGTATGATGGCTGCTACACTGCTAGTATGATGGCGGCTACGGTGCTAGTATGCTGGCGGCTACAGTGCTAGTATGCTGGCGGCTACGGTGCTATTATGCTGGCGGCTACGGTGCTAGTATGCTGGCTGCTACACTGCTATTATGCTGGCTGCTACACTGCTAGTATGCTGGCTGCTACACTGCTAGTATGCTGGCGGCTACGGTGCTATTATGCTGGCTGCTACACTGCTATTATGCTGGCTGCTACACTGCTATTATGCTGGCTGCTACACTGCTAGTATGATGGCTGCTACACTGCTAGTATGATGGTGGCTACACTGCTATTATGCTGGCTGCTACACTGCTATTATGCTGGCTGCTACACTGCTAGTATGATGGCTGCTACACTGCTATTATGCTGGCTGCTACACTGCTAGTATGATGGCTGCTACACTGCTAGTATGATGGCGGCTACACTGCTAGTATGCTGGCGGCTACGGTGCTAGTATGCTGGCGGCTACGGTGCTAGTATGCTGGCGGCTACGGTGCTAGTATGCTGGCGGCTACGGTGCTAGTATGCTGGCGGCTACGGTGCTAGTATGCTGGCGGCTACGGTGCTAGTATGCTGGCGGCTACGGTGCTAGTATGCTGGCGGCTACGGTGCTAGTATGCTGGCGGCTACGGTGCTAGTATGCTGGCGGCTACGGTGCTAGTATGCTGGCGGCTACGGTGCTAGTATGCTGGCGGCTACGGTGCTAGTATGCTGGCGGCTACGGTGCTAGTATGCTGGCGGCTACGGTGCTAGTATGCTGGCGGCTACGGTGCTAGTATGCTGGCGGCTACGGTGCTAGTATGCTGGCGGCTACGGTGCTAGTATGCTGGCGGCTACGGTGCTAGTATGCTGGCTGTCATGTTCCCGCCGGTTAAGCCATCTCTGCTGCCGCCCCTGCTGGTCGCTCACACTTACCATTCCGCACCGTCCCGGCGCACTCCTGTTCTCCCTCCAGCATCGGCTCCTCTGCTCGCACCTCCAGCTCCTGCTTCCTGTCGGGCACACGCGCACTAGGTCTCACTGCGCATGCGTACACTATTTTCTATGATCAGCCGCTCCTTCCACTGTTCTCTATGCCCTTGGAGGACCTTGACCCGGAAGGTACGCTGCCGCTCTGCTTATCAGGCCGCCTCTTCCTTTCGGCTGTGCCGGATTATCATTTGTTTCCTAGCAAGTGTCTCTGGCCCCCACGCTTCTCAAGCGTGCTCAGCTTTCTCTCTGCGACTTGTCTTCCGTTACTTGCTTTTGTTTCCTGTGCCTTACCATTGTTTGTTTCCTTTCAGCTCTAGTCCTCCTGTGTCTCCGTTTCCTCGGTGCTCCTGTTCCTCTGCTTAGTCCTCCTGCCGCCGTCCTGTGCTCATCCATAGTCCTGTGCTCATCCATAGTCCTGTGCTCATCCATAGTCCTGTGCTCATCCATAGTCCTGTGCTCATCCATAGTCCTGTGCTCATCCATAGTCCTGTGCTCATCCATAGTCCTGTGCTCATCCATAGTCCTGTGCTCATCCATAGTCCTGTGCCCTCATCTTGTCTGCCAGTTTGTCTCTCATCGTCCATCTGTCTTTTGTCAGTCTCCCATAGCCGCGTCTCGTGGTCTTTTATGTTTTTTGCTAGCATGCTGGTGGCTGCGGTGCTAGCATGCTGGCCGGCAGGTAGACTGCTAGTATGTAGGGATGGTTGAACTCGAATGGTAAAGCTCAGGGTCCTTACTGCGGTACCAGACACTTGCTGCCCGTGCATGGACCCTGAACAAGGAATTCTCTGGGAATTCTGTGTTACTGTTTGGGTTCGGCAGCCTGAACAAAGCTTGTTGAAAGGCTGCAGCGCAGCCAATCAACAAGCTTTTCTGGTTTGGACACTGCTGACTCCATCACAGCCATGCCAAGTATTTGAATGACTGTGATTGGCTGGAGCAATATGTAAAAAAAAAAAAATAGACAGACATTTTAGGCCTTCCCTAGGAAAGGCATGTCCATTAGATGCACCAATTCTGGCGCTTTGCCTTTCTCTACCCGCTTGCCCTGGTGCATTGGCAAGGGGGGGGGGGGGGGTAATATTTGGGGTTTGATGTCAGCTGTGTAATGTCCGCTGACATCAAGCCCAGGGGTTAAAAGTGAAGAGGAGTCTGACACCCCCTTTAACTCCTTTCTGACCTCGGACGGGATATTACGTCCGAGGTCAGATACTGCGCTTTGATGTGGGCTCCGGCCGTTAGCCCACATCAGTCGCGACATGTCAGCTGTTTTGAACAGCCGACATGTGCTCGCAATAGCGGTGAGTGGAATCACGATCCACCCGCCGCTATTAACTAGTTAAATGCCGCTGTCAAACGCTGACAGCGGCATTTAACTACTGCTTCCAGCCGAGTAGCTGGAAATGCGCTCATCGCCGATCTTTGTCACATGATCGGGGGTCAGCGATGCGTCAGGATGGTAACCATAGAGGTCTCCTTCAGACCTCTGTGGTTACTAATGCCGGCTTTCTGTGAGCGCCACCCTGTGGTCTGATGATCGCTGCTATGTAGCTGAGCCGATCAGGCTATGCCAGCTTCAAGGCCTCCCTTGGAGGCCATTAAAGCATGGCAAAAGTAAAATAAAAATAAAAAAATGTTAAAAAAAATATGAAATAAATAAAAAAAATATATAAAAGTTTAAATCCCCTCCATTTCGCCCCATTCAAAATAAAACAAAAAAAATAAAATCAAATATACACACATTTGGTATCGCCGCGTTCAGAATCGCACAATCTATTAATAAAAAAAAAAAAAAGTATTAACCTGATCACTAAACTGCGTTGCGAGAAAAAAAAAAATTGAAACGCCAAAATTCTGTTTTTGTTTTTTTCCGGTCACTGCGTCATTGAATTAAAATGCAATAACGGGCGATCAAAAGATCATATCTGCACCACAGTTGTATCACTAAAAACGTCAGCTCGGCACGCAAAAAATAGGCCCTCACCTGACCCAGATCACGAAAATGGAGACGCTACGGGTATCGGAAAATGGCACAATTTTTTTTAACATTTTTTTTTAAAGCAAAGTTTAGAATTTTTCACCACCACCTAGATAAAAAATAACCTATACATGTTTGGTGTCTATGAACTTGTAATGACCTGGAGAATCATAATGGCAGGTCAGTTTCAGCATTTAGTGAACCTAGCAAAAAAGCCAAACAAAAAAACAGTGTGGGACTGCACTTTTTTTTTTTTTTTGCAATTTCACCGCACTTGGAAATTTTTTTCCCATTTTCTAGTACACGTCTTGGTAAAACCAAAGATGTCATTCAAAAGTACAACTCGTCCCTCAAAAAATAAGCCCTCGTCAGTTAGGTTACCGCGGTTCACTGGCTATACTGATGTCAGAGTTCTTCGCAGCAGCTGAATTCACACGCTGCTGTCAGTGTGTTCTGCCTGCGGAGCTGAGCGGTCACATTACTGATGTCAGCGCTCAGCACTGCACCTGGATGTAGCAGTTTCCCTGCTGGTAGGATTTTTATAGGGGCAAAGTTCCCTAAATCATTTGGCACCTAGTTTAATATGTGTTTTGATGGTGACACTCCCTTTAAATCAACCGTCTATAAAGCTGTTCATTATGAGCATGTGTTAATTAGCTTTGATGTGGTTTATCTTAAAGCTTTTTTATAGGCATTATAGAGCATTTTAGCCTAAGGTGTCCATTTTTCCAAGTAATCCATTATGCTGTAAAGGAAGGCGTGAGATTTTTCTTCCTGTTAAACTGTATTTAATAGTTTATTAGAATTTTTTTTTTTTTTTTAAATCCTATTACATCTACAGAAATGGCTGACAAAAGCCCATGTGATTGATATGTGGTGACCACCATCAGTGTGTTTAAAGGGATTGCAAGAAAAACATGTCTTTCATTGTAAAATAAGCCAAAAAACTGCATTGTGGTTTTTGTATTTATATATTCCTCTACAACGAATTCTAAAGAAGTTTTGTACACGACTGGATAAACCCTGCTTCATCTCTCCAGAGCTATCTACCCATCTACCTACCTGTCTATCTACCTACCTGTCTATCTACCTACCTGTCTATCTACCTACCTGTCTATCTACCTACCTGTCTACCTGTCTGTCTGTCTAGCCACCCGTCTGTCTGTCTAGCCACCCGTCTGTCTGTCTAGCCACCCGTCTGTCTGTCTAGCCACCCGTCTGTCTGTCTAGCCACCCGTCTGTCTGTCTAGCCACCCGTCTGTCTGTCTAGCCACCCGTCTGTCTGTCTAGCCACCCGTCTGTCTGTCTAGCCACCCGTCTGTCTGTCTAGCCACCCGTCTGTCTGTCTAGCCACCCGTCTGTCTGTCTAGCCACCCGTCTGTCTGTCTAGCCACCCGTCTGTCTGTCTAGCCACCCGTCTGTCTGTCTAGCCACCCGTCTGTCTGTCTAGCCACCCGTCTGTCTGTCTAGCCACCCGTCTGTCTGTCTAGCCACCCGTCTGTCTGTCTAGCCACCCGTCTGTCTGTCTAGCCACCCGTCTGTCTGTCTAGCCACCCGTCTGTCTGTCTAGCCACCCGTCTGTCTAGCCACCAGTCTGTCTGTCTGTCTAGCCACCCGTCTGTCTGTCTGTCTAGCCACCCGTCTGTCTGTCTGTCTAGCCACCCGTCTGTCTGTCTAGCCACCCGTCTGTCTGTCTGTCTAGCCACCCGTCTGTCTGTCTGTCTAGCCACCCGTCTGTCTGTCTAGCCACCCGTCTGTCTGTCTGTCTAGCCACCCGTCTGTCTGTCTGTCTAGCCACCCGTCTGTCTGTCTGTCTAGCCACCCGTCTGTCTGTCTGTCTAGCCACCCGTCTGTCTGTCTGTCTAGCCACCCGTCTGTCTGTCTGTCTAGCCACCCGTCTGTCTGTCTGTCTAGCCACCCGTCTGTCTGTCTAGCCACCCGTCTTCAAAGTGCTCTTCTTCCACTTTTGACACACTGATGGCAACACCGCAGATGAAATGCTAGCACAGGCTTCCAGTATCCGTTGTTTCAGATGCTGCACATCTCGTATCTTCACAGCATAGATGTAACAACCCTGCCGGCATCACTGCATGGCCTTCCATTCCCCACCTGCCTGTTACATCTACTCACTCACCCAGTGCCATGCTGTGAGATCTGTCTGCTGCTGGTTCCATGCCATGTGCTTCATGGCGGCCTGCTCTGTGTACACTTCCTGGCTGTGTGCATAGGGGGGCGGCGCCAGCCACTCCGGATTCTTATTGAGACTGTGTGCACCTCCCTAAGGTGCTTCTGGCCAATAGCCTTGAGGCCTCTGATACATAAGGCATCCTCACCCATTGGAGGATGCCTGAGCAAACTATTCCCCTCAGTTAGCATTTGCTACTGAGCTGCCAGGTCGTGTGTTTCCTGTCTCTGAGGGCTGCACTATTGCAGGCCTTCATCTGTGTTCTGTTTGTGTATCCGTGTCTGTACTCTGGTCTATGTCCGTCCCTGCTCCTTCTTTGTCATTAGTCATTTCCCACTCAGCTGTGTGTACCTCTGCCTTATCTTTCTGCTCTGTTCGCCACTGTCTGTGGCTCTGCTTCTCTCTGCTCGATTCTACCACAACCTGTGGCTCTGTGTCTCTCAGCTTTTCTCTCAGCTCTGCTCTCTGACCTTGCTCCGCTCTCTGTGGCTTTGCTCTACGGCTCCGCTCCTTGCGGTTCCACCTGGCACCGCTCCTTGCGGTTCTACGTCTTTAGCTATTGGCTCCGCCTCCAGTGTCTCTGCTCTTGGCTCCGCCTCCAGCGTCTCCGCTCCTGGCTCCGCCTCCAGCGTCTCCGCTCCTGGCTCCGCCTCCAGCGTCTCCGCTCCTGGCTCCGCCTCCAGCGTCTCCGCTCTTGGCTCCGCCTCCAGCGTCTCCGCTCTTGGCTCCGCCTCCAGCGTCTCCGCTCTTGGCTCCGCCTCCAGCGTCTCCGCTCTTGGCTCCGCCTCCAGCGTCCCCGCTCTTGGCTCCGCCTCCAGCGTCCCCGCTCTTGGCTCCGCCTCCAGCGTCCCCGCTCTTGGCTCCGCCTCCAGCGTCCCCGCTCTTGGCTCCGCCTCCAGCGTCCCCGCTCTTGGCTCCGCCTCCAGCGTCCCCGCTCTTGGCTCCGCCTCCAGCGTCCCCGCTCTTGGCTCCGCCTCCAGCGTCCCCGCTCTTGGCTCCGCCTCCAGCGTCCCCGCTCTTGGCTCCGCCTCCAGCGTCCCCGCTCTTGGCTCCGCCTCCAGCGTCCCCGCTCTTGGCTCCGCCTCCAGCGTCCCCGCTCTTGGCTCCGCCTCCAGCGTCCCCGCTCTTGGCTCCGCCTCCAGCGTCCCCGCTCTTGGCTCCGCCTCCAGCGTCCCCGCTCTTGGCTCCGCCTCCAGCGTCCCCGCTCTTGGCTCCGCCTCCAGCGTCCCCGCTCTTGGCTCCGCCTCCAGCGTCCCCGCTCTTGGCTCCGCCTCCAGCGTCCCCGCTCTTGGCTCCGCCTCCAGCGTCCCCGCTCTTGGCTCCGCCTCCAGCGTCCCCGCTCTTGGCTCCGCCTCCAGCGTCCCCGCTCTTGGCTCCGCCTCCAGCGTCCCCGCTCTTGGCTCCGCCTCCAGCGTCCCCGCTCTTGGCTCCGCCTCCAGCGTCCCCGCTCTTGGCTCCGCCTCCAGCGTCCCCGCTCTTGGCTCCGCCTCCAGCGTCTCCGCTCTTGGCTCTGCCTTCTCCTTCTCTACTCTCTGCTCTGCCTTCTCCTTCTCTGCTCTGCCTTCTCCTTCTCCGCTCTGCCTTCTCCTTCTCCACCTTCTACTCGTACTCCGCCTCCTGCGATTCAGCTTTTCTTCCACTCTTGCTCTATCTTAATTCTGCAACTTTCCCTACAGGTCTCTACCTGTTCCTTTATATTCTCCAGTCTGAACAGGTTCTTACCTGTTTCCACACATCCATCTGAATACCAGTTCCTACCAGAGTATCAGTCCTGTCTGCCAGTGCCAGCCGCGCCCGTCTGCCTGCCTGTATCTCCGTCAAGCCAGTCCGCCCGTCAGGGCCTCTGCCATACCCGTCTGTCAGCCAGTGTCACAGCCGTGCCTGCCTGCCCGTGTCTTGTCCCCGGTGGGATCAGCATCCACAGTCCGACTCCACCCTGGAGTGGCACCTGGTAGCTTCCTATTGCACAAGTCTGACCTCACCATCAGAGGCTCCAGCGAACACCTAGGAAGCTACTTAGTTACGCCCCTTCCAGGGAAGTTCGGTCTGTGGTCCAGTGGGGCCACACCCCCAGGTGCCCGCGCCATCCAGTCTCGGCGCGAGTGTTAAGGTACCTTCACACATAACGATATTGTTAACGATATCGTTGCTATTTGTGACGTAGCAACGATATCGTTAATGAAATCGTTGTGTGACAGCGACCAACGATCAGGCCCCTGCTGGGAGATCGTTGGTCGCTGAATAAAGTCCAGAACTTTATTTCGTCGCTGGACTCCTGCTGACATCGCTGGATCGGCGTGTGTGACACCGATCCAGCGATGTCTTCACTGGTAACCAGGGTAAACATCGGGTAACTAAGCGCAGGGCCGCGCTTAGTAACCCGATGTTTACCCTGGATACCATGCTAAAAGTAAAAAAAAAAAAACACTAGATACTTACCTACCGCTGTCTGTCCTCCAGCGCTGTGCTCTGCACTCCTCCTGTACTGGCTGTGAGCCGGAAAGCAGAGCGGTGACGTCACCGCTCTGCTTACCGGCTCACAGCCAGTACAGGTGGAGTGCAGAGCACAGTGCTGGAGGACAGACAGCGGTAGGTAAGTATCTAGTGTTTGGTTTTTTTTACTTTTAGCATGGTAACCAGGGTAAACATCGGGTTACTAAGCGCGGCCCTGCGCTTAGTTACCCGATGTTTACCCTGGTTACCAGTGAAGACATCGCTGGATCGGTGTCACACACGCCGATCCAGCGTTGTCAGCAGGAGTCCAGCGACGAAATAAAGTTCTGGACTTTATTCAGCGACCAACGATCTCCCAGCAGGGGCCTGATCGTTGGTCGCTGTCACACATAACGATTTCATTAACGATATCGTTGCTACGTCACAAATAGCAACGATATCGTTAACAATATCGTTGTGTGAAGGTACCTTAAGGGGGTCAGACCGGGAGACCTTGGTGGCCATTCAACTGGCCCACGACAACCAATGCACTTTCCAGGAAACTGTTCGTGTAGGAATGCCCGAACCTGACACCCATAATGTGGGGGTGCGTCATCTTGAACACATTTTATAAGTGGTCATAAACTTGTAAATAACTCGCGAACGAATAAAGTTAGGTTAATACCAATCACACCATTTGTTTTCTTGTGAAATTCTCAATAAGTTTGATGTTTCACATGACCCTCCTCCCATTGAAAAAAAATATAGTTGGATCCAAAATGGCTGCCATGGTCACCACCCATCTTGAAAAGTTTCCCCCCTCCCATGTACTAATGTGCCACAAACAGGATGTTGATATCACCAACCATTCTCATTGTATTTAGGTGTATCCATATAAATGGCCCACCCTGTATGTGTATGTATGTATGATCGCCTCCCACAATGGCACAGTTCCTGCAATGTCCTTGCTGCTTTTCCGGTCGGATCACTAGATATTGAATCACATGACCGCTGCAGTCCTTTAGTATTCCATCAGGGCGGACATCCAGTCTATCGTCAGGTCTTCAGTAGTAAAGGCTTCTGGCGATCACCGGATGCTGATTGACTGCAGACTTGCCAGTAATATCAGAGCCAACCTAGCAGGAATGTTACCACTGCAGGAGGAGATTTATACATTGTTTTTATCCTGTATGGGGCACTGAAATGATTAAGCAGGGGTTGTCCAGTAGTAATGGATAACCTTTTTTAAGTTAATTCAGTGTTCATCTTACTGGGAAAACCTTAAGGGTATGTGCACACGTAGTTTTGAGCTCTGCGGATTATTCTGCAGCGGATTTGAGAAATCCGCAGGTAAAAGGCACTGCGTTTTACCTGCAGATTTTGTGTGGATTCCACCTGCGGTTTTACACCTGCGGATTCCTATTATGGAGCAGGTGTAAACTGCTGCGGAATCCGTACAAAGAATTGACATGCTGCGGAATGTAACGCGCAGCATTTCCACGCCTTTTTTTCCGCAGCATTGGCACTGCGAATTGCGTTTTCCATAGGTTTACATTGTACTGTAAACGCATGGGAAACTGCTGCGAACCCGCAGCAAAATCTGCAACGTGTGCACATAGCCTGAAGGGCCGCACTTTCCAGACTGCCAGCAGATCTACTCACCCAAACCAAACAGCGATATAGGCATATATTATAGGCTCTTGTGTTTAAATCAGGAGACTCACAAGCCTGTACACAGACAGGGCAACCCTAACATGCAAAACCTGGCCTAAGATGTAAGCACAGATAGTGCCACTTCCCTGTCTCACTGTGTGCAAGTCCTGATGCCTCCTTTATTAAAGGTGACTTGTCACATACATGCAGTCTGTTCTGTGACCTTATAGTGCCGTAATAATAAAGGGCTGAGCAGAATGATATATAGGATGGTAGGAAAAGATAACGCTTGTATTTTATTCATTGAAATCCCTGGTGTTTGTAAGCAGTTGTCCATTGGGCGGTCCTGGTCCGTGATAAGACCGCCCACTGGACTCCTATCCATATAAGCATCATGGATTTCAATGAATAAAATACAAGTTTTACTGAAACTTTTCCCACAAAGATATACCGGTATATCTGAATCTGATCAGCTCCTCCTGCTCTATAACATGGTGCCAGCAGGTCAGACACCATTCTCCATACACCATGTATGTATTCTCATCATTAAGTAACGAAAACAGGAGTTTCCTGATGGAGAAGCCAGGCAGAAAAAAACATGCTCTCTGCTGAGAAATTGCATATTGAGTATTTCAGAAAGGAAATGGACTTTTACTAGAAATAAGAACAGGAAATTAGTTTTTTTTTATATGAAGATGTTAATCGGAAGGATTCAGTGGAAATTTATTCTGTTTATTTTTGGGAAATGTTGGCCGTCCTCTGCACCAAAAACCACATTGGAAAAGCTTAAAACAAGCTTACAACTAACTTTTCCAGATTGGTGTGAGACCTCGTGTCAACTGAACACTTTTTCTATATGATGAGGGGGGGAAAAGCTGCAGATTTGACTATTAAACCAATTCAAAGAAAAAAAAATAAAGGCCTTTATTTAAAAAACAAACAAACAAAAAAAAAAACACTTGGGCTTCTTCCACACTTCAGTTGTTTGGCGTCAGTCTGCTCCGACATAGTGATGGATCTACGGATTCGTCACAATTGTTGAGAAAACGGTTCTAACGTTTTTTTTTACGGATCCGTTACTTGGGGGTTGTCTGGGAAAAGTATCTACTTTTTGGAGCATGCGCATTTGAAAAAGCTGATTGGGGTGACGGATCCACCAAATGACGGTCACAACGGATCTGTCGCCCATTCTATGGAATGGCGGATGTGACGGATCCGTCGCGATCCGCCATTTCGGCGCAGACAAAAAACGTTATGTCCGTCAATGTCTAGATGACGTCCGCCAAATCTCGGCGGATCCGTCACATGGCGGATGGAACGGACAACCATCCGCCACAATCCGTCGCTAATGTATGTCTATGGGAAAATAGCGGATCCGCTATTTGAGGAAAATGGCGGTTTCAGACTGACGCCAAAAGACTGAAGTGTGAAAGAGGCATTAGCATTTCATCAGTTTCTACCCCCAAAATAATCATGACAAAAATGTCACGTGATCCTACTCTTGGGTTTGGGCACACTTGCAAAACTGGCTTCCCACGTGACGTACCAAGACCTGGATGTTCCTCTTATGTTAATCTATGAACAAAGCAGCCACTGGCAACGTGAGACTATACAAGATTTCTAACCACTTAGGTTTCATGGGTCTTGGTGATGAGACGCCGGAACTGCTGTTTCACGCCATCAAATCTTGGGGTAGAGCCCTAATGGGGGGTTTAGGTGTTTCCCACCTTGGCCTGAGTGGCTCAGAAATGATTAAAAAAAAACATCCTCTTGCATTGGGTTATTCTTGCTTTAATTGGATGTGCAAGGTTTTTCTGTTCACATTTCCCATACCATTTTGTTCACTCATTATACAGAAATCCATTGTTGGTCTGATTGCTTATCAGACTTCTAATTTTCGTATATTTTTCTTTCTCCTCCCGCAGCTTTCTGGGGTGACTCGTTTTCTCTGAGGAGCCTATAAGCAGACGGCTCATGACTTCAGATCAGGATACTAAAGTTGTGGCTGAACCGCAGGTACAGCAAGTCCAAGAAGCCAAAGATAGTTCCCATCTTGTAAGTACCGTGTCTGTACATAAATGATCGGGATGTCTGCTGCTCTGGCCTATGCACGCCTCATTCAGATGTAAGGGATGGTTCTCGTATGCAGAGGAATGGACGGATTTTCTTCATGTTGGTGCTTGTTGGTTAATGTGTCAGATTTTACCATCAGCGGATCGCCGTGATTAGGGCTATATACAGTAAAAAAAAAAAAAAAAAGAAATCTCTGAGGCCTAAAGGGGTTATCCAATTATCAACCATAAATGTATGATTGCAGGGGATTATTATTATTATTATGCATTTTTATAGCGCCATTTATTCCATGGCGCTTTACATGTGAATACGGGGCAGATATAGACAAATACATTAAACATGAGCAGATAACAAGGCACACGAGTACATAAGGAGGGAGGACCCTGCCCGCGAGGGCTCACAGTCTGCAGGGGGTGGGTGAGGATACACTAGGAGAGGGAAGAGCTGGCTGTGCGGCTGTTCAGTAGGTTGAGGATCACTGCAGGCAGTAGGCTTGTCGGAAGAGATGAGTCTTCAGGTTCTTTTTGAAGGTTTCTATGGTAGGCGCGAGTCTGATGTGTTGGGGTAGAGAGTTCCAGAGTATGGGGGAAGCACGGGAGAAGTCCTGGATGCTGTTATGGGAAGAAGAGATGAGAGGGGAGTAGAGAAGGAGGTCTTGGGAGGATCGGAGGTTGCGTGTAGGTAGGTACCGGGAGACCATGTCACAGATGTATGGAGGAGACAGGTTGTGGATGGCTTTGTATGTCAGTGTGAGGGTTTTGAACTGGAGTCTCTGGGCGATAGGAAGCCAGTGAAGGGCTTGACACAGGGGAGAGGCTGGGGAATAGGGGGGGACAGGTGGATTAGTCGGGCAGCAGAGTGTAGGATGGATTGGAGTGGTGCCAGAGTGCTAGAGGGGAGTCCAGAGAGTAGGAGGTTGCAGTAGTCGAGGCGGGAGATAAGGGCATGCACTAGCGTTTTTGCAGTGTTGCGGTCAAGGAAAGCACAGATCCGGGAAATATTTTTGAGTTTGAGACGACAGGAGGAGGCAAGGGCTTGGATATGTGGCTTGAAAGAGAGGGCAGAGTCGAGGATCACCCCGAGGCACCGGGCGTGTGGGACTGGGGATAGTGAGCAGCCATTGACATTGATGGATAGGTCTGGTGGAGGGGTAGAGTGAGATGGGGGAAGGATGATGAATTCTGTTTTGTCCATGTTCAGTTGTAGAAAGCGAGCAGGAAAGAAGGTTGAAATAGCAGACAGACAGTGCGGGATTATGGTAAGTAAGGAGGTGATGTCAGGTCCGGAGAGGTAGATCTGCGTGTCATCAGCATAGAGATGGTACTGCAAACCGTGGGATTCTATGAGCTGTCCCAGGCCGAAAGTGTAGATGGAGAAGAGTAGGGGTCCTAGAACAGAGCCTTGAGGAACACCGACTGACAAGGGGCGAAGTGAGGAGGTGGTGTGGGGGAGGGAGACACTGAATGTTCGGTCTGTCAGATATGACGAGATCCAGGAAAGGGCCAAGTCTGTGATGCCAAGGGATGAGAGGATTTGTAGCAAAAGGGAGTGGTGTACAGTGTCAAAGGCAGAAGACAGGTCCAGGAGAAGGAGGACAGAGTAGTGTTGCTTGCTCCTGGCAGTTAGTAGGTCATTGGTGACTTTAGTTAGGGCAGTTTCAGTTGAGTGATGGGAACGGAAGCCTGATTGTAACCGATCAAAGAGGGAGCAGGAGGAGAAGTGGGAGGACAGTTCAAGATGGACGTGTTGCTCCAGCAGTTTGGAGGCATAAGGGAGAAGAGATATCGGGCGATAGCTAGACACAGAGGATGGGTCGAGGGAGGGCTTTTTGAGGATGGGTGTGATCTTGGCATGCTTGAAGGTTGAGGGAAAGACACCTGTTGTGAGTGAGAGGTTGAAGAGGTGCGTTAGGGTTGGGATGAAGACCGTGGAAAGGTTAGGGATGAGGTGGGATGGGAGCGGGTCAAGCGTGCAGGTGGTGAGGTGTGATCTTGACAGGAGGGTGGAGAGCTGATCTTCTGTCATGGTAGAGAAGCTGGTTTTTGAGGAGCAGGGCTGAGCAGCTAAGAGGGGTAGTGGGCGCTGTGGGCAAGAAGCTGCTAAGGGATCAAGCTGCTAAGATGCCCACTGATAGCAGAAATGGTCCCAGTGTTATTGGAGTGGTAGTGAGCATGTGTGACCACTACTTCTCTAGACGGTAAGTGCAGCAGTGGTCACACATGTTCAGTACTGCTCCATTCACACGGGATCTTGTGGTCCCAGAGAAATCATGCATTACTAAGGGATAGGTGATATGTTTATGGAACAACATACATCTGTTTATGGAACAACATACATCTGGTATGCAATATAAAATAAAAAATTGCTTATTCATATTTGTGGTGGTCTGTTTAGTCAGTCTGTTTTAGAAAGGATTGTAAAAATCGGAGAGGAGGAGGGGTTTGTCTCTATGTAAAGTCTTGTCTAAAGTCCACTTTAAGGGAGGATATTAGCGAAGGAAATGAGGATGTCGAGTCCATATGGGTCGAAATTCATGGAGGGAAAAATGGTAACAAAATTCTCATTGGGGTCTGTTACAAACCCCCAAATATAACAGAAACCATGGAAAGTCTACTTCTAAAGCAGATAGATGAAGCTGCAACCCATAATGAGGTCCTGGTTATGGGGGACTTTAACTACCCGGATATTAACTGGGAAACAGAAACCTGTGAAACCCATAAAGGCAACAGGTTTCTGCTAATAACCAAGAAAAATTATCTTTCACAATTGGTGCAGAATCCAACCAGAGGAGCAGCACTTTTAGACCTAATACTATCTAATAGACCTGACAGAATAACAAATCTGCAGGTGGTTGGGCATTTAGGAAATAGCGACCACAATATTGTGCAGTTTCACCTGTCTTTCACTAGGGGGACTTGTCAGGGAGTCACAAAAACACTGAACTTTAGGAAGGCAAAGTTTGACCAGCTTAGAGATGCCCTTAATCTGGTAGACTGGGACAATATCCTCAGAAATGAGAATACAGATAATAAATGGGAAATGTTTAAGAACATCCTAAATAGGCAGTGTAAGCGGTTTATACCTTGTGGGAATAAAAGGACTAGAAATAGGAAAAACCCAATGTGGCTAAACAAAGAAGTAAGACAAGCAATTAACAGTAAAAATAAAGCATTTGCACTACTAAAGCAGGATGGCACCATTGAAGCTCTAAAAAACTATAGGGAGAAAAAATACTTTATCTAAAAAACTAATTAAAGCTGCCAAAAAGGAAACAGAGAAGCACATTGCTAAGGAGAGTAAAACTAATCCCAAACTGTTCTTCAACTATATCAATAGTAAAAGAATAAAAACTGAAAATGTAGGCCCCTTAAAAAATAGTGAGGAAAGAATGGTTGTAGATGACGAGGAAAAAGCTAACATATTAAACACCTTCTTCTCCACGGTATTCACGGTGGAAAATGAAATGCTAGGTGAAATCCCAAGAAACAATGAAAACCCTATATTAAGGGTCACCAATCTAACCCAAGAAGAGGTGCGAAACCGGCTAAATAAGATTAAAATAGATAAATCTCCGGGTCCGGATGGCATACACCCACGAGTACTAAGAGAACTAAGTAATGTAATAGATAAACCATTATTTCTTATTTTTAGGGACTCTATAGCGACAGGGTCTGTTCCGCAGGATTGGCGCATAGCAAATGTGGTGCCAATATTCAAAAAGGGCTCTAAAAGTGAACCTGGAAATTATAGGCCAGTAAGTCTAACCTCTATTGTTGGTAAAATATTTGAAGGGTTTCTGAGGGATGTTATTCTGGATTATCTCAATGAGAATAACTGTTTAACTCCATATCAGCATGGGTTTATGAGAAATCGCTCCTGTCAAACCAATCTAATCAGTTTTTATGAAGAGGTAAGCTATAGGCTGGACCACGGTGAGTCATTGGACGTGGTATATCTCGATTTTTCCAAAGCGTTTGATACCGTGCCGCACAAGAGGTTGGTACACAAAATGAGAATGCTTGGTCTGGGGGAAAATGTGTGTAAATGGGTTAGTAACTGGCTTAGTGATAGAAAGCAGAGGGTGGTTATAAATGGTATAGTCTCTAACTGGGTTGCTGTGACCAGTGGGGTACCGCAGGGGTCGGTATTGGGACCTATTCTCTTCAACATATTCATTAATGATCTGGTAGAAGGTTTACACAGTAAAATATCGATATTTGCAGATGATACAAAACTATGTAAAGCAGTTAATACAAGAGAAGATAGTATTCTTGCTACAGATGGATCTGGATAAGTTGGAAACTTGGGCTGAAAGGTGGCAGATGAGGTTTAACAATGATAAATGTAAGGTTATACACATGGGAAGAGGGAATCAATATCACCATTACACACTGAACGGGAAACCACTGGGTAAATCTGACAGGGAGAAGGACTTGGGGATCCTAGTTAATGATAAACTTACCTGGAGCAGCCAGTGCCAGGCAGCAGCTGCCAAGGCAAACAGGATCATGGGGTGCATTAAAAGAGGTCTGGATACACATGATGAGAGCATTATACTGCCTCTGTACAAATTCCTAGTTAGACCGCACATGGAGTACTGTGTCCAGTTTTGGGCACCGGTGCTCAGGAAGGATATAATGGAACTAGAGAGAGTACAAAGGAGGGCAACAAAATTAATAAAGGGGATGGGAGAACTACAATATCCAGATAGATTAGCGAAATTAGGATTATTTAGTCTAGAAAAAAGACGACTGAGGGGCGATCTAATAACAATGTATAAGTATATAAGGGGACAATACAAATATCTCGCTGAGGATCTGTTTATACCAAGGAAGGTGACGGGCACAAGGGGGCATTCTTTGCGTCTGGAGGAGAGAAGGTTTTTCCACCAACATAGAAGAGGATTCTTTACTGTTAGGGCAGTGAGAATCTGGAATTGCTTGCCTGAGGAGGTGGTGATGGCGAACTCAGTCGAGGGGTTCAAGAGAGGCCTGGATGTCTTCCTGGAGCAGAACAATATTGTATCATACAATTAGGTTCTGTAGAAGGACGTAGATCTGGGGATTTATTATGATGGAATATAGGCTGAACTGGATGGACAAATGTCTTTTTTCGGCCTTACTAACTATGTTACTATGTGGTTGTCTGTGCGTGAAGCAGGCCCCGAGCCCTGTGCCCTTTGGCTAAATGGTTATCTATAAATGGGTGTTATATGGGGCATGTAATCCCTTCAGTGCCCCATATAAAATAAAAACAATACTTCCCGCCCCCCCCCCCCCCCCCCCACAGCTGTGCCGTTCCCACAATGTCAGTGGTTACGTGACACAATGACGTCATATGTACCACTGAGAATAGTGGAGCTGACATGGCCGGGAATGGTCATCCCCAAGTGGTAATCGATTTTGTGTTTATTTTCTATGGGGCACAGAGGAGCTGTCCAGTAATGGGCTACCTTATAGCATCTGTCGTATCGGGCTAATAAGTGTTCAGTTGTTATAACGCAGGTATTTACCATTACATCCGCCGATGTGCTGGTTTGGACATTGATTTTTTTTTTTTTTTGTTCCACCATAAACAATCCATTCACCTGATGAATGAGCAGCATTTTTCTGGTTTATACGTACATACATGTAGTGCGCATACAAACACACGTATACAAAACGCAGCTATATGCATAAGCAGAGCACTTGTATGCACAGGCACATACATACATACAGAGACTTGTGTGCACAGGCACATACATACATACAGAGACTTGTATGCACAGGCATATACATACATACATACATACATACATACATACAGAGACTTGTATGCACAGGAGCAGGTGAGTATTTGACAGGCGTCGCTCCCCCTCACCCACCGACCCCCCGGCTTTCATGACTCGAGTATAAGCCGAGATTTTCAGCCCAAAAAAATGGGCTGAAAGTGCCCCTCTCGGCTTATACTAGAGTCATGGAAGCCGGGTGGTCGGTGGGTGAGGGGGAGCGACGCCTGTCAAATACTCACCTGCTCCTGGCATGGTCCCCGCATGTCCCACGGTCTTCGGACGCAGCAGCTTCTTCCCTTGTTCAGCGGTCACTGGTACCGCTCATTTAAAGTTATGAATATGGACTCCACTCCCATAGGGGTGGAGCCGCATATTCATTACTGTAATGAGCGGTGCCACGTGACCGCTCACTACAGGAAGAAGCTGCTGCTCCCGGAGACGTGGGACATGCAGGGCCCGCGCCAGGAGCAGGTGAGTATTTCATATTCACCTTTTCGCGTTCCGCCGCCGCCTCGTCTTCCGCGTCCTCTGCTGTGATTGTTCAGGTCAGAGAGCGCGATGACATTTTAGTGTGCGCGCCGCCCTCTGCCTGAACAGTCAGTGCGGAGAGACGGGACGCTGAGGAGCAGCGACGAGAGGTGAGTATGTCATTTTTTTTTTTTTTTTTTTTTAGTGCAGCAGCATTACATGTGGCACAATGCTATATGGAGCATCTATGGGGCCATAAAGAACTGCATGGAGCATTATATGGGGCATCTATGGGGCCATAACTGCATGGAGCATTATATGGAGCATCCATGGGGCCATAACTGCATGGAGCATTATATGGGGCATCTATGGGGCCATAACTGCATGGAGCATTATATGGGACATCTATGGGGCCATAACTGCATGGAGCATTATATGGGACATCTATGGGGCCATAACTGCATGGAGCATTACAGGTCCTTCTCAAAAAATTAGCATATAGTGTTAAATTTCATTATTTACCATAATGTAATGATTACAATTAAACTTTCATATATTATAGATTCATTATCCACCAACTGAAATTTGTCAGGTCTTTTATTGTTTTAATACTTATGATTTTGGCATACAACTCCTGATAACCCAAAAAACCTGTCTCAATAAATTAGCATATTTCACCCATCCAATCAAATAAAAGTGTTTTTTAATAACAAACAAAAAAACCATCAAATAATAATGTTCAGTTATGCACTCAATACTTGGTCGGGAATCCTTTGGCAGAAACGACTGCTTCAATGCGGCGTGGCATGGAGGCAATCAGCCTGTGACACTGCTGAGATGTTATGGAGGCCCAGGATGCTTCAATAGCGGCCTTAAGCTCATCCAGAGTGTTGGGTCTTGCGTCTCTCAACTTTCTCTTCACAATATCCCACAGATTCTCTATGGGGTTCAGGTCAGGAGAGTTGGCAGGCCAATTGAGCACAGTAATACCATGGTCAGTAAACCATTTACCAGTGGTTTTGGCACTGTGAGCAGGTGCCAGGTCGTGCTGAAAAATGAAATCTTCATCTCCATAAAGCATTTCAGCCGATGGAAGCATGAAGTGCTCCAAAATCTCCTGATAGCTAGCTGCATTGACCCTGCCCTTGATGAAACACAGTGGACCAACACCAGCAGCTGACATGGCACCCCACACCATCACTGACTGTGGGTACTTGACACTGGACTTCAGGCATTTTGGCATTTCCTTCTCCCCAGTCTTCCTCCAGACTCTGGCACCTTGATTTCCGAATGACATGCAAAATTTGCTTTCATCAGAAAAAAGTACTTGGGACCACTTGGCAACAGTCCAGTGCTGCTTCTCTGTAGCCCAGGTCAGGCGCCTCTGCCGCTGTTTATGGTTCAAAAGTGGCTTTACCTGGGGAATGCGGCACCTGTAGCCCATTTCCTGCACACGCCTGTGCACGGTGGCTCTGGATGTTTCCACACCAGACTCAGTCCACTGCTTCCTCAGGTTCCCCAAGGTCTGGAATCGGTCCTTCTCCACAATCTTCCTCAGGGTCCGGTCTCCTCTTCTCGTTGTACAGCGTTTTCTGCCACATTGTTTCCTTCCAACAGACTTACCATTGAGGTGCCTTGATACAGCACTCTGGGAACAGCCTATTTGTTGAGAAATTTCTCTCTGGGTCTTACCCTCTTGCTTGAGGGTGTCAATGATGGCCTTCTTGACATCTGTCAGGTCGCTAGTCTTACCCATGATGGGGGTTTTGAGTAATGAACCAGGCAGGGAGTTTATAAAAGCCTCGGGTATCTTTTGCATGTGTTTAGAGTTAATTAGTTGATTCAGAAGATTAGGGTAATAGGTCGTTTAGAGAACCTTTTCTTGATATGCTAATTTATTGAGACAGGTTTTTTGGGTTATCAGGAGTTGTATGCCAAAATCATCAGTATTAAAACAATAAAAGACCTGACAAATTTCAGTTGGTGGATAATGAATCTATAATATATGAAAGTTTAATTGTAATCATTACATTATGGTAAATAATGAAATTTAACACTATATGCTAATTTTTTGAGAAGGACCTGTATATGGGGCCATAATGAACTGCATGGAGCATTATATGGGGCATCTATGGGGCCATAACTGCATTGGTCATTATATGGGGCATCTATGGGGCCATAACTGCATTGGTCATTATATGGGGCATCTATGGGGCCATAACTGCATGGAGCATTATATGGATCATTATATGGAGCATCTATGGGGCCATAACTGCATGGAGCATTATATGGGGCATCTATGGGGCCATAACTGCATGGAGCATTATATGGAGCATCTATAGGGCCATAATGAACTGCATGGAGCATTATATGGGGCATCTATGGGGCATAACTGCATGGGTCATTATATGGGGCATCTATGGGGCCATAACTGCATGGAGCATTATATGGAGCATCTATGGGGACATAACTACATGGAGCATTATATGGAGCATCTATGGGGACATAACTACATGGAGCATTATATGGAGCATCTATGGGGACATAACTACATGGAGCATTATATGGAGCATCTATGGGGACATAACTGCATGGAGCATTATATGGGGTATCTATGGGGCCATAAGAACTGCATGGAGCAATATATGGAGCATCTATGGGGACATAACTGCATGGAGCATTATATGGGGTATCTATGGGGCCATAAAGAACTGCATGGAGCATTATATGGGGTATCTATGGGGCCATAAAGAACTGCATGGAGCATCTATGGGGCCATAAAGAACTGAATGGAGCATTATATGGGGCATCTTATGGGGCCATAAAGAACTGCATGGAGCATTATAGGGGGCATATTTGTATATGGAGCATCTTATGGGGCCATAATTAACTGTATGGAGCATTATATGGGGCCTATTTTGTATGTTGATCTTGTGGGGCCATATTGAACTGTATGGAGCATTATATGGGGCGTATTTTGTATGGATCATCTTATGGGGCCATAATGAACAGTATGGAGCATTATATGGGGCATCTATGGGGCATAACTGCATGGGTCATTATATGGGGCATCTATGGGGCCATAACTGCATGGAGCATTATATGGAGCATCTATGGGGACATAACTACATGGAGCATTATATGGAGCATCTATGGGGACATAACTACATGGAGCATTATATGGAGCATCTATGGGGACATAACTGCATGGAGCATTATATGGGGTATCTATGGGGCCATAAGAACTGCATGGAGCAATATATGGAGCATCTATGGGGACATAACTGCATGGAGCATTATATGGGGTATCTATGGGGCCATAAAGAACTGCATGGAGCATTATATGGGGTATCTATGGGGCCATAAAGAACTGCATGGAGCATCTATGGGGCCATAAAGAACTGAATGGAGCATTATATGGGGCATCTTATGGGGCCATAAAGAACTGCATGGAGCATTATAGGGGGCATATTTGTATATGGAGCATCTTATGGGGCCATAATTAACTGTATGGAGCATTATATGGGGCCTATTTTGTATGTTGATCTTGTGGGGCCATATTGAACTGTATGGAGCATTATATGGGGCGTATTTTGTATGGATCATCTTATGGGGCCATAATGAACAGTATGGAGCATTATATGGGGCATCTATGGGGCATAACTGCATGGGTCATTATATGGGGCATCTATGGGGCCATAACTGCATGGAGCATTATATGGAGCATCTATGGGGACATAACTACATGGAGCATTATATGGAGCATCTATGGGGACATAACTACATGGAGCATTATATGGAGCATCTATGGGGACATAACTGCATGGAGCATTATATGGGGTATCTATGGGGCCATAAGAACTGCATGGAGCAATATATGGAGCATCTATGGGGACATAACTGCATGGAGCATTATATGGGGTATCTATGGGGCCATAAAGAACTGCATGGAGCATTATATGGGGTATCTATGGGGCCATAAAGAACTGCATGGAGCATCTATGGGGCCATAAAGAACTGAATGGAGCATTATATGGGGCATCTTATGGGGCCATAAAGAACTGCATGGAGCATTATAGGGGGCATATTTGTATATGGAGCATCTTATGGGGCCATAATTAACTGTATGGAGCATTATATGGGGCCTATTTTGTATGTTGATCTTGTGGGGCCATATTGAACTGTATGTAGCATTATATGGGGCGTATTTTGTATGGATCATCTTATGGGGCCATAATGAACAGTATGGAGCATTATATGGGGCTCATGATTCAATATGGATATTCAAAAACACTTAACCTACTGATGTCTCAATTCATTTTACTTTTATTGGTATCTATTTATTTTTTACATTTACCGGTAGCTGCTGCATTTCCCACCCTAGGCTTATACTCGAGTCAATAAGTTTTCCCGTTTTTTTGTTGCAAAATTAGGGGGGTTGGCTTATACTCGGGTCGGCTTATACTCTAGTATATATGGTATAAAATATGTAAATATATATTAAATACAGCGTGTGAAGTATGTGGTGGAAATGAGTGGAAACCACTCAATATAAAAGTAAAACCATCACCTAAGACATGCACTAAAAGAAAAGCAAATCCCAGATATAGAGAAGATTACCATAACATAGATGCAAGGGCTAAGACCGGATTATACACAGACCAAGCTAAATATCAAATATACTAGTGACCCATTAACCCATTAGTACTAAAAACAGGATAAATCCAAAGAAAAATAGGCTACAGAGACTACATATAGAAGAGAAAAAATGTAACATAAGACAAAAAAATGAATGAAAAATACCTCCTAAATAACTACACATAAATAATAATAAATAATAATACTTAAGAAATATATAAAACAAATAAATAAATGATAATAGGCAAAAGAAAATAAGATTATAAAAATAAATAATAATAAAAATGATAAAAATAAAAAATAATAAGTAAATAATAAGGGAAAAATAATAAGGGAAAAATAAGCAAAAATAATCATAGTATAGGATGGAACAATATATCATGGAGTGATTTATTTGCCTTTGCTTATCACTTCTTTAATTATTTTTTTTTTATATATTTATTTAGTACTAGCTGAAGAGCCCGGCGTTGCCTGGGCATAGTAAATACCTGTGGTTAGTTATAGCACGTCACTTCTCTTATTTTCCCATCCCGCCTCTCATTTTCTCCCTCACATCTCTCATTTTCTCCCTCACTCCTCTCATTCCCCCCTAACACTTGTCATTTCAACCTCACATCTGTCATTTTCTGATCACTCCATTATTTTTCCTCACCCCTCTCATTTTGCACTCACACCTTTTCATTTTCACCTCACACCTCTCATTTGCACCTCATCACCTCAGTATATACATGTTTGTCATCTCCCTTATATATAGTATACATCTGTATGTCATCTCCTGTATATAGTATATACCTGAATGTCATCTCCTTCTATATATAGTATATACCTGTATGTCATCTCCTCCTGTATATAGTAAATACCTGTGTCATCTCCCCTGTATATAGTATATATCTGTCATCTCCTCCTGTATATAGTATATACCTGCATGTCATCTTCTATATATAGCATATACCTGTATGTCATCTCCTCCTGTATATAGTATATACCTGTAGGTCATTGCTCCTGTATATAGTATATACCTGTGTGTCATCTCCTCCTGTATATAGTATATACCTGTATGTCATCTCCTCCTGTATATATATATATATGTACCTGTATGTCATCTCCTCCTCTATATAGTATATACCTGTGTCATCTCTCCTGTATATAGTATATACCTGTGTGTCATCTCCTCCTGTATTAGACCTCGTTCACACGTTATTTGCTCAGTATTTTTACCTCAGTATTTGTAAGCTAAGTTGGCAGCCTGATAAATCCCCAGCCAGCAGGAAGCCCTCCCCCTGGCAGTATATATTAGCTCACACATACACATAATAGACAGGTCATGTGACTGACAGCTGCCGTATTTCCTATATGGTACATTTGTTGTAGTTTGTCTGCTTATTAATCAGATTTTTATTTTTGAAGGATAAGACCAGACTTGTGTGTGTTTTAGGGCGAGTTTCGTTTGTCAAGTTGTGTGTGTTGAGTTGCGTGTGGCGACATGTATGTAGTGACTTTTGTGAGATGAGTTGTGTGTGGCAACATGCGTGTAGCAACTTTTTGTGTGTCGAGTTGCATGTGACAGGTTAGTGTAGCAACTTGTGTGCAGCAAGTTTTGCGCATGGCGAGTTTTGCACGTGGCGAGTTTTGTGTGGTGCCTTTTGAGTATGTGCAAGTTTTGTGTGAAGAAATTTTGCATGTGTTGCAACTTTTGTGCATGTGGCAATTTTTCCGCATGTGCAAGTTTTGCGTGTGGCGAGTTTTCCATGAGGTGAGTTTTGCACTTGTGGCGAGTTTTGCAAGAGCCTAGTTTTTGCATGTGGCGAGTTCTGCGCGTGGCGAGTTTTGAGCGGCGACTTTTGTGTTTCGACTTTTATGTGGCGAGGTTGGAGAATGTGTGGTGAAATGTGTGCTGAGGGTGATATGTGTTCAAGCACGTGGAAGTGTGTGGCGCATTTTGGGTGTGTGTTCATATCCCCGTGTGTGGTGAGTATCCCATGTCGGGGCCCCACCTTAGCAACTGTACGGTATATACTCTTTGGCGCCATCGCTCTCACTCTTTAAGTCCCCCTTGTTCACATCTGGCAGCTGTCAATTTGCCTCCAACACTTTTCCTTTCATTTTTTCCCATTATGTAGATAGGGGCAAAATTGTTTGGTGAATTGGAATGCGCGGGGTTAAAATTTCACCTCACAACATAGCCTATGACGCTCTCGGGGTCCAGACGTGTGACTGTGCAAAATTTTGTGGCTGTAGCTTCAACGCCTCCAACACTTTTCCTTTCACTTTTTTCCCCATTATGTAGATAGGGGCAAAATTGTTTGGTGAATTGGAACGCGCGGGGTTAAAATTTCACCTCACAACATAGCCTATGACGCTCTCGGGGTCCAGACGTGTGACTGTGCAAAATTTTGTGGCTGTAGCTGCGACGGTGCAGATGCCAATCCCGGACATACATACACACATTCAGCTTTATATATTAGATTATGTGTAGTTATTTATGAGGTATTATTTATCATTTATTATATTCCATAATTTTTTTGTCTTATGTTACATTTTTTTCTCTTCCATATGTAGTCTCTGTAGCCTATTTTTCTTTGGATTTATCCTGTTTTAGTACGAATGGGTTAATGGGTCACTAGTATATTTGATATTTAGCTTGGTCTGTGTATAATCCGGTCTTAGCCCTTGCATCTATGTTATGGTAATCTTCTCTATATTGGCCATAATGACACTATTATCCATTCTTTCAATTTGTCCCCATTCCTTTACTTTGGCTCATGATGGCGCGCTCCTGGCTGTGCGCACACGCGGTCTGTGTCCCTGGACTCTGGGGTATCGCGTCGCCGTGGCCTTGGTAACGCCGGATCCGCAGTGCCGTGCATCCGGTCACGTGACACGGTGCCCCCGGACTTCCGGGACCTCCTGATGGCGCGTGCGCCGAGTCCACCCGGACCGCGTGTTGAGGCGTGTGTGCTCACGGATATTCACCCCTCAAGGTATCCTGTATATTTGGATTGATAATTCTTTTACCCACTATTTTTTTTTTTTGATTCAGTATCTGCCCTGGCTATCCATGTATGACCGGTGTTGATCTCCGTTTGCTGCTGCACTAGTGCACATTACCTATTTGGGCACCATTTTACTATTTCTTATGGTTGATACACTTTTATATATAACTTTTAAAAAAACATTTTTATATTTTCACTTTTTCACGGTCACTTATTTTTTATTCAAGTAACAGGATTTCCAAATACTACATTGAGGGTATAGTTATGGATTTATTTATCTAACTTTTATTACTACTATATATCCCGGTGTGCACAATTTTTTCTGTGTTTAATTATTGGTTTGAAAGTTGCTCTATAGATAGATAGATTTATCTTTATCTGGGTTTTCCTTTTCTTTTAGTGCATGTGTTAGGTGTTGGTTTTACATTTTTAGGGTATGTGCACACGTTGCAGATTTCCTGCAGATCTGCAGCTTTTTTTTTCGACGCAGAAACGCTGCAGATCTGCAAGTGATTTACAGTACAATGTAAATCAATGACAAAAAAAAAATGCTGTGCTAATGGTGTGGAAAAATCAGCACGGAAAACGCAGCAGATTCAAAAAAGGACCATGTCAATTCTTTTTGCAGATCTTCTGCGTTTCTGCACCCATTCCATAATAGAAATCTGCAGGGGTGAAAAAAGGAAGAAATCCGCTCAAAAATCTGCAACGTGTGCACATACCAAAAAAAGGCGCTGATTCTGACCTGTGTTTTCTGCCAAGAAATGCAGAATCTGCACAGAAAATTCCAGTCAAATCTGCAACATGTGCACATAGCCAAATACAGAGGCTTGCAGGCACATGCATATCTACATACAATAGAAAACTTACCCTTCCCCGCTCTTCTTCAGTTCTACTAAACTCATGGACAGTGCAGGACTTCTGGTGACATCACGATCACATGACCGTGATGTCATCAAAGGTTCTGAAACCAAGTGATTTCACAGAAGGTCCCCGTTCCCGACCTCCGCCGTACTATTACTGCAGAGGTCGGATCCACTGCTTTGATGTGGGCTCCGGCGGTGAGCCCACCTCAAAGTCGCGACATGTCAGCTGTTTTGTACAGCTGACATGTGCCCGCAATAGCGGTGAGTGAAATCGCGATTCACACGCCGCTATTAACCAGTTAAATGCCGCTGTCAAACGCTAACAGCAGCATTTAACAGGCGCTTCCAGCCGCGCGGCCGGAAATGATCGCTGCTATGTAGCAGAGCCGATCCAGTTGTGCCAGCTTCTAGCCTCCCAGGGCTATTGAAGCATGGCAAAAGTTTAATATATATATATATGTATATATATATGTATATGTATATGTATATGTATGTATATGTGTGTATGTACAGTGTATATATATATATATGTGTGTGTATATATGAGTGTGTATATATGTGTGTGTTTAAATCACCCCCCTTTCGCCCCGTTCAAAATAAAACAATTAAAAAAATCAAACCTACTTATTTGGTATCGCCGCGTTCAGAATCGCCCGATCTATCAATTAAAAAAAAGCATTAACCTGATCGCTAAACGGCGTAGCGAGAAAATTCGAAACGCCAGAATTAAGTTGTTTTTTTTTGGTCGCCGCAACATTGCATTAAAATGCAATAACGGGCGATCAAAAGAACGTATCTGCACAAAAGTGGTATCATTAAAAAAGTCAGTTCAGCACGCAAAAAATAAGCCCTCACCTGACCCCCAGATCACGAAAAATGGAGATACTTGGGGTAACGGAAAATTGCGCAATATTTTTATTTATTTATTTATTTTTTTAAGCAAAGTTTAGAATTTTTTTTACCACTTAGATAAAACGTAACCTAGACATGTTTGGTGTCTATGAACTCGTAATGACCTGGAGAATCATAATGGCAGGTCAGTTTTAGCATTTAGTGAACCTAGCAAAAAAGCCAATCAAAAAACAAGTGCGGGATTGCACTTTTTTTGCAATTTCACTGCACTTGGAATTTTTTTCCCATTTTCTAGTACACGACATGCTAAAACCAATGATGTCGTTGAAAAGTGCAACTCGTCCCACAAAAAACAAGCCCTCACATGGCCATATTGACGGAAACTAAAAGTTATGGCTATGGGAAGGAGAGGAGCGATAAACGAGAACGCAAAAACGGATAAGGGCAAGGTCGTGAAGGGGTTAAGCAGTCTCGAGATGGGAAATTAGATTGATAATGCAGAGCTATTATCAATCTAATTTTTGTTTTAGATGCTGGGAGCCCTGGGCACCTTCATCCCCCAACTCCAGCCCTGAGAACATAGAAACGACTGCAGATATTGTCCTTGGTGGGATTTGAACGCAAGACCCCAGCACTGCAAGGCTGCACTGCTTACCACTGAGCCACCGTGTATTTCCACATAATGGCGGTTTTTCCATTCTGAGTTAGATGTCAACTAAAATGTTTAAAAACTGATCGCATCCTAAATTTTAAGACTTTGTCCCCAAGGAATCGGCCCCAGGTGACTGTTCTAGTCAACTGCATAGAATTAGATGTAAAATATAACGTACTTTCTGCCCGTCGCTGTCACTATGGTGGTCCTACCACTTTGTACAATAAAAATGTCCAAAAGAATCGGTGTGCATTGGCAAAAGAAAGAGCCGTCTCGCCAGTACGATATGTATGCAATAAAAACATCAGTGTTTCAGCTACAGTCCATAGTCCAAAAATGTGTCCTAGGAGGCCGGATGTGTGTTAAAGGCAATCTTGTCGCTGGCGTTTTGCAACAAGTGGCACATCGCTGGAATCCGGGTTTCTGCCTCGTCATGCTGCTAGCAAAAGCCTGCTTACACATTCTCCCCCTTTTTTATTTTTATTTTCTATGTATTAATGTAGGTTTTCTTTACATGTTTTTTTTTCTTTGAAATTGGCAAATATTTCCATTACTTTTTCCCCCTCTTTTTAGAGCTATTGATAGTGACTTTATGCATGTTGGATAACTTGCTAAAAGCTGCTATATTATAGGACGTCTGGTTGGGGACAATTCTTTTTTTTTCCCCCAGTATGTTATCTGTAAGCCTATTTATGGGGATAACGATCGTGCAGCAGAGCTGTGCATGGATAGGAATAGTTCATATGACAGGTGCAATTCGGGTGGCTCAGTGTAACCTGACCATATTCTTCTACTGTCCCTTATGCTACCATAGCATACACACCGCGTTGGTGCTATACATTATGATGGCCCATCATATGAACATATTTCTTCCGTGTCTGTTTATGTAGATATTAAGCACTTAAATAGCAACATAGTATTAATACATTTAATAAATGAGAAACTGAACATAGAGATTTCTGAGGTTGGCAGAATTTCTGTTCTTTTCCTTAAATTTGGAAGTTTTAAATGGATCCTGGGAAAATTCAGATTATAATGGATGGTTCACATTTTACGGGGCCCTTTTTGTTATCCTTTATAAAAAAAATAAATAAAAAAATTGGGGGCACCCCACCAGATGCATCCAAAGAAGTCTGCTGTAACTGTGGGGAGATCTGGCTGTCAGCAAAGATAAAAAAAAAAAAGAAAATCAGATTAAGCCACATCCAGATGTACTTAGGTGAAATTGTTCATTTTTCTTCCAGAAATACTTCTTCACGTGTGTGGTATATCTGTATGTCAGTTTTTGTCTTTTTTTAATTTATGTATAGCGTCCGTTTTATACATAAACAGATTTACAAGTATAATCAAAGGCTGAATACAATTTTCTATGTTAATTGAAATGGGTGCTTAAATAAAAACAAGATTTGTCTGAAAATCTGATTAGTCATACATGCTGCAATTTATAGAATAAAAATCCTGAGCACCGTTTTGTGTGCAATAACACTCAGGTGACTAGCATTGGTCCATGTATCAGCCGTATCTTATCCATTTTGCATTCAGAAAGCCTACGGATGTAGAATAAGTGCTGATCCAGATGACCCACTTGAACGAAAACCTCACCAGGTCAAAATTTGCCCTACACCCCCCCCCCCCCCTTTTTTTTTTTCTTAACTCCTGCTTCTCCCCTGATTTTTCGGGTATTTGTGCTGAATCCACCATATTGTTTCAGTGATATGAGCTTTTTATTTAGTGCTAATTTTTGTCTTTACCAAGGGTGCGTAACTAGCGGGGTAATAATGCAGTGTCAAAGGCAGCGCCCCCAAAGAACCCTTTGAGCCAAGCCCCCAGAAAACCTTTTGAACCACGCCCCCAAATAACCATTTGAGCCACGCCCCCAAAGAACTCTGAGCCACGCCCCCAAAGAACTCTGAGCCACGCCTCCTTGTAAAGACTCATAAAAAGGATAACTTAATATAAATTCCCATATATCTGGAACCATATGGCAGATTTAAAATAAAAAAGCTAAACAAAATCGAGTACTCTGGAGCAGTAGGAATACTATATGGGCAAAGCTGCCCTCTTTTGTCCTGATGACAGATGCGCTTTTTGCTGGGCATGCAGAGCACACACACCTCTATTCTGTGAGCGGTCAGGCTATGTGCACACGTTCAGGAATTCATGCAGAAAATTCCTGTGAAAATCTGGACATTTCTGCCAGATTTCCGCATGAAATCCGCATGCGTTTTTTGCGCGTTTTTTTTTGCGCGTGTTTTTTTCCGGACATTTCCCAATGCATTAGACAGTGGGAAAACCGCAAAAAAAACCGCAAAATTAATGAGCAGGTTCATTATTTTTCCGCAATGCGTTTTTCATGCGGAAAAACGCACATCATGTGCACAGAAGTTGCGGATTTCATTAAAAAATTATAGGATGCTTAATGTATGCAGATTATTTGCGGTTTTATAGCGTTTTTATAGCGCAAAAGCGCTAAAAAAACGCAAATCTGCAACGTGTGGACATAGCCTCACAGCCTAACTCCAGCTCTTGTGTTCACCCCGTTCACAAGATGCAGTTTTGGACTGACGTCCCCTCTCCCTCCCTCATTAATACTTTGATGCTGACAGCTGCGGGGTCTTTGCGCTCCCCACTATTGCTGTTACCTAATTTGCTCTCTGGAATTCAGCAGTGTGCTTTATGGATTCCCCGCTTGTTGATGTGATTTTTCAATATACAGTTTATAGCTGCTCCCGAGTCGTTTTTAATCTTGGTGAATGGAAAATTAAATGTACAATGCCCAGTGTTTGCTTTGTAACCGGTTTTGTGTATTTAGTTTAGGTTTTAACTGCATAATTTATCAACTCGCTCTGCCTAAAAGCTCATTTATAAAGGCGGTCACACCGATGCAATGCTATACCATTCCATACATTTCATCCTCGCCTAACGCCTGCGCCGAATGCATTCACACCTTACTGCACTCATAGGAAAAGGGGTTTACTGTTAACATATTTAACTTGATGATTACTGAATTTTATTTCCCAAAACCGTCTCCCAAATCATCACTAAATGGGTAAAATATCCAAGTGCGTATCAAAACTAGAAACTTTTCATTTCGCCTCTATTATAGATCTTCATTCTCAAAAAACGGAGCCATTTTTTATCTTGTTTTTTTGTGCCGCTCGTTGTCTAGCTAACTGTTCACCTCCTCTGTCTAACAGGTGGTTGGACACAGTCCGTGAAAAAGAAGAATGTGGGTCCCACTCACCATCCCAATTAAAAGTCCACTTTAATAGTTGCTTAAAACATGAGAAGTAGGAGAGTCCTATGTGTAGCTCAAAGGACTACAGCCATTTTGTGCACCATGCGCTTCTGCGGGTCCCATAGAAGTTCATGGTGCGCGAAACGGCTGTCATCCTTTGAGCTCCAAATAGGACTCTCCTACTTCTGATGTTTTAAGCAACTTATTAAATTGGACTTTTAATTAAGATGGTGAGTGCCACCCGCATTCTTTTTCACGGACTGTGTGTAACTTTCATCTTATTTGGGATGGCACCTGAGAACCCGGTATGGGTCCAACCAGCGTTGAAGTGACACGATCAGGTATCTGCACAGGTGCTGCAGCAGTGCTGATATTCTCATGCTCTTGCCACGTATTAACGGGTGGTTGGTCTCCTAGGCAATAAACGCTGTTCCAAGCTTTTTGCTACAGAGCTTGCAAATACTGCGTTGAAGCTCACCTGATTCGCTTCAGAGCCCCTGATGCTGCAGAGGCGAAACTGCCTCTACTGGCAGCATGCAAACTGTCAATCATTCAAGCAGGAGATGAGTGCGCTACTGAAACTCCGTCATAGGAACAAACTTTTAAAGGTTATTGCCATCTTGGACGATCCACTAGTTATTGCTTGCTGAGAGTCCAACCTCTGTGAGCCTAAGGGGCCACAGTGGGGCATTCCCTTTGCATTTTATTCCTCTGGCTCCGCTGCTGCTCAGCATCCATTAGGTGAATGTTGACCATCAGGTGCTTGCACCGTCTGGTGCATGGAGTTGTTGCTGTGCATGGATGATCTTTGAAGGAAACACCGTTAATGTCAAGATTTAAGTAGCACCCAAGATGTAAGCAAGATAGAAAAGTGTCGTTCACGTGTCGTATTCTAATAGGAGGGATGCATGATGTACCCTAATCGTGCTCACATGCCATATAGAAATATAGAAAAGTCGGGTAAATAGCGGAGTGCTGCAGTTTTTTGAGAGGCGGGAAAGTCTAAGTGTGCTATTAACCCTACTAGTCTGTTACATAAATCATTTTTGTTAATCTCCTTCTCGCTACTATTGCTTTCTCAGATGAAGCTCGGCAGCTTTTCTCTGGTTTTACCTCTGTTCTACATTAAGCAACCTTACACCTTGATAAAAAAAAGTTCTTGTCAGAAGGTGTCATAAATAATATCCTTGGTGCAATTTCTCAATGAAAGCGTAACCTTGATGTAACGTGGCCATCACACGTATCAGCCCAAGATTACACTCTTAAAGGGGTGTTTTTCTGAAATGGCTCTTGCAGCTTTCTGCGTATTTGTGCACCCATGCAACCATTCATATATATATATTGGCATATATGTAAACTTTCTAAAGGGTTCTTATATGCGTAACAGTCTGAGATCTATTTATTGCCAGCTTGTTTTTTTTTTGTGTTCCCCAACCCCCAATTTAACTGTGACTAGTAAGAGTTAATCAAGTAGCCTTCAGCTTTTGGCAGCTGTTGCCCTGCGCCTTGGCAAATCTCCTCAATACAGAGGCCTTAGTGTCTTGGATTGTAATTTGAGTGACAATGGCATGTGTTTTGGTTTGTCTGTCTGAAGTTACTATTTTTGACTTGTGGGCAGTGGCCTATACCCAGCTGTACCCATTGCGACCGTAGATTCTTAAAGCATCAGCCTCGGCACAACCGGAGCATGGTTTTACAATGGGTTGCTGTTTTAGCAAAGAATTATGCCCACTCAGAAACCTTGAAAGGACCAGCTTGTTCGAGTCAACATCATGTGAAGATTTAGAGAAGAATCATATGAAGCAAAGTGACATTCAAGATCTGGACCCAGGAGAGAACTTTTTGACTCAAGTGCCCGTTCCAGACTCTGGGTTGGAAAACTCCACTTTTAGTAGAGTAAAGTCGGGGATGACGAGTAATGGATTGTTTAAGGCTTCACGGTTCCCCTCTTACAACAGCATGGATAACACAGAGAACATTGGACCACTGCCGAGATCTATCAAAGCCAGGTCAGTGAACTTGATGCATCCAATAAATAGTGCAATAAATGCTCTGTCCAGATATGAACATTTGCAAAAAGAGATGGAAATAGACGATGAAGAATGTCCGAGCCCAACTACAGCAATTGTAGGGAGTTGTACGGTCTCTAACACCGCAATTGTAGACCCATGGCCTGTGCATGACCATGCTTCACAGTCTCAAGTGTCACTGACTTCAGAGCAGAACTCGCAGGAAGTTCTTTCCTTAAAAGCAAACTACTTGGACGGCAGCCAGACCGCATGGCAGAGCTCATTAACTCACAGAGAAGAGGAGAAAAATGCTGAGAATACCAAGAATAGAAGCGTATTGGATTTCGGGTCGGCAGCAAAGCAAATAAATGAGAACGTACCTCCTCAAAGCAATGCAGAAGTGAGGCAAGATACAAGGACAAACACCTTCTACAGCATTTGTTTAGTAGATGACTATGATATAATTGAAGATCTTTTGGAGGAATCTCACTCAATACAGCAATATGATACTATGCCCAGTAAGGATTCAGCTGCTGCAGAAAGTATCTACGACACATCAAGTTCTCTGAATATTGGGATTGAAAATGTATTTTTTGGTCCAAATCATATGACCAACGCAGAAGTTTTGCCTCAGACTGTTTCATCAGATGTGCTTTCCTGTGGACTTCCAACCAAAGAATTGACTGAATATAGTGATTGTCTTCTCAAAATGGTTTGTCCAGAACCTCTAAATTCTCTAGGAAAATCCACGGATTGTGTGCTAACAAATTGCCAAACGCAAGAATTAAGCTTTGATTTTCTGACTAATCATGGCCAGTGTCTACCTGAAACCATGGTTGATATTTCTTCTATGCTTCTACTAGATGGAATAAAACAACCCAATCATGACCAAGTTCAGCTGCCTTCTACTGAAGCACTGCTTCTTGAATTGGAGCCAACTTCTGATTTTGCAACCAAAAAAGATGACGGGACCACTGAATCTTGTTGTAAAAGCACATTTTGCACTTCAGATATAAATTGTAATAAATCCTTGGATCCAAGTCCAGAAGTTCCTCTCTTGGAAGAACAGGTAAATGATCATGTTATTGATGACCCAAAAGTCTCCAGTAAGAATGAAGGAGAGAACTTTCCTGTGTATAACGAAAATGGTATTGTAGAAGATTTAGGGGAACCACAAAGTGGCACAGATGAACCACCTGCCTTAGAGGAACCCAGTTGCTTAAATAGTGATGTGATTGAACAATATAATGAAGACGTTCATGACACAAGTCTTGAGAAACAAAGTGACCCTTCTGATTACTCCGTTAATGAACACGGTCCAACTGAGACCTCAGGGTTATACCAAAAGGAGGCTGTTACTACAGACAAAAATGTTTCTGGGAGTCTTCTCGATAAATCAGATGTGATGGGATTTGTCAAAAAGTTCTCAGCTTGGACTCAGTTTAGTGAATATGACGCAGACTTGACTTTCCATCTAAAAAATTGTACACCTCCTATAGGAGATGAAGGTAATGGCTCCTTTAGCATGTTGGAAGGTGTAAAATCTTCTGTAGTAGATGATCTTATTTCAGGTCCTTGTGCAAAACTGTTAATTAATGGGGATGTGAGAAATAGTTCTCCAAATACTAGTCCTAAGAGTGGTGGGTCCCCTGTCGTTGAATATTTTGACATCTCTTCAAAGGATGATTTTCATGAACCAAAGACGTTCTTTGACCCTGAGGACATGGTACACAAGATGCAAACCAACCTCGTCTTTAACACCACTAATGTTGAATTAATTTATGACACTTGCTTAGAAAATAATATGGTGGGTGACATTGCAACCGAAACACCCGACGACCATGCCGTTCTTGACATTCAAAATAACGGAGACTTTTCCGTGCCAGATGCCACATATGGTTGTTTTGAGGAAGGTAGTGGTGCAGATAGGTGCCCAGATGAAGCCGGTTTCTCCGAATTTGGTCAAGTGAATGGTCTTCATGGCTACGGATCCAATTTTGAAGAGGACCAGATTGATCAATACGCTGCTACTCCATCATATGAAATTCATCCACTACCTGCAGGCTTGACAGATGGCAAAGATCCTTGTAATGAGGAGAGTGTACTAGATCTGATGCAAGATCTCTTTAGAGAGTCTCGGGGTAAAACCAAGGATCTGCCCTTATCCTGTGTATTATCAGGTGATCATTTCTTGGCCAGGCCTGAGTACAAAGTGGATTACTTGTGGTATAATTCCACATCAGACCAGCCGTGTAACCACCAGTACCAGTGCCTGGATGAAAACTTGGTGGTTTCGGACATCAACTCGGAGAAATATTCCTTTCAGCTACTGGTTCCGGAAAGCAGAAGCATTTGGGGTTGGCCCGAGATTCACTGTGAATCTGTAAGTTGTTGCTTTGTTACTTTACAATGTTCAGATGAGTGCACAGAGACTTTATTCTGAAGATGAACAAATAATTCATTCTTTTATTTTCAGTAGTTGTTTAGGATGTTTCCGAATCTTGCTCTTTGTTGCGTCCTCTGCCCCTCTTGTAGGTAGGGATTGCAAATCCTGGTGAGACGAGCTGAGGTAGTGACTTGGAGACTCATTAGGATAATGATACTGCGAGGGCGAACCTTGTAATTTCCATTGTAATGATGGCGGATGATGCATTGACAGCTGTTGTGTTGTCAGGTGGATCTCTTTTGTTTTTGTAACCATCAGTGGCTTCATATTTGCAAGCCATATTATATAATATATACCACATGTATATAGGTTTAACCCATCATTTTGTGACTTATCTTTTTTTTTTTTTTACTTTATTTCTCTCCCCCCCCCCCTTTTTTTTTGTGTTTTTTGTTTGTTTGTTTTTTTTCTTCGTCTCCCCTTTTATGGACTTGATCCTCTGATTGTACGCCTATAGACCTTTCTAAAGCCACGCTCACACAATTATGTTGTTACATATATTAACGATAAAGGTGTCAGTTTTTTTTAGGCTATGGTTCACCCAAACCATTTTAATTCTGCATCCTAGAAAGTGCTAAAATGCACCAGATTGATCATGGTGGATCCTGCTTTTTGATAAATCTGGTGTATTTTAAAAGGATCCTGTTAGCAGATTCATCGAGCCCAAACCACAGGCAGCAGAAATGAAACCCTGGCTACAAGATGGCAGTCATTTATTCTTTTCCCCAAACCACTGCGTCGTTTTAGAGGCAATATACAGGTCCTTCTCAAAAAATTAGCATATAGTGTTAAATTTCATTATTTACCATAATGTAATGATTACAATTAAACTTTCATATATTATAGATTCATTATCCACCAACTGAAATTTGTCAGGTCTTTTATTGTTTAAATACTGATGATTTTGGCATACAACTCCTGATAACCCAAAAAACCTGTCTCAATAAATTAGCATATCAAGAAAAGGTTCTCTAAACGACCTATTACCCTAATCTTCTGAATCAACTAATTAACTCTAAACACATGCAAAAGATACCTGAGGCTTTTATAAACTCCCTGCCTGGTTCATTACTCAAAACCCCCATCATGGGTAAGACTAGCGACCTGACAGATGTCAAGAAGGCCATCATTGACACCCTCAAGCAAGAGGGTAAGACCCAGAAAGAAATTTCTCAACAAATAGGCTGTTCCCAGAGTGCTGTATCAAGGCACCTCAATGGTAAGTCTGTTGGAAGGAAACAATGTGGCAGAAAACGCTGTACAACGAGAAGAGGAGACCGGACCCTGAGGAAGATTGTGGAGAAGGACCGATTCCAGACCTTGGGGAACCTGAGGAAGCAGTGGACTGAGTCTGGTGTGGAAACATCCAGAGCCACCGTGCACAGGCGTGTGCAGGAAATGGGCTACAGGTGCCGCATTCCTCAGGTAAAGCCACTTTTGAACCATAAACAGCGGCAGAGGCGCCTGACCTGGGATACAGAGAAGCAGCACTGGACTGTTAATAAGTGGTCCCAAGTACTTTTTTCTGATGAAAGCAAATTTTGCATGTCATTCGGAAATCAAGGTGCCAGAGTCTGGAGGAAGACTGGGGAGAAGGAAATGCCAAAATGCCTGAAGTCCAGTGTCAAGTACCCACAGTCAGTGATGGTGTGGGGTGCCATGTCAGCTGCTGGTGTTGGTCCACTGTGTTTCATCAAGGGCAGGGTCAATGCAGCTAGCTATCAGGAGATTTTGGAGCACTTCATGCTTCCATCGGCTGAAATGCTTTATGGAGATGAAGATTTCATTTTTCAGCACGACCTGGCACCTGCTCACAGTGCCAAAACCACTGGTAAATGGTTTACTGACCATGGTATTACTGTGCTCAATTGGCCTGCCAACTCTCCTGACCTGAACCCCATAGAGAATCTGTGGGATATTGTGAAGAGAAAGTTGAGAGACGCAAGACCCAACACTCTGGATGAGCTTAAGGCCGCTATTGAAGCATCCTGGGCCTCCATAACATCTCAGCAGTGTCACAGGCTGATTGCCTCCATGCCACGCCGCATTGAAGCAGTCATTTCTGCCAAAGGATTCCCGACCAAGTATTGAGTGCATAACTGAACATTATTATTTGTTGGTTTTTTTGTTATTAAAAAACACTTTTATTTGATTGGATGGGTGAAATATGCTAATTTATTGAGACAGGTTTTTTGGGTTATCAGGAGTTTTATGCCAAAATTATCAGTATTAAAACAATAAAAGACCTGACAAATTTCAGTTGGTGGATAATGAATCTATAATATATGAAAGTTTAATTGTAATCATTACATTATGGTAAATAATGAAATTTAACACTATATGCTAATTTTTTGAGAAGGACCTGTACTTTTACATACTCTGCCTGGGACCATATCCAGAGCCCAGGTTAGTAAGGAGCCGCCCCTGGCCGACTATTCCCAGCACCACTGCAGATCATTTACAGGTGTCTCCCTATGCACATACTTGGGAGAGACCGGTCAATAATCTCTAGTGGTGATGGAAAGACCCAGACGGCTGCCGAGAAAGACTATTTATTTTTTTCATCAGCTATGGTCCCGGCTGGGTCTTTAACATACATTTTCCCTGAAATGCTGGAGGTTTCAAAGAAAAGTATGCCTGGCTGCAATTGTCCAGCCAGGATTTCATTTATGCTGCCACCAGGTTTGGGCAGCATGAATCAGTTGACACGTTTCCTTTGAGTCTGTCTAGCCGAAGTTTATACAAGTAGTTGGCCTACATTTTTCCCGGAAGAAAATGCCAAAATTGTGGAACTTTTTTTTTTTTTTTTCTTGCACAGTGTTGCACATTATGCCATGCCTCTTCATCAGACAAGGAGCATAAGGTGTCCAAAACTCACAAACATAGCTCATTTAGCTTGATTAATTTTCCTCAATGAGTACTAAGGGAAAAGTGGAGTAATTGTCCATGGAAGTCAATCCGATTTAGGCTGTCCACATTAGATGGTTGTCGGCCAAATTATGCTTTTGGCCTATAGTTCGTCCGACCGGTATCTCAGCTGACTGTCTCGTACACAAGCACTCAGAATCAGAGTCCGAAAACAGACATGTACGATCAGTATATCCCTAAACCGTCAAGTCAGCTGGTGCCCCCATACAAATTCGACTATCTGCTGAACCTATCGATCTCAACCGTGTCAGCCAGCTTTATTCTGTGGAAAGGGAGGAGGAATCTGCTTGGTTTGTCCACTTTTCCTTTGCACCATTATTGATCACCCCCCACACCTCTACACTTTGGTGTAAGGGATTCACATGTTAAGAGTGTACAGGTAGTGGCTCCATCATGGTGAGCATGGTCATCATCCTGATCACACAGAGCATGGAACTTTTACCCACTTTATAAGGAGGGTTGTATTGGCTGTAATGCATACAAAAAAAAACGCAAAATAGAAAAATAAAGTAAAACATGTTCATGTCTTCATGGCCAAAATTGACATGAGAATCAAACGCCTAAAGGACATGTGGACCTAAGGGAGTTTTAAATATGACAAACGTATTTTTTCTGAGTGATGTTCCCCGTGAGCATTGCTGGTTATATATCTTAGGCGTTATGCTGCAGTCTACATGCAGAAAACTCTGTATTTTGGGTTGTGGGTATCGTAAATTGTGTTTGCATCTATGGTAATTATTTTAGTCAATCTTTGCTTGAACTTTAGGTTTTAGTGCTTTTACAAACAGTCATATATTTTTTTTTTCTTGTATTGCAGGAATCAGCAAAGGTTTCTGAATTAAACCCCAATGCTAAAGTATGGGGGAATCACATGCTGCATGTGGAAGCGGGTGGAGCTGCTGACGGAACAGTTGGCCAATCCTGGGAAGAGCTGCCTGATGAACCTCCTGATTCCTCCAAAGAAGGTATGACCTTCCCCGACACAGGGAGCTAATCTGTGCAAAGTAGTGGCAGTGCTCTAATCTGTGCAAAGTAGTGGCAGTGCTCTTCATTCTAGAATTAGACGTTTGGGATACCCAGCCTGATCACATAAACGATCACATGAACTGACCTATTGGGCACATAGGAGGCTGTGGGGACAGGTATTCCGATCCAAGCACATCTGTGAAACCAGCTTAATTGTTACCTCCAAAAAGCACACGGTTGACTTTTTATCTTTCAGGATTATTCCGATTTTCCTACTATCATACAATCTGTTCACAGAGAGAGAACATTAAAGCCATCTAGAAGTATATAATCTGTTTTCAACAGCAGAAAAAAAAGGCAGCAACACTTACCTGCCCAGATCTTGGTACAAATGCACTGCAGGGTGCAGCCAGCCCATAAAGCAAGATGTTAGCAACACAGGTGCAAAATACCAGATCAACAGCCACTCTCCACATACCCACTCCCGGAGGGGGTGACTGCCCAGTATGCAATTGCACAATAAAGGCCCACATAGGGCGTTGTTCACACAATGGTACTGCATAGTGTCTGGTTCACAGCCTATTAGTCACGCCCCTACTTTTCGATTAGGCGGGCTGGCCAGTACACTCTCAATGCATCCCAGTGCGAACACCCCTCATGCGAGACCGAACGTGTTTGGGCTTGGCTGCATCCCGAAAAATAGTGCAAAAATATACAAAAATAGTGAAGCATTGGTTGGTATTTTGGCCAAAATACGCAAGCTCGTAACCCACGCCAAGGGTCCCCATGCTTACGAGTCCTACACTAAACTAAATAGCAAAGCCACTAGAGACTCAAGGTCTACAAAAATTCAATTTTCAACAGCAGAAAAAAAAGGCCCAAACACGTTCGGTCTCGCATGAGGGGTGTTCGCACTGGGATGCATTGAGAGTGTACTGGCCAGCCCGCCTAATCGAAAAGTAGGGGCGTGACTAGTAGGCTGTGAACCAGACACTATGCAGTACCATTGTGTGAACAACGCCCTATGTGGGCCTTTATTGTGCAATTGCGTACTGGGCAGTCACTCCCTCCAGGAGTGGGTATGTGGAGAGTGGCTGTTGATCTGGTATTTTGCACCTGTGTTGGTAACATCTTGCTTTATGGGCTGGCTGCACCCTGCAGTGCATTTGTTCCAAGATCTGGGCAGGTAAGTGTTGCTGCCATTTTTTTTCTGCTGTTGAAAATTGAATTTTTGTAGACCTTGAGTCTCTAGTGGCTTTGCTATTTAGGTAAGTATATAATCTGCCATAACCATCGCTTCAGGCCTACGTCTTCCGATCCTATAGTCAGCTTGTTCTACTCCCCTCTCATCTGCTTCCCCAATCCCATTACATTGTAAGATCATTTAGGCAGGGCCCTGTCTGCTATTGTTAGGGTAAACTATTATGCCTGTCTGCATTCAGGTTTTTTTTTTTTTTTCTTCTAAAAATATACATGCATATGTTAAATTTAGATTTCCACATCGGCAGCACGTCGTGTATGTTGTAATTTTTATTTGTTTTTGTGGATCACTGGGGGTCTCAAAATCCAAGCGCACTAGTGATAAGTCAGTGTGCAGTTTTACACACACACGCACACGCACGCGCGCACACACACGCACGTTGTACAGTAACGTATTTCTCCCCCTTCACTCTCCCATTAACATGTCATGCCAGATTTTTGTGTAAAAATATTTTTACCTAGAGTAATTAATTATTTCAGAAATTTTTCCACCTTGAGGTCACCCAGAATCTGTACAGATTTATTAAACAAGCTGAAATCATTGAGAAGGGGGGGAATAAAAATAAAGCTAAAATAATGGCTTTTTAGAAGTGTGAACACCCTCTTATGATTTGAGGATGTGGTTGTGTTCCGAATTAGCCAATCGGATTTGCTTATGTTACGTGGTAATCAATAAACCGCTGCCATCACTTACACTGACTGTGATTAACCACTTATAAACTTAAGCTGTTCTAGGAGGATTATCTTGACATTTTGTAGCTTCACCTAATATCAAAAACCATGGTCTGTAAATGGCTTACAACACAGCAAAGGGATCTCATTGTTGAATGTTATCGGTAAGGAGAAGGCTATTTTTCCAGTGCATTAGATTTACAATGGAGCATTGTGAAGGTGGTCATCAATAAGGGGCTTAAATTTGGCACAACTGTGACATTACCTAGAACCATCTGTGCCTCAAAAATCACTGAAAAAAACAAGAAGAAAATTGTTCCAGCAGCTTGCAAAGAAACCAACTGCAACATTAATGGAGCTCCAGAAATTTTTAAAGTACAGATTGTGTACTGCATGTGTAATCAAACTCTTAATTTCTTCATATTTCTGGCTTGTAGGATAGGGTGATAGACTGAAGCCTTTTCTTACAAAGAATATCCTCTAAGCCCCTCCGTGTTTTACCAAAACCTTCATCAAGCCTGCCAAAAACATGTGGGAAAACAGATTCTGATCTGATGAGACCAAGATTAAACTTTTTTTTGGACATAATGCCAAAAGTTATGTTTGACACACAGCCAAAACTGCACATCACCAAAAGAACACCACACATAGTGAGGCATAGTGGAGTCAGCATTATGCGTTGGGGCGGTTTTTCTGCAGCTGTATCTGGGGCATTAGTCGTTGTCGAGGGAATTATGAACAGTTCAAAGTATCAGTCAATTTTTCCAAAACCTTCAGGCCTTTGCTCAAAATCTGAAGATATAGTAATTTCACCTTTCAGCACAACAACTCCTCTAAGGATTACCTCCAAATCAACAAAATAATGGCTTCCCAAGAAGATCAAAGTTTTGTAATGGCCCAAACCTGAATTCAAATGAAAATCTTTGGCCATACACAGGAGATTAACAGGAGACTGAATGTTGTCAAAAATTCAAAGGGTACTTGAACAAAGTATTAGTTTATGTGCATATTTATTCAAACACTTATTTTTCAGTTATTTTTCCACCCATAAATTCTCGATGATGATTTTTATTTTTGCCTTTCTTAGTGCTGGAAAACAATGGTGATGAGCAGAAAGAACATAATGCTGTGCTAACGCAAGACCAGTCTCCATCTGTTTCTGTCTCAGACCAAACAGATATGACTACGATATCTCTGGGAAACTCAGAATATGAATCTATGCATGAAACCACCCATTCAGGTACGTTACACATGCGGAATAATAGGTTATGAACATTATTAAAGTTTGAATTGGTTAAAGGGGTATTGACATGGATTGCCATAAATGTCTGATAGATGCAGTTCCCACCTCTAAAAACTTGAACCGCTGTCTTTTATTCTAAAAGTATGTTGCTTTGGAAACTTTTGCCAAGTATAAAACTCTTGGAACCAAATTTAAAAAAAATTTTGTTTCCAAAATGAAACATTGCGTGTAAAGTTATGGCTCTGGGCCGACAGGCTACGGCCTGTCTACGAGGCTCTGGGCCGACATACTTCGGCCAGTCTACGAGGCTCTGGGCCGACAGGCTTCGGCCTGTCTACGAGGCTCTGGGCCGACAGGCTTCGGCCTGTCTACGAGGCTCTGGGCCGACAGGCTTCGGCCTGTCTACGAGGCTCTGGGCCGACAGGCTTCGGCCTGTCTACGAGGCTCTGGGCCGACAGGCTTCGGCCTGTCTACGAGGCTCTGGGCCGGGCGGTCTCGGCCTGTCTACGAGGCTCTGGGCCGACCGGTCTCTGCCTGATCACGAGGCTCTGGGCGGCCTCGGCCTGTCTACGACACTCTGGGCCGACCGGTCTGGGCCGCACACTGTAAGCACGAAGATGTATGTGTAATTGCTAAATAATACTTATAAAATAAAACTTGTGTGTGTGCCTACCAGCCACAGTAAGGTGACCTTTCTCTGCAGGGACCTAACCATTTCTATTTGATGTATTCCTCTTGGGCCAAAAGCCTAGATATGTAAATGGCATGTTGGATCCAGGACTAATATTAAAAGCAGCCTTAGACTGATGGGTGGAGCTCAGACAACTAAGGCTATGTGCACTCTACGTTTTTTTTATTTTGTTTTGTTTTTCCGCCGTGCTTGCTCCGGAACCCATCATAAAAAAAAAAAAAGTTTAATGAAAATGCTAAAAAGAATGAACAAGTGCGCTGCGATTTAAAAACTACTTGCTACACATATTACTATAGCAAGAGATGTCATAAAATCAATAAAGTTTATTGAATAATTCATTTAAAATTAATACATAGTACCATGTGCAAATTTTCAAAGAGAACAAGACAAAGACCATGTACAGTGAAGATGTCATACATAGCTGAAATATTTAACATATAGCATTGGAAACCCTAAGTAATGAATCTACCCCATGTGAGATTCCCAAAGACATCCTATAAGGTAATTGTATATATATAGTACCTGGACGATGAGACTCATAACATGCAGGGCACTAATAAAGGTATGAAACAGGTTCAATGCTTACCCATAATGGTGTATCACTGCACCGGAACGCCCCGACGCGCGTTTCGCCCACGTGCTTTATCAAGGGGAGTGTGTTACTTACCCCCGCTCTGCCTCCTTAAATACCCCCCAAGAGATAAAGTCAGCCAGTAAGATGTCTCGCATGCGAAGACGCCCCGCCATGCCCTCACGTGCATCGGGTCCGGCGTTCATCTCCGGTACGCGCTGAAGGAAATCCCTCATTGACGTCATATAACGCGACCGGAGATTCATAATAGCCTTAGCCGATGCAAAGGCAGGGCGACGAGCGAGTGCGCATGCGCATACCAGCGCCATTTTAAAGAAGTCCCGAGGAGGGAGCCATATTGTTATGTCCCATAGTGTGAAATGAAGGAAAAGGAAAAAGAAAAAGAAAAAGGAAGAAGAAAAAGGAGGAAAAAGAGATGGTAGGAAGGTGCGCATGCGCACATGTCAGCAACCTTAAAAAGTCCGCCCAAATGAATACCCGCGCAAACCCTAAAATACCATATACAAAGTGCAGCCGGAAATTCATAATAGCCTTAATCAAATAAGTACCAGCCCAAGTCCTAAGATACCATATACAAAATGTAGCCGAAAATTCATAATAGTCTTAGTCGATGCAAAGACCGGGCGACAAGCAAGTGCGCATGCGCATACCAGCGCCATTTTAAAGAAGTCCTGAGGAGGGAGCCATATTGTTATGTCCCATAGTAATGGAAAGGGAAAGAAGAAATAAATGGTAAAAAGGTGCACATGCGCACATATCAATGATCTTAAAAAATCTACCCAAGTAAGTACCAGCGCAAGCAGATAAAATACCATATATAAAGTGCCAATTGGTCTTTCTCCCCAAAATATCCTATAGTGCGCCCCAAAGTAATGCGTACATGTACATGATTCTTAACGAGTCAAATGACCCTATACCAACACCATATATACAGAAATATATGGAAAAATATAATAAATGTTATGCGTCCCGAACCTAGCCTCACAATGTAATATATAATAGACGGAATTATTCTTATCATTTATACAGGACAAAAGAATAATCCAATACCGCACACATAAAATAATCTCATACACTACCAATATATGCTATGTATGCATGTGACCCACAAATATAAACTCCAAATGTATATTGAGTGCCCATCTTTTTTCTTCTTTTTCCTTATTTCCTCTTTGCTTCCACATCATGGGTACTCAATGCTTCTCCTTCCTTGCTCCTTTCCCTCATTCTCCTCTTGTCCATCCCATCACTCCCTTCTCTTAAAAATGTCCATATAACAAAAAACTCCCATACTCAATGAATAAACACAAAAGGAGACTAGGATACAGTAGAGGAATCGGGAAAATTCTTCTTTAACTAAAGGTAGCTCAATGGCTACCATACTTGATGGATCTTCTGATGTTGATACAGAGGGAAAAAGGTGAGGAGGCAAAATTCGGAAGAAAATTCTTCTTTGAATGGAGACAAATCGCCAATGTCCCATTCATAAGGTGACCATGATCCTACTATTAAGATAAAAACAAACAAAGAAGAAGTAATTAAAAACACACAAAAAACACCAAATAAAAAACAGGGATTACAGAAATGATGCAAAGCTAACATTCTCGTTCAATCCGTCTGGGGACATAGTACCTAATTCAATGATCCATTTGGATTCGGTCTGAGCCAGGGTCTGTTTCACATTACCTCCCCTGATGCCACAATGGACCCTATCAATGTTTGTTTGTTTTTATCTTAATAGTAGGATCATGGTCACCTTATGAATGGGACATTGGCGATTTGTCTCCATTCAAAGAAGAATTTTCTTCCGAATTTTGCCTCCTCACCTTTTTCCCTCTGTATCGACATCAGAAGATCCATCAAGTATGGTAGCCATTGAGCTACCTTTAGTTAAAGAAGAATTTTCCCGATTCCTCTACTGTATCCTAGTCTCCTTTTGTGTTTATTCATTGAGTATGGGAGTTTTTTGTTATATGGACATTTTTAAGAGAAGGGAGTGATGGGATGGACAAGAGGAGAATGAGGGAAAGGAGCAAGGAAGGAGAAGCATTGAGTACCCATGATGTGGAAGCAAAGAGGAAATAAGGAAAAAGAAGAAAAAAGATGGGCACTCAATATACATTTGGAGTTTATATTTGTGGGTCACATGCATACATAGCATATATTGGTAGTGTATGAGATTATTTTATGTGTGCGGTATTGGATTATTCTTTTGTCCTGTATAAATGATAAGAATAATTCCGTCTATTATATATTACATTGTGAGGCTAGGTTCGGGACGCATAACATTTATTATATTTTTCCATATATTTCTGTATATATGGTGTTGGTATAGGGTCATTTGACTCGTTAAGAATCATGTACATGTACGCATTACTTTGGGGCGCACTATAGGATATTTTGGGGAGAAAGACCAATTGGCACTTTGTATATGGTATTTTATCTGCTTGCGCTGGTACTTACTTGGGTAGATTTTTTAAGATCATTGATATGTGCGCATGTGCACCTTTTTACCATTTATTTCTTCTTTCCCTTTCCATTACTATGGGACATAACAATATGGCTCCCTCCTCAGGACTTCTTTAAAATGGCGCTGGTATGCGCATGCGCACTTGCTTGTCGCCCGGTCTTTGCATCGACTAAGACTATTATGAATTTTCGGCTACATTTTGTATATGGTATCTTAGGACTTGGGCTGGTACTTATTTGATTAAGGCTATTATGAATTTCCGGCTGCACTTTGTATATGGTATTTTAGGGTTTGCGCGGGTATTCATTTGGGCGGACTTTTTAAGGTTGCTGACATGTGCGCATGCGCACCTTCCTACCATCTCTTTTTCCTCCTTTTTCTTCTTCCTTTTTCTTTTTCTTTTTCCTTTTCCTTCATTTCACACTATGGGACATAACAATATGGCTCCCTCCTCGGGACTTCTTTAAAATGGCGCTGGTATGCGCATGCGCACTCGCTCGTCGCCCTGCCTTTGCATCGGCTAAGGCTATTATGAATCTCCGGTCGCGTTATATGACGTCAATGAGGGATTTCCTTCAGCGCGTACCGGAGATGAACGCCGGACCCGATGCACGTGAGGGCATGGCGGGGCGTCTTCGCATGCGAGACATCTTACTGGCTGACTTTATCTCTTGGGGGGTATTTAAGGAGGCAGAGCGGGGGTAAGTAACACACTCCCCTTGATAAAGCACGTGGGCGAAACGCGCGTCGGGGCGTTCCGGTGCAGTGATACACCATTATGGGTAAGCATTGAACCTGTTTCATACCTTTATTAGTGCCCTGCATGTTATGAGTCTCATCGTCCAGGTACTATATATATACAATTACCTTATAGGATGTCTTTGGGAATCTCACATGGGGTAGATTCATTACTTAGGGTTTCCAATGCTATATGTTAAATATTTCAGCTATGTATGACATCTTCACTGTACATGGTCTTTGTCTTGTTCTCTTTGAAAATTTGCACATGGTACTATGTATTAATTTTAAATGAATTATTCAATAAACTTTATTGATTTTATGACATCTCTTGCTATAGTGGTCTGTGGGTATTTTATACTCATTTTTTGGTAGCTATATATATTTGTCCACTATTATTTATACGGTTGGATATTAGCAATGGAGAAGCAATTATGAGAATGCTGCTGGCCGAGATTGTGTATATCTGTTTTTTGTATCTGTATCTTGCTACACATATTGTCCAGGCTTTTTAAGCGTCTTTTAACTAAAGCCGCAGATGACAGCAAGCAAAACACCAAAATAGACTCTTAAGGAAAAAACATGTAACCTAAGAGAGCAGTCATCACCTACAAAATATATACTGTAAAGAACTTAAAAAATTTGAGGAGCAGTCCCTAAGTAGGGTCTCTGCGCCTACCTACATTGTGCTACTCTCGGATTATATAGCATTGATTATAAGTATTTAGCTTCTCATTATCGAATTGAACCATTTCAATGTAAAAATTTTAACATTCTTTATTATTTAAATCTTTTTAGGGGCAGTTGATTTACCACAGCCAGAAGGTCAAGAAGACCTCCGAGATGTGCTTAAGAAAACACTGGAATTTTGCTTATCTCGGTGCGTTCACTTTGTAGTAACAGGATTGTCTTGAACTGATATGCGACGTTGTGCCTGACAATAATTGTACTATGAGAATTATATGTGGTTACATCACAGGTGGTAGAATTAAAAAAAAAAAAAATAAGTCCAAATTTTCTCAACTATCTGTTGGCCAAGAAGTTTGTGATTAGCTTTCCTCTCTGATAGATATTCTCATTGCAATCAGACAGGTTCCCTGACTCGATTGCGTATATACCGTGCATCTTTGCTAAAATGTCTTTTTTGTAATTTTATGGAAGGTTTTAGCCCATTATACCTTCCATTGCTATCTCTCAGGGTCGCGGTTTTCATAGCTTAATTACACTAACTGTAGAGAATCCTATCCTATATATTCATGTCTGAATTGCCATTTCCTCCACAAATAATGTCCTATATAGTTTAGATTACACTAATCATTTCACTATAGCAAAATGTATATCTAAACAGTGAGGGTTTAACGCCAAGATCACCCATCAATCAACTTTTACCAGATCTCTCTTCCCCCGTTTTTACACCGGTAACACACTAGCTTCCAACACTCTCTAGCGTCCAGTTGAGGAATTAAATAGTGTTTTATGTAAATTGCCTTTTTTCCCGTCTCCCATGACAGCACACCTGAGAGGGGATCCGCCCAGTCGTGCTGTCATGGGCTCCGGAAAAACCGGCTACCAGTAAGTAACCATGGTGTTTTTGCTTTTGTTTTGTGTATTCTATTTATGGTATTTTTCTTGAAAAATCCTATGTTTGTTTTGCAGAGAGAATCTCGCTAGCGACATGTACCTTATATCACAAATGGACAGTGATCAATATGTGCCAATTTCGACGGTAGCAAATCTTGACCATGTCAAGAAGCTCAGCACTGACATGGATCTAATAGTCGATGTATTGAGATGTAAGTATTGGATTTAGGGTTTGCTTGTTATTTAATCTGCTGGTCATGCAAGATCCACATCACGAAGGTTATCCCAAAAAGTTGGGAAATCTGTCAGCAACGCTCCACAGTCTCTGGTGATGCCGCTAGAACATGTGAAAAATAGTTGTCCTGTTAATGAGGCTTCATAATGGCTGTTCTAATTTTAGTTATTCTTTAAAAAAAAAAAAGTACCTTTTTATCAAAATTACATAAGATCATTACGCAAGTCTTTTGCTTTGACGCTATGTGTTTTTATCTTTAATCTATTTCTTAGGAAATTAGTAATGATGAGCGAGTATACTCGTGGCTCGGGTTTTCCCGAGCACACTCGGGTGGTCTCCGAGTATTTTTGTTTTTGTTGACGCAGCTGCGTGATTTACAGCTGCTAGCCAGCCTGAGTACATGTGGGGGTTGCCTGGTTGCTAGGGAATCCCCACATGTATTTTAGCTGTCTAGCAGTTGCAAATCATGCAGTTGCGGAGGCGAAATCTCTGAGCACTGACAAATACTCTGAGACTATCGGAGCATGCTCGGGCAAACCCGAGCAGCAAGTATACTCGTTTATCACTAGAAATTAGACAATTGGTTTCTAATATCCATGTATTTGAGCTCCAGTACCTTTTCATTTCAGCTTTGCCTTTAGTCCAAGTGGATGAGAGAGGAGAAAAAGTTCGACCGAATCAGAATCGTTGCATTGTTATATTGCGTGAAGTTCCTGAATCTACTCCAATAGAGGTAAGAACGGATAACCTGTTTTTCCTGCCCTGAGACGTAGTGTAGTCTCTCATTCATTAAAAAAATAAGTGCCAAATGTGACACTAGTCACTACTCACCGACAGACCGTGGGGCAGAGAAGTCAAATGTTCCAGGGTCAGTACCATGAGAGCACTTAGAAAACGAACAAGTAGAAAACCAAGGGAAAGGATGGCATAAGGCAGGTCATGGTCCATGGTCAAAATACCATGAAATAGCTGATAAAGGTAAAAGGAGAAGACAAAGGGATAGTAAGAACACGGGCGAAGGGTCAGGCAGCTGAGAACTAAGAACAACAGAATCTGGCAAACACCAAGAAGCACATACTGAGTGACTTCAGACTTATTGATTAACACTGGACAACCCCTTTTAGGTTCTGATCAGTTTGAAGTCTGGGAACTTTTCTGATAGTGGAAACGGGGGGGCTTATGTTCTCCCTCCATTCAGTGGAGCACCGGTCTCGCATTCTCATAGCCAACCCCATGTCTAAGGGACTGACGCTGTCTAGAGCAGGTCTTGGATATCTACAGCAGACCTATAGGGACTGATTGCTGTAAATAACAACAAAACCCTGCAGCCGCCACATGTGAGCGCAGCCGTACCCTGCTTCAAGGTTAACAATAGGCTTATAACCTAACTACAGAGTCGGTCTCTGAAAACATGCCCCAAATAAAGCAGGTCTTGACTGGCTGTGCCAGCCCCTATATTTTAATTCTCAGCACCCAGACCCCCTTGATGGCTCTGAAAATACAATTCCTGTTCAATGGTTCTTGTGTAGGTTTATTGTTTTAATGGTAGGTTATTTTTTCTCACTTTACTGATCTCTCTTTTTAGGAGGTAGAAGCCCTATTCAAGGGAGAGAACTTGCCGAAGTTTATCAATTGTGAATTTGCTTATAATGACAATTGGTTTATCACATTTGAGTCAGAAGCGGACGCACAACAGGTAATTGGTCATTTCTCCGCCTTGGGAGTCTTATACCATTTCATAATTTTTTCTGTATATAGTGGTGTTTTAACACATTAAAACGATCATTCTGAACATTGGTCTTCGGGAGCACACCGCTCCTCTGCCTCCTGGCTCTGCTGTCCCATCTGTTCTCTGATAGTGAATGCAAATCTTAGGGGGCAGTGAAGCACTTCTAAACACTGTTGGTAACAACTTGTATATGTTGCTCTCTCTGGCTAGGAGACCGGCCGCCACTGAGCAACTGCAGGGGTGGCTGGTAACCTAGCATTGAGCAGTAAACAACTACATTAAACATCCCTCTGCTCTTGAGAACTGAGTAAAAGTAATTTTTAACGTTGCATCTTTTTACAAGCCGTTTGCAAGTTTAATTACTTTCATGATCAGTGTTGTCATCGGTAATCCAAACGTCTGATTCCTCAATTTCCATGACTCCGACGCCACAGCACTGGTTACTACTGAGCATGTACGTAAAGTGCAGCACAGATTCATCTCAACTCTGACCCCACAGCACTGGTCACTACTGAGCATGTACGTAAAGTGCAGCACAGATTCATCTCAACTAAAAGCCGAGATCCTTAGATCAGCAACAGTACAGACATTTATAGGACATTTCATAACTTTACCAAATTCTTATGAAAACATTTACAGCACATCCTGCATTGTACTACTGTACCCAGTTTATTATATATTTTAGGAGTCTGTCCATTTTATACCGACTCCACCAAAATGGACACCGACTCCACAGTCCTGATCATGATGAGAATGACCTTTTTAAAATACCTTTCTTATTTTAACACAATTTGTGTATAGTAAACTGTGTCCACAACTCACATCTACATCCCCTTTTTAAATGGTCATTGTCCTTTCCAACAAATTTTCATCAAGCAACTTTGTAATGTATAATAATGAAAGTTGCCACTTTCTCCACTCATCAGCCACATCTCCTCACCCCCTTACCACCTGAACTTCTCATTCATTAAAAACGTCTGTGTTTCTCCTGTTTCTGAGCATGTGTTGCCAGGAGAGCAGAAGTCCCTCATGTTTCACTGTGTAGGAGACATCTTAGCCGCGAATCTCCACCCACCAGCTCAGAAAGAACTGAAAATAATAGAGCCTGTAGTGCTGTGGCGAAAAATACAGGGTATCTGTCATATAATGGGCCACAGATGGTGGTATTCCTCATGTACACACTCATGACCGCTTATTCTGAAGCCGCCTGAAATGATTGGTACGATTTACACCACTTTGAGATGGGCTGAAAGGCATCAAATTTACTAAGTGGTGCACCATGTGAGTATGGAGTACTGCATTACATAGTAGCTGAATATCCGTCTAGGATGAAAATGCCTCATCTATATACGTATGTGTATACGTATGTATGCTTTGTTATTACTGTGTAATGTATAGACAATAATGTACAGTGCCTACAAGTCGTATTCAACCCCCTGCAGATTTAGCAGGTTTACACATTTGGAATTAACTTGGCATTGTGACATTTGGACTGTAGATCAGCCTGGAAGTGTGAAATGCACTGCAGCAAAAAAGAATGTTATTTCTTTGTTTATTTTTTTTTTAAATTGGGATAAGTTTTTTCAGAGGGTCATTTATTATTCAACCCCTCAACCCACCAGAATTCTGTTTGGTTCCCCTAAAGCAGGGGTCCCCAACCTGTAGCTCGGGAGCCACATGTGGCTCGCGGTCCCATGAATTATGGCTCGTGGCTGTCTGCTGGCTTGGTGCATTAGCTCCAGATTTAGTAAACTGGTATGAAGAGCACATCTCAAAATGGTGAACTTTGTGTGTAGATTTGGGTACATTTCTACTGGTCTTGGGCGTTGAGAGATAATTTAAGTATGGTATGCTGGAGACAGGATGATACTACTGGTCAGAGGAGGTACTTGAAGATGGATGTGACTATGTTGCGAGTGCATGACGGGAGAATGCTGAATGTGGTGGGGTGTGGTGGGAACCCCTGGATCTTGGTAGTCTGCTTTGGGGTGATTTGTGTGGAAAAGCTTTGGTTTTCATTACACCCTTACTGGGGGCTTTGGTTGCCACTACTGTAAGGGGCAGTAGCTGGATGTGGCTCGTGACCCTCTTGCACAGCTGAATGTGGGTCTCAAGGTCAAAAAGGTTGGGGACCACTGCCCTAAAGTATTAAGAAGTAGTTCAGGCACAAAGAACAATGAGCTTCACATGTTTGGATTAATTATCTCTTTTTCCAGCCTTTTCTGACTATTTAAGACCCTCCCCAAACTTGTGAATAGCACTCAAACATGGTCAACATGGGAAAGACAAAGGAGCATTCCAAGGCCATCAGAGACAAGATCGTGGAGGGTCACAAGGCTGGCAAGGGGTACAAAACCCTTTCCAAGGAGTTGGGCCTACCTGTCTCCTGTTGGGAGCATCATCCGGAAGTGGAAGGCTTATGGAACTACTGTTAGCCTTCCACGGCCTGGACATCCTTTGAAAGTTTCCTCCCGTGCCGAGGCCAGGCTTGTCTGAAGAGTCAAGGCTAGCCCAAGGACAACAAGGAAGGAGCTCCGGGAAGATCTCATGGCAGTGGGGACATTGGTTTCAGTCAATACCATAAGTAACGTACTCCACCACAATGGTCTCCGTTCCAGATGAGCCCGTAAGGTACCTTTACTTTCAAAGCGTCATGTCAAGGCTCGTCTACAGTTTGCTCATGATCACTTGGAGGACTCTGAGACTGACTGGTTCAAGGTTCTCTGGTCTGATGAGACCAAGATCGAGATCTTTGGTGCCAACCACACACGTGACGTTTGGAGACTGGATGGCACTGCATACGACCCCAAGAATACCATCCCTACAGTCAAGCATGGTGGTGGCAGCATCATGCTGTGGGGCTGTTTCTCAGCCAAGGGGCCTGGCCATCTGGTCCGCATCCATGGGAAGATGGATAGCACGGCCTACCTGGAGATTTTGGCCAAGAACCTCTGCTCCTCCATCAAGGATCTTAAGATGGGTCGTCATTTCATCTTCCAACAAGACAACGACCCAAAGCACACAGCCAAGAAAACCAAGGCCTGGTTCAAGAGGCAAAACATCAAGGTGTTGCAGTGGCCTAGTCAGTCTCCTGACCTTAACCCAATTGAAAACTTGTGGATGGAACTCAAGATTAAAGTCCACATGAGACACCCAAAGAACCTAGATAACTTGGAGAAGATCTGCATGGAGGAGTGGGCCAAGATAACTCCAGAGACCTGTGCCGGCCTGATCAGGTCTTATAAAAGACGATTATTAGCTGTAATTGCAAACAAAGGTTATTCCACAAAATATTAAACCTAGGGGTTGAATAATAATTGACCCACACTTTTATGTTTAAAATTTATAAAAATTTAACTGAGCCACAAAACTTTTTGGTTTGTAAGATTTATGCATCTGTTAATAAATCCTGCTCTTGTTTGAAGTTTGAAGGCTCTAACTTATTTGCATCTTATTAAACCTGCTAAATCTGCAGAGGGTTGAATACTACTTGTAGGCACTGCATGTCTAATGTATGTATAACATAGAGATCATTTATTTTTCTTCTTGACTCCTCATGATTCTTCATGCTTCATCAGCTATCTGGTTTTATTGGGCTAATTAATTTGCCGCAGTTCACATTTGCTTCTGTACGATAATGGGCAAATTGCTTTTAATAACCAAATTCTACAATCGTGAAACCATTCACAAATAATTTGCCAATCTCTTCATATAGATTAAGTAATCAGAGGGGCTGACAAACTTCCAATATTTTTGGAGGTTTTTTTTCCTCCAAAGTTGAGTATGCTTTGCATCATTTATCTAGTTATCGGCATCCCTTGCTTATATCCTGATCAAATTATGTTATAAAAAAAAAAAAGAAATGTTTATTTTCTGTCTGTTTTTCAGGCTTACAGGTACCTAAGAGAAGAAGTGAAGATGTTCCAAGGAAAGCCAATTAAGGTTAGATGATAAGAGTTCTTCAAAGCTGTTGTCCAAGATGAGAAAAATATGGCTTCTTTCTTCTCAACACAGTGCCACCCCTCTTCATAGGTTTTCTGTGGAATTGCAGCCTAGCACCATTCTTTTCAGTGCTGCTTTCAGGGCTGTGGAGTCGGTAAGCCAAACCTCTGACTCCTCAATTTCCATGATACCGACTCAAACTCCACCAAAATGGGCTCCGACTCCACAGCCCTTCCTGCTGTAACATGCAAATGCTGCAGACCGGTTGGGCTCAGATTTATGTGGAAAGAAAGCAGCCATGTTTTTCGCCCCATGGACAACCTTTTCTGGAAGGGTTGTCCGGTCACAGATATTGATGGCCATTCACATTGCTAAGATGTTATACGCTCTGGAATAGGAGCTGTTCTGCAGTATCCAGCAGTGACCGCTACACATGAATGGAGCTGGGCAGTGCAATCCTTTCTGTGTGTTTCCATTTGGCCACCGCTTATAACAGCTGATCAGTTGGGGTGCCAGGTGTCTGACCCCCACTGGTTTGATATTGATGACCTATCCTGCAGGATAAATCATCAGTAGCTCGTGACTGGGCAACCCCTTTTATAAAGTGTATATTTCTCATACATGTATAATCCTTGACTGATCTGACACTTGTCTGTTATTCAGGCAAGAATAAAGGCAAAGGCAATCGCGATAAACACCTTTTTGCCAAAGAACGGTTACCGACCTCTGGACATGAACCTTTACACGCAGCAGCGCTATACGACGTCTTTTTACTTACCTCCGGTGTATAGTCCGCAGCAGCAGTTCCCACTCTACAGCCTCATCACTCCGCCGAGCTGGTCTACTGCACACAGCTACCTGGACCCTTCTTTGGTAGGTTCCTTTTTTTTTTTCGTCTCTTCCTCAACTTCTGTTAATGCATTTTGCAATTTATAGGCCTACAGTAAGATCTTTAAATCACACTACAAATTAATGGTCTTCCCTTATTTAATTTTATTTTTGTCTTTAGGTGACACCTTTTCCTAATACTGGATTCATTAATGGGTTTACATCTCCAACTTTCAAGCCAACAGCATCACCTTTGGCATCTCTTCGACCTTACACACCTAGGAACAGGCAAGTGAAATGGATTTCTTGCTAAAATGTGAAGTCTTGATGTACACGGACCTAACTCATGGTGTACTGAGATATCTGGAGCACTATTATAAAGTAGATGCCTGTTTTTAACATTTTTAACTAAAATCACCCGCAGTAATAAAAAGGGTATAATTTGAGACCCTTGAATTTTTTTTCCTTTTTTTTTTTATTATTTTAAAGCTCTGATTTCTTTGAGTGTCATTTTCAATCGAGGTATCGCTATTGACTGAGGACCGCAGTGGATTTGTTCGTCTCCTAGATCTTGAAACCACAACAACAGTATTAAAGTGGACCTGTCACCTGGTCAAAAATGGACACTTTTTGCTGTCATTTAGTTTTTTTGTTTTTTTTTATTACCGTAATTTATTTTTTTATCCGTTGTACAGTTTGACTTTTTTTTCTTTAGTGTAAATTTTTTATTACTCACAGCAGCTTAAAGACTCGCCGCTAGAGAATCCGGTCAGCCATGGCCCCTTTTCAAGACCATAGAGCTTGGCACTAAATAAAAAGGCCCATATCTCTGGAACCATGTGGCAGACCATCGGATTACTCTGCAACCGTGGAAATAAATTGTCCACATTTGACCTGGTGACAAGTCGTCTTTTAAACTTAGAGGGATTCTCTGCAACTTATTCATTGTTGACTTCTCCTTAGATTATGTCCTCAATATCTGATCAATAGGGGTCCAAACCCAATTTATACTTTAATAGGCCATGAGTTGCAGTACCAGAGAGCGGCCACTAGGTCGTTCACACAGTTGTGCAGTTCTGCCTCCCACTACTACTACTTTTTATACATTGATCACCTTGGTTATGTGTCGATCAGGGCAGACATATGGGAAGATTTATTCTATTTTAATATAGATAATTAGACGAGACATCCACCTACACTGCGGAATTTATCACAGCGATTTGTGTTTTTATAATAAATTTGATGCAGCTTGATAAAAGTAGTAGAAACGTTTCACTTTGTTATGGCACTTTTTGGCTGGTGCGTGTTACTCTAAAATATTATGTCCCCCCAAAAATTGGGCCACTTTTAAGAGTCTAGGCAATGAGCCGGAGTTGTCGGACCAAGAAGGTGCAAAAAGAGTGTAAATTTATCACAGAACATGATGTGGCCATTGTGCTGCTACATATTTATTATTATTATTATTTTTTTTTTTTTTTTTAAGTAAATCTCTTCCTCTCCCCCACCTCAATAGTTGTAAAACTGTCCCAATTCCCTGTACTACTATACTATATTTTCTATTAGGATTGCAGTAGTTGGTAAAAGTTCTGTTTGAGCTTTTTACAAGCTGGAAGGTAAAGTGAATAAGTTAAAATAATGGTTATCTGCTTCTATTCTGTGATTAACAATCGCTTCAGTGGACTTGTTTTTTATCAAATACAATTATAGTTACATTTAAAGGGGTATTCTCATCTCCAAGATCATATGCCATTATGTAGTAGGTATAGTACCGTAATAATATTCAAAAATACCTCAAATTAGAAATGTAGTATAGTTCTTCTGATTTGCTATGTCGCTTTCCCCATGTAGGTTCGCTTTCCCCATGTAGGTCATTGCAGTAGCTTGGGTATCCATGGTTACAACCACTCCTGTACTGTAGTGAGTTAGTTTTTATTGGTCGTAGCCATGGATGCCTAAGCTACTGCAATGCCCTACACAATGGGTAAACATAGCAAATCAGAAGAACTGTACATTTCTAATTGGGATTATTTTCTAATATTATTATTATTACACCTACTACATATTCGGTAGGGTCTTGGAGATGGGAATTCCACTTTAACTATCTTTCTGTGACCAGCTATTTCTTTGCACCGCTCTTCTTGCTCACTCCTGTGTACACATTTGTTTTGGTGTGATGAGACGAGGACGCTGATCATTTCTTCCAGATTGATACTTGGTGATTGTGAGACACGGACATACCCTGTAGGTGCTGGCAGGTACCTTGATGCTGCAGATATTTTGGAGCCGGCTTCATGTCACTAACAGCAGGACTGCAATCATTGCTGCTTGTACAGTTGCAGATGTCTTCTGTTAGAAATCGCTTTTCGCCACAATGAAACGGTCAATGGGTATTCTAGGAGTAAGGACGGTGGCATACAGTCATCTAATAGGGGACATTTTCATAGTGTATATACTCTGGACATGGAGGTCAAATGTGATGGAAACCCAACATAAACTGGATTGTCCAGATTAAAAAGAAACGCTGTCCTTGATGGAGCACAGGGCCGGATGTGGAGATGCCGAATTGGAGCCGGCAGTGATGTCTCAGAATTGGGGCATAAGTTGTGTAATTTAGCTCCTTTTTAATGTCTATATTTATAACCGGAAACCCCCTTTATCTTATGGTTGAATATTGCAGGCAGACTGTGTGAATGAGGAAATGAAAAAACATAAATATACTGGTTTGTGGCCATCTTCTTCCAGTACCCAAAGCTGCATCTTCATCAAGCCTATGGGATGTGTCCAACCCAGCATATGATAATGTCTTGCTTCTGACTAAGTATGAGTGTAATTGTTGGGTAGTTGAAGTTTTGTCCCCCTTTTTTTTTTTTTTTTTTCTTTTTTGAGGCGTCGCTTTAAAGCAGCAAGTGGAGAACGGACGAGCTGCTAGTCTATTGGTGTCAGTGAGCTGCTAGTCTGTTGGTGTCACCAGCGGTAACAATGGCAGATGATCATCATGTTAGATACAATACCTGTGATACTTGATGAGGATGGGCATATTGTGTACATAAATGCTGTGTGCTACAAGCCTCTCCTTTGTCTTCTCTTTACTTGCAACTTCTGTATTTAATAATTCTCTAGGAATCCTGGCAAGTCTCACCTTCGACATACAATACCTAGTACTGATAGGGGTACGGCACTTCTTGACGGTCCAACTATCTTCAACTTTACTACTGATAGATTAATCAATGGTGTGCGAGGGCCACCAGCACGACAGCCAGGACAGACTAGAACAAGAATGCCAAATACGGCAACTTTTGTCAAGAGGGATGTCGGTACTGGGCGAGTGGAGCCGACCACTATTGAAACCTCCCCTGGCCTTGGGAGGGGGAGGTGAGTTTGCGTGCGCTGAGACCGCAGATGTCGTATGCGTGTAACTTTAACTAGGAGCTGTCACGTTTGTAACGGATTTTGTATTAATTCTGTAGAAACTTCAATATAACTTCATTGATAAGAAGTTTCCTCTTTTTATTTCTTAGGAAAAATTCTTACGGATACAGAAAGAAAAGGGATGACAAGTTTGTGGTGAGTTGCTGCTTTGTACTTTTTGTAAGTTTCAGTTTATTTGAAGCATGTCGTATCAACATTGGGAGACGTGAGGAACTGCTTACCTTGTGTTGACTGCAACTTCACAGGCGGCATGTCCTGTGTTAGGTAATTGCTTACGTCAGCTGATGATGATACCTGGCAGGCGGCCATTGACGTAACGTTCGCAGCGCCTAGCAACAATTAATGCAGAACTGAAGGACCCTTTTAAATCAGATGATTGTGTATGTTTGTAGGGCGTAATGGGCAAGATTTTGTGACATAACCTATATGTTCCAAAATAAATTGAGATGAACAAAAGAATTTGAAGGACCCTGATACATCGGCCATGTTGGTAGCCCTTGGCTGCCAGACCTGAGCCCTGCGATCCACCTTCTACTTGCCGGCATTCCCGGCACCTCTTCTGTTGAGTTGACGTGGTGTTGCGCCACAACAATGATGTTGAGCCAGGCCTACTAATAGAGAGGTGCTGTGGATGCTGACACACATGTTCATAACAGGGTTCTGGTCATCCTTTGTAGTTTTGGCAAGGCAGAGTGTGTCTGAAACCTATGTACATAAGTAAATTTTGCCTTTTTTGTCCCATTTTCCTCCAGAGAGGTCAGACACAGTCGCCTCCACCCATTAAGCCTCCTTCTCCTAGCTTTGAATTAGGGCTGTCGAGTTTCCCTCCTTTACCCGGTGCTGCTGGCAACTTAAAGCCTGAAGACTTCTTTGAGAGCCGATTGTCTAATTTGGTAATAAGCACATCAAAAGATAAGGTAAAATTTGCTTCTGTGCTGGCAAAATGATTGGGATGTGCTTGGGTGATCTAAGGGTATATTCACACAGTTATTGAAATGCATCTGCTCCACAATCCAAATAAAAAATAATAATTACTTTTTGAACAGTTTTCCTATTTTTTTTTTTTTTTTTTTTTAATTATTATTAGAAAGCCACATTACTGTTCATATCACGACTTTCTTTGTGAGTGTTTTTTCCCGTGAGGTTTCAGAAACCTCTCCAAAACTTCACACTGTCAAGTCAGAAGCCTGCAAAAAAGTGTGTGGGGTGAAGGGGAACTACGTCAAACACTGCTTCAAAAACTGTATTGGGCTATGTGCATAAGGAGTTTTTTGAGGAGTTTTTGGAGCACAATCTGAGCGGAAACTCTCCAAATCTCAAAACGTAGCAGATATGAAAACCTTGCTAAAAAGACAGAGATCACTTGAGAACAAAGTTTTATTTTTCCATCTTAAAAGAACAAAAGCAAAAAATATACCCTGAGGGCAGCACGGTGGCACAGTGGTTAGCATTGCAGCCTTGCAGCGCTGGAGTCCTGGCTTCAAACCCCACCAAGGACAACATCTGCAAAGAGTTTGTATGTTCTCCCCGTGTTTGCGCGGGTTTCCTCCCACATTCCAAAGACATACTGATGGAGAATTTAGATTGTGAGCCCCAATGGGGACAGCGATGACAATGTGTGCAAACTGTAAAGCGCACTGTAAAGGAACTTAAATACTTTTATATAATTTATCAATTTGACAGATGAAATGCATATTAATCCCCAAATACTTTAGTAAATTCTCTGCAAAAACCCAGTTGTAATCAACAAGAAGCAAATGGCTAGTAATTAATTCTAATGCAAATATCATATGAATTATGATCTAGCAAAATAATGCTCATTAAGTGACCCCAATCCCCACGTGTAAAAATCAGATCAGTGGTAATACCCTGATTTGGACATTATATGGCAAAGGTAGAAATCGCGCCAGGAACACCTTGGCAATCTCTTCGTAAGGAGTAGTGATGAGCGAGTATACTCTTTACTCTGGTTTCCCTGAGCACGCTCGGGTCGTCTCCAAGTATTTGGGCGTGTTCGGAGATTTAGTTTTCGTCGCTGTAGCTGCATGATTTGCGACTGCTAGACAGGCTGAGACACGTGGGAATTCCCTAACAAACAGGCAATCTCCACATGTATTCAGGCTGTCAAGCAGCCGACATAAACTAAGTCTACGAGCACACCTAAACTAAGCAGAGACCACCAGAGCAGGATTGGGGAAACCAGAGTAACGGGTATACTTGCTCATCACTAGTAAGGAGCCTTTAAACTTTATGCCCATTATACCCGTTTTGTGGGATCTGCATGCAAGGACCCAACAACCCAAAAGTTTGGCCCTGATTTTTCTCAGAAACTCTGGCTTTTTCAGCATTCTGTGGACACTAGAGACCCTAGAGTCGTTTTGTTGCTGGATGATAAGAAGAGAAGTCATCAGTCTGGGGCTGCTCCTAATTAAGTAATATATATATATATATATATATATATATATATATATATATATATATATATATATATATATATATATATATATATATATATATTTTTATAAAGAAAACAACCCTAGATTGATGATTAGTACATTTTAAAGAGCGTGTAATGAGATTGAAAGTTATTCTCTAGCCGCATGATGGTTCCTGATCACCTGGTCTGACCTCTGGGTCCCCCTGCAATCCTGAAATGCAGCTCTAAATGGAGTGGAGACTGGAGTATATGCGCACCTTCAGTCATTCTCCATAGGTGTGCCAGAGACCGCTAAGAGCAAGTCCTATGGAGGGAGGAGAGGTTTGCATGCTCGACCGGTAGGTGGTTCCAGTGATCAGGAATTATCTTCTGTCCTGTGGTCCGAGAATGACTTCCAGTCTTTGCAGAAGTCCTCTAGAGTGTATGACAATCTTTAGTCTGTCTTCTCTACATCTGCTGTACAGCTGAAGATAATGGGATTTCAGGGTGACACAGCGGCCTTAGGGCCATTACTGATGAGAAATCTCTCCTTTATGACTGTCATCATGCAGGGCTGAACAGTTACGATACGATACACTTTATTGATCCCGTGGGAAATTATAGTAGCGCAGCAGCACAACTTAAATCATAAAAATCATAAAAGAATTACATAGTTGACATGACAGTGGAGTTGACAGAAGAACATTATACATTAGAATAGGACATACACAACGAGTGAACTGAAATGTAGAGAAATAAGTAGACATTCACCTTGGTGGTTTAACCCTATGTATGTGTATAAGCTTTTACTTTAGTTTTGAAGATCATTTATTGCTCCTTTTTTAAGTATTTTTTACCTCTGTGTTTAAAATTCAACCAAGTATTTGACATATACTCTTTGGACTAGTAATGTATGCTTCCCCCCCCTTCTCCTTCAGAATATTAATGTGGATGCAAGTACAAACACTGTCCCCTCTGGAATCCCACGGGAACCATTGCTGCCAATCCCTACTGTTCTGCCAGTGACCTACCAGAGCCCCCCGTCCCCATCACATTCTCCAGAGTAAGTTGTCATACATTTTGTATAAATTTTCAGAAAATTTACAGACATTTTGGCATTTTAAATACAGTAAGGCTGTAGGCAGGGAAGCATGACTCCATCTTCATATTGGAAGGGATTTGTGAAAAAAAAAAAAAAACTTTCCAGTTTACGATTTGCGAAAATCCTACATCTCCTGATAATTTTAAATGATGTTTTGTTTAGTTTTTTTCCCCCTCAGTTATTGCTTGTTGCCTAGTTTACAGCTCACTTACCAGCATATTTTTTTGTCTTGGGACATCTTACCCCGTCAAAGTTACGATCTCTGTTACCACTGTTATCTAGCAGCAGTGGCCAAATACGCGTTGGCTGCAGCCCGGGTGGCGCAATGATGCCACGTGACCGCCATATATTTTGACTCGGTCAGCCCAGAGCCTTACACTGTGTCACACTGACAGAACGTTACTGGGTTAGACCTTATGTGGTTATATTGATGTAAAAATTAGAATTACGTGGGTGTCAATATGGATGACACAAAAATAGGGGTTTTTGTGTACTCACCGTAAAATCCTTTTCTCTGAGCCATTCACCATGGGTGTATGCTGCTGCAACTAGGAGGCTGACATGAAGTGATACAAAGAGAGTTCTCTCCTCCCCTGCAGTATACCCCCTCCTGCTGGCTCTCTGCTAACCAGTTCAGTGCAAAAGCAGTAGGAGATCAATAACATATGAGCGTATAACATGTCATATTATATATGTGAGTATAGCATGTCAGATTATAAAAACAAGCACAAGCTAATAACAGGGTGGGAGCGGTGTCCCCCAATGAATGGCTCGGAGAAAAGGATTTTACGGTGAGTACACAAAAATCCCTATTTCTCCTTCGCCTCATTGGGGGACACAGACCATGGGATGTACCAAAGCAGTCCCTGGTTGGGGACAACATGAGATCAGGCCCTGTGTAACCGCTACTTACAAGTGCGCCACCGTGGTCTGCAGAGTCCGCCTGCCCAGACTCACATCTGTGGAAGTGTGGAAATTATAGTGCTTAAAGGGAACCTGTCACCCCGTTTTTTCAGATTGAGATAAAAATACTGTTAAATAGGGCCTGAGCTGTGCGTTACAATAGTGTATGTAGTGTACCCTGATTCCCCACCTATGCTGCGAAATACATTACCAAAGTCGCCGTTTTCGCCTGTCAATCAGGCTGGTCAGGTGGGCATGGTGACATCGCTGTTTCTTCCCCAGCTTTCCGTTGGTGGCGTAGTGGTGTGCGCATGTCCAAGTGCCGAATCCACTGCGCGCAGGTGAAGAAAAAGCGCGCGATCTGCGCTATTACCCCTGTCATCGGTGGGGGCGGCCATCTTCCTGAGGCCGCGCGTGCGCAGATGGAGTGCTCTGCTGCATGGGGCTTCAGGAAAATGGCCGTGGGATGCCGCACGTGCGCAGATGGAGATCGCGGCGGCCATTTTCCCAAAGCCGAGTTTGCAGACCCGTCCGTGTGCCTCCTACGGACACTAAGCAAGAACTGGGAGCCAGCAGGAGGGTGTATACTGCAGGGGAGGAGAGAACTTTCTTTGTATCACTTAGTGTTAGCCTCCTAGTGGCAGCAGCAGCATACACCACGGTCTGTGTCCCCCAATGGGGTGAAGGAGAAATAACATTTTGAGAACCTATTTTATTGTGAAAAACAAAAAAAAAATAACCTCCTTATCTGGTTTGACCGTATCTATAATAATACTGGCCTTAGTGTGTATTAGAGGGTTTAGGGGTTTTGCTTTTTTATTTATTTTGTTTTTTACTTTTCCCATTTTCAGTGAATCTAAAATAGTTGACGTTCCGCAGAGGGAATCTCCACCTATCGAAAGGATTTCCAACACTCTCAGTACCGCTAGTAAATCCATTCAGGTCAACGGAGCTGCTACAGTGAGTACTTCCAAACCTGCTATGAGTGCATGCAGTGGCGGCCCTCTCTGTATTTCTAGTTCCCTATCTGTTATCTTAAATACTTGATGATTGTATTCATTTTATTTTATTTTTTTTTACTTCACTAGGAATTAAGAAAGCCAAGTTACGCAGAGATTTGCCAGAGAACAAGCAAGGACGGGCCAACATTACAGCCCTCGAAAGAACAGAAGCAAAACTCTACTGTTTGTGTCAAAGAAGAAAGGAAGGTGAATGACACATCGGTAGAAAAAGCCAGAGACACCCCTCCTGCAAAATCAAACCCAGGGCGGCCCAAAGACCAGAGGAGACTATCAGGGCGTAGATCACCTCCACCTCCTCTGGCTATTGGGAAACGTGTAAATAAGGAACCTGGAAGCCCACTAAAATCTCCTCAGTAGAAGGAATAAAGGCCAAAGGGAGACCTACACATCACACATTAGCTGTCATGCCACACCCATGTATTACTGAATGAGTCGCTGGATAAGGCTGTGTAGTTACAGACACTTGTGAGACGACGTTTATATATGTTCTTTCCCTTTGATCAAGTAATGCCAGTATGTACCACTCGACATTTGGATATTGACGTTCAAGTGACTTTTTTTCTTTTCTTCTCCCTTCATTTTTGTCTTTTGTCCGTGTAGCGGACATACCTTATTTTTCCCTTTTTTTTTTTAGAATTAGCATCAAGTGCTACCAAAAAGAAATGGCGACTGAAAACTTTTTTTTTTTAATATATATATACCTTTTTTCCTTTAACGCGTTTTAGGTTTCTGTAGATGCGGATTTTTGATGGTTTAACCGCGCTACTAACGCTTATCCAGCTACACATTTACAGGACACAAAGTTACGTAGTCAGATGTTTCAAAGCACATTGTTCTTAAGAAATGAGAGAACAGAGTTCAAGCACCTACTGCTTTTTATCTCTGCTCCATGTAGGTTTTCATTTGCCCTTTAACCTTTGCAATTTATATTGCTCCTTTTTTATATATATATAATTTTTTTTTCTCTTTCCTTTGGGGCCCCACAGACCCTTTATTGCCATGCTGCACCAGGGGGTAACTACTTAATGACATCTCCCAGTTGCAATGAACTTCTTTTTTTCCGTTTTTTGATGAAAACAAGGGTGGTGATGATGTATTAGAAGTTTTGTTTTCTATATAGCTACATACATATATATATATATATATATATATCTATCTATATAGAACCGTGGGAGATGTCATAACCACCTTGGGAATAAAGGTCTATTGCAGGTTGTACAAATACTTTTTGAAGGACAAGGATGCACTAAATTTAGCACGTTTCTAATAAAGAAGAATCTAAATTATTTTAGTTTTGACATATGTAAAGTTTAAAAAGTATTCAGAGCAGCGAAGTTTACGCTGTAGGGTACAGTTTATTCCAGGCGTGTGTTATCATTTTTTTTTTTTTTTTTTTCCCCCCAACTGCTCCTTTTTATTTCTTGCTGCCAGAAGAGCTTGCAAGATAAAGTTCAGGCAGTAAGATGAATTAAACCGCTTATTTTCTTTATTTTATTTTTCCTTTTTTTTTTTTTTTTTTTTTTTTTTTAAAATATTTCCATCCAATATTTAAAGACTTGAATTTTATTTAAACTTGAAAATGACTTTGCCTTAACTTTTGTATAAGACAGCTTAGATTTAATTAAGTCTGACCCCTCCTGGGTTAGCTTGAGTGATATATAAAAAAAAAAAAAAATTACTTGGTTTCAGTGTGTTTACCTCTGTAATGACTGACCTGAGTAATAACACTGTTGTACAGGAACTAGCAACAGTTTTGTAATATACCTTCAGGATCTCGAACATTTGATCTTTTTCTTTTTTTTTTCTTTTTTTTTTTTTTCCTTTTTATTTTAATTTTTTTTTTTCCAAATTTGTTGAAATGTAAATGCAAATAGTCAATACTGTATTAAATATGTGCACTTGGAAGTGTGTGCTTTGCTTGTACAGTTGTAAATAATCAGAACATTTAAAAAAAAAAAAAAAAGGTACCCTACGAAAAAAATGCTAAAAAATTGTTGATATATTATAAATGTTGCTGTTAAGCTGGATGTAGATAAACTAAATGTTGTGGTTTTGCATATTTTTTCATCTAATTTTTTTTTCTTTCTTTTTTTTTTAACTGGGTGTGTTGAACTGACTTTGCCTATTCACTGCAAAAGGGAGATTGCTAGAGTCTTATCTTGAAAGTAAAACCCTCATCTATTTCATTATTCATCTTCACCACCATTAAGTAAGACCATTTTGTATCTTGTGATTGCATAACCCTCTAGTAGATCCAGAAATACTCTGAATCCTGTTCCTTTTTTTTTCTTTTTCTTTTTTTATCCTTACAAAGCATGCTGCAAAAAATGAACCCATCGAACCACACAGATACTCGGAACCAATAATAATGGTGGACTACATATTGGTTTATCATCCTATGATTTTTCACTTCTCCCCCCTGTCTTAATGTTAATAAATAAGCAGCAATCACTGAGATACTTAAGTGTTTAGGTTGTGCCAGTCATGACACCATCCAGAAACGTGTCGGGTGTACATAACACACACTACAAATGGTGACCTGTGCACAAAAGTTTTCCAGACTTATTATATTTTTCACCCCTCCCCCACTCCTGCAGAGTTTACTGGGGAAACATTATTTTGCTGAACTGGCTTGGCTCTTGGTCGATTTTTTTTTTTTTTTTTTTTTTTTTTTTAATTCCCCCCCCCCCCAAATGGTTGAAAGTCTGTTTTTATATGGGGGGCAGTGCTTCACAAAGTTTTAGCTTAAAAAATATATAGTATTATGTATGTGCGCCCCCCTATAATTGCAACACTAAGTTCTATACCATAGTTAATATTTAGCTGTTGCAAAAGTGCTCTTTTTATGGTTGAAATGGCTTCTTCATAAGCAAGAGGGGAAATCCGGGTATAAATTCTCCTTTGGTAAGGGGATGACATACTTTTTTTTTTTTTTTTTTTTGCTTACATTCCCAAGAGTTTACTGCATGCAGTACTTTCGAAGAAAATCGCTTTTGTCATTTGCAAAAGTTTTAATTTATACATCATTTTCAGTTTATTTTTTTATTTATTTTTTTTTTGTTCTCTTCCTGGATGTGCATTTTTAATCCCTAATGCAATGCAAAGCCCGAATTTTGTTTTGTTATTATTATTTGGAAGCAGACGGCCACTGTACAGCATTACGATGATGATCGTTTGGTTTTCAGGTGTATCTAGCGACAGCTGAGCAAAGTGGTGCATATCTGTTTGCCTCCCGCTCTTCAGCAATTTGCGTTGTGAACCTTTTACACTGACAGCTGCAGGACGTTCACTTGAATTTGTGCAACTGTATTTACATGAAATAGAAACATCTGAGGGTTTTTCACTTTTGTCCTATTTCTTCCATTAAGACTGGAATCAAGCATAACTGTAAAGTATTGGTAATTTAATTTTTTTTTGTGACATACAATGTAAAAATTTAAAAAATGTCTAATTTGAAAAAAAAAATGTAGGTTATGAAAAAAATAAAGATTTAGGCACTGTTATGTTTTCTTTTTTTTCCCCCCATTTTAATAAAGCTCTTTGTTTTCGTTAATGACCTTTCTTGGTGAATACCAATATTCTGCATATTCACGCTTCTCACCTATCGGTCATAAAATGTATCATGTGTTAAAGGTGTAGTCTGGTAACGCAAAAAAAAAAATCTCCAAATCCTCTTAGTCATACGTTTATATATTCTTAAGTTGAAATTGTTAAAACTCTTTATTCCCTCCCAAAATTCCAGGTTGCTTAAGTTTTATTTTTTACATGACACAAGCAATTTTTAAAACAAATGTTAATAGATAATTTCATTTATGATTCACTTTACCAAATTTCCATGTGGTCAGGATTTGGGAGGTCACATGCCAACTAGACTCACTCCGCCTTACTCCACACAACTGAATTGAGCGAGGCGGAGCATGTTTATTTGGATCGTGGCCAGAAGTAGGGAAATAGCTTATTTGCTGTCATATAACCGCCTGCTCTAGCCGCAGGAGAATCTCTACATGTTGTAAAAATTCAGACATCTGTTGTGACATAGTGACTGCAGACTTTCTTCAGAAGACAACACAACTTGTTTAAGTCAGTAGTTAAAGTAACATAGTAACATAGTTAGTAAGGCCGAAAAAAGACATTTGTCCATCCAGTTCAGCCTATATTCCATCATAATAAATAAATACCCAGATCTACGTCCTTCTACAGAACCTAATAATTGTATGATACAATATTGTTCTGCTCCAGGAAGACATCCAGGCCTCTCTTGAACCCCTCGACTGAGTTCGCCATCACCACCTCCTCAGGCAAGCAATTCCAGATTCTCACTGCCCTAACAGTAAAGAATCCTCTTCTATGTTGGTGGAAAAACCTTCTCTCCTCCAGACGCAAAGAATGCCCCCTTGTGCCCGTCACCTTCCTTGGTATAAACAGATCCTCAGCGAGATATTTGTATTGTCCCCTTATATACTTATACATGGTTATTAGATCGCCCCTCAGTCGTCTTTTTTCTAGACTAAATAATCCTAATTTCGCTAATCTATCTGGGTATTGTAGTTCTCCCATCCCCTTTATTAATTTTGTTGCCCTCCTTTGTACTCTCTCTAGTTCCATTATATCCTTCCTGAGCACCGGTGCCCAAAACTGGACACAGTACTCCATGTGCGGTCTAACTAGGGATTTGTACAGAGGCAGTATAATGCTCTCATCATGTGTATCCAGACCTCTTTTAATGCACCCCATGATCCTGTTTGCCTTGGCAGCTGCTGCCTGGCACTGGCTGCTCCAGGTAAGTTTATCATTAACTAGGATCCCCAAGTCCTTCTCCCTGTCAGATTTACCCAGTGGTTTCCCGTTCAGTGTGTAATGGTGATATTGATTCCCTCTTCCCATGTGTATAACCTTACATTTATCATTGTTAAACCTCATCTGCCACCTTTCAGCCCAAGTTTCCAACTTATCCAGATCCATCTGTAGCAGAATACTATCTTCTCTTGTATTAACTGCTTTACATAGTTTTGTATCATCTGCAAATATCGATATTTTACTGTGTAAACCTTCTACCAGATCATTAATGAATATGTTGAAGAGAACAGGTCCCAATACTGACCCCTGCGGTACCCCACTGGTCACAGCGACCCAGTTAGAGACTATACCATTTATAACCACCCTCTGCTTTCTATCACTAAGCCAGTTACTAACCCATTTACACACATTTTCCCCCAGACCAAGCATTCTCATTTTGTGTACCATAGTAACACAAAAGATGCTTTTTCTCTTCCTTATAAATATGAAAAAAGAACTGCGGCAGCACTCACCAGATTGCGTAGATCAAACCTTTATTGAAGGTAAAAAATCCATCATGACGTGTTCACGGCTCGGGGGAGTGCGGACATAGTGACTGTTGTCTTCCCCTGCTCACTTCCACTATGTCCGCACTCCCCTGAGCCGTGAACACGTCATGATGGATTTTTTACCTTCAATAAAGGTTTGATCTACGCAATCTGGTGAGTGCTGCCGCAGTTCTTCTTTTTTCATATTTATACTGGATTGTTTGTTTTTTCGTATGCGAGCACCTCCAGTTACTGAAGCCCTACACCCACAAGTGACTGTGTTCTTACCAGTACGTTACATTCAGGCTGTGCAGCAATACTTTTTTCTCTTCATTGATTGCTTTTTCTCTTCCTGTCTTCTGCAATAAACATTCTGTCAAATTTTCAAATCAGTGAGGGATCATATTACAGCTAATTTCTGTAAAACTAAGGGGAAAGAAGGCAATACACAACCACTTATCCTAATACTTCACCTAAAATGTAATATCTCCTACGCCTCAATGGGGGACACAGGACCATGGGTGTTATGCTGCTGCCACTAGGAGGACACTAAGTGAACACAGAAAGATTAACTCCTCTGCAGTATAAACCCTCTCACTGGCTGGGATTCAACCAGTTCTTGCTTAGTGTCTGTAGGAGTCACTTGGGTCTGTATCAGACCCCAACGTTTTTATGTTAAATTTTTCCCGTAAGTTTTTATTTTTTAATTAAAGGGAACCTGTCACCCCCAAAATCGAAGATGAGCTAAGCCCACCAGCTTCAGGAGCTTATCTACAGCATTCTATAATGCTGTAGATAAGCCCCCGATGTATCCTGAAAGATGAGAAAAAGAGGTTCTATTGTACTCACCCAGGGGCGTTCCCGCTGTGGATGACGTCCTCATCTTGTCTTCACTCTCCGGCGCAGACGTACTTTGTCTGCCCTGTTGAGGGCAGAGCAAAGTACTGCAGTGCGCAGATGCTGGGCCTCTGACCTTTCCCTGCGCACTGCAGTACTTTGCTCTGCCCTCAACAGGGCAGACAAAGTGCGCCGGAGCCGCAGCATGAAGACAAGAAGAGGAAGTCATCGTAAGAAGATGGGAGGTCCCGGACCAGACCGCGACACCCATTGTACTGGGACCGCCCCTGGGTGAGTATAATCTAACCTCTTTTTCTCATCTTTCAGGTAACATCAGGGGCTTACCTACAGCATTACAGAATGCTGTAGATAAGCCCCTGATGCCGGTGGGTTTAGCTCACCTTTTGATTTTGGGGGTGACAAGTTCCATTTAACGGAGTGCAGGGGGCGACTGATTCCTTTCTAGGGTCTGTTCTCCCTCGAACCATCAACAGGCGAGAACGTGGAGTATATCCCCCCCCCGTACCCTCTCCTGCGATGATTGGGGTACGCCTAATCTCATCTTGGAGTGATGGTTCCTTCATGGTCCCGATCTCCCCACCCCTGAAAGATGGCGAGCACATGGAGTTTTTCCCCCTCCATGTTCCTCTCTGGGCCCGAGAAGAACCCGCAGCTGGATGGACAGAGGGCCCCCCACCCAATGGCGTTACTGCAGCCCCGTGACCACTGGCAAAGATGGATGCAGGGTCCTCTCCATCCCCAACTATAGCGAGGATGGATTGAGCTCATACCCTTAGTAAGAGAGGAGGCACTGCACAACTACAGCTCTGCTACATCACCTCCGTGATTATGAGCCTCCTTGAGCTTCCCTTCGAGATGGATGGTCCCTGGGGAGAGGAGCTGCTGGCCCGTTGCCAGCAGCAGTCGATCGTTGTTCCGTCGCAGTCCCTTTCTTCCCAGCCGGTGCGCATCGCCGGCAGGCTCCATAATTTTAACCCCTGGCTTTTAGCTGGACTAGGCCGCAATTTACATGGCACTGCCGGAGTTCCGCCCACATTCCTGGCTCTTGTCCTGAATGAGCGGCACCCTGCTGATGTTGGGGGCCATGCTTTTTTAGCCCATTGCGGTGGGACCACGCTGATAGCTCCGCAATGCGACAGGACTGCAGAACATCCTGTGACTTTCAGACCACCGACTCCTTCCCTGGGGACACAGGCACAGGACCTTGGGTAAGCTGCATCAGCCTCTTGAAGAGAGCTTAACCCCTTATCTGCACCTATAGCCCACACTCTGCCTTTAACTCTCTGGCACACACTATGTCTCAATCTAAGTAAGCCAAAAGCGTTAACAAAAAACTTTACCTCGTGCCACTTGCAATACTGCCTTGCCTCTTGCTCACAATACTCCGTTATGCACGGATTGTGACTCGGCCTGTGTGCAGCTGCCGCCAACGCCACCTCCGACCCTGCTGAGCCTAGTCCACCTGAGTGGGTTGCTTCCCTGTTACGATCTATGGCTTCCTTGGCCAAGGCAATAGACTCTCCGGGGACCCTCTCTAAGTCAGAACGTCACTTTATTGACCGTGGAGGACTCTGGCGATGGTAGGGAATTGTCCACCAGGGAGCGTAATCAGTCATATGGAGCTCAGGTCTCCAGAAAAAGGACCCATGTCGCTTCCCCCAATCACGCTCGTGCTTCGGAATCTGCAAGCTCAATTTCTTTCTCCCCTTCTGACGGTCGCAGCGCACATGACTCTGAATACGAGTCTGATGCGTCTTTAGTCCAGGATTCCTCGACTTGTCAAGAGACGCTTGATTCACTCATTGAGGCGGTCAATAAGACCCTGAGGGTGGACGAGGAATCCATATCCACTCCGGAACACGTGGTGTCTTTTAAGAAGACTAAAAAGTATTTGCCAATCATCCTGAGTTTATGGACATTGTCCAGAAACAGTGACCGACCAGATAAACGGTTTATGGGCCAAAAGCCTATCAAGTCCAAATATCCTTTTGCCCCGGATTGAATGAGAGATTGGCTACAGTCCCCCTCAATGGCTCCTTCCATATCACGTCTCGCATCCAGAACACTCTTATCTTTGACGGATCCGCAGTCAAAAACCCCACTGACCTGTCAAATTGACTACCTGGCTCGCTCTGTCTTCGAGGCTTCAGGAGCGGCACAATTTCCATCCTTCACCGCGACTTGGGTGGCTAAGGCTATGGTCGCTTGGGCAGAGTTATTAACCATCCACGACTGCAATCGTCCCCTGGAGAAGGCAAACCTCGCTAGTCAGATAGCTCAAGCAGGGGACTTCGTAGTTAATGCTTTGATAGATGCGGCCAATTGCGCTGCACAGGCAGCTGCAAATGCAGTCTCCATCAGAAGGGCCCTGTCTTTTGGGATTGGCGGGCAGACTCTGCTTCCAAAAAATTGTTGACCTCTTTGCCTTTCCAAGCTGGTCACTTATTTGGAGAGAAACTGGACCAAATCATTTCTGATGCTACCAGAGGAAAGACTAAATTTCTTCCTCTACAAGGGCCTACCTGGCCGTTTTGGAATCAACAACAGCCTTGGTCCCGGCCTTTCGCAACAACTCCAGTTGGTCCTCTACAACCTTCTCTTCTGGATAAGGACGGTCTCCGTGTAGAGACAGAGGTTCCCAGGTCTCATACAGACCTAACCGTACCTGGAAATCCAGACCGAGGATGTCTGGATCTAAGGGGAACAGATAGTAACATAGTAAGGCCGAAAAAAGATATTTGTCCATCCAGTTCAGCCTATATTCCATCATAATAAATCCCCAGATCTACGTCCTTCTACAGAACCTAATAATTGTATGATACAATATTGTTCTGCTCCAGGAAGACATCCAGGCCTCTCTTGAACCCCTCGACTGAGTTTGCCATCACCACCTCCTCAGGCAAGCAATTCCAGATTCTCACTGCCCTAACAGTAAAGAATCCTCTTCTATGTTGGTGGAAAAACCTTCTCTCCTCCAGACGCAAACAATGCCCCCTTGTGCCCGCCACCTTCCTTGGTATAAACAGATCCTCAGTGAGATATTTGTATTGTCCCCTTATATACTTATACATGGTTATTAGATCGCCCCTCAGTCATCTTTTTTCTAGACTAAATAATCCTAATTTCGCTAATCTATCCAGGTATTAGATCTTCTACACAGTGACTCGCGGTGACATCTGGCGGACACCGACAAAGTAGGTGGCCGCTTACTTTCATTCCTTCAGGCCTGGCTCCCGGATACAAAATAGTTTTCTTCTCCCCCGACACGTTTTTTCCGGTCTCACAAAACAAGGACAACGGCCTTTCTTCAGGCCGTACAGGCACTACGAAGGGACGTCATTATTTCGGTTCCTCAGGACCAAAGGTTCAAGGGGTTTTACTCGAACCTATTTGTGGACCCAAAGGAGGATGGATATCTGCGGCCTCTACTGGACCTAAAGCTGTTAAACAAGTTTGTCAAGGTTCAACGCTTCAGAATGGAATCTCTCCGCTCTGTTGTCACGTCCATGGTAAAAGGAGAGTTCCTAGCATCCATAGACATCACGGATGCTTACCTTCACATCCCAATTTTTCCTTTCCATCAACAGTTCCTACGCTTCGCATTCCGTGAGGAACGCCTCCAGTTTGTGGCCTTACCACCGCCCCCAGAGTCTTCACCAAGGTCATGGCAGCTGTCATGGCCATTCATCACGCTCGGGGAGTGGTGGTACTTCCGTATCTACATGACCTACTGATCAAAGGCCCGTTCCATCCAGCTTGCGAGGAGTCCATCGGTATCACGGTGGATACTCTTTCTCGCCTGAGCTGGAAAATAAACTTCAAAATGTCTTCTCCAGTACCGGCTCAGCGAATTTCCTTCTTGGGAATGATCCTGGACACTTCCTGCGGGTTGGTCATAATCCCTCCAGAAAAGGCCTTGGCCTTACATCGGGGAGCACAGAGTTTTTCCCGCCCAGCCCCTCTCTATTGGTTTCAGTATAGGCATTCTCGGAAAAATGGTAGCAGTGATGGAAGCGGTTCTGTTCGCACAGTTCCATCTCTGCCCTCTGCAACATGCGCTGCTGTTGGCCTGGGACAGGAACCCATTCTCTCGACCGTCGGTTCCGTCTGTCTCAGCGAGTCAGTCAGACCCTCAGGTGGTGGACGCTGAGGTCCTTCCTGAACCAAGGGAACTCCTTTCTCCCGGTACGCTGGTTGGTGGTGATCACTGACGCCAGCCTTCTGGGCTGGGGTGCAGTTTTCAACCACCACACGGCACAGGGTCGTTGGTCAACTCGAGAGTCGCGTCTCCCCATCAATATCTTGGAGATACGAGCGATCAGACTAGTGTTACTCAGTTTTTACCATCTCGCAGGTCACCCCATTAGGATCCAATCCGACAGCGGTGGCATATATCAACCGCCTAAGGGGAACCCGCAGCAGGACGGCCATGCACGGTGAGTCACATCCTCCTCTGGTCAAGAGCAACCATTTGCCCATCTTGGCGATCCACATCCAGGGTGTAGAGAATTGGGAGGTGGACTTTCTCAGTCGCCAGGGACTCGCCTCGGTAGAGTTGTCTCCTCATCCGGAAGTAATTCAGATTTGTCGTCGCTGGGTGACTCCGGATGTGGATCTCAAGGCTAAACAACAAGGTTCCCCAGTTCATTGCCCGATAACTCGACCCACGTGTCATAGGAGCAGATGCCTTGGTTCTGCCGTGGCATCAATTCCAGCTCCTGTACATTTTTCCCCCTCTCCCTTTGCTCCCAATGGTCATGAAGAAAATCAGAGCAGAGGGGGTACCAGTGATCCTAGTAGCTCCGGACTGGCCGCGCCGGGCATGGTACACGGAACTAGTTCAACTGGTCACCGACATCCCCTGGCGGCTACCAGATCGCATGGATCTACTCTCACAGGGCCCGATTTACCACCAGAACTCCGGGGCCCTGTCTTTGACGGCGTGGCCTTTGAATCCTGGGTTTTACCCAAGCTGGATTCTCTCCTAAAGTGTCCTCCACCATGATTAGTGCTAGGAAGCCCGTGTCCATGCGCATTTATCATCGCACCTGGCGAATCTTCTCATGGTGCAACGCCCATGGACGATCTCTGGTGTTCTCCATCCCTTCCATATTTGAATTCCTCCAATCAGGATTAGAGTCGGGTCTCGCGCTTAGTTCGCTCAAAGGACAAGTGTCAGCATTGTCCGTTCTATTCCAACACAAGATTGCCACCAGTTTACTGGTAAAGATGTTCATTCAGGGAGTTTCCCGTGGCACCTCCCTATAAAATGCCGTTGGATTCATGGGATCTTAAACTGGTTCTCGGAGTTCTTCAGGAGGCTCCTTTCGAACCACTGCAGGACGTCTCTCTAACCTTTCTTTCCTGGAAGGTGTTTTTTCTAGGGGCGATTACGTCAATCAGACAAGTGTTGGAGTTGGCAGCTCTATCCTGCCAACCCCCATTCCTAAACTTTCATCAAGATAAGGCAGTCTTGAGGACGTCCCACTCTTTCCTGTCCAAAGTAGTTTCCTCTTTTAACCTATGAGGAGATTGTTTTGCCTTCATTCTGTCCGGCACCAGTCCATCATATTGAGAAAGCTCTTCACACTCTTGATGTGGTGAGGGTTCTTCGACGGTACATCTCTTGTACGGCTCCCTTCCGCAAGTCCCAGAGGGGCATAGGAAGGGTCTAGCCACTTCAAAGGCCACACTAGCCAAGTGGATTCGCTTGGCTATTCAGGAGTCCTACCGTGTAAGGGGCACTTCTGTCCCAGCAGGGATTAAGGTGCATTCTACTCGGTTAGTGGGCGCCTCTTGGGCCAATCGGCACCAGGCATCAGCACAACAGGTCTGCAAAGCTGCGACTTGGTCCAGCTTGTATACTTTTACAAAACACTCCCACATTCATTCTCAATCTTCTGCAGACGCTGCCCTTGGCAGACGCAAGCGGCAGTACCTCAGCTGTAAGTCAATGGTACATTGGGTATTAGCAGTTGTTACTCCCCACCCAGGGACTGCTTTAGGACATCCCATGGTCCTGTGTCCCCCAATGAGGCGTAGGAGAAATAGGAATTTTTGTGTACTCACTGTAAAATCCTTTTCTCGGAGCCAATCATTGGGGGACACAGCACCTACCCTATTAGCCAATTGGCTTGTTGTTACTTCTTCGGTGTTTACATAGTTTGTCTTTTGTTTAATACTCTACTGCTTTGTTACCGGACAGGTTGAATCTCAGCGAGAGGTTGTATACTGCAGAGGAGGAGTTAATCTTTGTGTTCACTTAGTATCCTCCTAGTGGCAGCAGCATAACACCCATGGTCCTGTGTCCCCCAATGATTGGCTCAGAGAAAAGGATTTTATGGTGAGTACACAAAAATCCCTATATTGTGATTACAATCAAATATGAAATAATAAAGTGCAATAAATCACATAGAGGGTGTGAGTGCATATCAGATTTCTCAAAACTGGTAAGAAAATTATTTATTTTACTCAAATATTAATTCCACAGTCCTTAACCGACATTATCGTCACTGTCCCCATTTGAGTTCACAATAGAACATACAAACTACTTGCAGATGTTGTCCTTGGGATATGAACCCTGGGCCCCAGCTGAGCCACCGTGATGCCCATATAATTTTGGAGCCACAAAGCAAACTGTCTTTTCTCTGGGGAGAAAATCAGGCTGATTATTCCAAACACTGAGCAGGACTGGTGGAAGGAAGGCCTCACCCTTACCTGAACTAAATACAGAAACCTGAAGCTAATCCCCTCAACCCCCCCCCCCCCCGCCCCCCCCAATAAAAACAAAAAACAAAACTGGAGCACAAGTTCGCATGCATGCAAAACAGGAGCATGTTCACACTGGCCATCAGACAAAAGCCAAGACAGAAGCGAAATGAGCAAATACCCTGCTGTGCAAGTAAAAGCAATAGGATACTTAGGATCTGCATCTTTTGAGTGTGTATTATAACAATTAATTGAAAGGGTGTGTTCAAAATAATAGCAGTGTGGAGTTCAATTAGTGAGGTCAATCATTCTGTGAAGAAACAGGTGTGAGTCAGGTGGCCCTTATCTATAGGTGAAGCCAGGACATGTTGTACATGCCTTTCTCCTTGAAAGTCTAAGAAATATGGGTAATTTGAGACATTGTTCAGAAGAACTGCGTACTTTGATTAAAAAGCTCATTGGAGAGGGCAAAAACTTATAAAGAAGTGCCGACAATGATCGGCTGTTCAGCTAAAATGATCTCCAAAGCTTTAAAATGGAAAGCCAAACCGGAGAGATGTGGAAGAAACTGAAGATTACCATTCTATTGGATGGACGAATCGCCAGAATGGCAAAGGCTCAGCCAATGATCAGTCTTGAGTTACCTGTGAGAACAGTGACAGGAGACCTCTATGTGACTCTAATCTCTCAGCAAGAAGTCCTCGCAAAGTCCCACTGTTAAAAAAAAGATGTACTGAAGCAGATACAATATGCCAAAGAACACATCAACTGGTCTAAAGAGAAATGGAGAAATAGTTTATGGACTGGTGAAAGTAGAACTGTTTTTTTTGGGGGGGGTATTTTTGCGTCCAAGGGCCGCAGACAGTTCATCAGACAACCCCAAAACTCTGCATTGAAGTCACAGTACACTGTAAAACACGGTGAATCATGGTGATGCCAACATCATGGTATGGGCATGCTTCTCTTACTATGGTGCTGGACCTATTTACCGCATACCAGAGATCATGGACCAGTTTGCATATATTAAAATATTTGAAGAGGTCATATTGCCTTATACTAAAGAGGATATGCCATTGAAATGGGTGTTTCAACAATACAACGACCCTAAACACGCCAGTAAACGAGCAAAATCTTGGTTCAAGTTCAACAAAATTGAGGTTATGGAGCGGCCAGCTCAATCCTTGGACCTTAATCCAATAGAACACTTGTGGGGTGACACAAAAAAAATACTGTTTCTGAGCAAAGCCAACAAATGCCAAAGAATCGGGGGATGTAGCCAAGGCATCCTGGGCTGGAATAACAGGTGACAGGAGAAAGAAGTTGGTTGACTCTATGCAACATAGATGTGAAGCCATTCCAAAAAACTGGGTAAGAACTAAATGTTAGGTTAGTGATTCGGAGGAATGATAAATCCTCAAAAAATAGTACATGGTGTCTGCACTTGTCTTTACAAGCTCACAATATTTTTATTTATTTTTTTTAAGAACAGCCCAATGTTAATTTTTTTCTGTTAAGTAATTAAAATTACATTTTCCTTCACATTTTGAATTATAAAAGAGTGTGCAGTGTTCCCAATACATGGAAATAATTATAAAGATTCTGTGATGAACTCGTGTTACGTTATGTGATTTACATGCACAGGTATTTGTTCATTTTGCTTCTGTCTTGGCTTTTGTCTGTTTGATGGCCAGCGTGAACATTCTCCAATTTTGCATGCATGCTAACTTGTACTCAAGTTCATTTTTTCTGGTTTAGTAGCATGTCCAATTTATTTTTCGGCCTGCATGAACCTTTAATCTTTGAGAAGTTCTTTAAAGAGCCTTGATAATCTTTGATTTCATTCCTACTAGTGTCGCTGCGTGCCCTTAATAACAGCTCTATATTCGGTTCACATATTCTACATGCACACATCCAATTCACTTTTTACATTTGTGAGAAGCAGATCGCTTTTCTTGTATATTATATCTTTTTAAAAACTGAATATGGTAAACCAAACTTTTTTATTTATTTTTTAATCCATTGACTTACCAACTTGTTTTTCTTATCTGTGAAAATGGATGGAAAACTGGAGTACAAAGTATTTTTGATTCTTGTTTTTAGTAAATTAATGAGTGATGCGCCTTAGTGAATTAGGTTCATCTTACAACTGCCTTTGGTGTGTCTGCCAGAAATGTTACTCAACCCAGGTGTATCATGTATGAGTAGCACACACCTAGCTGTTTATAAACAGATTTGTGTATGTATCAATTAAGCTATGGGGTCCATTTGTTGTCTATTTAAAGAAAAAAAAAAAAGCCAACACCAAGAAGTCTACAATGGATGTGTGAATGTAGCCTACCCATTATGTCCAGACAGAATCCGCCTTTTCTTCTGGATGGGGGGGAACTGATGATTGCCTGGTACCATAGTAGACAACTGAGTCTCAGTGAACAAGAAATTTTTGTCTAATTCTGTAGTCTACCATAGACAATTGTACCACTTTTGTATCGGCGGGTCAGAATACAGCCTCTCAGCCAATGATTGATTCCTTGCATTGGGCAATGCAGAAGTAATTCATTCCCTGAGGTTGGGTTTGACCAGCTGTATGGAAAATCTGGCCAGTCACGTCCACAAATTGCAGATGTGAATGGCTCCAAGTGCGTGTTCGCATTGTGGACAGGTGCGGGAAGAGACTGCTAATGCAGACACTAGAGTGCATGCTGCATTTTTTTTTTCATTTTCACTGGCTATAAATGGTGCATGTGTGGTCCTTCATGGATGTGGACCGTAAATATTTGTTTGAAGGAGCCCTTCTATTGTGCCAATGTATGAACTGCACATACTTGGTTTGATATTTAAGAAGTCCGTATTGAATATTTTGGCTCAGAATATCATAAGCAATAACATTGGGGCATGTGTATCAATATTGTCCTAAGCCTTCCACCCAAATATATATTAGACTAATGTTGGCAGACGTGCCAATATCGATGGGTTTGACCAACGCTGTTTGAGGGTTTAAGCTAACCGATTGTAGGGGGAGACGTCGATTGCTTGGTTCTGAAAAGAAAACATGTCTGGTGTTAGAGTAGGTTGATAGATTTGTTGAATATTTAGATTACGAGGCCCATACACAATACAAGGCTTCTAGCCCAATGATGGTTTTGCCAGCAGTTATCCCTGCCAACTCTCCATACAGAAGGTCTCTCGCTTTGCCAAACTCTTGTGTTCTTTATGAGAAATTCACTGACAGACTCCTGACTACAACTCATCTCCCCAAGAACAAAAGGATTGCTTGTCCAAAATTGTGCAGGCCGACTCCTCTCCCCTGAAATCTGTTGGGGGCAGGACCTGGTATCGGCAGGTTTGGTGGACATTAGTGTAATGGGGGGGCTTTAGTTTACACCACCCATATGTTGTCTTACTTTGTGCTTGAAATTTGCCCAAAAATTTAGATGCAGAAAGGGTTTAAAACACATTGCAAGAGTATTCTGGAGAATTTAGCAATCTCCGCTGATGTAAGAAGTAGGTACAATCTAAGATGTCTTGTGATGTTCGTCCTTCGTTTTCGAAGATGACCATCACTTCAGGGTTAGAAGAGGGTTAGAAGAGAATTAGTAGTTATGGGTCCGGAGGTGGCTGGTGAGTCCAATCCGGGCCCTGAAGGTTCGCCCACATACTTGACAGAAGGAAGTAGAAGTGGTCAGTACACCAGATTCTACTTGTGCCTTGCATACAGCACGCTTTTTGCGTCAAATATTTTCCTATCTTCAGCTGCACGTGCTCCCAAGGTGATCCTGCCCGGCCAACCTGGACGATCCAGGGCAAGCTCTTTCCATTCATTGGTGTTGACTTCCAGATTTGCGAGAGACACCTTAAGGCAGTCTTTTTAGTGCTTCTTCTGCCCACAACTGCTCGCTTTCCTTGACACAGTTCTCCGTACAGCAGTTGTTTCGGTAGTCGGCTGTCAGGCATTCTGACCACATGTCCAGCCCACCTGGCTTGGACTTTCAGCAGGAGAGTGTAAACACTGCAGAGCCCAGTTTGTTCCAGAATTGCCGTGTCTGGGACATTGTCTTGCCACCTGATGTGGAGGAGTCTGCGGAGGCAACTCATGTGGAAATAATTAAGCGGTTTAGCATGCCTGCTGTACACTGTCCAGGTCTTGCTAGCATAGAGAAGTGTGGTGAGGACCACCGCGCAGTAGACCTTCAGCTTGGTGGTAAGGCTGAGTCCCCTTCGTTCCCAGACGTTCTTACGCAGTCTCCCGAAGGCGACACTGGCTTTGGCGATTCTGTTATTAACTTCAGCGTCTATGGCTACTTCACGGGAAAGTGTGCTGCCTAAGTAACATAGTAACATAGTAAGGCCGAAAAAAGACATTTGTCCATCCAGTTCAGCCTATATTCCATCATAATAAATCCCCAGATCTACGTCCTTCTACAGAACCTAATTGTATGATACAATATTGTTCTGCTCCAGGAAGACATCCAGGCCTCTCTTGAACCCCTCGACTGAGTTCGCCATCACCACCTCCTCAGACAAGCAATTCCAGATTCTCACTGCCCTAACAGTAAAGAATCCTCTTCTATGTTGGTGGAAAAACCTTCTCTCCTCCAGACGCAAAGAATGCCCCCTTGTGCCCGTCACCTTCCTTGGTATAAACAGATCCTCAGCGAGATATTTGTATTGTCCCCTTATATACTTATACATGGTTATTAGATCGCCCCTCAGTCGTCTTTTTTCTAGACTAAATAATCCTAATTTCGCTAATCTATCTGGGTATTGTAGTTCTCCCATCCCCTTTATTAATTTTGTTGCCCTCCTTTGTACTCTCTCTAGTTCCATTATATCCTTCCTGAGCACCGGTGCCCAAAACTGGACACAGTACTCCATGTGCGGTCTAACTAGGGATTTGTACAGAGGCAGTATAATGCTCTCATCATGTGTATCCAGACCTCTTTTAATGCACCCCATGATCCTGTTTGCCTTGGCAGCTGCTGCCTGGCACTGGCTGCTCCAGGTAAGTTTATCATTAACTAGGATCCCCAAGTCCTTCTCCCTGTCAGATTTACCCAGTGGTTTCCCGTTCAGTGTGTAATGGTGATATTGATTCCTTCTTCCCATGTGTATAACCTTACATTTATCATTGTTAAACCTCATCTGCCACCTTTCAGCCCAAGTTTCCAACTTATCCAGATCCATCTGTAGCAGAATACTATCTTCTCTTGTATTAACTGCTTTACATAGTTTTGTATCATCTGCAAATATCGATATTTTACTGTGTAAACCTTCTACCAGATCATTAATGAATATGTTGAAGAGAACAGGTCCCAATACTGACCCCTGCGGTACCCCACTGGTCACAGCGACCCAGTTAGAGACTATACCATTTATAACCACCCTCTGCTTTCTATCACTAAGCCAGTTACTAACCCATTTACACACAATTTCCCCCAGACCAAGCATTCTCATTTTGTGTACCAACCTCTTGTGCGGCACGGTATCAAACGCTTTGGAAAAATCGAGATATACCACGTCCAATGACTCACCGTGGTCCAGCCTATAGCTTACCTCTTCATAAAAACTGATTAGATTGGTTTGACAGGAGCGATTTCTCATAAACCCATGCTGATATGGAGTTAAACAGTTATTCTCATTTAGATAATCCAGAATAACATCCCTCAGAAACCCTTCAAATATTTTACCAACAATAGAGGTTAGACTTACTGGCCTATAATTTCCAGGTTCACTTTTAGAGCCCTTTTTGAATATTGGCACCACATTTGCTATGCGCCAATCCTGCGGAACAGACCCTGTCGCTATAGAGTCCCTAAAAATAAGAAATAATGGTTTATCTATTACATTACTTAGTTCTCTTAAGGTACCGTCACACTAGACGATATCGCTAGCGATCCGTGACGTTGCAGCGTCCTCGCTAGTGATATCGTCCAGTGTGACAGGCAGCAGCGATCAGGCCCCTGCTGTGCTGTCGCTGGTCGGGGAAGAAAGTCCAGAACTTTATTTCGTCGCTGGACTCCCCGTAGACATCGCTGAATCGGCGTGTGTGACACCGATTCAGCGATGTCTTCACTGGTAACCAGGGTAAACATCGGGTAACTAAGCGCAGGGCCGCGCTTAGTAACCCAATGTTTACCCTGGTTACCATCCTAAAAGTAAAAAAAAAACAAACAGTACATACTTACCTACAGCTGTCTGTCCTCCAGCGCTGTGCTCTGCACTCCTCCTGCACTGGCTGTGAGCGTCGGTCAGCCGGAAAGCAGAGCGGTGACGTCACCGCTCTGCTTTCCGGCCGCTGTGCTCACAGTCAGTACAGGAGGAGTGCAGAGCACAGCGCTGGAGGACAGACGGCTGTAGGTAAGTATGTACTGTTTGTTTTTTTTTTACTTTTAGGATGGTAACCAGGGTAAACATCGGGTTACTAAGCGCGGCCCTGCGCTTAGTTACCCGATGTTTACCCTGGTTACCGGCATCGTTGGTCCCTGGAGAGCGGTCTGTGTGACAGCTCTCCAGCGACCAAACAGCGACGCTGCAGCGATCCGGATCGTTGTCGGTATCGCTGCAGCGTCGCTTAATGTGAAGGGGCCTTTAGTACTCGTGGGTGTATGCCATCCGGACCCGGAGATTTATCTATTTTAATCTTATTTAGCCGGTTTCGCACCTCTTCTTGGGTTAGATTGGTGACCCTTAATATAGGGTTTTCATTGTTTCTTGGGATTTCACCTAGCATTTCATTTTCCACCGTGAATACCGTGGAGAAGAAGGTGTTTAATATGTTAGCTTTTTCCTCGTCATCTACAACCATTCTTTCCTCACTATTTTTTAAGGGGCCTACATTTTCAGTTTTTATTCTTTTACTATTGATATAGTTGAAGAACAGTTTGGGATTAGTTTTACTCTCCTTAGCAATGTGCTTCTCTGTTTCCTTTTTGGCAGCTTTAATTAGTTTTTTAGATAAAGTATTTTTCTCCCTATAGTTTTTTAGAGCTTCAATGGTGCCATCCTGCTTTAGTAGTGCAAATGCTTTATTTTTACTGTTAATTGCTTGTCTTACTTCTTTGTTTAGCCACATTGGGTTTTTCCTATTTCTAGTCCTTTTATTCCCACAAGGTATAAACCGCTTACACTGCCTATTTAGGATGTTCTTAAACATTTCCCATTTATTATCTGTATTCTTATTTCTGAGGATATTGTCCCAGTCTACCAGCTTAAGGGCATCTCTAAGCTGGTCAAACTTTGCCTTCCTAAAGTTCAGTGTTTTTGTGACTCCCTGACAAGTCCCCCTAGTGAAAGACAGGTGAAACTGTACAATATTGTGGTCGCTATTTCCTAGATGCCCGACCACCTGCAGATTTGTTATTCTGTCAGGTCTATTAGATAGTATTAGGTCTAAAAGTGCTGCTCCTCTGGTTGGATTCTGCACCAATTGTGAAAGATAATTTTTCTTGGTTATTAGCAGAAACCTGTTGCCTTTATGGGTTTCACAGGTTTCTGTTTCCCAGTTAATATCCGGGTAGTTAAAGTCCCCCATAACCAGGACCTCATTATGGGTTGCAGCTTCATCTATCTGCTTTAGAAGTAGACTTTCCATGGTTTCTGTTATATTTGGGGGTTTGTAACAGACCCCAATGAGAATTTTGTTACCATTTTTCCCTCCATGAATTTCGACCCATATGGACTCGACATCCTCATTTCCTTCGCTAATATCCTCCCTTAAAGTGGACTTTAGACAAGACTTTACATAGAGACAAACCCCTCCTCCTCTCCGATTTTTACGATCCTTTCTAAACAGACTGTAACCCTGTAAGTTAACTGCCCAGTCATAGCTTTCATCTAACCATGTCTCGGTTATTCCCACTATGTCAAAGTTACCTGTAGATATTTCTGCTTCTAGTTCTTCCATCTTGTTTGTCAGGCTTCTGGCGTTTGCGAGCATGCAGTTTAGAGGATTTTGTTTTGTTCCAATCTCCTCGCTGTGGATTGTTTTAGAAATGTTCTTACCTCCCTTCTGAGTATGTTTTCCTGGATCTTCTTTGTTCAAGTCTAATGTTTTTCTTCCCGTCCCCTCTTCTTCTAGTTTAACACCCTCCTGATGAGTGTAGCGAGTCTTCTGGCGAATGTGTTTTTCCCAGGTTTGTTGAGGTGTAGTCCGTCTCTGGCGAGGAGTCCATCGTACAAGTAATTCACACCGTGGTCCAGGAATCCGAATCCTTGTTGTCTGCACCATCGTCTTAGCCAGTTGTTTGCATCAAGGATCCTGTTCCATCTCCTGGTGCCATGCCCGTCTACTGGAAGGATAGAAGAAAAAACTACCTGTGCATCCAGTTCCTTTACTTTCTTCCCCAACTCTTCAAAGTCTTTGCAGATTGTCGGTAGGTCCTTCCTTGCCGTGTCATTGGTGCCAACATGTATCAGAAGAAATGGGTGGACGTCCTTGGAGCTGAAGAGCTTTGGTATCCTATCGGTCACATCCTTGATCATCGCACCTGGAAGGCAGCATACTTCTCTTGCAGTTATGTCCGGTCTGCAGATGGCTGCTTCTGTGCCTCTCAGTAGTGAGTCTCCCACCACCACCACTCTTCGTTGCTTCTTGGCTCTACTTTTTGCTGTCACTTGTTGCTGTGTGCCCTTTTCTTTTTTGCTTGCTGGTATTGCTTCATCCTTAGGTGTGCCATCTTCATCCTCTACAAAGAATTGATATCGGTTCTTCAGTTGTGTGGTTGGTGATTTCTCCATGGTCTTCTTGCTTCTTTTGGTCACATGCTTCCACTCATCTGCTTTTGGAGGTTCTCTGACACTTTTTTCACCTTCTGTGACCAGTAGAGATGCTTCTGTTCTGTCTAGAAAGTCTTCATTCTCTTTGATGAGTTTCAAAGTTGCTATTCTTTCTTCCAGACCCCGCACCTTTTCTTCTAAAAGGGCCACTAGTCTACACTTCTGACAGGTGAAATTTGATTCTTCTTCTGGTCGATCTGTGAACATGTAGCACATGCTGCAGCTCACCATGTAGGTTGTCACATCTGCCATGTTGCCTCTAGATCCTGCTGACTTGCTGTGTGTTTTCCTTCTTGTGTAATCTACTCAGCCAAGCTCTCTTGCATTAATGTCCTACAGGCAAAAATTTGCGCGCCGTAAGGCGCGTTGTTTGGTGATTCTTTCCAAGCAGCTGGTCCCGGCTGTACCCAACGATCTTCTAGCTTAGGGAGACTCTTCGCTTTTCCCAGAAGGCACCTGGAATATGCAAATTAGCCTCCTCAAGCTTGAATCCCTGGTTTCAAGTAGGTGAAGTTATCGACTGCTTTGAGGTTTTGCTCCTTTACCGTGATACGTGGCTCCTTGTACAGTTTTCCTGGAACCGGTCGGTTGATACATGACTTCAGTTTTTCTAATGTTGTTCTCGAGACCAAAACTGTCGCAGTCCATTTCATGCTGCATCTGCTGTTCCATGCTAGCGTTAAGTGCACAGTCATCAGCAAATAGTAATTCATGGATAAGTCTCATGCACTTTCGTAACCGCCTTCAGGCGTTTTGGGTTGAATAGCTTGCCATCAGTCCTGTACCTAACCTGGATTCCATCTTCACAGTTGTTAAAGGCATCACTTAACATTGCAGAGAACAGCATACTGAACAGGGTTGGAGCAAGCACACAGCCTTGTTTTACGCCGTTTGTTACTGGGAAAGCCTCAGATACGTCTCCATCGTTCAGAACCTTCACCATGATGCCGTCATGGAACTGCCGGATGACAGATGAACTTGCTCGGGCAGCCGAATTTTGCCATGATCTTCCACAGGCCGTCTCTACTGACTGTGTCAAAGGCCTTGGTCAAATCAACAAAAGTGACATAAAGGTCACGGTGTTGCTCCTAGCACTTTTCCTGAAGTTGACGTGCTGAAAAGACCATATCTACTGTTCCACGTTTAGCACGGAAACCACACTGGCTTTTGGGTAATTGTCCTTGCTCAAGGTGATGTAAAAGGCGGTTGAGCAAGAGACGAGCCAATATCTTGCCTGCAGTGGACAGAAGGGAGATGCCTCGATGGTTGTCACAAGATTGGTTGTCTTGTATATGTGAATTATGCTGGCATCTTTCATCTGTTGTGGAACCTGTTCCTTTGTCCACATATATTAGATCTTTTCAAGAAACGAATTGAGATACAAGATGTCTTGTATAATAAAAGCCATAGGCCTACTGATCTTCAGAGCTGTGTTATTTATGAAAGCAAAGTGTCAGCCATTACATCTCACACTGGTAATGCTGTTCATGTAAAATTAACCCAGGAGGCAGATACTCGGGGAGATCTACGTCCTCCCATAGGTTTTAGCTCCTTTACATACTAAGAAAATATTGCTTACTCTAGATTATGATGTGGGATCGCAGATTTTTAGGTATCATGTTATTCAGCTTCCTATATGGCTATATAAACTGTTTAGGAAGGGTCATCCTACTGACAGGATCCCTTTAATTAAGTTCCCCCTCTAATGATGAGTTTGCTCCTCTGCTATGCTCCAATCTACACTGCAAAACGTACATGTGAGCTACTGAAAATAGAAAATACAAAACCTACCATTATCCATGCTTTAATCATAAGGGTGAAAACTGCAATATAAAGGTGTTTTTTTTTTTGCAGAATTGTATTCAATATTTAATAAAGACAATTTTAGTAATATTTTAAAGAGTAAAAGTGTCCTTTTTTTTCCCTTGTTTCTACAGACTGTTTAGTATTGTAGTACAGTCCCACTCACTTGAAGCGAGATGAGCTTCAGTACCAGTCGCAGCCTGTGGGTAGATGTGGAGCAGTTTTGTAGGACTGGACAGCCCGATGGCTACGTTACAGCGCTATTTCTTGGTTCTAGGGCTCCCCCAACAGGTCATAATTTCAGGAATTATTTAGGAATTGACAAGTCATGTAATCATAGTCCCAAAAAGAAATAGACCTACCTAATAATTGACTTTCAGTCCTTACTCTAGTATAAACCTTATACAAAGCTGGAGTAACGCCCCCAAGTAAAACATACATTTTTATTGAGTGAACAAAGAAATAAAAAGTCAAGTAACACAAATAAGTATGCCATGATTCACTGCCAAATGACTCAAAACCATGTATTCGTTAAATAATGGAAGATACAGGTAAATACGTGCTCAGATATCCCTAATTAGGGCAACAGGCACTTAAATATCCAATGTTTGAGTAGGAACAGATGTATACATCTACAATAGAGCAGAAAGGGAATCTTCCATAACACAAGCGCATGCATATGTGCAGTCACACAGAATCACAACAAGACGGCAACATAACAAGTATGCTCAGTGAGTTACATAAATGTGGATACAGCCTGTGTGGACCTAAAGAACACCCTGATGTGTGTTTTGCATATGGCTTCTTGAGGGGTCACCTTATCATGTGACAGCTCCCTCAAGTCTCGGAGTGACTTGGGCTCATTTATATCCCCACCCAGACTTGCAAACATATCGTTCTCAGCACTAGTCCCAGCCATGGGAGATGGAAGCGTTGCTCAACCCAGACACCGATTGCTCTACAGTATTGTCCCTTATTTAAAAGCAGACTCTAGGGGCTATTGGTCCAAATATCCCTGGACCCTCATCATTTGGAGATGATAGCAGACCGGATTCTCTGGCAGACCTTGACATTCTCCAGCAGTCAATACCCACAAGAAATGACATATTACTATTTGCAAATCAAGTGGTGTCCGAATGTAAACAGGAATTTGCTCTTTTTGTACCAAACTTTCCTCCATTTCAGCCAGAGTTGACACGTTATCTCAATTCGTTTCTTGAAAAGATCTATGTCTGTCAGGGTGCATTTCACCACTGACACCTGGACGAGCAAAGATTCGACAAGGGCATTACATCTCGCTGACTGGGCACTGTGTGACTCTTGAGGCTGTGTGGGCAGGTGGGCAAGGGGCTGTCCCACAAGTCTTGGAATCCCCAAGGCTTGCGGGGCAAACCTCTGTATCTGAAACCCTCCACTGCTTCTGCCTCCTCTACTTCCTCTAGGAACCCACCTGCGCCCTTACCGCAGTCAGGCAGTGTTTAAATTAATATGCTTTGGTGATCGCAGTCACAGCTCAAGAGTTGTGGACAGCGTTCCAAGCCAAGTTAGAGCAATGGTTGTCTCCACTGAACCTGGAGCCATGGAAGCCCGTGTGCGATAACGTTGCAAATCTGGTTGCGGCTATACACTGAAGCAACCTCACACACGTGCCTTGCATGGCTAATATATTCAACCTGGTGGTGGTGAAAGCACGGTCGCTGTGTGTTCACTTACGCTGTTCTCACCCCGCAGGTCATCGACTTGCATCACTACAGAGGTCTTTCGGCCTATCAATTAACATGTGATGTGCCGACACGGTAGAATTCCACCCTCCACATGTTACCACGACTAGCAGCAGTGATGAGCCTGGTGCAATATGTCCATTTTCATAGCCTAGGCCAACGTAGTACAGATGTAGTACACTGCAAATAATGCTTGCAAAGTGAGTACAGATGAAGGACCTCTGCATTCTTCTGCACAGCTTTGAATTGGCTGCTATGATGGTTAGTAGTGATGAGTGAGTATACTCGTTGCTCGGGTCGTCTCAGAGTATTTGTTCTCGGAGATTTCGTTTTTGTAGATGCAGCTGCATGATTTAGTATACTCGTTGCTCGGGTCGTCTCAGAGTATTTGTTCTCGGAGATTTCGTTTTTGTAGATGCAGCTGCATGATTTACAGCTGCTAAACAGCTTGAATACATGTGGGGATTCCATAGCAACCAGGCAACCCCCACATGTACTCAGGTTGGCTAGCAGCTGTAAATCATGCAGCTGCTTTGACAAAAAATAAATCTCCAAGCATTAACAAGTGCTCGGGAAAAACCAAGCAATGAGTATACTCTCTCATCACTAATGGTTAGCGCTGATGATGCAGTCATTAGCATCATAATTACGGTTAGCTACAGTGGAGCACACGTTAAATAGTCTGCGGGAGGAGGTGTTGGTCTCAGGAAAGCTTGAAAGCAGAGGAGGATGCGGAAGCAATAACGATATCTCTAAGTTCCGGACTGTTTGCACAGGCGGGTGCCATGGGAGAGTGGATTACAGTGATCGGTGGGGGATCTTGGTACCAGACAAACTGTTAGTGAAGGTGCAGGAGCCAAGGAATAAATGGAGGAGGAAGAGGTGATTGGTGCAGAACAGTCAGGAGATGAAGATCTCTGTTGTCCGTGGTTGTCTGGAGGGCACAGAGGAAGACGGCTTGAGTTTTACCCAGCCACAAACACATCATGGACTTGGACATCATCGATGCGTCCGACACATGAGCGACTTCTTGCTGCACTATCAGCATCATGATGCCCATATTGTTGGGATTAGAAATAGTGCTGACTACTGTGTTGCCGCTCTGTAAGATCCATGGTACAAGAGTAAATTTTGGCAGATACTTCCCCCCCATGGAAAGGGACGAGCGCATGCTGGACTATCAAAACACGCTTGTAGACAATCTTAAGAGTGATTTTCTCCAAGACAGTAGTGAGTCAAACAGAGTGCATCTTATTTATAGACTTCCAAACCTGAGAACACCGAGTCGTCAATACAAAAACATTAGCAGCAGCACTGTAAATGGCAGAAGCAATTTCTGTGACCAGCCGGTGCACCAACAGAAAAGAGTACAAGTCTGACACGTTGTGAATGAGTGGAGAGGATGGTGCAGGAGTATCTCGAGCTCAATATCAATGCCATCAGGGGTAATTTGGACCCTTTTACATTTTGGTCTTCAAAAATGGAAGAGTGGCCTGTGTTTGCCTGTCACACCTTGGAGGACTTGTCATGCCTGGCAGCCAGTGTTCTCTCAGAACGTGTCTTCAGTGCTGCTGGTGTTGTCCTGATGGATAAGCGCATCCTGAAAGTGTAGACTGCCTAACTTTCATCAAGATGAGTTTTGCACCCTAGATGAAGACTGTGCAGACTAGGTAATGGTGTAGTTTTTAATGTGCTGCATTGATCTCATGTTATTGCAGTCTGTGACACTCTTGTCGTGGCTTCTGTGCCTGCTGTTGCTACTGTTGCTTATGTTATTAACAATTTTTTGAAATGTGGAGTCTCCAAGTTGGGCCTCCATCTGGTAGGTTGTCTCTAGTGGAAGGGGTGTTAGAGGCCTATTATACTATTTCTACTCTGATAAAATTGATGCCATTTTAGTGGTGTGCGCCAATAAGTTTTGGAAATGTGGAGACTCCAAGTTGGATCTCCTCCATTTGTTGCCTGTACCAGTAGGGCTCCCAGACCAGCAGGCCTGCACTTACTTTCAGTCAACTACCTGTGTTGCTATCCTTAAATGTTTATAACAATAGTAGTCTATGAAACTGATGTTCGTGGCACCTGAGTGTGGCTGAGCAAATATCCAGTTTGAGCTGTTGCATCTGGTATCATGGCTCCCAGCACACCAGGTATACACCGGTCCCTCACCCACCTCTTAATTTGAACTTAAATTCAAAGCTGTAAATGCAGACCCAGATCCTGCCTCATAAATGGCCCATGCCTGACTGCTGCTCTGCTATTATAAAATTTCTACTGTGGGTCAATTGATGCCACTTTTACTGGTGTCTTCCCCTAATTTTTGGAAATGTTTGGACTCCAAGTTGGGTCTTCTTCATGTGTGTTGCCTGAATTTGACATGGTTCTCAGCGCACCAGGCATTCACCTGTTACTGATTAATGGTTCAGCTATAAATGCTGGTCTCAGTCCTGTCCCATGCATCCATGCTGCTCAGTTATACTATGTGTACTTTGGATCAATTGATGCCACTCTTCCTGGTGACTGTCCAGCTATTTTGGCAGCTTTTTAGCGTCCCTGAAGGTGTTTTGTATGTGTTTGGTTTTGCCCCCCATTGAATCCAATGGGGTTCAGTTGTGTTCGACGGACAGTTCAACGAAATCAAACCGAGCCTTAAAAGGTTTGCTCATCTTTAGTCCTGGTTTCTGGCATGGTGGACACTTTTTGAGTGACCATTCTGGTGATAGTAGGGGAGCACAGTGGCCCAGTGGTTAGCACTGTTGCTTTGCAGTGCTGGAGTCCTGAGTTCAAATCCCACCAAGAACAACATCTGCAAGGAGTTTGTCTGTTCTCCCCGTGTTTGCATGGTTTTCCCCCAGACTCTCTGATTTCCTCCCACACTCCAAAGATGTACCAATAGATTGTGAGCCCTAATGGGGACAGTGATGATGATGTCTGTAAAGTGCTGTGGAATTAATGGCAATGTGTGAGTACAGTAAGTAGTAGAACTGTAGTATCAGAATATCTATAAAGCTCAGAACAAGTTCTGCTGTAACATACAGTTAGGTCCATATATATTTGGACAGAGACAACATTTTTCTAATTTTGGTTATAGACATTACCACAATTAATTTTAAACAAAACAATTCAGATGCAGTTGAAGTTCAGACTTTCAGCTTTCATTTGAGGGTATGCACATTAAAATTGGATGAAGGGTTTAGGAGTTTCAGCTCCTTAACATGTGCCACCCTGTTTTTAAAGGGACCAAAAGTAATTGGACAGATTCAATAATTTTAAATAAAATGTTCATTTTTAGTACTTGGTTGAAAACCCTTTGTTGGCAATGACTGCCTGAAGTCTTGAACTCATGGACATCACCAGACGATGTGTTTCCTCCTTTTTGATGCTCTGCCAGGCCTTCACTGCGGTGGTTTTCAGTTGCTGATTGTTTGTGGGCCTTTCTGTCTGAAGATTAGTCTTTAACAAGTGAAATGCATGCTCAATTGGGTTGAGATCTGGTGACTGACTTGGCCATTCGGGAATATTCCACTTCTTTGCTTTAATAAACTCCTGGGTTGCTTTGGCTTTATGTTTTGGGTCATTGTCCATCTGTAGTATGAAACGACAACCAATCAGTTTGGCTGCATTTGGCTGGACCTGAGCACACAATATGTCTCTGTATACCTCAGAATTAATTCGGCTGCTTCTGTCCTGTGTCACATCATCAATAAACACAAGTGACCCAGTGCCACTGGCAGCCATGCATGCCCAAGCCATCACACTGCCTCCGCCGTGTTTTACAGATGATGTGGTATGCTTTGGATCATGAGCTGTACCACGCCTTCGCCATACTTTTCTCTTTCCATCATTCTGGTAGAGGTTGATCTTGGTTTCATCTGTCCAAAGAATGTTCTTCCAGAACTGTGCTGGCTTTTTTAGATGTTTTTTAGCAAAGTCCAGTCCAGCCTTTTTATTCTTGATGCTTATGAGTGGCTTGCACCGTGCAGTGAACCCTCTGTAGTTACTTTCATGCAGTCTTCTCTTTATGGTAGATTTGGATATTGATACGCCGACCTCCTGGAGAGTGTTGGTCACTTGGTTGGCTGTTGTGAAGGGGTTTCTCTTCACCATGGAGATTATTCTGCGATCATCCACCACTGTTGTCTTCTGTGGGCGCCAGGTCTTTTTGCATTGATGAGTTCACCAGTGCTTTCTTTCTTTCTCAGGATGTACCAAACTGTAGATTTTGCCTCTCCTAATATTGTAGCAATTTCTCGGATGGGTTTTTTCTGTTTTCGCAGCTTAAGAATGGCTTGTTTCACCTGCATGGAGAGCTCCTTTGACCGCACGTTTACTTCACAGCAAAACCTTCCAAATGCAAGCACCACACCTAAAATCAACTCCAGGCCTTTTATCTGCTTAATTGAGAATGACATAACGAAGGGATTGCCCACACCTGTCCATGAAATAGCCTTGGAGTCAATTGTCCAATTACTTTTGGTCCCTTTAAAAACAGGGTGGCACATGTTAAGGAGCTGAAACTCCTAAACCCTTCATCCAATTTTAATGTGGATACCCTCAAATGAAAGCTGAAAGTCTGAACTTCAACAGCATCTGAATTGTTTTGTTTAAAATTCATTGTGGTAATGTCTATAACCAAAATTAGAAAAATGTTGTCTCTGTCCAAATATATATGGACCTAACTGTATTCTGCCATCAGTGTTGTTCTGGATTGTAGACAGCTATCACTGTATTTCCATATAAAGTTAACCAATAACCATGTATTTGAACAAGCACACCACTCCAGACAATTGATGCTAGTGATCTCTAGCCCATCGATTTGTACACAAATACTAAGGAAATCCTGAAAACATGACCTGTTGTGGGGTCTTGAGGACTGGAGTTGAGAAACACTGGGCTAGAGAGAGCTGACTGGTAAGTTAGGAGTTAACTCCTCTTTTGGAATGTAACGACTGGGCCAGGGACTGGTTAGGCATTGATGTCAACTTCTATGGAATCTAGCTCTACACTACAAAACCTAAAAGCCCCCATTGCAATAGAATGACTAAAGCAATTTAATAACCTGAGAATACCTCTAATGCCATGTTCAGATGGCTATATTTTAGATTGGTATGCGGTTTGTGTAACGGACAGGACACCAATAATAACCTTTGGGCAAGTGCACACCATGGATTTTCCAAATGGACCAAATCAGAGAATGCACTGATTTTGTTGATTTTACGGACCCAGTGTAATGAGTGCAGTAGTAGGCCATGCGGATGAGCACGCTATACTGAGGACCTTCCAAACACAATTACCATAGACCTGAAATGCTGTTGTGTGGCTGAGGCCTTTGTTGCATGTAAAACAGGAGTGGAAAGACAGGTTCCACAGTGATAGTAAAGGACATTTTTCATGTCATACATTGGGTGTTTTTAGGAGTTAGTAAAACTGTCCAAAATGATGTAATTGGTGTACAATGAGTGGCTGACGTCTGTATTTTCACGCTAAAAATTGTGTGACCAACTGGTGAGTGTCGTATGAGCATGGCCTGCTGACACCATGTCTTCAAATTTGATAATAGTATGAAAGAAAGTCCAGTGCTCTCTGCAGAGCAAACATGTTTTTACCTTGGGCACCAGATAGAGATGTGGGTGGACACGGGGCCGCAGTGTGCTGCTGATTAATAATCTTCTGCAGTAACCTGAGATTGGCACAGACCACACAGCGACGTCAGCACGTTTATCTATATTTTCCACCGGCTTCTAACATTGACGGATGATGTGAAAACACTGGAAGCAAACATCCTCCCGTCGTCCTGTATGGAGCTCCGTTCTCAGGACTTACTAACAGAACATGTCAACTTAGGTGTTCGGGCTAATTGGATTTGTCTTGAAAAACATGATTAACAAGTCATCTTTTCCATACTGAAGGGGACCTGATAACACTAGGAAGCAGCCCTAGTAACTGGTTATTTGCAGCACTGGCCTGTGTACGTCAGTATGGCAGTGACAAACTAAGGCTATGTGCACACTAAGTTTTCCCGAGACGGTCAAAAACTATGACATTTTCAAGTGTAAACTTCTTCAGGAAACTTCCTTCTGTTATTTTCTTAAGTTTTTTTTTCACGATTTCCTGAAATGTTTTCTCTGAACGTGATAAAAAATGTTTCCCTTTTTTTTGTGGTCAATTTTCTAACATTTTTTTAAGTCCATTTTGAAGAGCAAAACACACATATTTTTAGGAGTTAAAGACACCTTGGAAACATTTACAAAATCTCCAAAGAAAAACACCCTTCCAGTTTTAAGTGTGGCGCCCCTGAGGGTCCAGTCACCACAGAGGTACTGCACCTCAGCCAGTACCTGGCTTCCCAGTACCCACACACCAGCACCCAACACTAGACCTCTCCAGGCCAGGGAGGGAGTAGGTAGAAGGTATGGGTGGCGAAAGTGGAGAAGCTTAATGAAGTGACCGTTGGAGGAGTGAGTTCAGTTGGTGGAAGGGACTGGAGGAGTGAGGAGCGAGGAGCTCGTCCCAAGACTAGAGAAGAGTGAGAAGAGACAGAAGGGGTCCTAGGGGCACGGGAAGTGAATAATCCACCCATGACGCCCGAATCTACTCCGACTGTAGTCGGGTGGAGGGACCAGGTCGCAGTAGGGGACCAGCGCCAGACTAGTGAAGAGACTGCAGGACTCAGCTAGCAAACCAAAGGCTGTGGTGACTGTATGTACAACAGCCAAATCTGCACACATTCGCTGAAAAGGCAGCCAGATAGGATCAAGGGGACCAAGAGAACGTCGCCCGACAAGATCCGAGGCTGCTGGCTTGGGTCACTGTGTGAGGCGCAGGGCAGGAGAGGCGGGAGCCAGCGCAGTGAGACGGCCAGAGAAGGAACATAAGAAGAGGGTTCTGGCATAGTGTACCCCAAATTATCTGAGGGCTGGCTGGACCACCGACCTGGAGGACACAGCACCCCAGCTGGGGATTATACCTGAAATACCGTGAGTAAAAGTGTGAAGACTGCACCTTGTAGTGTCCTCAGATTTATTTACTGTGTCACCTGCCCTGCACTACAACCATTACCATCACCTTTAACACTATAACTGCCCTGGGGCCTAGCTCTACTCGTGGAGAGCCGTACCAACTCTGCTGCATCACCAACTGCCCCAGCGGATCTGAACTGCAGCGTCGGCCATCTTATTGCCGAACACCACGAGTGGCGTCACGAACTAATCCCCTATAAACTTTATGCCACTTTAATTTCACTTTTATTGGACACCCATCGCCAAGGACTGGGTCACTGCTGCCGTGACAACCCCCTTAAGAACCGTTGTGCAGACCTGCAGGTCACACCTGGAATCGATGTCTATGCCCCTACGTTATCCTGCTCTCAGATTACAAAAAACCTGCTCACAAATTCCCTTTAACTCAGCAGCATCTCTCAATGTGGAAGTCAGAGGCACTGAATAAAACCTTTTAAGTTGCAAGGAAGGTTTCAGTTGTTAAAAGGCTATTCTGGCTCTGATAACTTCCTCATAAATAAACAAGAAAATTTGTACTTAAGCTGGAGATTATAACGGGGTTATTTCAGCTCCAATGACATCAAGTCCACAGATACTTCCCGGGAAGGGTGCATAAATGTCAGCTTTCATGTACCTGTCTTATTCTTGTGAATAAGACAGGCGCAATATCTGCCGATCATTCATGCGTCCCATCAGGCATATGTAGTTTTGATGTCATTGGTGCTGGAAAAATCTTTTAAAAAAGGGAAATAAGAACTCTGATTGGTAAGGCTGCAATACCATTACTATGTACAAAAGGAAAAAAAAAAGAGCATGAACCGCACATCCCAAAATCATACGTTGATCTAAAGCCGCTAGGCAAAAATTTATATACTGAACATGAGGTTTTCAGTTTAACATTCTGATCAGACTGTATGAAGCCCACTGCCACTTCACGGCAAACCTCGTAGTGGGTCCTATCGCCCTAACGGAGCGCAGCCGTGCGGCGACCACCGCCACAGCGGCCACGCACCAGCAGGGAATACGGCCTGTTGCCCCACAGCACCCATGCTGCGAGACTGAGTCCCCATGACTCCAGACCGCGCCGCTCCACCAGCACAAAGCCACAGCAACAATGGCCGCCACACAGCACCAGCACCAAAATGAAAGGAGCACTGAAACTCACCTTCCTCCAGCTCTTCAGTGAGAGCCAAAATGGGCTAGACCCCTTACTTTGCAGCCTCCTGCTAATGCTTTTTGTACAAAGCATGTTCTTGTCTCTTTCTTGGACCAGCACTCCTCCCATTTGGCACAGGTGATGTTAATTAGCAGGAGACTGCATAGTAAGGGGTCTAGCCCATTTTGGCTCTCACTGAAGAGCTGGAGGAAGGTGAGTTTCAATGCTCCTTTCATTTTGGTGTTGGTGCTGTGTGGCGGCCATTGTTGCTGTGGCTTTGTGCTGGTGGGGTGACGCAGGCTGGAGTCATGGGGGCTCAGTCTCGCAGCATGGGTGCTGTGGGGCAGCAGGCCGTCCACCCTGCTGGTGCATGGCTGCTGTGGTGGTGGTCGCCGCACGGCTCAGCTCCGTTAGGGCGGTAGGACCCACTACGAGGTTTGCCGTGAAGTGGCAGTGGGCTTCATACAGTCTGATCAGAATATTAAACTGAAAACCTCATGTTCAGTATATAAATTTTTGCCTAGCGGCTTTAGATCAACGTATGATTTTGGGATGTGCGGTTCATGCTCTTTTTTTTCTTTTTGTATAAATACCATTACTGTGCCACCCTCTTACTCAGCTGTCATGGATCTGGCACTGGGTGCTGCGTTCTCCATCTCCCGGCCGCCGATCCTTCTGCGCCTCTATGACCTCACTCTCACAAGTAATGGGCCACAATCTGAACATTCAGATAGTTGTTATTTTCAAAACTTCACATTATTGTCATTCACCACTGCTGCAAATCGAGCTCTATACATCTGTCATTCATCGCTGGTTTAACTCTGTGCCAGCTCAGGCACTGGACATTGCTGCAAATTCAACTCTGCTACATGGCTGTCAACTCTGCTATATTCCTGTGCCAGTTCTGCTATTAAAAACTTATCTCATAACTGAGACATTTTGCTATTTTGCCATTATTTCTTCACTTTCAAAACAGCAAACCTTTTACTGTGCCTATGAAAATGGATAATTTTTGGATGGTTTGTGAAAAAGCCATTACTTCTTCATTTTTCCAGCCAAACGTGCTGCTGATTACATAATAGGGATAGTTTTGGGACATCCTTTAAAAAAAATACATTCCTTCTCATTCCAAAAAGCAAACCTATTGTTGCTCCCATAAAAGGATAATTTTTGGACCACTGATTGCTTGTTCTGTTTGTGCCACCTGTGTCTAAGCACCAGCATAGCAGTTGTCCGTTCCTCAAAAGTGATACATTTTTAACCATTTTTACATTTTAGAAAGCAGAAAACTTTTGTCAGTGCAGTGTGTGAGTTCCAACCAGTTATCAAAGTTTACCCATTATCATATATGATATGAATTACATATATGAATGTTTACCCATTATCATATATGAAATGTCTTTTGGACATTGCTAAGGCTGTGCTTGAAAGGGGTTGGATGCAGCTGTAGGAGACTACAGAGTGTTACACACATTGTTTCAGGGCAATCAAAAGCTTTGCAATATTGCGATTCGCTGAAAATTGAATTTCTGGGCCTAATTTTAAGAATTTTTTAAATTTTCCTTCATCTCTAATTAGTACATTTTAAAGTTAGCATTCCAAACATATTTAAACAAGCTTTTATATGGCTGGACAACACCTTTAAATATTTGACAAATAGAAGTCCAAAAATTGAGACTTATCGGGGGAATGTGCGCTTTTCTATATTCGTAGGCCCCATTATTAATATTCCATACAATGATATAGATAATGACGATTGTTATCTGTCTTGAGCCGTCACATTGTATGTTCTTCTTGTATCTGTAGTCAGTTTGTGAAGAGAAGTTCTTGACATAGTTAATGGGCTGCATCAAGATCGGCGTGAATCATCCTTTCTGCGTCAGACACAGGGTTCATAGCGTTCAAACTCGTTTTCTAAGAAAGTGACATATTAAAGTTATTCTTAGAAAAATATGACCTCCGATTTTTGAATGATGATGGCATACTGTAAGTGCACACTGATGTGGTTTTATTATCAACACATTTCAAAGTCCTCAGACATCTTCATCAGGATGTAACCACATACCTGGTATGGATGTATGTATAGGTATGTGGCTGTAGCCTGATGAATATGTCTGAAGACTTTGAAACACGTTGATAATAAAACCACATCAAGTCTACTTTGTATCCTGGACCATTCTTTCGGATCTCCATCAGCAGCACAGATGACCCACCTAATGTTTCTCGTCTGGCATTTCAATGGTCTTTTAACCTGTGGGACTGCAGCAGCTGACAAATTTAAGCTTGATCCTTGCTGTCTGATGCACACCTTTACCAGGTCAGCAATTCCCTGCGTCTTATTGTCCTCTATCTTCGGATAAGACCCTATTGCGCTTCTTGCTCCTCAGTTTTTTCCTACATACTGTATATGAAAACCTGACACATCAGATGTGCACATGACACCAGGAATTCCACAAATTCTGGAGCTTCAGATCTACTCCTCTGCATTACAGTTTCTGCCACCAGGAGGCACAAGACCCACAGCTTTTACTGTGCAAACAAATGTGATCACTGCTCCAGACCTGTAATTGTTTTTTGGAGAAAATTAAAGGCTTTAAAAAACGTGCCCATCTGAAAGAAATGGTATAAAATTATGACATATCCTCTAGTTTCTGGAGCTGCCGCGGGTCCCTGCCAGTCTTTATTTACTTTGTAACTATGACATGACAACCATCCATATGTGACCGCTGAAGTCAATTAACGCAATCAATATCCTAAGCAGTGACTGTAGGGAGCTCAACAGGTGGTCAAAGAATTTGAAGACACAAAACAGCACAGTGAGGTCAAAAATACTCTGTTGTAAAAAAATCACAGTAATAAGCAAGTGCCAGTCAAAAGATGGAAAAAACAAGGTATTTAGTTGATACGTTTTTTGCAAAAAAATGTATACTAAGCTGCTCCACCAATCGTCAAGGTATACCCATATAGAGCAGTCCTACCTAATGTATATAATCCGTATCTGATGTATTTAAAAACCTGATCATCTGTATAGTACCTGTATAAGCAGGGTTCAGAGAGGGAATTTTCATGTGGACATGCTGGATGGAACAGCTTTGATGCAAATGACCTCAACTAAATACCCTGTTTTTTCCATCTTTTGACAGGCACTTGCTTATTACTGTGATTTTTTTTACAACAGAGTATTTTTGACCTCACTGTGCTGTTTTGTGTCTTCAAGTTTCTTGGTGGTGTGTGTTCCTACAGACTTGTTCATTGTACAAGTAGCCCATGTGTTTCTGGTTCTTTAGGTGGTCAAAGAGTGCAGGGGTTACATACAGATGACTGGACTTTATAACAATGTTCTGATCCAGATTCTTCTCTGACCATTTTTCAGATTTAATCTCTGGTTTCACCATGGACTACCTGACCACTCTTTGCCAGTATATTGTGCCCAATCTCCTGGACTTTGAAACAGCCATCCTTGACTCTAATTTTGGAAACTATTTTCTCTTGTTATTGATTCACCCTGGCTTGTTTCAGATTTTCCCTCAGCTTCCTCCAACAACTCTGCTGCTGGAGCCCACAGGCTGCATTTATAAAGAACAGGTGCCTAGGAGCTAAGAGCTAAGAGCAAAAACAAAGCATCTCTATTGACTTTGCTAAACACAGCAACCAGTGCCATCAGGGCATTACTACCCTTACTGGTGTATGGGGCCCTGTGAGCAGAATCAAAGAGGGGGGCCTGGACCTAGTCCAGGCCCCCCTCTATTGCTTCTGATCATCAGGCCCCAGGGTTAGTGGTGGGTTGGGTCCATAAGTGGATTATAATGATGGTGTCTCACCTCTCGGTGAAGTAAGCTTTCCTGGAGCTCCATGCCCTCAAAAAAGAAAGTCAGCACAGACACTGGCATGTACGTGCACTGGATACCAGATGTGGAGCTGCAGGGGATCATATGAGAAGTATGAAAAACTTAAAAAAACAAAAAATAAAAGTTAACAGAGTAACTCTTTACCGACACTGCCTAAAAGGAGGCCTGGGAATCCCTAACCTTTCCAAATATTACCAGGTAGCCCAATTAGACCAGCTAACTCTATATCATGCTTATTCAGAACCCCCACAATGACCAGGGCTGGCGTCAGCACCCGGCGCACCTGGGCAAGTGCCGGGGCCCTGAGCAGGTAGGGGGCCAACTCGTCGTCGGAGACACTGGCGTGCTATAGTGCCTGCCCCCACGAGTGGACCCCCCACCTGCTCCGGGCACGGCACTTGCTATACTTCCCTCTCCCGGTTCCAGCGCTGCAGCGTCTTCCATCCTCTGACTGTGATGTTCGAGTCTGAGGGCGCGATGACGTCACCAGTGCGCGTCCTCTGCCTGAGCAGTCGCAGCACAGAGAGCAGCAAGACGCCGACGGTGAGGAGTCCAGAGCAGAGCAGCCTCAAGCAACGAGAGGTGAGTATTTAGTTTTTTTTTTGTTTTTTTTTTTAATATTTGGAGCAATATATGGGAACCATCAGAAGGGGCCCATATATGGAGCATTATATGGGGCTAATTCTATATGGAGCATCTTATGGGGCCAATAATATAGGGAGCATCTTATGTTGCCAATTCTATAGGGAGCATTATATGGGGCCAATTTAATATGGAGCATCTTATGGGGCCAATTCAATATGGAGCAGTATATGGGGCCAATTACATATGGAGCAATATATGGGGCCAATGATATATGAAGCATCTTATGGGACTAATTATATATGGAGCATTTTATATGGCCAATTATATATGGAGCATTATATGGGGCCCATTATACATAAAGCATCTTATGGGGCCAATTATTTTTGGAGCATTATATGGGCCCATTCTGTATGGAGCAATATATGGGACTCAGTATACTGTATGGGGCCAATCATATACTGTATGGAGCATTATATGAGGCCCATTATATATGGAGCAATAGATGGGGCCCATCATATACTGTATGGAGAATTATACGTGGCTCACTATACTGTATGGAGCATTATATGGGGTCAATTCCGTATGGAGCAATATATGCGGCTCATTCTGTATGGAGCACTCTGTGGTGCCCATTGTACTGTATGGAGCATTATATGAGGCTCATTATTCTGTTTGGAGCAATATATGGGGCTCATTATTCTGTATAGAGGACTATGTGGTGCCAATTATACTGTATGGAGCACTATATGGGGCCATTATACTGTATGTGGCAATATATGGGGCTCATTATTCTGTTTGGAGCAATATATGGGGCTCATTATTCTGTATAGAGGACTATACTGTCCGGTTTCTGAGCTAATGTAGAATGTACAATAGATATCACTCATGTAATGTAAGAAGTAAGTGAAATCTTTGGCATTGTACTATACCTTTATTTCTCTGTGCCGTATCAGTGCATTATGAATTGTGGTATGTGTTAAAGGGGCCCACTGGGACTCTTTCGCCCAGGGCCCATGAAAACCTGGAGCCGGCCCTGACAATGGCTTTCCTTAAAAGCCCCTTGAGTGTCACCCAATGACCCTTGAAGCTTTATTATGGATCGAGCACAATGCAAACAAATTATGGATCCAAATCTATCACACTCACTCAAAATATGGGATTCCCAAAAATATTCCTTGAACTTAATTTCCCCCTTTCTACCTCTTGCCTCACAATTCGCAGTTCCTAGAAATGAGTCTCTCTGGAACTTTTGCCTTTTGGTCGCTGCAGGGTTCACGAGATTCCAGTATCTATTCAATGTTGATGGTATTATTCCATTCCCAGTCCTCCAAGACAAGTAGAAACTCCCTATAAGAGAAATATTCCGCTATTTACAGCTGAAGAACTTTATTACCATGCTTCTCAGAAACTCCACTCCGCCTTATACGTTCACTCCTTTCGAACAAAGGTGTTGCCAGAATCCACATGCCCCAGGTACCATCTCACTCCTCTACTCACATATCACATATTACACCTCACGCAGGTGTAATTTAACCTACACCTCTCGCTGGGATTCTGATATCGGCTCTGCCCTTACTGACTCAGAATGGTCTCAGATTTGGTCCCCTTCAACTGGTGGAATTCTAAATACGTTAATGCTAAATGGAACTTATCCCCAGGTAGAATTGCTAAGGCAGTTCCTGGCTACTCTCCCAAATGTTGTAGAGGCTGTGATTCCGACGGGGATATGTACCATATTTGGTGGATGTGCCCCGTGGTGCGCAGATTTTGGACTAGAGTATTTTGCACTAGAGTATATCACCTTATCATTTCAGTCACAAACACTAACTTTAAAAAAAACCTTGGGATGCCTTACTTAACAAACATATCCCTACCATCCCTAAACACACCCAAATGCTCATATCATTTTTGTTCCTAACAGCCAATAAAACTGTAGCAATGGCCTGTAAAAAATCAGGTTTAGATTTATCAGAAGGCAAGAGACGTCTTTCTTGGTATATGGTCAATGATAAATTATCTGCCATACTTATGGATAAAGTCCGTAAATTTGAGAAAATTTGGGTTCCTTGGGAGGAATAATCCAACCACACCACTTTAGCCACCCCTTCACTTTGTCTACATGCCACTGACTCCTCAGATTTGTCCTAATTCTTTATATTGAATTTAGACTTGACTTACCCCGCCCCCTCGGGCTCATCTTGCCCCTCCAGATAAATTAGTCCCTGCCCTTGTTCGTTTTTTTGATCACTACAGTGTACCTGTTTGTTAATTGAATAATTCTTTAACCCCTTCCCGACCTTTGACGCATACGCTGCGTCATGAAAGTCGGTGCCATTCCGACCCATGACGCAGCATATGCGTCATGGAATGATCGCATCCCTGCAGATCGGGTGAAAGGGTTAACTCCCATTTCACCCGATCTGCAGGGACAGGGGGAGTGGTAGTTTAGCCCAGGGGGGGTGGCTTCACCCCACCGTGGCTACGATCGCTCTGATTGGCTGTTGAAAGTGAAACTGCCAATCAGAGCGATTTGTAATATTTCACCTAAAAAAATGGTGAAATATTACAATCCAGCCATGGCCGATGCTGCAATATCATCGGCCATGGCTGGACACACTAATGTGCACCCACCCCACTCCTCCGATCGCCCCCCCAGCCCCCCGATCTGTGGTCCGCTCTCCTCGGTCCTGTGCTCCGCTCCCCCGTCCTCCTGCCCGCTCCCCCCGTGCTCCAATCACACCCCCCGTGCTCCAATCAAACCCCCCCGCACTCCGATCACCCCCCCCCCGCACAGCGATCACCCCCCCCGCACAGCGATCACCCCCCCCGCACAGCGATCCCCCCCCCGTGCTCCGATCCGCCTGCCCGCACAGCGTTCCCCCAGTCCGTGCTCCAATCCACCCCCCCCCGTGTTCCGATCCACCCCCCCCGTGCTCCGACGCCCCCCCCATGGTCCCCCCCCACCCCATCATACTTACCGATCCAGCCGGGGTCCCGTCCGTCTTCTGCTTGGGCGCCGTCATCTTCCAAAATGGCGGGCGCATGTGCAGTGCGCCCGCCGAATCTGCCGGCCGGCAGATTCGTTCCAGAGTGAATTTTGATCACTGAGATATAATCTATCTCAGTGATCAAAATAAAAAAAAAAGTAAATGACACCCCCCCCTTTGTCACCCCCATAGGTAGGGACAATAATTTTTTTTTTTTTTTTTTTTTTCCACTAAGGTTGGGGTAAGAACTAGGGTTAGGGTTAGGGGTAGGGTTAGGGTTAGGGTTAGGGTTAGGGGTAGGGTTAGGGGTAGGGTTAGGGGTAGGGGTAGGGTTAGGGGTAGGGTTAGGGTTAGGGGTAGGGGTAGGGTTAGGGGTAGGGTTAGGGTTTCGGTATGTGCACACGTATTCTGGTCCTCTGCGGATTTTTCCGCTGCGGATTTGATAAATCCGCAGTGCTAAACCGCTGCGGATTTATGGCGGATTTACCATGTTTTTTCTGCGCATTTCAATGCGGTTTTACAACTGCGATTTTCTATTTGAGCAGTTGTAAAACCGCTGCGGAATCCGCAGAAAGAAGCGACATGCTGCGGAATGTAAACCGCTGCGTTTCCGTGCAGTTTTTCTGCAGCATGTGTACAGCGATTTTTGTTTCCCGTAGGTTTACATTGAACTGTACACTCATGGGAAACTGCTGCGGATCCGCAGCGTTTTCCGCAGCGTGTGCACATACCTTTAGAATTAGGCTATGTGCACACGGTGCGGATTGGCCACTGCGGATTCGCAGCAGTGTTCCATCAGGTTTACAGTACCATGTAAACATATGGAAAACCAAATCCGCTGTGCCCATGTTGCGGAAAATACCGCGCGGAAACGCTGCGTTGTATTTCCCGCAGCATGTCAATTCTTTGTGCGGATTCCGCAGCGTTTTACACCTGTTCCTCAATAGGAATCCGCAGGTGAAATCCGGACAAAAAACACTGGAAATCCGCGGTAAATCCGCAGGTAAAACGCAGTGCCTTTTACCCGCGGATTTTTCAAAAATGGTGCGGAAATATCTCACACGAATCCACAACGTGGGCACATAGCCTTAGGGCTAGGGTTGGGTTGGAATTAGGGTTGTGGTTAGGGTTAGGGGTGTGTTGGGGTTACGGGTGTGTTGGGGTTAGGGTTGTGATTAGGGTTATGGCTACAGTTGGGATAAGGGTTAGGGGTGTGTTGGAGTTAGAATTGAGGGGTTTCCACTGTTTAGGCACATCAGGGGTCTCCAAACGCAACATGGCGCCACCATTGATTCCAGCCAATCTTGTATTCAAAAAGTCAAATGGTGCTCCCTCACTTCCGAGCCCCGACGTGTGCCCAAACAGTGGTTTACCCCCACATATGGGGTATCAGCATACTCAGGACAAACTGCGCAACAATTACTGGGGTCCAATTTCTACTGTTACCCTTGAGAAAATAAAAAATTGCTTGCTAAAACATCATTTTTGAGGAAAGAAAAATGATTTTTTATTTTCACGGCTCTGCGTTGTAAACGTCTGTGAAGCACTTGGGGGTTCAAAGTGCTCACCACATATCTAGATAAGTTCCTTGGGGGGTCTAGTTTCCAAAATGGGGTCACTTGTGTGGGGTTTCTACTGTTTAGGCACACCAGGGGCTCTGCAAACGCAACGTGACGCCCGCAGACCATTCCATCAAAGTCTGCATTTCAAAAGTCACTACTTCCCTTCTGAGCCCCGACGTGTGCCCAAACAGTGGTTTACCCTCACACATGGGGTATCAGCTTACTCAGGAGAAACTGGACAACAACTTTTGGGGTCCAATTTCTCCTGTAACCCTTAGGAAAATAAAAAATTCTGGGCTAAAAAATTATTTTTGAGGAAAGAAAACGTATTTATTATTTTCACGGCTCTGTGTTATAAACTTCTGTAAAGCACTTGGGGGTTGAAAGTGCTCACCACATATCTAGATAAGTTCCTTTCGGGGTCTAGTTTCCAAAATGGGGTCACTTGTGGGGGGTTTCTACTGTTTAGCAACATCAGGGGCTCTGCAAACGCAACGTGACGCCCGAAGAGCATTCCATCAAAGTCTGCATTTCATAACGTCACTTCTTCACTTCCGAGCCCCAACATGTGCCTAAACAGTGGTTTACCCCCACATATTGGGTATCAGCGTACTCAGGAGAAACTGGACAACAACTTTTGGGGTCAAATTTCTCCTGTTACCCTTGGGAAAATAAAAAATTGCGGGCTAAAAAATCATTTTTGAGAAAAGATTTTTTTTTTTTTTCATGGCTCTGCGTTATAAACTTCTGTGAAGCACTTGAGGGTTAAAAGTGCTCACCACACATCTAGATTAGTTCCTTTGGGGGTCTAGTTTCCAAAATGGGGTCATTTGTGGGGGATCTCTAATGTTTAGGCACACAGGGGCTCTCCAAACGCGACATGGTGTCCGCTAATGATTGGAGCTAATTTTCCATTTAAAAAGCCAAATGGCGTGCCTTCCCTTCTGAGCCCTGCCGTGCGCCCAAACAGTGGTTTACCCCCACATATGGGGTATCAGCATACTCAGGACAAACTGGACAACAACATTTGTGGTCCAATTTCTCCTATTACCATTGGCAAAATAGGAAATTCCAGGCTAAAAAATCATTTTTGAGAAAAGAAAAATTATTTTTTATTTTCATGGCCCTGCATTATAAACTTCTGTGAAGCACTTGGGGGTTTAAAGTGCTCAGTATGCATCTAGATAAGTTCCTTGGGGGGTCTAGTTTCCAAAATGGGGTCACTTGTGGGGGAGCTCCATTGCATAGGCACACAGGGGCTCTCCAAATGCGACATGGTGTCCGCTAACAAATGGAGCTAATTCTCCATTCAAAAAGTCAAAAGGCGCGCCTTCCCTTCCGAGCCCTGCCGAGTGCCCAAACAGTGGTTTACCCCCACATATGAGGTATCGGCGTACTCGGGAGAAATTGCTCAACAAATTTTAGGATCCATTTTATCCTATTGCCCATGTGAAAATGAAAAAATTGAGGCGAAAAGAAATTTTTTGTGAAAAAAAAAGCACTTTTTCATTTTTACGGAACAATTTGTGAAGCACCTGAGGGTTTAAAGTGCTCACTAGGCATCTAGATAAGTTCCTTGGGGGGTCCAGTTTCCAAAATGGGGTCACTTGTGGGGGAGCTCCAATGTTTAAGCACACAGGGTCTCTCCAAACGCGACATGGTGTCCGCTAACGATGGAGATAATTTTTCATTCAAAAAGTCAAATGGCGCTCCTTCCCTTCCGAGCCTTACCATGTGCCCAAACAGTGGTTTACCCCCACATGTGAGGTATCGGTGTGCTCAGGAGAAATTGCCAAACAAATTTTAGGATCCATTTTATCCTGTTGTCCATGTGAAAATGAAAAAATTGAGGCTAAAAGAATTTTTTTTGTGAAAAAATAGTACTTTTTCATTTTTACGGATCAATTTGTGAAGCAGCTGGGGGTTTAAAGCGCTCACTATGCATCTAGATAAGTTCCTTGGGGCGTCTAGTTTCCAAAATGGGGTCACTTGTGGGGGAGCTCCAATTTTTAGGCACACGGGGGCTCTCCAAACTTGACATGGTGTCCGCTAAAGAGTGCAGCCAATTTTTCATTCAAAAAGTCAAATGGCGCTCCTTCCCTTCCAAGCCCTGCCGTGTGCCCAAACAGTGGTTTACCCCCACATATGAGGTATCAGCGTACTCAGGACAAATTGGACAACAACTTTCGTGGTTCAGTTTCTCCTTTTACCATTGGGAAAATACAAAAATTGTTGCTGAAAAATCATTTTTGTGACTAAAAAGTTAAATGTTCATTTTTTCCTTCCATGTTGCTTCTGCTGCTGTGAAGCACCTGAAGGGTTAATAAACTTCTTGAATGTGGTTTTGAGCACCTTGAGGGGTGCATTTTTTAGAATGGTGTCACTTTTGGGTATTTTCAGCCATATAGACCTCTCAAACTGACTTCAAATGTGAGGTGGTCCCTAAAAAAAATGGTTTTGTAAATTTCGTTGTAAAAATGAGAAATCGCTGGTCAAATTTTAACCCTTATAACTTCCTAGCAAAAAAAAATTTTGTTTCCAAAATTGTGCTGATGTAAAGTAAACATGTGGGAAATGTTATTTATTAACTATTTTGTGTCACATACCTCTCTGGTTTAACAGAATAAAAATTCAAAATGTGAAAATTGCGAAATTTTCAAAATTTTCGCCAAATTTCCGTTTTTATCACAAATAAACACAGAATTTATTGACCTAAATTTACCACTAACATGAAGCCCAATATGTCACGAAAAAACAATCTCAGAACCGCTAGGATCCATTGAAGCGTTCCTGAGTTATTACCTCATAAAGGGACACTGGTCAGAATTGCAAAAAACGGCAAGGTCTTTAAGGTCAAAATAGGCTGGGTCATGAAGGGGTTAATAAAAAAAAACGGGTAACTGAACTAGCTGATTTTAACTTTAGTATCAAGTACAGGCCACGAAAATGCAATGTGGAGGATGCAGACGTATTGTCGAGAATCTCATTAGAGCCAGAGGAGTTAATGCAAGAATGCTCAGAAAAATTCAGTCTAGAAGCTATTATGAGCACCACCCAAACAGTGCAAGTCCAGCATGAGGAATGCACACCGCTGTGGTGTCTGTTGGCAACTACCCTGAAAGCAAAGGAACAAGAACACCCCATGTCCATTCAACAGCTATCAAATGAAACGATCCTGAAAGCACAATAGGAAGACCAAACAATTGGCAGGATTCTACCTTTTGTGGACCAAAATCGGTTTCCAAGAAAGCGCAAAAGAGATACGCAGTCACCAGCAGTAGCTATCTTATTTAAGGAATGTGAAAACCTCTACCTTAGGGCAGACAGTATCCTGTATCACAAAAGAGGACAAAAACAACAGTTAGTACTACCTGGAGTATACCATAGACTGGTCTTCAAAGAACTCCAGGTAGAAATGGGACACCTAGGAGTAGAAAAGGCAATGAACTTGGCTTGTGAGCGTTTCTTCTAGCCGTACATGCAAAGATATATTGAGAGGTATGTGATCAGAGAGTGTGGCTGTTTGAAATGCAAGCTTCCTAACACACCAACCAATTTCAATAGACTCTATGCATCTTGAGAAGTGCAAAGGTAGATATGAATACATCTTAGTGGTGATTGACCATTTTACCTGATTTGCTCAAGCATATGCTACCACCAATAAGTCTGGTAAGACAATGGCAGAGAAGATCTTCAATGATTTTGCTCTGAAAGTTGAGTTCCCAACGAGATTATATCATGACCAGGGAAGAGAATTTGAAAACCAACTCTTTACCAAGTTGGGGAAATACTGTATGATCCAGAGGTCTCACACTACACCCTATCAACCCTAGGTAATGGATAAGTGGAACGTTTCAAACCTACGTTACAGTCGATGTTGAGAACTTTGACAACTGACGAGAAGAAGGATTGGAAGAGCTCTGTATCAAAAGTGGTGCATGCCTTCAGTTGTACCAAGGACAAAGCAACGGGTTATTCATCATTCTTCCTGCTGTTTAGTGACTCTCCAAGGCTATCAATTGACAATGTTCTATTCTACAGTTTCAGAGACTTACAAGATGTACCCTGAATATGTTCGGAAATGGAAAGAACTTATGTCAGAGGCATACAATATAGCATCCAAAGTGGTCACAGAAAGGCAAAACAAAAGCAAAACATACTATAATCGAAAATGTCATGGAGGGGAATTGACACCTGGAAGTTATGTGTTAGTCAAGAACATACATGAGAAAGGTGGTCCAGGAAAACTTCATTCATACTAGGCAGACAAGATGTATGTGGTCATTAAGAGGAAGTCCGTGTAGAGCGCAGTTTATGAAATCAGACTGGAAACGGGAGACAATAAAACAAGAATAGTGCATTGGAATTTGCTACTACCCTGTGAATACCCTCCACAACAAGAAGACATTTTTGAAGTGGATTAACTTCGACCAAGACCAACTAAGAGACTACCAGAAACCGAAGCTTCTGAGGTGGACAGTGACCTTGAGAGTTCAGATGAAGAAGATCATACTTTTGTACTTCGCATACCGACAAGAAGTGATACCTACAATCCTCATGAAAGTGAACTAAGCCCCGAAGCTCCAGAGTTTGTACCAAGAAACACAACCAAATTTAATTTCCAATCTGACGATCAAACACCGGTTGCCGAAGATATCTATAGGAACCTATTAATAGAGAAATCACCAGATTGTACAGAAATGGATAATTCGACAGAAGAACAACCTATAGATGTAGTTCCAAGGGTATCAGAGGAAGTACTGGAAATGAATACGGAGGAAGAAATCCCAGAAACTGAAGAATCCGTAGTATCAGAGGAACAACCCAGCAGGAGGACTGGGTGATAAGACCAGTGATGCTGACCTATGATACACTCGGTGAAGGTACCAAGGACTGTTGAGTTGAAACAGGTATTGTAAGCCAACGTGAGTGTTATATACCATCAATGTACTTTACAAAAGACTTTACCTGAGTGAATAGACTCTTTGCTGTAACTAAAACTAAAATACTGTAAAAAGAAAGAATTGCAAAAGTATTTGAGACTACATAGACTTAGCTGGTTGAAGACGGACAAAATTCTCCAGCTGAAGAGATGCTGATTGTTTGAGTTGTTTTATTTCATGCAGGAGACAAGAGCTAGTTAGGATAAGGTTGTTGTTAATGTTTTACAATTGAATGCTAAATGAACAATGTTTAGCATGTACACTGTGTTACACGACTTTCACCACCTTTTCAAAAAGTGCAGTAACATGGGCAAAACAGTTGTCAGTGTACTAGTGATGCTGGAACCTTGAGTGTGGGAGATGTCCCACAATTAGAGGGATTGACCTTGGACAACTAAGGTAGAACAGCTCATAAGGGTTGGTAAGATCAACTAGAAAGAAGACAAATGACAGGGACGACATTAAGTTTGTAGGTAAGAGAGTGACAGGTGGAAGCCGCACTCATGATTTAGAATCATACAGCAACTAGAGGGGTTAAAATGATTATTGGTGATAGGAATTGGTTACCTCAGCCCCAGGGGGATAATGGGAAAGTTGTTTTTGTGTCCGGTATCTCCAAGAGAAAGCAGAGTTAGACCGGGGTCACACTTGTGAGAAAATCGCATGAGTCTCGTGCCTCAATACCCGGCACTCGGACCGAAGTGCTCACCTGCATAGAAATATATGCAGCCGCACACTCCGGTCCCGAGTGCCGGCGGCAGTGCCGGGTATTGAGACTCGTGCAAGCTTCTTGCAAGTGTGAACCCTGGCCTTATGGAGAGACTCTTGTCAGATTGAACTCAGATAAGCTATATAGACCAGTTCTTTCAGGGAAGCAATTGCTATAATTATACAAGTAGTCAGGACAGCCAGGAGCATCTTTATTGTCTCGAGATAAGAAATAAGAGAGCCGCAGCACCGGACTCATCCCACTTTCCCTCTTCCACCTCACTGCATACTAAAGGTACAGTTCTGCTGTAGGTTAATACACTGTGTGTGAAGAGAAATTATCTGTGAAGAGACTTTCATATATGTTAATGAAGCATTGCATGAAGAGAAGTGATTCTGTGTGATGAAAAGAAGTCTGAATAAAACCCCTGTGATCAGCATAAGCTCAGAACCATGTCATAGCTGTGTGCCTGTAAGCTGTTACCTCACTTCTACTGACAAGGATTCTATTTGATGGTCGCCCTGAGTAAGATTTCCCCAAAATTCCAAAACAACTCACCTTCCTTTGTGCTGTCTTCATATACTGAGTGGCGTTCATGCAACACATGGAAAGGTGTTACTGGACTTGTCTTTGAAAGATCTGCAAGCACATATAAATAGTATGGGGGGATGAAGTCCTTCAGACAGATTCCCTTTAAGCAAAATGTTCACTTCTAATGGAAACACATGCCAGTTATTGATTGAATTGTCCACTTTAATCAGTCCTCAGTGACATCCAACACTATTTGATTCGGAGTTCAGCAAAGACCTTTACCTGAATGGGCAATATAATTATTGGATTTGCTTGGCTATGATTACATTAACAACCTGTCACTTGTCAGGCTGCAGTTCAGCGCAGGTGATCCACAATATTATTGCATTACTACACAGGAACCTGATTATTGATCGTCTCTTTGATCGCGTCTGCAGGTTGATTCTTCCACTTGTTTCTGCTGTCTAACAATATCACCTTGTGAAAGAGTTGTGAAATAACAGAACGACCAGTACTTGCCATCGTTAGAATTTATGTTCTGTATGCAAAATAGACATTATTATTATTCTTTTTATTATGATTCATTTTTATAGCACCATTTCTTCCATGGCGCTTTACATGTGAAAAAGGGGCATGCATAGACAAGTACAATGAACATGAGCAATACGAGGCACATACAAGTACAGAGGGAGAGAGGACCCTGCCCTCGAGGGCTCACAGTCTACAGGGGATGGGTGAGGAAACACTAGCAGAGGGTAGAGCGGGTCGTCGTTCAGTAGACTGAGGATCACTGCAGGTTGTAGGCTTGTCGGAAGAGGTGGGTCTTCAGGTTCCTTTTGAAGGTTTTGTGGTAGGCAAAAGTCTGATGTGTTTGGGTAGAGAGTTCCAGAGTAGGGGGGAAGCACAGGAGAAGTCTTGTATGCGGTTGTGGGAAGATGAGATATGAGGGGAGTAGAGAAGGAGGTCTTGAGAGGATCAAAGGTTGCGTGTAGATAAGTACCGAGACACCATGTCACAGATGTATGGAGGAGACAGGTTGTAGATGGCTTTGTATGTCATAGTTAGGGTTTTGAACTGGAGCCTCTGGAAAATCGGAAGCCAGTGAAGGCTTGGCAGAGAGGAGAGGCTGGAGAATAACGGGGAGACAGGTGGATTAATCGGGCAGCAGAAATTGGTGTGGTGCAAGAGTGCTAGATGGGAGGCCAGAGAGTAGGAGGTTGCAATAGTCGAGGCGGGAGATGATGAGGGCATGCATCAGCAATTTTGCAGTTTCTTGGTCAAGGAATGTACGGATCTGGGAAATATTTTTGAGTTGGAGTCGGCAGGAGGAGGCAAGGGCTTGGATATGTGGCTTGAAAGAGAGGACTGAGTCGAGGACCACCCCGAGGCACCGAGCATGCAGGACTGGGCAAAGTGAAGCAAATTTGCAAGTAGTCATATATCCTACAGTTGTGTGCCTGCAGCACCTAACCAACACCAACGTAATATACCATGGGACAAAGTATACACAATTTAAACCAAGGCAGGGAATATGGATAATATATGGCTTTATTAATAGGGTGCCTATGATTACATATCACAAAAGTAAAAATAAATCAATACATTAAACAAGCAAAAATTACATAAAATAAATAAATAAAATGCGTACACTGACAGATTATAACAAAAGGGGGCTATATATATTTATCTTTATAGCAATAGAACCACCAACAGGATAAAATATAGGACTCCAAAGATCGGATATATAATGTAGCAGCACCAGAAGTTCACAAGAAAAATTATATGAAATTTATATATAAAAAAATAATACAATAAATAATCCTAAGAGACATGGGGATAGACTCTGTATTTATTGTATATAAAAAATATAATATATGTGGGGAGAAGAAAAAATATATATATATAAGTCCACAACTGATGAATTAAGTATGTGTGGAGTAAAGTGACAAGTGTAACTGAAACCAATAAGAAAAGTGCTCACAATAGATCAATAAAATAAATTACTGGCTGGTCATAATCGCACTACAGCCTAAGTGTAAAAAAAGAGGGGGAAAAAATACATATAGTGAATTACAAATATTGTGTATAAAAAATATATAATAAAATAAGTTCCATACGTGTGCCTCACAACGTGATGTGCAAATATGCCAACTAAAGTGATATGGTGCAAAGCAAAGACAAGGAGCCAATAGAACTAAAGCCACACTACTCCTATTAGGCTCAATCAGGGACTATTAATGGGCTGAGTGGGAAAAACTCCAACCGGAGTTTGTAAATGTATAAAGTGCACCTGTGCAGTCTAATCACTAAAATAGCATGGTGCCCATAAACAGAGACTAAGCTCCTGGTGCCTCAATAAAAATAGCTATGTACCTGAGGTGGTTACTGCCAGTGCGCGCGCTGACCCGACGCGCGTTTCGGAATGTATCTTCTTTCCTTCGCAGTGGTTTCTCCACTGTATCTCTTCACAGCACGCCCTGATGGTTTTGGTTATTATTCTATATAGATTATAATAAGCCACTATTCTTTTATATTTCTTGGGTGTACTGTGTATTTTTAATCTGCAGCACCTAAGCAGATGTATGTGTCTCTATGATAATAGACTACAAGCAAGCTTTGTGTCATCTGATTCTACAATCCCACTCCCTTCCATCCCAATATTCCTTCTAATTTATATGGACCATGTCTGTAGGATCCAACCACACAGGTATTGTGAGGTAGTGATGGGGGAGATATACAGATATACAGTTGTGCTCACCATTACTGGCACTCCTTCATTTTTTTCATAGACTGGACAATATCTTCATAAATAAATGGAAATATACCAAAGTTATATCCTCAGGATTTTTTAATTAGTGGTCCAAAGTAATACAACAGGAAAACATTGTTTTTCAACTTACATGTTGCAATTTTAAAGAATAAACATAATAATCAACTTGTGCAGCAATAAAGGCCCACTAATTAATACTTGGTTGCACACCCTTTAGAATTGATGACAGCCTCCAAACATTTCTTGTAGCCATCTATAAGCTTCTTGCACTTCTCAGCTGGCATTTTCTCACACTCTTCCTTTGCAGTTTATTTAAGCTCTTGAATGTTTGCAGGGTTCTTTTTCCCAATGGCAGATGTCAGCTCACCCCAAAGATTTTCAATGCGATTGAGATCAGGACTCATGTATTGGGGCGGACAGACAGATCCTGTGAGCTCCTGCTGGTGTTACCTTTAAGGCACTGCGATCTATCATCAATTACACTATTACCTTTGGCATTACTCTGGACTCAAATGTCTGAATACTTATTTCTATATTCTGTACCTGACACCCAGAGGCGTAGCTAGGGTGTTGGTTCAGGGGGGGTGAAGCTTCTGAGTGGGTCCCTAACCAGGTAACCTTGATTACAACTCGGTGACGCGCCCTAATAGTGGAGAAGAACCTCAGCAGATGACCGTGCTGTTACTGAAGATAATCTCTATATAAAGACCAATATGGATATTACCGCCATATGGTCAGTGGTAGATACCAGCCCTGCAGAACATATAAGAGATCACAGCACAGTTACAGATAATGACTGCAGAGACACGTGTGTCGTAAACAGTGCCTTCCCCTCTTCCCACCGATCCCATAATGAAAAGCAGACAAGCCTGGATGGGTTGAACAGGTCAGTCACAGTTTATTAATTTGATAAGCAGAGAAGGGCAATTACAAGTCATAACGGACTCATCGCTGAAGGCCCCGTTAGTGACTGCCAGGCGAGCAAGCCGACGAGCGGTTACAAACCTTTACCCCTCTACACTACCGCTGTGACATAACAAGAATTATTTTTTTATTTTAATGTTTTTCCAAGCGTAGCGCAGTACATTCATGAGTATATAAGGGAGGGAGGGTGGGACAACCTCTTCCATTGTCAGCCGGGGAGAAAGAGAGAAGCACTGACCCCAGCACCTGAATTTAACCCCCAAGGTTGTGGCTGGACGCTCCTTCCTCTTTCTTCCCGTTGGTCAGTTGGGCGTCGCAATTATGGTGTCACCTGGGGAGTAGTGTGAGGGGGAATTGGGAACTGCGCAGAGTTTACTTCTAGCTTTAACCCTATGTGGGTGGAGGTACTCTGGCTTCTGCCGTAGCGATCACTTGTTGATATCAAAACGCTCGCCGCTGTCAGACGCAGGCCGAGTGTCTCCCGGGTGGTGGAGGTACTCCAGCTCCCGCCGTAACGATGACTTGATGTTGGCAGGAGGCCCGGGGAGATAGAGTGACCCTCGGAGATAGGGATGGGTCTCCCCGGCCGGAAGCCAGTGACGGGCGTTGTCTGAGGAGAGGGAGGTCCCTCTTGTTGTAGAGGTGCTTCGGATATGGCCGGGAGCCTGGGGAGATGAGGGTGAAACTCCCCAGCTGGCAGCCAAAGACGGTTCTCGTGACAGCGAGGGCTCGTCATGCGCCTGAGCAGTTACCACGGATGGTGTCGCTCCAGCCCTGGTATGGTTGCCGACATCAATGGGTCTTTGTTTCTTGCTTCATTTCTGGAGGAACGAGGGGGTTGCGCTGGCAGCGGGCCGTGACTGGGGGTGTGCGGTGTGATGACGGCGTTGGTGCTAAAGCGCCGAGACTAGCCGCATGGGGTGAGCTTGAGTGGATTGGGGAGGCTGCATTAAAATGGGCATCAATTTGAGTGTCTGGGGGTGTTGGTGGAGCACCTTCTATTATTGGCGTGTTAGTGTGTGTGACCATGCGCGTGTTTGTTTCATACTGTAATGGTTGCAGAGCGCACTGGTTGTCGAGCTGCACAAGTCAGTGCACTCTGCAACCGCGTTGATGGCTGTACGGCCTGACCCCACGGTCCCACGTGCAGGCATTGCAGCTACGTCTGCATGAGGGGGGACGTTGGGAGTGAGGTTATGACTGGCTGGAGGCCTGCGCTGCTGGGGTGGTGGGTGGGTTAGAGGGCGCTGTGACCTATGGGAGCTAGCTGTGGGGGCTAGGGAGCGCAGCAAATGGACGGTAGAGGATGTGGAGGGAGGCTCACAGGCTCGCGCTGCTCCCTGGATAGATGCTCTGGCCTGGAGGAGCGGGCTGCGCCGACCGGAGGGAAGGAGGTACGCCGAAGCCGCTGGTGCGACGAGGTAACGGGCCTGGTGATGGGGGCTTGGGCTGGAAGCGCTTGTTGCGGCCAGTGCAGCGAGAGGAAACTTGTGGCAGTGGGCAGGGCTTCCCCGGCTTGCTCTGTGCAGCAGAGCCAGCATGCAGGGTGGAAGTGGGCGTGGCTATGACTGTCCGCGCTGATGTCTGGGCAGGAGATGGGTGACGTGGCCTACGTGGGTGGAGCTTAGCAGTGACGTGTCGACAGTGGGCGGAGCTTAGTGGTAACACCCTGGAGGTAAGTGGGCCTTGCCGGTTATCGAAGGTGGGCGCAGCCACACAGGGACGTGTGGTAGTAGGCGGAGCCTCACGGGAAGTGGGCGGAGACTCACGGGGACAGAGTGGAGTAGGCCCAAGCCAGGGCCTAAATTTAAATGCCGCCAACCTGGAGCCCCCGCGCGGTCTGCCTGCCCCCCACCCAGAGCGGCGGATGATGTCAGGGGGCGACGTGCAGCCCAGGCGAGGAGCTGGGCATCCCCCAGCCGAGCAAAGAGTCAGCGCGTGGGATCACAGTGGGGGAGGAGGATCAGGGACCCGGGAATGCCAGGAGACCGAGTGTACGGCAGGCCATGTCAGGGGCAGAAATCCGGGTAGCAGGGCCGCGGGTGATATCGGCCGATGGTGCCCCCAGGGAGAAAGGCCAGCAGACACCCGAATGAAGCTGCGGGCAGGTGGTGAGGAGAGGGCACAGGAAGGTGAGTGCTGAGGCCGGTAATATGGGCTTGAAGACAGTGTTCACCTTCCTGCGCAGCTCTCCGCCGCAGAGCCTCGACCAGGGGTCCTCAGGAAACAACCTCTTCCATTGTCAGCTGGGGAGAAAGAGGAAAGCAGTAAGCACTGACCTCAGCACCTGAATTTAACCCCTGAGGGTGTGGCTGGACGCTCCTTCCTCTTTCTTCCCGTTGGTCAGTTGGGCATCGCAATTTATGGCGTCACCTGGGGAGTAGTGGGAGGGGGGAATTGGGCACTGCACACAGTTTACTTCTAGCGTTAACCCTATGTGCTCCGCAGTCAGAGGCACATTCCTTAATCAGTACTGTGCCTACCAGTCTTACCACTGACGTAGTTTCTGATGGAATCAGACATGACAACTTCTTCCAGCTACAACTCGTCTGCAGAGAATACAACAAAGACACATTTCACTTCTCACATTCCAGCCCCATCACCATCTATTCCCAACCTGCACAAACTCCTCATCCTGCTGATACCCCAATACTGAGCCGCTGCTGCCGTATGTGTCCCAATTACTGCACCTGATACCCCAATACTGAGCTGCTGCTGCTGTATGTGTCCATATTACTGCACCTGATACCCCAATACTGAGCTGCTGCTGCCGTATGTGTCACTATTACTGCACCTAATACCCCAATACTGAGCTGCTGCTGCCGTATGTGTCCCTATTACTGCACCTAATACCCCAATACTGAGCCGCTGCTGCCGTATGTGTCGCTATTACTGCCCGATACCCCAATACTGAGCCGCTGCTGCCGTATGTGTCCCTATTACTGCTCCTGATACCCCAATACTGAGCTGCTGCTGCCGTATGTGTCACTATTACTGCACCTAATACCCCAATACTGAGCCGCTGCTGCCGTATGTGTCCCTATTACTGCCCCTGATATCCCAATACTGAGCCACTGCTTGCTGCCGTATGTGTCCCTATTACTGCTCCTGATACCCCAATACTGAGCCCCTGCTGCCGTATGTGTCCCTTTTACTGTACCTGATACCCCAATACTGAGCCGCTGCTGCCGTATGTGTCCTTATTACTGCACCTAATACCCCAATACTGAGCCGCTGCTGCCGTATGTGTCCATATTACTGCACCTGATACCCCAATACTGAGCTGCTGCTGCCGTATGTGTCACTATTACTGCACCTAATACCCCAATACTGAGCCGCTGCTGCTGTATGTGTCCATATTACTGCACCTGATACCCCAATACTGAGCTGCTGCTGCCGTATGTGTCACTATTACTGCACCTAATACCCCAATACTGAGCCGCTGCTGCCGTATGTGTCCGTATTACTGCCCCTGATATCCCAATACTGAGCCACTGCTGCCGTATGTGTCCCTATTACTGCTCCTGATACCCCAATACTGAGCCCCTGCTGCCGTATGTGTCCCTATTACTGCCCCTGATACCCCAATACTGAGCCGCTGCTGCCGTATGTGTCCCTATTACTGCACCTAATACCCCAATACTGAGCCGCTGCTGCCGTATGTGTCTCTATTACTGCACCTGATACCCCAATACTGAGCTGCTGCTGCCGTATGTGTCCGTATTACTGCCCCTGATATCCCAATACTGAGCCAATGCTGCCGTATGTGTCCCTATTACTGCTCCTGATACCCCAATACTGAGCCCCTGCTGCTGTATGTGTCCCTATTACTGCACCTAATACCCCAATACTGAGCCGCTGCTGCCGTATGTGTCCCTATTACTGCACCTGATATCCCAATACTGAGCCGCTGCTGCCGTATGTGTCCCTATTACTGCACCTGATACCCCAATACTGAGCCACTGCTGCCGTATGTGTCCCTATTACTGCCCCTGATACCCCAATACTGAGCCGCTGCTGCTGTATGTGTCCCTATTACTGCTCCTGATACCCCAATACTGAGCCTCTGCTGCCGTATGTGTCCCTATTACTGCCCCTGATACCCCAATACTGAGTAGCTGCTGCTGTATGTGTCCCTATTATTGCCCCTGATACCCCAATACTGAGCCGCTGCTGCTGTATGTGTCCCTATTACTGCACCTGGTACCCCGATACTGAGCAGCTTCTGCCGTATGTGTCCCTATTACTGCACCTGATACCCCAATACTGAGCCGCTGCTGCCATATGTGTCCCTATTACTGCCCCTGATACCCCAATACTGAGCCGCTGCTGCCGTATGTGTCCCTATTACTGCACCTGATACCCCAATACTGAGCCGCTGCTGCGGTATGTGTCCCTATTACTGCACCTGATACCCCAATACTGAGCCGCTGCTGCCGTATGTGTCCCTATTACTGCCCCTGATACCCCAATACTGAGCCGCTGCTGCCGTATGTGTCCCTATTACTGCCCCTGATACCCCAATACTGAGCCGCTGCTGCTGTATGTGTCCCTATTACTGCTCCTGATACCCCAATACTGAGCCTCTGCTGCCGTATGTGTCCCTATTACTGCCCCTGATACCCCAATACTGAGTAGCTGCTGCTGTATGTGTTCCTATTACTGCCCCTGATACCCCAATACTGAGCCGCTGCTGCCGTATGTGTCCCTATTACTGCACCTGATACCCCAATACTGAGCCGCTGCTGCCGTATGTGTCCCTATTACTGCCCCTGATACCCCAATACTGAGCCGCTGTTGCCGTATGTGTCCCTATTACTGCCCCTGATACCCCAATACTGAGCCGCTGCTGCTGTACGTGTCCCTATCACTGCATCTGATACCCCAATACTGAGCCACTGCTGCCGTATGTGTCCCTATTACTGCCCCTGATACCCCAATACTGAGCCGCTGCTGCTGTATGTGTCCCTATTACTGCTCCTGATACCCCAATACTGAGCCTCTGCTGCCGTATGTGTCCCTATTACTGCCCCTGATACCCCAATACTGAGTAGCTGCTGCTGTATGTGTTCCTATTACTGCCCCTGATACCCCAATACTGAGCCGCTGCTGCCGTATGTGTCCCTATTACTGCACCTGATACCCCAATACTGAGCCACTGCTGCCATATGTGTCCCTATTACTGCCCCTGATACCCCAATACTGAGCCGCTGCTGCTGTATGTGTCCCTATTTCTGCACCTGATACCGCAATACTGAGCCGCTGCTGCCGTATGTGTCCCTATTACTGCCCCTGATTCCCCAGTACTGATCCGCTGCTGCCGTATGTGTCCCTATTACTGTACCTGATACCCCAATACTGAGCCGCTGCTGCCGTATATGTCCCTATTACTGCACCTGATACCCCAATACTGAGCCGCTGCTGCCGTATGTGTCCCTATTGCTGCACCTGATACCCCAATACTGAGCCACTGCTGCCGTATGTGTCCCTATTACTGCACCTGATAACCCAATACTGAGCCGCTGCTGCTGTATGTGTTCCTATTACTGCTCCTGATACCGCAATACTGAGCCGCTGCTGCTGTATGTGTCCCTATTACTGCCCCTGATACCCCAATACTGAGCCGCTGCTGCCGTATGTGTCCCTATTACTGCACCTGATACCCCGATACTGAGCAGCTGCTGCCGTATGTGTCCCTATTTCTGCACCTGATACCCCAATACTGAGCCGCTGCTGCCGTATGTGTTCTTATTACTGCACCTGATATCCAAATACTGAGCAGCTGCTGTCGTATGTGCCCCTGCTGTGTGGTTCTCTGTGCCCTCTAAATTCTAAAGCACCCCTCTATAATATAGTAATGTCGGGTGCAAGTGCCCTAGAAAACACTGCCCATATTTTGCCCCCTAGAATGTAATATTGCCCTGTGTGCCCCTTTGATAGCCACAGTAATCTGAGTTCCCCTATAACAAGAAGTGCCCACTTTACATTTAATAATGTCCCAAGTTTCCCCTTGTACAGCTCCCCTATACACATCATGATGCTCTCTTATACACATAACACCAAAAACCTGCCTTCACACAAGGTCAGTAAAACAAAGATAATTTTATTAACCAAACAAAAGTAAAATATACATATAAAATAAAATACAGCGGGAATACACCAAAGCACAGGAATAGGCGGGCAACCCAGGTATGAGCCCCAAGAAGTAGTGGTATCATATAGATTACAACCAAATCATATTAACACAAAAAAATCAATGTGCAAGTGACCATGTACAAAACATGCAGAAAAATGATAAGGTAATAACGGTAACATATAATATAAAATAGTACAAAAATAATGATATAATTACCAAATGGGGCACTCCTGGGGGACCCACCAACACCCGACGCGCGTTTCGCACCAAAATGCTTCGTCTGGGGGTCTTATATACAGTATAATGCCCCCTCACTGTATAGTACCACCCACACTCCTTAGTTGCCTCCAAACTGTTTGATGGCTCCAACAATGTATAATGACCCCCACACTGTAATCTCTATACTGTATGATGGCCCCCTAGATAGCCTCCATATACAGTAGCATAATGCACCAAATAGTCCACAATATAGTATAATGCACTCCCCATAGGCAGACTCTATAGCATAATGCAGCTCCCATAGGCAGACACTGTAATATGGCACCACCCCCATATAGGCAGACCCTGTAATAAGGCAGTACCCCCATAGGCAGACTCTGTAGTATAAGGCAGCACCCCCATAGTCATACCCTGTAATAAGGCAGCACCCCCATAGTCAGACCCTGTAATAAGGCAGCCCCCATAGTCAGACCCTGTAATAAGGCAGCACCTCCATAGTCAGACCCTGTAATAAGGCAGCCCCCATAGTCAGACCCTGTAATAAGGCAGCACCCCTATAGGCAGACCCTGTAATAAGGCAGCACCCCCATAGTCAGACCCTGTAATACGGCAGCACCCCCATTGTCAGACCCTGTAATAAGGCAGCACCCCTATAGGCAGACCCTGTAATAAGGCAGCATCCCTATAGGCAGACCCTGTAATGAGGCAGCACCCCTATAGTCAGACCCTGTAATAAGGCAGCCCCCATAGTGAGACCCTGTAATAAGGCAGCCCCCATTGTCAGACCCTGTAATAAGGCAGCACCCCTATAGGGAAACCCTGTAATAAGGCAGCACCCCCATAGTCAGACCCTGTAATAAGGCAGCACCCCCTTAGTCTGACCCTGTAATAAAGTGGCACCCCCATAGTCAGACTCTGTAATAAGAAAGCATCCCTATAGCAGACCCTGTAATAAGGCGGCAGATCCCCATAGTCAGACCCTGTAATGAGGCAGCCCCCATAGTCAGACCCGGTAATAAGGCAGCCCCCATAGTGAGACCCTGTAATAAGGCAGCACCCCTATAGGCAGACCCTGTAATAAGGCAGCACCCCTATAGGCAGACCCTGTAATAAGGCAGCACCCCTATAGGCAGACCCTGCAATAAGGCAGAACCCCCATAGTCAGACCCTGTAATAAGGCAGCACCCCATAGTCAGACCCTGTAATAAGGCAGCACCCCCATAGTCAGACCCTGTAATGAGGCAGCACCCCCATAAGCAGACCCTGTAATAAGGCAGCACCCCCACAGTCAGACCCTGTAATAAGGCAGCACCCCCATAGTCAGACCCTGTAATAAGGCACCCCCCATAGTCAGACCCTGTAATAAGGCAGCCCCCATAGTCAGACCCTGTAATAAGGCAGCCCCCCATAGGCAGACCCTGTAATAAGGCAGCACCCCCATAGGCAGACCCTGTAATAAGGCAGCCCCCATAGTCATACCCTGTAATGAGGCAGAACCCCCATAGGCAGACCCTGTAATAAGGCAGCACCCACATAGTCAGACCCTGTAATAAGGCAGCACCCCCATAGTCAGACGCTGTAATAAGGCAGCCCCCATAGTCAGACCCTGTAATAGGGCAGCCCCCATAGGCAGACCCTGTAATTAGGCGGCAGATCCCCATAGGCAGACCCTGTAATAAGGCCGCAGCACCCATAAAAAATAAAATAAATACTCACCTCTCTTCTTCCTGGTTCCTGCGCTGCTCCCGCTGATCTGACACCGGGCGCCGGGCAGTGACGTCATCTCATCCGCTGTCAGTGTTGGCGACGTCAGATGCCGACACTGACAGGGGGATGATGGGAGAAGGAGCGCAGCGCTCCTTCTCCCATCATTCCAATCAGCTGTATCGGCTTAGGCTACTTTCACACTTCCGTCTTTTCAGATCCGTCACAATCCGTTGATTTTTGAGAATGCAGGATCCTGCAAAAAAAATCTGTCGTAAAATAGCGGTCCGTCGTGCAGAGAAAACGTTCATTGTAACGTTTTTTGTGCACGTCGGAAAATCGGTCAGCGACACATCCTGCGCTGGCCGTCGTCAGCTCCAATGGATGCCTATGGGCGCAGGATCCGTCGCTGACTGTCACACGCAGGAATCCAGCGACGGATCCAGTTTTTCCCTTCTGAGCATGCCCGGAAGGATTTTCAAGTCCAGGAAAAAGTCAGTCAGTCTCTCTCTCGCTCTCGTCCCCGGACATTTAATTCTCGGAATTTCTCTACGACGGATCTGTCATTACACGGGATCCGACGCACACATTTTTCCCTATTTTCATTACGTCCTTCTATACGTCATTTTGCTGCACCACGACGGACCACAGAAGACGGAAGTGTGAAAGTAGCCTTAATGCCGGTACAGCTGATCTTCTGATGATGGTGGGCCCCATAGCGGCCGGGCGGCAGAGCAGGGAGATCAATTCTCCTTGCTCTGCTGCAGAAGGTAACTGTATCGGCGCAAATACAGTTACAGTAGCTCCGGGTGGGCCCCCTCAGAGCACCGGGGCGCCGGCACCCTCTGCCCCCCGGTAGCTACGCTACTGCTGACACCACATTGCAGGGTTTTCTTACATTTCCCCACTGTCTCAGTATATGTTTTACTATCCTATTGTCAGTACTCTGGGATACGTCCACTCACTAAATCCTATGTGTCCCTTGCATACATCCTGGGTATTTTTTTTTTCATGTGTTACATATCCACGTCTTCCTATGCCTGTTGCATTATTTAATAAAGATGTTATTATATTCAACAATTTATTGGACCTTATGATCATTTTTTGCTTCTACTTCACCCCCCCCCCCCCCCCACATTCATGGCATACAGTGTTAGAAAGGTATCAATAGAGGAACTTTTCTCCTTGTGATGAGCTGGCATAGGGTGACTTATAGGCCATGTCATGTTCCCCTGGGAATCTAAACATGCAGATAACCTCTTCATAGAGGAAAATAACTGGAACTCTAGCGCTACTTATTGGGTATAGCAGTCCTAAAATTTCCACAGAGGAGCATAGCATAGCCTATAAGTCTCCTTATGCCAGTCTCCACAAGGAAAAAAATGTTCTTCTATAAACACCTAGCCAGAGGTCTCTCACCCACCCAAATCAGATCACCTGCTTTGCACTTATGAGGGGTAAATATCCTGAAACACGTGTCTGCAAATGGATTGTCTGGTTTGGCTTCTTATAAGGCCGGGATCACACATGCGAGAAACACGTCCGTGTCTCGCATGTGAAATCCAAGCTCTGGCGCCGGCACTCCAGAGCGGAGCGTGGTGCCGCACAGCAACACATGGAGTTGCACGCTCCGATCTGGAGTGCCGGCGCCAGAGCTTGGATTTCACATGCGAGACACGGACGTGTTTCTCACATGTGTGATCCCGGCCTAAGTCATATAGTCATGTAACAAGGATTGTTAAAGGATCAACATGGACTTTTAGGATTTTCACATCCACAATGGGAGCCGCTAGAGTTCAAGTCCTCTTTTTTCTGCATAAAAGTATCTAAGAAACAATCAAGTCAGTGACCACATATTTTTTTCAGTTTCTGTTGTGAAAACTTAAAAAAAAATGATTAAAGGCAAAATATTTATAACAGATTCTTCACTCCACGGTTTCGTTTTTGTGCTCCAGATTTGTAGACAGAATCCAGTAAGACAGAACTTTACTAAAATGTGACTGTAGCTATAAATGTCTAGGAGCCGTGATCAGAAGGCCAAAGGCAATTCTTTAATTAATTGTCAGATTTGATTATTCATCGTTAATACCTCTCACATTCCTGCATCCAGGGCCCCGCTGCCCTTTTCACCTACACGTGGCTTCAGGTGGACGAGGAGAAGCTTCTGTCCTGTAAAATTCAAGTTCATTTTAGCTTTTCCAAACCAGCCATCTGGATACAATAATTCATGCCAAAGACTGTAAGATAGGAGGTGGCAAGTTCAAAGTGTTTGTGCTGACAGGATTATTTAGTGTCTGTGCCAGCGACAATGTATTAGAGGAGACGTAAAGCCAACACCTGTAATTCCCGGGGTTTGTGATAATGCAGCAAGTGCAGATTATAGGATATGTAAGCACATCCAGCTGGTGCTCGTGTCCAGTTATCAGGAATCACGTCAAGAAGCTGAATTTTATTAAGCGCCATTGTTCTACGTTTGAAGACATAAAACACCTGGTAAGGGACATTTCACCAAGAGGACAGAAGGTGAAAAGTATTAAATATAGAGCATTCTTCTGGAAAATATCACTTAAAGTATATTCTCCCCAAAACTCAAAAAAACTATCCAGCAATTCAGAACTGTAGAATTCCATCATCATAATTTTTTGGCACTTTTACCCATTAATGAGTCACATAAAGATTTGACCACTTAAAACATCTTCAACAAGCACGACAATTAATGGGCTACTGAACCCTATTAAGACCATGACTTTATCGTTATCCAAACAATTAAGCTGTCCCATGTTAGACATTTTTTACTATCTGTGTCCTGGACACAGAACATAGAGAAGTGGAGGCGGGTATTATGTATGCATTGTACATACAGTATGTATCATGTGTACATATGGTGTTTGTATGTGTGCCGTGTGTATTGTGTATGAATAAACCTGTGTCTTGGGTAACATGTATGAATGCGTGTTTTGTATAATGTGTATGTTTTATTTTCTATATGTGTAAGTGTGCGTGTTTTTTTTTTTTAATGTGCATAAATGTATATGTAATATGTGTATGTATGTGTGTAACCAATGTATAAGTGCTTGTATAATATTGCCGAACACTATTAGTGGATAGTATAGGAACAGTATATATATATACCAGTATGTAAATGACATTACATTTTTCTAGGAGGTGGCCGTATGTATAAAGGGGATTAATCTTTGTATGAATATGTTAGGTCGGCGGCAAGGTGGTGGTGGTCTTACCGGGAGGGTTCTGGAACCTTGGATACTGGTGGGTGTCGGGGTGAATCTCCGGTGGACGAGGGGCTAGGCTCTCTTGTGTCTCTGCATGCAAGCGTGCCCCTAGTGCTTCCAGGTGTATTCCGGCTCCCCGACGGGTTGCCTCTCGACGCTCTCTGGTTGCGAGGGGTGCGGTGACGCCTCTGGGGTAGGCCCGCCTTGCCTATGTGCTCCATTCGAGGGGACCTGCCTCAGGGCATGGTATGGTTGGGAGGTGGTATGCTGTCATTCCCAGCGCTGACATTATTCAGGGGTCCCAAGATGTCACGCCTGCCCAACGTCAATTGTTGCCAGGTGACATGGGAGGCTATGTCTCCGGATTCAGGCATGTGGTGGGAGGTTCCATTCTCTCCGCCCTCCTCACCCCTTCCTTCCTCTGTCTCTCTGGGCAGAGGGTGGAAATTGGGCGTTACCTCAGTGGTGTCAGGTGATCCATGAGAGGGATGATTAAACCCGCTATATCCTCTGCAGGGCTGCCACTAGAAATTTCAGGGCCCCATACTGGCAAAATTTCCGGGACCCCTTGAGACTCCGCCCAGGCTCCACCCCAGCCCCGCCTCCACGCTCCACCCCTCAAACTGTCCACAGTCCCACCACTCTTTCTTGGAAAAACTCCACTTCTCACCTATCACACATTAACAGTTCCTATCACTAGATCACACATATAGCCGGCAGCTTTTGTTTTGGCCAAAAGATTTTTTAAGCCACCAAAATGACAAGGTAAACACTTTTGGCCGGGCCCTACTGTACTGTAACCTACTAAATATTTGTTAAAATATGCAATACAATTTAGGTATATTTTTATTTATTTTTCAATTTTTAAAATGACCTATAATACCACATACAAGGAACAAATACCACAGCACCATGACCAGACACCATATCACCACAGTGACCTATAATACTATCTACAAGGCACAAATACCGCCACACCATGAACAGATGACATATAACCACCACAGTGATCGAATAATATCAAATACAAGGAACAAATACCACAACATCATGACCAGACCACATATTACCACCACATGGTGACTGAATACTACAATACTGATCAATAATAAAAAAAACCCACAATACTATCACCATCAGTGCCATTATACACAGGAGATCTGTAATTAGTATGCAGTGTCTGTGTACAGGTAATACAGTGATCACCAGTGACATTATACACAGGACCTCTGTATATAGTATACAGTGTATAGTGTCAGTGTATAGGTAACACACTGACTCACCAGTGACGTCTCTAGGTGAAGTCCTTCATCTTTCATCCAGCACAGGCTGCCATCACTTCATCCAGCCAGGACTCGTCTCTGCAGGAAATAACACAGTTATCTCGAGTTCCACTTGCAGAACACATTACTTAATTTTTCCCAACTTCTAAATTACACCACATGAAGAAGGCAACATAGTATCACTCTAAACACTAAAATAGGACCGCCCCCCCATTTAGAACAGTATACTCAAAAAATAAAATAAATACATCACTGCAGTAATAATATCCCTTAATTAGCCCCTATGGTAATAATATTCGCCATCCTAGCCCCCGTGTGTCTCATTCCTGGCGTCAGCCATATGTTCTCCCATCCTGCCCTCATGAGTATCCATCCTGCCCCATATTATCTCCCCATCCTGCCCCATCTGTCTCCATCGTATCCATCCTGCCCCATGATCCTGCCCTATCTGTCTCCAATCCTGCCTCCAGTGTCTCCAATCATGCCCGTATCACCATTCTGCCCCATCTCCAATCATGCCCCCTGTGTCTCAATTCTGCCCCATCTGTTTCCAATCCTGCCCCATCTGTCTCCAGTCATGCCCCAGTGTCTCCAGTCATGCCGCCATGTCTGTCATCCTGCCCCCTGTGTCTCCAATCATGTCCCGTTTCTCCATTCTGCCCCTGTGTCCAGCAATCTGCCCCTATGTCCAGCAATCTGCCCGTGTCCAGCAATCTGCCCCTGTGTCCAGCAATCTGCCCGTGTCCAGCAATCTGCCCGTGTGCAGCTTTCTGCCCGTGTCCAGCGTTCTGCCCCTGTGCGCAGCATTCTGCCCCTGTGTCCAGCTTTCTGCCCCCCCCTGTGTCCAGCTTTCTGCCCCCCCTGTGTCCAGCTTTCTGTCCCCCCTGTGTCCAGCTTTCTGCCCCCCCTGTGTCCAGCTTTCTGCCCCCCTGTGTCCAGCTTTCTGTCCTCCCTGTGTCCAGCTTTCTGCCCTCCCCTGTGTCCAGCTTTCTGCCCCCCCCTGTGTCCAGCTTTCTGTCCTCCTTGTGTCTAGCTTTCTGCCCCCCCTGTGTCCTGCTTTCTGCCCCCCCCTGTGTCCAGCTTTCTACCCTCCCTGTGTCCAGCTTTCTGCCCTCCCTGTGTCCAGCTTTCTGCCCCCCTGTGTCCAGCTTTCTGCCCCCCCTGTGTCAAGCTTTCTGCCCCCCCGTGTTCAGCTTTCTACCCTCCCTGTGTCCAGCTTTCTGCCCCCCCTGTGTCAAGCTTTCTGCCCCCCCCCGTGTTCAGCTTTCTGCCCTCCCTGTGTCCAGCTTTCTGCCCTCCCTGTGTCCAGCTTTCTGCCCCCCCTGTGTCAAGCTTTCTGCCCCCCCTGTGTTCAGCTTTCTGCCCTCCCTGTGTCCAGCTTTCTGCCCCCCCTGTGTCAAGCTTTCTGCCCCCCCTGTGTTCAGCTTTCTGCCCTCCCAGTGTCCAGCTTTCTGCCCCCCCTGTGTCCAGCTTTCTGCCCCCCCTGTGTCAAGCTTTCTGCCCCCCCTGTGTTCAGCTTTCTGCCCTCCCTGTGTCCAGCTTTCTGCCCTCCCTGTGTCCAGCTTTCTGCCCTCCTGGTGTCCAGCTTTACTGCCCTGGGCCTCCCCGGATCGCCGCTCTCAATAAATATTTAAAAAAAAAAAAAAAGTTCTGCTTACCTGCCAGCACCCAACTGAGCACCACAGTCTGACCGCTGATGTCACCAAAACCCTAAGTATCCATAATCCACCTCAAAAAATGCATTGCCATAGGCTTGCTGCTTTTGTGCAAAGTTTCAATTGCATTATTTTAACATAGATATTGCATTCACCTGATTTTGAACACACATTTCATAGGAATACATTTGGGATACAAAAGAGCTGGCTCTTTTTTTATGAGATTAGCCAAATGATCCAGTTCATCAAATAGAGCCAGCTAGGCAGCCCATTACTATTTTCTGACCTTGTATAACTTTTTCCAAGATGTCTGCAATACTACAGTGGCAGCAGTAGGGGGAGCCATCTGGCCAGTGTCTACTACTTGTGCTGTCATGCAACTTGTCAGGAAATGTAAGGTTTATTTCCCCCATAACATTCACTGAGTTATCTTCAGTCACCAAAGTTCCAACTAAAGCTGTGTGAGAGCGCCAATACTTCATTTCTCCGAATTTTTTGTGGGAGTCGCAGTAGGTGTGTGGTAAAGTGATATTGATTCAGGATTGTGAAAGGTGTTCTCCCATCCTCCTCCGTCACTATGAGATTTACAAGCACTCCAACCTTTCCTGGATCCATTTAGGATGCTATTAGTTTTCTATATTTGTCAGTGATAAATCATGCTATAGATAGGTACTAAGTATAAATAATATAATACTCAGCAAGCTGTCTTTGAACATCGGCGGGCCTCCTCTAACAAAACAATGTCAGCTACAGGCACTAATAGGTTACCATTCCAAGAGAGTCGTAAAGAAGAAATAAAGCTGAATTAGTTATTGTAATTTTTATTATGCTCAAATAAAGAGATAAATTATAAAAAAAAATGTAAGGGGCCCCTATAAGGCAACAATAACCTCTGCAACACCCCAGGTAACCGGTCGTTGCAGTGATGTTGCTTTCTCTTCGGAGAGAGTAATATCATGCTCAGAGGCAATGGAGTTCTCTTCACCAAGTAAGGCACCCATACACAACATATTCCAAATCCAGGCCAGGAGGGGGAGCTCAGGGCCCATATTCAGGGGACCTTCCCTAAGCTATATGTATCCTGACCTGGAGGAGGAGTTAGTTAGTTGGTCCAGGGAGACCAAGGGGGGACAGTCTAATAGACACTGAAGGAGAAGGAATTCTGAGAGAGCAGACAGAGAGGCCTGGCAGCCACGAGGGAGCTGCAGCCTCTGGAAAGGAGAAACAACCTGAGGGGTTGAATGTGGAGGAGCTGGAGCGGGAAGGAGCAAAGGAGAGGAACAAGGCTCAGAGGGGAACTGTAACTGGGCACCCTCAGAGCCGAAGCGCAGTACAGGGTACCGGGAGCCCGAGGCCTTAGTGGAACTGTACGACACTTGGCAGAATCGAAGGCTCAGACGTTTATGTGATTGGCCCACACCACTCCTGAGACGCAGCAGCACCTAAGGAGCCCGGGGCATGATAGAGTCCCCATAAAAAGGCTCAAGCTGCCCGTCACGCAGGTACCTGTCTCAGGACAGGGGGAAAAGAGGACTCTGCAGAAAGCTTCAGGCAACAGGGACTTCATATACAGCAAGCGCTAGTTGGAAAGGCTCACGGACCTCGACTGGAACAAGGGAATCCTCCATTGCCTCCAAGCCAGCCGGGCCATACCATCATCCATGCCTGGTACCCTGGACTGTGGCCTGCCAACTACAGTAAACCAGGTAAAGACTTACAACTTGTGTCCTTTACTCATTTACCAGAATATGTCATCATTGCCATACACCTTAGGACCCCTGGCAACCCCACTTCACCTGTGGGAAGTGTACCATCAGTGCTGCAACAGCATCCCCCAGAGGACACCTTTAAAGCAGCGTCGGTCCCACTATTGACCGAACATCACAGGTGCGCGTCACGACTGACTCATAAACACTTTTCCCTTAAAAGACCATTCCCTTTAATTGGGCGCCCAGGGCCACGGACCGTGTCGCAGCCACCGTGACTTCCCCTTAACCCCTTTACCCCCAAGCGTGGTTTGCACGTTAATGACCGGGCCAATTTTTACAATTCTGATCACTGTCCCTTTATGAGGTTATAACTCTGGAACGCTTCAACGGATCCCGGTGATTCTGACAGTTTTCTCGTGACATATTGTACTTCATGATAGTGGTAAAATTTCTTTGATATTACCTGCGTTTATTTGTGAAAAAAATGGAAATTTGGCGAAAATTTTGAAAATTTCACAATTTATCAACTTTGAATTTTTATGCCCTTAAATCACAGAGATATGTCACACAAAATACTTAATAAGTAACATTTCCCACATGTCTACTTTACATCAGTACAATTTTGGAACCAACATTTTTTTTGTTAGGGAGTTATAAGGATTAAAAGTTGACCAGCAATTTCTCATTTTTACAACACCATTTTTTTTTAGGGACCACATCTCATTTGAAGTCACTTTGAGGGGTCTATATGATAGAAAATAACCAAGTGTGACATCATTCTAAAAACTGCACCCCTCAAGGTGCTCAAAACCACATTCAAGAAGTTTATTAACCCTTCAGATGTTTCACAAGAATTTTTGGAATGTTTAAAAAAAAAAGAACATTTAACTTTTTTTCACAAAACATTTACTCCAGCTCCAATTTGTTTTATTTTACGAAGTGTAACAGGAGAAAATGGACCCCAAAAGTTGTTGTCCAATTTCTTTGGAGAGCCCCTGATGTGCCTAAACATTGAAACCCCCCACAAGTGACACCATTTTGGAAAGTAGACCCCGTAAGGAACTTATCTAGATATGTGGTGAGCTCTTTGACCCACCAAGTGCTTCAGAGAAGTTTATAATGTAGAGTCGTAAAAATAAAAAAATCATATTTTTTTCACAAAAATGATCTTTTCGCCCCCAATTTTTTATTTTCCCAAGGGTAGCTGAAGAAACTGGACCCCAAACATTGTTGTGCAATTTGTCCTGAGTACGCCGATACCCCATATGTGGGGGTAAACCACTGTTTGGGCACATGGCAGAGCTCGGAAGGGAAGGAGCGCCATTTGACTTTTCAATGCAAAATTGACTGGAATTGAGATGGGACGCCATGTCGCGTTTGGAGAGCCCCTGATGTGCCTAAACTTTGAAACTCCACTCAAGTGACACCATTTTGGAAAGTAGACCCCCTAAGGAACTTATCTAGATGTGTTGTGAAAGCTTTGAACCTCTAAATGTTTCACTACAGTTTATAACGCAGAACTGTAAAAATAAAAATAAAAATTTCCACAAAAATTATTTTTTAGCCCCAGTTTTGTATTTTCCCAAGGGTAAGAGGAGAAATTGGACCCCAAAAGTTGTTGTCCAATTTGTACTAAGTACGCTGATACCCCATATATGGGGGGAACCACAGTTTGGGTGCATGGCAGAGCTCGGAAGGGAAGGCGCGCTGTTTGGAATGCAGACTTAGATGGATTGGTCTGCAGGCATCACGTTGCATTTGCAGAGCCCCTGATGTACCTAAACAGTAGAAACCCCCACAAGTGACCACATATTGGAAACTAGACCCCCCCAAGGAACTTATCTAGATGTGTTGTGAGAACTTTGAACCCCCAAGTGTTTCACTACAGTTTAAAACGCAGAGCCGTGAAAATAAAAAATCCTATTTTTTCCACAAAAATTATATTTTAGCCCCCAGTTTTGTATTTTCCCAAGGGTAACAAAAGAAATTGGACCCCAAAAGTTGTTGTACGATTTGTCTTGAGTACGCTGATACCCCATATGTTGGGGTAAACCCCTGTTTGGGCGCATAGGAGAGCTCAGAAGGGAAGGAGCACTGTTTTACTTTTTCAATGCAGAATTGGCTGGAATTGAGATCGGACGCCATGTCGCGTTTGGAGAGCCCCTGATGTGCCTAAACAGTGGAAACCCCCAATTCTAACTGAAACCCCAACCCAAACACACTCCTAACCCTAATCCCAACTCTAATCCCAACCGTAAATGTAATCCAAACCCTAACTTTAGCCCCAACCCTAACCCTAACTTTAGCCCCAACCTTAACTTTAGCCCCAACACTAACCCTAACTTTAGCCCCAACCCTAACCTTAACTTTAGCCTTAACCCCAACTTTAGCCCCAACCCTAACTTTAGCCCCAACCCTAACCCTAACTTTAGCCCCAACCCTAACTTTAGCCCCAACCCTAACTTTAGCCCCAACCTTAACCCTAACTTTAGCCCCAACCCTATCCCTATTGGGAAAATGGAAATAAATAAATTTTTTTAAAATTTATTATTTTTCCCTAACTAATGGGGTGATGAAGGGGGGTTTAATTTACTTTTATAGCAGGTTTATAGCGGATTTTTATGATTGACAGCCGTCACACACTAAAAGACGCTTTTTATTGCAAAAAATTGTTTTTGCGTCTCCACATTTTGAGAGCTATAATTTTTCCATATTTTGGTCCACAGAGTCATATGAGGTCTTGTTTTTTGTGGGACGAGTTGACGTTTTTATTGGTAACATTTTCGGGCACGTGACATTTTTTTATCGCTTTTTATTCCGATGTTTGTGAGGTAGAATGAACAAAAACCAGCTATTCATGAATTTCTTTGGGGGGGGCGCTTATACCGTTCCATGTTTGGTAAAATTGATAAAGCAGGTTTATTCTTCAGTTCAGTAAGATTACAGCGATACCTCATTTATATCTTTTTTTATGTTTTGATGCTTTTATATGATAAAAACTATTTTATATAAAAATTAATTATTTTTGCATCGCTTTAATCTCAGGACTATAACTTTTTTATTTTTTGCTGATGATGCTGTGTGGTGGCTCTTTTTTTGCAGGACAAGATGACGTTTTCAGCAATACCATGGTTATTTATATCCGTCTTTTTGATCGCGTGTTATTCCACTTTTTGTTGGGCAGTATGATAATAAAGGGTCGTTTTTTGCCTCTTTTTTTTTTACCTACTGCGTTCACTGAAGGGGTTCACTAGTGGGACAGTTTTATAGGTGGGGTCGTTACGGACGCGGCGATGCTAAATATGTGTACTTTTATTGTTTTTTTATTATTTAGATAAAGAAATGTATTTATTTGAACAATATTTATTTATTTTTTCCTTTATTTAGGTTTTTTTTTTTTTTTACACATGTAAAAACATTTTTTTAACTTTTTTACATTGCCCCAGGGGGGGGGACATCACAGTAAAGTGACAGATCGCTGTTCTGACACTTTGCAATGCACTCTCCTCCACGGACTGGGCACCATATAATTGTAAAAAAAAAGAAAGGATTGAAATAAAAAATAGTGATATACTCACGTTCTGCTGGCCACCGGAGTCCTCCCGCCTCTCAGCGGTGCACGTGGCCGCTTCCGTTCCCATAGATGCTTTGTGTGAAGGACCTGCGATGACGTCGCGGTCACTTGACCGTGACGTCATCACAGGTCCTGCACACAAAGCATCTATAGGAACGGAAGCCGCCGCGTGCATCGCTGAGGAGATCGGCTGCCTTCGGAAGGTGAGAATAACCATTTTTTAATTTTTTTTAACATATCGTTTTACTATTGATGCTGCATAGGCAGCATCAATAGTAAAAGGTTGGTCACACTTGTCAGGCACTATGTTTGACAAGTGTGACCAACCTGTCAGTTTTCCAAGCGATGCTACAGAACGCTTGGAAAACGCTAGCATTCTGCAAGCTAATTATGCTTGCAAAACGCTAGTTTTTAGCAGGAATATGCCAATTCCGCATGCAATATACCCACGGCAGGAGTTGCAGAATTGCCACAGAAATTTCTGCAGCAATTCTGCGACGTGTGCACTTAGCCTAATACTGGTAGCTATAAAGCCACTCTACACCTATATGAACAATAGGATCAAAAGAAAACAAAAAAAACACACAAACTAATGCAAAAATGTGACCCGTAAGCATGCACTATACAGGACTGTGAAATGCCATGAAAAATAAATTCCGTTTTCTTTTTCCGAAGCTCCGTCGGTCTTGAGTTGTGAAAAGAAAATGAGCATTTTTAAATTCTACTCATGACTGAGGTTCACATAAAGGCCGAGTCTTAGAAGTGTGTACTGGAAGTTGTAAGGAGACCAGGTGCTCATCCAAAACATAAGATGAAGCTGTTGTGGAAGAACAACAGAACGTCATTCACTGCGATCACAGCATTTCTACAAGGAATAAGCCGAATCCACAGACTTTGTTGATTTCTTGACGCCCTCCTGGCAGACAAAGAGCTGCAGCTTCTGATGATAAAGATCTGGACAATTTGTTTCCAATTCTTGGCTTCTGTGTCTATTAGATAAGCCATCCTCCACTTAATCAGTTATTTCATTATTACCTTTAAATAGCTCTGCAGAGATTGGGGTCAATAATCACTGTGTCATTTAATGACCTTTACTCACAATGTGAGGCCTGATCGTCTGCCTGCGAGGGCATGACAGCAGAGCTTTAGGAGTCAGTCTGGTATATATGTCCCTCATCCTGGATTATTCCGTATTTTTCGGATTATAAAATGCTCTGGATTATAAAATGCACCCAAAAACTTTGAGGAGAAAAATAAGAAACAAATGTTGTTTTTTTTTAATGAAATGGCGGTGCTTCTTATAATCCATGCGTCTTATTGCTTACCGGGGGTGGTGGCTGTGGTGAAGCGGGGTCCCAAGGTCGCTGCTGGAGGGGGCAGGAGTGGGGTGATACTGGAGATCGCAGGCTGGGATGAAGGAGTGTTCCAATGTGCGGTGTGCCGCTGCTGGGGTCTCAGCGCTGAAATCTCATCTCCCAAGATCTTGGTGCCTGGATCTCCATCTACGCATGCGCCACCCCCCGGCGGCCATTTTCCCTGAGTCCACCGCACAGGAAACCATCGCAGCACCATCAGGTACCCACAGCACCGCTGGGCACCCCCTCATCCCAGCCTGCGACCTGCAGCAACTGTACCAGTAAGGTATATAAGACGCACCCCCATAATTGTGGGGAAAAAAGCATGTCTTATAATCCGAAAAATACAGTAAGGGTACCGTCACACTATACGATTTACCTACGATCACGACCAGCGATACGCCCTGGCCATGATCGTAGGTAAGTCGTAGTGTGGTCGCTGGGGAGCTGTCACACAGACAGCTCTCCAGCGACCAACGATGCCGAGGTCCCCGGGTAACCAGGGTAAACATCGGGTTACTAAGCGCAGGAACGCGCTTAGTAACCCGATGTTTACCCTGGTTACCAGCGTAAAAAAAAACAAACAGCACATACTTACATTCCGATGTCTGTCCCTTGCCGTCTGCTTCCTGCACTCAGTGACTGCCGGCCGTAAAGTGAAAGCACAGCACAGCGGTGATGTCACCGCTGTGCTCTGCTTTCACTTTACGGCCGGCAGTCAGTGAGTGCGGGAAGCAGACGGCAAGGGACCTGACGGACACCGGAATGTAAGTATGTACTGTTTGGTTTTTATTACATTTACGCTGGTAACCAGGGTAAACACCGGGTTACTAAGCGCGGTCCTGCGCTTAGTAACCCGATGTTTACCCTGGTTACAAGCGAACGCATCGCTAGATCGGTGTCACACACACCGATCTAGCGATGACAGCGGGAGATCCAGCGACGAAAGAATGTTCCAAACGATCTGCTACGACGTACGATTCGCAGCAGGATCCCTGATCGCTGCTTCGTGTCAGACACAGCGATATCGTATGGATATCGCAGGAACGTCACAAATCGTACCGTCGTAGCGATCGAAATGGCACTGTGTGACGGTACCCTAAGTGATTTCTTGATTGAGAACAGTTGTGGCAGTAATCAGTTGTGACTCAGCTTCCCAAAGATGTGATAAACCACAGTTAATTTATGTTTTAAGGGCGATCACTTTTTCACACAGGGCCCTGTACGATTGGATTTATTTTTCTCTTAATAATAAAGACCAGCGTTGGACTGGAGCACCTTGGGCCCACCAGAGAAAATCATTCTTGGGGTCCACTATGTGCCTACATAGAAATAAATACAAGACTACCAATTGTGCTATATAACACGCTAGTGTGGCGCCCCAGGGTCCTGGTCGTCACAGTGGTATTGCTTTCCTCCCGGGGAGAGTGATGCTACGTTTGGAGGCAAGAAAGGATAACTGCATCCAGGTATCACAAACATGCAACACATTCATACTCCAGACCACTAGGGGGAGCTTCTGATCCTATTTACTAGGTGACTCCCCATATATATAACTGGTAGTCTGTAGGAAAAGTTAGTTAGTTCCAGACAGGAGTCAGTTCCAGACATCTGTCTGAGAAGGACAGAGGGTCCACGGAGCTGTGCATGCCCTAAGAGCTGCAGCTCCCAGAAAGAGACATTTTTAAGCAGAATTGTATTGCAGCGAGCGTGAAGGAAAGCATACCAGAAGGGGACCAGCCCCGAGCAGGCTGCCTCCTTCAAAGGCGCAGAACACCAGTAGCCAGAACACCGAGGTAGTAAGGACCTCTATGCCTTACTTCAGAGACCGGCAGGACAGCTAATTGCATTTTACCTGTTCGCACCTACACCCAGGAGGCACGGTGGCACCCCTCAGAGGCCGGGGCGTACTAGAGTCCCTATAAACAGCCTCAAGCCACCAGTAATACGGGTTTTGTCCTATCCGACTACGGGGAACAGAGAGAGAGACACCACATCTGTGAGGCCCTTATTTGAAGCTTATGCAGTAAGGGACTACACCACTACAGTGCAAGGGAAGGCTATTGATTTCCACCTGGACAAGGGAACTCTGGACTTGCCTCCGAACCGGCCGGGCTCTGCCTGCCCTGTGGTCTGGTGCTCTGGACTGTGGATGCTGAAGTCTTCAGTAAAGGTAAAGAGACTGCAACCTTGTGTCCTCGTTCTTCACTGCGCCTCTCACCATTCTACCATCTACACACCGGGAGCCCTGGGGATATACTTCACCTGTGGGAAGGTATACTATCTAGCTGCCATAATATCACCCCAGCGGACCCCTTAAAGCAGCATCGGTCACCCTGACCAAATACCACAGGTGGCGTCACGAACATAAACTTTATCCCTTTAAAGACCTTTCCCTTTTATACGGACGTCCCAGGGCCACGGACCGGGTCAGCCACTGTGACATCCCCCTTTGAGCCGACCAGACCCAGTACCGAGTACCCCCTTGCCCTGTCGGGGGGCTCCACTAATATCAGCACATAACATAAGGTAGTACACATCTTAATGATATAGCTGGGGTTGGCGGCCACATTTTGGATCAAACTCAATGATAAATGTCCCCTGGTGTTTATTAACCATTAAGCCAATGTGTGATAGCACCAGTGTAGAGGAGGGGATTTTATGACATCTCATCTATACGCTGAGAAAATCCACGGTGGTAGTAGTAAACGCAGCAATATCTGCACAATGTCTGGGTGGATATTTCCGCTGTTGATTTGCTGTTTGATTTCTGCAGCAAATACATTATGTGAATGTCCCCTCTTCTAGTGGTGCGGGTCCTAGATCACTTATATATGACATTGGAGTAATATCGAAAGAGTTTTCCCTCACATCCCCCGATACACTTTTTACAGAAATTTCTCTGCCACCTATAAGGCCATAACTTTTATAAAGGGCCTCATTTTGTTAGTAGCAGGGAAAGAAAAGTTTTAGTCAGGGGTGATAAAGAGGAAGAGGGGATCAATCAGTGTGATACAAGGGGAGGTGATGCAGTCAGTCAGGGGTGATACAGGGGGAGGGGCCTCAGTCAGGGGTGATACAGGGGGAGGGGCCTCAGTCAGGGGGGATACAGGGGGTGCTGGCTCAGTCAGGGGTGATACAGGGGGAGGTGGCGCAGTCAGGTGTGATAAGGGGGTGCTGGCTCAGTCAGGGGTGATAAGGGGGAGGTGGCGCAGTCAGGGGTGATACAGGGGGAGGTGGCGCAGTCAGGGGTGATACAGGGGGTGCTGGCTCAGTCAGGGGTGATACAGGGGGTGCTGGCGCAGTCAGGGGTGATACAGGGGGAGAGGGCTCAGTCAGGGTGATACAGGGGGTGCTGGTGCAGTCAGGGGTGATACAGGGGGTGTTGGCGCAGTCAGGGGTGATACAGGGGGTGCTGGCGCAGTCAGGGGTGATACAGGGGGAGAGGGCTCAGTCAGGGTGATACAGGGGGTGCTGGTGCAGTCAGGGGTGATACAGGGGGTGCTGGCGCAGTCAGGGGGGATACAGGGGTTGCTGGCTCAGTCAGGGGTGATACAGGGGGAGGGGGCTCAGTCAGGGGTGATACAGGGGGTACTGTTGCAGTCAGGGGTGATATAGGGGGTACTGTTGCAGTCAGGGGTGATATAGGGGGTACTGGTGCAGTCAGGGGTGATATAGGGGGAGGTGGCACAGTCAGAGGTGATACAGGGGGAGGTGGCGCAGTCAGGGGTGATACAGGGGGTGCTGGCGCAGTCAGGGGTGATACAGGGGGTGCTGGCGCAGTCAGGGGGGATACAGGGGGTGCTGGCTCAGTCAGGGGTGATACAGGGGGGAGGGGGCTCAGTCAGGGGTGGTACAGGGGGTACTGTTGCAGTCAGGGGTGATATAGGGGGTACGGGTGCAGTCAGAGGTAATATAGGGGGTGCTGGAGCAGGCAGGGGTGATACAGGGGGAGGGGGCTCAGTCAGGGTGATACAGGAGGTGCTGGTGCAGTCAGGGTGATACAGGGGGTGCTGGCGCAGACAGTCGTGATACAGGGGGAGAGGGCTCAGTCAGGGTAATACAGGAGGTGCTGGTGCAGGCAGTCGTGATACAGGGAGTGCTGGTGCAGTCAAGGGTGATACAGGGGGTGCTGGTGCAGTCAGGGGTGATACAGGGGGAGGGGGCTTAGTCAGGGTAATACAGGAGGTGCTGGTGCAGTCAGGGGTGATACAGGGAGTGCTGGTGCAGTCAGGGGTGATACAGGGAGTGCTGGTGCAGTCAGGGGTGATACAGGGAGTGCTGGTGCAGTCAGGGGTGATACAGGGGGTGCTGGTGCAGTCAGGGGTGATACAGGGAGTGCTGGTGCAGTCAGGGTGATACAGGGAGTGCTGGTGCAGTCAGGGGTGATACAGGGAGTGCTGGTGCAGTCAGGGGTGATACAGGGGGTGCTGGTGCAGTCAGGGGTGATACAGGGAGTGCTGGTGCAGTCAGGGGTGATACAGGGGGTGCTGGTGCAGTCAGGGGTGATACAGGGGGAGGGGGCTTAGTCAGGGTAATACAGGAGGTGCTGGTGCAGTCAGGGGTGATACAGGGAGTGCTGGTGCAGTCAGGGGTGATACAGGGAGTGCTGGTGCAGTCAGGGGTGATACAGGGAGTGCTGGTGCAGTCAGGGGTGATACAGGGGGTGCTGGTGCAGTCAGGGGTGATAGTGGGGAGGGGGTTTAGTCAGGGGTGATATAGAGGGAGGGGGCTTAGTCAGGGGTGATATAGAGGGAGGGGGTGCAGTCAGTCAGGAGTGACAGGAGAGATGAGGTAATGGGGCCCTCATTTATCCCTAAGTAACTTAGTGCCTCCCCCTCTATCACCCCAGACTAAAGCCCCCCATTTACACTTACTTTTAGGCTGGCAGGGGGCCCTTCCTCAACCATTGCAGCTGTAGCAGGGAGCCCTCTATCTCCCTCTGCTGCTTACACTGTGGGGGAGGGGAGCGTGCGTTACAGATGACAGCAGCTCATTACCGGGGAAATGAGGACACACACAAAGCTAACCCTGATTGGCTGTGCTGTGGCCAATCAGTGTTACCTTAAACCTTATGAAGAGCTGCTCCTCCGCAGGGAAGAGTGGTGCGTGACAGAAAAAGTCGTGAGGACAGGAGCGCTGTGTTACTTACAAATCCTGAGCCGCAGGCTGCAGCAGCCGAACATGCCAGCTGTTATCAGTGATGCCCGCACTGCTCTCTGACTAGCTCAGAGCGCCACAGCTGGGAGTAGTGGTGACGTCGCACTGGGAGGACGTCCTGCTCGCGGCTCCCACAGTCAGTCAGAGAGCGGTGCGGGCGTCACTGATTACAGCTGACATGTTGGGCTGCTTGTTGTGAATTCTGTTGTCGGGCTCCCTCCTGTGGTCATGACTGATACTTCGGCTGGTTCTGTCCATGGACTTCCTCTGGTGGGTGTTTCTGAGTTTCCTTCCACAGGTGACGAGGTTAGTTCGTTAGTGGGCTGCTCTATTTAACTCCACTTAGATCTTTGCTCCTGGCTACCTGTCAATGTTCCAGTATTGGTCTAGTTCACTCCTGGATCGTTCTTGTGACCTGTCTTCCCTGCAGAAGCTAAGTTCCAGCTTGTATTTCTTTGGTTTGCTATTTTTCTGTCCGGTTTGCTATTTTTCTGTCCAGCTTACTATTTTTTGTTGTCTTGCTTGCTGGAAGCTCTGGGACGCAGAGGGAGCGCCTCCGCACCGTGAGTCGGTGCGGAGGGTCTTTTTGCGCCCTCTGCGTGGTCTTTTTGTAGGTTTTTGTGCTGACCGCAAAGTAACCTTTCCTATCCTCGGTCTGTTCAGTTAGTCGGGCCTCACTTTGCTAAATCTATTTCATCTCTGTGTTTGTATTTTCATCTTACTCACAGTCATTATATGTGGGGGGCTGCCTTTTCCTTTGGGGAATTTCTCTGAGGCAAGGTAGGCTTTATTTTCCTATCTTCAGGGCTAGCTAGTTCCTTAGGCTGTGCCGAGTTGCATAGGGAGCGTTAGGCGCAATCCACGGCTATTTCTAGTGTGTTTGATAGGATTAGGGATTGCGGTTAGCAGAGTTCCCACGTCCCAGAGCTCGTCCTTAATTATCAGTAACTATCAGGTCATTCCGTGTGCTCTTAACCACCAGGTCCATTATTGTCCTGACCACCAGGTCATAACAGTACAGGTGGCCCAAAGTACTAATGCATCTCAATAGAGGGATAAGAGAAGTTCTGAGACCATTTTTTTTTCTTTGCAGTGTGTTTTGTCTCTATTTTCCCCTTTACCTCTGGGTGGTTCAGGACATAGGTGTAAACATGGACATTCAAGGTCTGTCCTCTTGTATGGATAATCTCACTGCAAGGGTACAAAACATTCAAGATTTTGTGGTTCAGAATCCGATGTTAGAGCCTAGGATTCCAATTCCTGATTTGTTTTTTGGTGATAGATCTAAGTTCTTGAATTTCAAAAATAATTGTAAATTGTTTCTTGCCTTGAAACCTCGCTCCTCAGGTGACCCTGTTCAACAAGTAAAGATCATTATTTCTTTGTTACGTGGTGACCCTCAAGACTGGGCATTTTCCCTTGCGCCAGGAGATCCGGCATTGCGTGATGTTGATGCGTTTTTCCTGGCGCTTGGATTACTTTATGATGAACCTAATTCAGTGGATCAGGCAGAGAAGATCTTGCTGGCTCTGTGTCAGGGTCAGGATGAAGCGGAGATATATTGTCAGAAGTTTAGAAAGTGGTCTGTGCTCACTCAGTGGAATGAATGTGCCCTGGCAGCAATCTTCAGAAAGGGTCTCTCTGAAGCCCTTAAGGATGTCATGGTGGGATTTCCCATGCCTGCTGGTCTGAATGAGTCTATGTCCTTGGCCATTCAGATCGATCGACGCATGCGTAAGCGTAAACCTGTGCACCATTTGGCGGTACTATCTGAGCATGGGCCTGAGCCTATGCAATGTGATAGGACTTTGACCAGAGCTGAACAACAAGAACACAGACGTCGGAATGGGCTATATTTTTACTGTGGTGATTCCACTCATGCTATCTCCGATTGTCCTAAGCGCACTAAGCGGTTCGCTAGGTCTGCCACCATTGGTACGGTACAGTCTAAATTTCTATTGTCCGTTACTCTGATTTGCTCTTTGTCATCATATTCTGTTATGGCATTTGTGGAGCCAAGCATCGCGTGGTGGTCTTGACAGATCACAAGAATTTGACTTATCTTGAGTCTGCCAAACGGTTGAATCCGAGACAGGCTCGATGGTCGTTATTTTTCTCCCGTTTTGATTTTGTGGTTTCGTACCTTCCGGGCTCTAAGAATGTGAAGGCTGATGCCCTTTCAAGGAGTTTTGTGCCTGACTCTCCGGGTGTTCCTGAGCCGGCGGGTATTCTCAAAGAGGGGGTAATTTTGTCTGCCATCTCCCCTGATTTGCGGCGGGTGCTGCAAAAATTTCAGGCTGATAGACCTGACCGTTGCCCAGCGGAGAAACTGTTTGTCCCTGATAGATGGACTAGTAGAGTTATCTCTGAGATTCATTGTTCAGTGTTGGCTGGGCATCCTGGAATCTTTGGTACCAGAGATTTGGTGGCTAGATCCTTTTGGTGGCCGTCTTTGTCACGGGATGTGCGTTCTTTTGTGCAGTCCTGTGGGACTTGTGCTCGGGCTAAGCCCTGCTGTTCTCGTGCCAGTGGGTTGCTTTTGCCGAAGAGGCCCTGGACGCATATTTCTATGGATTTTATTTCGGATCTCCCCGTCTCTCAAAAGATGTCGGTCATTTGGGTGGTTTGTGATCGCTTTTCTAAAATGGTCCATTTGGTACCTTTGTCTAAATTGCCTTCCTCCTCTGATTTGGTGCCATTATTTTTCCAGCATGTGGTTCGTTTACATGGTATCCCGGAGAACATCATTTCTGACAGAGGTTCCCAGTTTGTTTCGAGGTTTTGGCGTTCCTTTTGTGCAAGGATGGGCATTGATTTGTCTTTTTCCTCGGCTTTCCATCCTCAGACAAATGGCCAAACCGAACGAACTAATCAAACTTTGGAAACATATCTGAGATGCTTTGTTTCTGCTGATCAGGATGATTGGGTGTCCTTTTTGCCGTTGGCTGAGTTCGCCCTTAATAATCGGGCCTGCTCGGCTACTTTGGTTTCGACGTTTTTCTGCAATTCTGGTTTCCATCCTCGTTTCTCTTCAGGGCAGGTTGAGTCTTCGGACTGTCCTGGTGTAGATACTGTGGTGGATAGGTTGCAGCAGATTTGGACTCATGTGGTGGACAATTTGACATTGTTCCAGGAGAAGGCTCAACGTTTCGCTAACCGCCGGCGCTGTGTGGGTCCCCGACTTCGTGTTGGGGATTTGGTTTGGTTGTCGTCTCGTTATGTTCCTATGAAGGTTTCCTCTCCTAAGTTTAAGCCTCGTTTCATTGGTCCGTATAAGATTTCTGAGGTTATCAATCCTGTGTCATTTCGTTTGGCCCTTCCTGCTTCTTTTGCCATCCATAATGTGTTCCATAGGTCGTTATTGCGGAGATACGTGGCACCTGTGGTTCCATCCGTTGATCCTCCTGCCCCGGTGTTGGTTGAGGGGGAGTTGGAGTATGTGGTGGAGAAGATTTTGGATTCTCGTGTTTCGAGACGGAAACTCCAGTACCTGGTCAAGTGGAAGGGTTATGGTCAGGAAGATAATTCCTGGGTTTTTGCCTCTGATGTTCATGCTGCCGATCTGGTTCGTGCCTTTCATTTGGCTCATCCTGGTCGGCCTGGGGGCTCTGGTGAGGGTTCGGTGACCCCTCCTCAAGGGGGGGATACTGTTGTGAATTCTGTTCTCGGGCTCCCTCCTGTGGTCATGAATGGTACTTCGGCTGGTTCTGTCCATGGACTTCATCTGGTGGGTGTTTCTGAGTTTCCTTCCACAGGTGATGAGGTTAGTTCGTTAGTGGGCTGCTCTATTTAACTCCACTTAGATCTTTGCTCCTGGCCACCTGTCAATGTTCCACTATTGGTCTAGTTCACTCCTGGATCGTTCTTGTGACCTGTCTTCCCTGCAGAAGCTACGTTCCAGCTTGTATTTCTTTGGTTTGCTATTTTTCTGTCCAGCTTGCTATTTTTTATTGTCTTGCTTGCTGGAAGCTCTGGGACGCAGAGGGAGCGCCTCCGCACCGTGAGTCGTGCGGAGGGTCTTTTTGTGCCCTCTGCATGGTCTTTTTGTAGGTTTTTGTGCTGACCGCAAAGTAACCTTTCCTATCCTCGGTCTGTTCAGTTAGTCGGGCCTCACTTTGCTAAATCTATTTCATCTCTGTGTTTGTATTTTCATCTTACTCACAGTCATTATATGTGGGGGGCTGCCTTTTCCTTTGGGGAATTTCTCTGAGGCAAGGTAGGCTTTATTTTCCTATCTTCAGGGCTAGCTAGTTCCTTAGGCTGTGCCGAGTTGCATAGGGAGCGTTAGGCGCAATCCACGGCTATTTCTAGTGTGTTTGATAGGATTAGGGATTGCGGTTAGCAGAGTTCCCACGTCCCAGAGCTCGTCCTTAATTATCAGTAACTATCAGGTCATTCCGTGTGCTCTTAACCACCAGGTCCATTATTGTCCTGACCACCAGGTCATAACAGCTGCTGCAGCCTGCGGCTCAGGATTCGTAAATTTACATAGCGCTCATGTGCAGACTGCGGCAAACACTGCCCGCTGATAAAGTGAAGTTAATATTCACCCTTCTCCACGCCCATGGGGGCGTGGGAAGCAGTGAATATTCATTTCCCTTTAGCAGCGGTGACAGGGGCTCCTGCTTCCTGTCACCCATTGCTGCTCCACTGGCATCGGGGGCCCCCATAGCAGCTGCCCACTGGCTGGGGACCCCTGGAGCAGTGGGGGGCCAGTATGCCAGCAGGTATCAGTGCCTGGGCCCACCGCAGAATCCTCCAGTTCTTTGGTGGCCCAGTCCAACCCTGATAAAGACCTTCATTTAAAAACTGCATTTTGTGATTTTACTTATGTTATTTCTGTCTAATATTTACATTTGTTTCATGATCTGAAACATGTAAGCATGTCAAACATACAAAAGAATAGGAAACCAGGAAGGAGCAAGCACTTTATCACATAACTGTATACAAAAGCAAGTCTTCATGTGAAATAACACCGCAGACATAATCCACACCTACTTGAATTTTTCTTTTCTGTGTACTAGCATACCAACATTTCCAAATCTGCATGTTCACAGCCGGTATCTTGGTCATTTACATGGGGAAGCTGCAAGCTCAGCGTGACGTACAGCTTAAAAACTGAGACAAGTAGTTACAGACGTGTCACTAATGTACCAGCAGCTGCATTAGCTCCTGATTTGCATAACTGTTACCAACGGCACAAATTTTACATGTTTGCAAATGAACCCTAAGGCAGCGCTGGCATCAAGAGGGTTAGGAGGAAGTGGAGAAGAATGATCTGCGGAGGCCAGTACATGGAGACATCTGCATTCCGCTCATGATTCTATTCATCGGTGACAGTCTAGGAGACTTGTAATTGCTATTATTTTTGCATTCGGCCATGCAGACGTCTCTGTGCAGTTTACAGATTAAGACGTTATTATGATGATCACATATGTCACCATTGTTCCTTCATCACAGAGATAGGCACGGTCTCACAATGGAGCATCTGGACACCGTTTGTGACTCGCACAATAGAAGCTTCTATTTTATTTGGGTTTTTTCCTATCAAGACATCTGAAAGCTCATTTTCCTCTTTTCATTCTCATTTATCAATTGTCACTTGACTTATGTAGAAGTATGCAATTCTAAAGGGATTGTTTAACTGCAAACAGATGTATGAATGCAACAAATCTCTCGGCTGAGGGTGGGGTACGGTTGTCTTTTAATTTCTTATGAATTGGGATCTATATGCGGCTGATGTGAATATGATGGGAACGAACTAGACTATAAGCACCTTCTAAGGGAAGCTATTATATGAAAATTACCTATTTTTTAATCAGGCTTTTCTGTCAATTGTATTATAGCTTATTTTACTTTTTGGAATGTTTTTTTTTCCATATCACAATTTGTATTAAAAATAAAATATAGAAATCTTGAAACTTTCATATTGGCCACTATATTGGGGTATTTTTAAACTAATATCCTGCAGTTTCAGAAATCAACACATGTACATTAGCCACAATGAACAGACTCTGACCCTATCTTTTGTATTGAAGCATCTAATGAGCGTGTGCAGAGGTGATTGTGACAGGAAGGAAGCAGGGTCAGCTGTGAAATCACCTAATTGTGATTGCTGGACAGCTGTGTATAGAGGTGTTACCTGCATTGTAATCCTACCTCTGATGATAAGGAGCCTTGCTGAAAACTATTCCTGATAGGACAGAAAGTATGAGTTTTAACCTCTTTACCACCTTGGACAAGTTAAATGCCCATGTTAATCTCTGACAGCGGCAGTTAAAGTGCCTGATGGAAGAGCGTCACAAGATCCACCCATCGGCGCCCTTGTCACGTGATCACGGGCACTGATGGGTTGTTATGACAGTCGGGGTTCTGCTGAAGACCCCCGTGCCTCTCATTGTAAGTCTCCTATGAACGCCGGCTCATGGCCGACATATTATTATTATTATTATTATTATTTATTGTTATAGCGCCATTTATTCCATGGCGCTTTACATGTGAGGAGGGGTATACATAGTAAAAACAAGTACAATTGGACAAACAATCAGTAGATTTGGTTTCCAGTACCATCTCTATGCTGACGACACCCAATTATACACCTCTTCTCCTGTTGTCACGCCGACCTTTTTAAAAAACACCAGTGATTGTCTTACCGCTGTCTCTAACATCATGTCCTCCCTCTATCTGAAACTAAACCTGTCAAAAACTGAACTCGTGTTCTCTCCCTCTACTAACCTACCTTTGCCTGACATTGCCATCTCCGTGTGCGGTTCCACCATTACTCCAAAGCAACATGCCCACTGCCTTGGGGTCATCCTTGATTCTGACCTTTCATTCACCCCCCACATTCGATCACTGGCTCGCTCTTCTTACCTGCATCTCAAAAACATTTCTAGAATTTGTCCTTTTCTTACTTTCGACTCTGCAAAAACTCTTACTGTTTCACTTATTCATTCTCGTCTGGACTATTGTAACTCTCTACTAATCGGCCTCCCTCTTACCAAACTTTCCCCGCTCCAATCTGTCCTGAATGCTGCTGCCAGGATCATATTCCTCACCAACCGTTACACCGATGCCTCTACCCTGTGCCAGTCATTACACTGGCTACCCATCCACTCCAGAATCCAGTACAAAACTACTACCCTCATCCACAAAGCACTCCATGGCTCTGCACCACCCTACATCTCCTCTCTGGTCTCAGTCTACCACCCTTCCCGTGCCCTCCGCTCCGCTAATGACCTCAGGTTAGCATCCTCAATAATCAGAACCTCCCACTCCCGTCTCCAAGACTTTACACGTGCTGCGCCGATTCTTTGGAATGCACTACCTAGGTTAATACGATTAATCCCCAATCCCCACAGTTTTAAGCGTACCCTAAAAACTCACTTGTTCAGACTGGCCTACCGCCTCAATGCATTAACCTAACGATCCCTGTGTGGCCTGTTTATATAAAAAAAAAAAAAAAACCAGGTTCCTCGCATCATGTTCTCATTCACTTTATGCAGTTAATAGCCTCTGTGTCTGTACTGCTAAATACTTAGGCAGTTAACTGGTTCATGCAGCTTGACATGAACACCCGAGCCTTACACTATGGCTGGTCCGAATAACTAAAGCAATTGTTACCATCCACCTCTCGTGTCTCCACTTTTCCTCATAGTCTGTAAGCTTGCGAGCAGGGCCCTCATTCCTCCTGGTATCTGTTTTGAACTGTATTTCTGTTATGCTGTAATGTCTATTGTCTGTACAAGTCCCCTCTATAATTTGTAAAGCGCTGCGGAATATGTTGGCGCTATATAAATAAAAATTATTATTATATTATTATTATACAATAATCTTAAACAATACAAGTCATAACTGGTACAGGAGGAGTGAGGACCCTGCCCGCGAAGGCTCACAATCTACAAGGGATGGGTGAGAATACAGTAGGTGAGGGTAGAGCTGGTCATGCAGCGGTTTGGTCGATCGGTGGTCACTGCAGGTTGTAGGCTTGTCGGAAGAGGTGGGTCTTCAGGTTCTTTTTGAAGGTTTCGATGGAAGGCGAGAGTCTGATGTGTTGTGGTAGAGGGTTCCAGAGTAGGGGTGATACGCGAGAGAAATCTTGTATACGATTGTGGGAAGAGGAGATAAGAGGGGAGTAGAGAAGGAAATCTTGTGAGGATCGGAGGTTGCGTGTAGGTAAGTACCGGGAGACGAGGTCACAGATGTATGGAGGAGACAGGTTGTGGATGGCTTTGCACGTCATGGTTAGGGTTTTGTACTGGAGTCTCTGGGCAATGGGGAGCCAGTGAAGGGATTGACAGAGGAGAAAGGCCGGGGAATAGCAGGGGGACAGGTGGATTAGTCGGGCAGCAGAGTTTAGAATAGATTGGAGGGGTGCGAGAGTGTTAGAGGGGAGGCCACAGAGCAGGAGGTTGCAGTAGTCAAGGCGAGAGATGATGAGAGCATGGACTAGGGTTTTTGCAGATTCTTGGTTGAGGAATGAACGGATTCGTGAAATATTTTTGAGTTGAAGTCGGCAGGAAGTGGAAAGGGCATGGATATGTGGTTTGAAGGAGAGATCAGCATCAAGGATTTCCCCGAGGCAGCGAGCTTGTGGGACTGGGGAGAGTGGGCAGCCATTTACTGTAATGGATAGGTTCGTTGGGGGGGTCGCGTGAGATGGGGAAAAGATGATGAATTCTGTTTTGTCCATGTTAAGTTTCAGAAATCTAGCAGAGAAGAAGGATGAAATAGTGGACAGACATTGAGGGATTCTGGTTAGTAGGGAGGTGATATCTGGTCCAGAGATGTAGATCTGTGTGTCATCAGCATAGAGGTGATACTGAAAGCCATGAGATTCTATGAGCTGTCCCAGGCCAAAGGTGTAAATGGAGAAGAGCAGGGGCCCAGGACTGAACCTTGTGGGACTCCGACAGAGAGGGGGCGAGGTGAGGAGGTGGTGTGTGAGTGGGAGATGCTGAATGTCCGGTCTGTTAGGTATGATGAGATCCAGGATAGGGCCAAGTGTGTGATGCCAAGGGATGAGAGGGTCTGTAATAATAGGGAATGGTCAACTGTGTCAAAGGCAGCCGACAGGTCGAGGAGGAGGAGGACAGAGTAGTGTCGCTTGCTCTTGGCGGTTAAGAGGTCATTGGTGACCTTAGTTAGGGCAGTTTCAGTGGAATGGTGTGACCGGAAGCCAGATTGTAAGCGGTCAAAGAGGGAGCAGGAAGATAGATGGGAGGACAGTTCAAGGTAAACGTGTTGTTCCAGTAGTTTGGAGGCATAAGGGAGAAGTGATATAGGGCGATAGCTAGATACAGAGGATGGGTCAAGAGAGGGCTTTTTGAGGATAGGTGTCATGGAGGCATGTTTAAAGCTTGAGGGGAAAACACCAGTTGTTAGTGATAGGTTGAAGAGATGGGTTAGGGTTGGGATGAAGACTGTGGTGAGGTTTGGGATGAGGTGGGATGGGAGTGGGTCAAATCACAGGTGGTGAGATGCGATCTTGAGAGTAGAGTGGAGAGTTGATCTTCTGTAATGGTGGAGAAGTTGGTTTTGGAGGTGGAGGGCTGGGAAGTCAGGAGGGAGGGCTCTGGGGGTTATTGACCAAAACTGTCTCTGATACTATCAATCTTCTGCTTGAGAAATGAGGCAAAGTCTTCAGCGGAGATAAGTGGGGAGGGAGGAGGTGCTGGGGGACGGAGGACCAATTTGTCACGATTCACACCGTGACCGTCACCCCCACGTCACGGGTCGGGGTGACTTTAGGCCAACAGACGGCTATCAAATGTGCAGGGGGATTATCTTAGTTATCCCTCCACTCCACAATGTGATGAAAAAACACACACAAGGCTATTGACCTCTTAGTTTACAGCAGGGGCTTATTTTAGGTATCCCACTGCTCTTCAATATACCATGAACTGCAGGGATTTATGTATCTCCCACTTACAGTTCCACTTGAAACTTGCAGCTCTCTGGCGCCCCCCTTACTCTCAGGTCAGATTAGGTACTGCACCTAGGGTAATTAGTCACCAGAAAGGCTGCCTGCTATGTACTGGCTATTGGGCACGCTGCAGCAACGCGATTCACTACTCCCACTCAGGCAGGAACAATAATTATCAACGCCGCAGTCGCTACAACGACTCCCAAAGGCACTGTACAAAGGTATGCTGCCACCAGCTTCTATTAAACGGGTCAAAAGCTAACCCAAAACAGTAGCGTAATTCCCTTCAGAAGACTTAGGGTACATTTTAGAGCAGGAAGAACGAATCTAGTATTAAATATTATACTCCATCAAAATTAGGCAGTGTTTATGAAAAAGTATAAAAAAAAGTTACAATATGAGACAATTGAAAATATATACAAAGTAATTATAAAAATAACAGGGTTTAAGAAAAATTAAATTACATAGAAAAAAATGCAAAAACATAAAATTTTAAATCACCCCCTTTGGTCCCATTTAAAATAAAACAATAAAAAAACACATATTTAGTATCGCTGTGTTCAAAAATGTTCGATCTACCAAAATATAAAGTAAATTAATTTGACCGGTAAATAGAGTAATGAGAAAAAAATAGGATGTTTTTTGGTAGAGTCAACATTGCATAAAATGCAATAACAGACGATCAAAACATTGTATCTATCCCAAAATGTTATCAAGAAAAATGTCAACTCAAGTCACAAAAAATAATGCATCACCCAGCCCCAGATCCTAAAAAATGGAGATGCTGCGGGTCTCAGAATACGGCACCATTCATTTTTTTTGTTGTTGTAAATTTTAGGGGTTTTTTGACCACTTAAATTAAAAGGAACCTATACATGTTTGGTATCTGTGAACTCGTAATGACCTGGAGAATCATAATTTCAGGTCAGTTTTAGCATTTAGTGAACATGGTTAAAAAATCTCATAAACATATTGTGGAATTGCACTCTTTTTGCAATTTCACCACACTTGGAGTTTCTTTCCCATTTTCCAGTACACTATATTGTAAAATCAATGGTCTCATTCAAAAGTACAACGCGTCCTGCAAAAAACAAGCCCTCACATGGCCGTACGGACGAAAAAATATAAAAGTTAAGGCTCTGGGAAGAAGTGGAGCAAAAAAACAAAAACGCACAAATGGAAAATATCAAGGTGGTGAACGGGTTAAAAAAAATTCCATTGTGAAAATTGCACATTTTGTTTTGTTGACTTGTTTTTAATAAAGCTCATGATATACAAAAAAATATTGCCAAAAGTTATTTAGAAATTCATGGAATATAAAAACCTGTTTTAAACCATACATCATTTTTGATAATGGCTTCCCTTTTAAGTTTGTGGTCAAATAGGTAGAACATAGTCAGCCATTCCTAGGGTTAGTCATAACACTCTTCAGGCACTACTAGCGATAGCAATATTGATCTTCAGTCATTCCAAGAGAGAGCCATATCAATCTTTATTCTCAGACATAAGTGTATTGATCCTCAGCCGTACCGGGGCATACCACTCTTCTAGCTTTAATAGCTATGAGTATATTAACCCGACATTTTAGAGTTTCATAGTTCTTCAATAGACTTTAAAAAAACAACACAGAAATCACTTCCGCCATCTCTAAAATGTTTACAGATTTGCAGACAAATGGAACTTAAAGGCAACCTGTCACCAGTTTTGTGACATATCACCTTATTCAGCGTCTGCACTGCATTCCCTAATCCTTATATAACCCCCTGACCCCCTGTATAATCCCACGCGTTTCGCTAGTATAAACACTCGCTTCCTCAAGGGGGCGTCCCCTTGAGGAAGCGAGTGTTTATACTCGCAAAACGCGCGTCAGGTTTGCGGTCACATCGTGGACAAGAGGAGACACAATATGGGTAATTAACCCTTGACTTATTGATGCATACTTTATGCTCCTTATGCTTGATATATTGTAATGGTTTTTAGTAATGCATGTTAGCGCTAAACATGGTGATAGCTATAGGTGGAACTGATTAGTCTTGGTACAAACAAGTCACTAACAGATTGTCCTACCTGTTTAAGTTACATTGCTTATATGCATTGCTTTTAGTGATGAGCAAGTATACTCCTCTGAGTATTTTTCAGTGCTCAGAGATTTAGGTTTTCTTGCCGCAGCTGAATTATTTACATCTATTAGCCAGCATAAGTACATGTGGGGGTTGCCTGATTGCTAGGGAATCCCCACATGTACTTATGCTGGCTAACAGATGTGAATCATTCAGCTGCGGCAAGAAAAACTAAATCTCCGAGCACTAAAAAATACTAGGAGGACCCCCGAGCATGCTCGATAAATCTCGAGTAACGAGCATATTCGCCCATCACTAATTGCTTTCTACATGTATATGCAATTCTTTAGCATAATATGTTGTCCCGATCCACCCTATCCTCCTTTTTTTTATTTGTATTTAGTCCATGTGGTAAATATCTACCTTTAATAAAATGTTTATATTTTGAGATACAGTACGACTCAAGTTCTCCTCATACTTAAGTATTCTAGAGTGTCTGCAACCAAGGGCATGTAGACCATATGGTCAGACTTTGCAGCTGCAATGAGGCCCTTGGGGAGTGCAGTCCCAGCCTTGGTTAGTCCTGTCCCCTTTACAAAACTTATTCAGATTTCCAAATTCTAAAGGAACTACATTGCAAGAAGGTGGAAAAATGGTTCAAGTCTTATGGCAAAGGTGCTGACAAAGGGAAACCAAACAGAAGTCTGTCCTGTTATAGGTAAAAAAAAACCAGATACCATCATGGGGCCTATTTTGATCTTTGATATCCCCCCCATCTGTACACCACTGTAGTGTAGCATCACAGAGAATCCACCGCTCTGTGCACATGTCACTGCCATGTAGATGACACCTAAACTTGTTTTTTTTCTCCATCTGAACCAAACAAATCTGAATCATTGAAATTATCGTATTTTTCGCTTTTTAAGACGTTCCGGATTATAAGATGCACCCCAAATTTTGAGGAGAAAAATAGGAAAAAACTTTTTTTAATACATTGGGGGGGCTTCTTATAATCCATGCGTCTTATTGCTTACCAGGGGTTGTGGCTGCCGTGGATCAGGGTCCCAGGGTCATGCTGGAGGCAAGAGTGGAGCATTGCTGCAGGCTGGTATGAGGGGGTCTGCAGGGGGGGTCCTGTGCTGCAGGGGGGCTCCGGTGCTGCAGGGGGGCTCCGTTGCTGCAGGGGGGCTCCGGTGCTGCAGGGGGGCTCCGGTGCTGCAGGGGAGCTCCCGTGCTGCAGGGGAGCTCCCATGCTGCAGGGCAGTCTCCGGTGATGCAGGGCTGTCTCCGGTGCTGCAGGGCTGTCTCCGGTGCTGCAAGGGGCTCTGGTGCTGCAGGGCTGTCTCCAGTGCTGCAGGGCTGTCTCCGGTGCTGCAGTGCTGTCTCCGGTGCTACAGAGGGCTCTGGCGACATTTTGTGAAAGGCCAGAGCCCTCGACAGTTCGTCCATGCTTTCCTGTGCGGTGGACTTCGGGAAAATGGCCGCCAGGATCTCCCGAGATTCCAGCGGCCATTTTCCCGGAGTCAGTCATACAGTAAAGCATGGACGAACTGCCGGGAGGCTCTGGTCTTTCACAAAATGTCGCCAGAGCCTCCCACAGCACCGGAGCTTCCAGCATCACCCGGGGCGACAGCAGTAGCGGGCGGCAGCGGTGGCGGACAACCGCGGCAGCGATGGCGGGCGGCAGCGGTGGCGGGCGGCAGCGGTGGCGGACAACCGCGACGGCGGACACCCCCTCATCCCAGCCTGTAACGGTAAGCGGTATATCCGCTTTGTAAGACGCACCCCCATTTCCCCCCCAAATTTGGGGGAAATAAAGTGCGTCTTACAAAGCGGAAAATACAGTATATTTCACTGAAATACACTGCTCAAAAAAGACACTTAAACAACAGAATATAACTCCTAGTAAATCAAACTTCTGTGAAATCAAATTGTCCACTTAGGAAGCAACACTGTTTGACAATCAATTTCACATGCTGTTGTGCAAATGGAATAGACAACAGATGGAAATTATCGGCAATTATCAAGACACCCTCAATAAAGGAGTGGTTCTGCAGGTGGGGACCACAGACCACATCTTAGTACCAATGCTTTCTGGCTAAAGTTTTGGTCAGTTCTGAATGTTGGTTGTGCTTTCACACGTGGTAGCATGAGACGGACAACCCACACAAGTGGCTCAGGTAGTGCAGCTCATCCAGGATGGCACATCAATGCGAGCTGTGACAAGAAGGTTTGCTGTGTCTGTCAGCGTAGTGTCCAGAGGCTGGAGGCGCTACCAGGAGACAGGCCAGTCCACCAGGAGATGTGGAGGCGGCCGTAGGAGGGGAACAACCCAGCAGCAGGACCGCTACCTCAGCCTTTGTGCAAGGAGGAACAAGAGGAGCACTGCCTGAGCCCTGCAAAATGACCTCCAGCAGGCCACAAACGTGCATGTGTCTGCACAAACGGTTAGAAACCGACTCCATGAAGAGGGTCTGAGTGCCCGACGTCCACAGATGGGGGTTATGCTCACAGCCTAAAACCATGCAGGACGCTTGGCATTTGCCACAGAACACCAGGATTGGCAAATTTGCCACTGGTGCTCTGTGCTATTCACAGATGAAAGCAGGTTCACACTGAGCACATGTGACAGACGTGACAGGCAATCTGCTGCCTGCAATATCCTTCAGCATGACCGGTTTGGCAGTGGGTCAGTAATGGTGTGGGGTGACATTTCTTTGGAGGGCTGCACAGCCCTCCATGTGATCGCCAGAGGTAGTCTGACTGCCATTATGTACTGAGATGAGATCCTCAGACCCCTTGTGAGACCATATGCTGGTGCGGTTGGCCCTGGGTTCCTCCTAATGCAGGACAATGCCAGACCTCATGTGGCTGGAGTGTGTCGGCAGTTCCTGCAAGGCATTGAATGAAATGGCATTGAAGGCAATGAAGGCATTGAAGCTATGGACTGGCCCGCCCATTCCCCAGGCCTGAATCTGATTGAACGCATCTGGGACATCATGTCTCGCACCATCCACCAATGTCACGTTGCACCACAGACTGTCCAGGAGTTGGCGAATGCTTTAGTCCAGGTCTGGGAGAAGATCCCTAAGGAGACCATCCGCCGCCTTATCAGGACTATGCCCCGGAATAGTAGGGAGGTCATACAGGCACTTGGAGGTCACACACACTACTGAGCAACATTTTCCTTGTCTTGAGGCATTTCCCCTGAAGTTGGATCAGCCTGTAATTTGATTTTCCACTTTGATTTTGAGTATCATTCCAAATCCAGACCTCCATGGGATATTAATTTTGATTTACATTGATCATTTTTAAGTTTTATTGTTCTCAACACATTCCACTATGTAATGAATAAAGATTTACAACTGGAATATTCCATTCAGAGATATTTAGGATGTTGGATTTTAGTGTTCTCTTTATTTGAGCTGTATAATTTATCATAGATTTGGCACAGGATTTAGCAGATCCAGGGGATGGATGATGAAGAGTTCTATCGGTCCTGAACTATGGAGTTAGGATTTCTAGATAAGTATTTTATATTACATTTAAGTTAATGATTTTATTGAAGATCCACAGTGAACTGGGAATGCAATTTTTCGCTTGCATTTTTACCTACTGTAAATAGTAATGTCTATAATTAAAGGGCTTTTAAAACTTTAGCTACTTCTTAATTAACAAAGTACATTTATATCATGCACATATACAACATCTGTGTCTGTATAATAGCTTTTTCACAAAAAAAAAAGAATTCCTCTGTAGCTCTGTATAATATTTTTTTGGAATAAAATGCAAAAAACACTATTGAGTAGATTTATTAAGATGCCGATCCTATAATAAAATTCATCAAGGTAAAATGTACACACCTCTTCACGACTGCCTTTCTGAAAATTACCTAAGTCAGAATTTTATTCTACATGTGTTTCTTTACAAAAAATAGCCTAAAATGTTAAACTATATTTGTAATTTTGCAATTTTCATACTGGCATTTGTTAGACTCATACTTCTTGTCCTTTGAGTAGATTGTCTGAAGGTTCCCTATAAGCTGAGACAGGATTATAGTGACAGATAACACCTCTATACACAGCCAGGGCCGGTTTTAGGCAAAGTGGAGCCCTAGGCAAAAAATTTAAAATGGGGCCCCACATCACACAGAAGCATTTCTGTTGTATTTACATGCGCTGAGTTCAGGCCGCTAAACAAGGGTGATCGACAATATTGAAGTCATTCGCTTGTTTCCCGGCCTTTTTACATCAACTGAAAAAGAGTGATGGAAACAGAACAATCACTATTACATCAATCTGTCCCCATACAGTATCATGTTATTGGCAGCACATCTTCAGTTTACACCGGGCGATGTGCTGCTGAGAACAAGGATTTCTGTTCTGGCATAAACAATCCAATCACTCGATGAATATGCAGCATTTTGCTTGTTTAGTATAATGCACTCCATAGTCCTCCACATAGTATAATGTGCACCACAGTCCTCCATATTGTAAAATGCACTCCCCATAGTACTCCATATAATATAATGTGCTCCACAGTCCTCCATATAGTATAATACACTCCCTATAGTCCTTCATATAGTATAAAACACTCCCCATAGTCCTCCATATAGTATAATACACTCCTCCATATAGTATTATACACTTCCAATAGTCCTCCATATAGTATAATACACTTCTCATAGTCCTCCATATATTAAAATACACTGCTCAGTCCTCCATATAGTATAATGAACTCCTCAGTCCTCCATATAGTATAATACACTCCTCATAGTCCTCCATATATTAAAACACACTGCTCAGTCCTCCATATAGTATAATACACTTGTCATAGTGCTCCATATATTATATTGCACCACCATAGTCATTCATGTAGTACAATTCACTTCCCATAGTATAATGCACCCCATAGTTCTTCATATAGTATAATGTATTCCCCATAGTCCTCAATACAGTATAATACAGCCCACATATAGTGTAATGCAGTCACCCCATAGAGCATAATACAGCCACCCCACAGAGTATAATGCAGCCACTTCACAGAATATAATACAGCCCCCATAGAATATAATACAGTCCACCTCCCCATAGAATATAATGACCCCCATAGAATATAATACAGCCCACCTCCCCATAGAATATATTGTACCCCCCATAGAATATAAAACAGCCCACCTCCCCATAGAATATAATGTGCCCCCACAGAATATAATACAGCCCACCTCCCCATAGAATATAATGTAGTCCCCCCACAGAATATAATACACACCTCCCCATAGAATATAATGTACCCCCACAGAATATAATACAGCTCACCTCCCCATAGAATCTAATGTACCCCCCACAGAATATAATACAGCCCACCTCCCCATAGAATCTATTGTACCCCCCACAGAATATAATACAGCCCACCTCCCCATCGAATATAAAGTACCCCCACAGAATATAATACAACCCACCTCCCCATAGAATATAATGTAGCCCCCCCACAAAATATAATACAGCCCACCTCCCCATAGAACATAATGTACCCCTCACAGAATATAATGCAGCCCACCTCCCCATAGAATATAATGTAGCCCCCCACAAAATATAGTACAGCCCACCTCCCCATAGAATATAATGCACCCCCATAGAATATCATATAGCCCACCTCCCCATAGAATATAATGTAGCCCCCTACAGAAAATAATACAGGTCACCTCCCCATAGAACATAATGTACCCCTCACAGAATATAATGCAGCCCACCTCCCCATAGAATATAATGTAGCCCCCCACAAAATATAATACAGCCCACCTCCCCATAGAATATAATGTACCCCCATAGAATATAATACAGGCCACATCCCCATAGAACATAATGTACCCCTCACAGAATATAATGCAGCCCACCTCCCCATATAATATAATGTACCCCCATATAATATAATACAGCCCTTCTCCCCATAGAATATAATGTAGCCCCCCAAAAGAATATAATACAGCCCACCTCCCCATAGAATATAATGTACCCCCATAGAATATAATACAGCCCACCTCCCCATAGAATATAATAGAGCTCACCTCCCCATATAATATAATGTACCCCCCATAGAATATACTACAGTCTCCCCCAGAGAATGGCCCCACAGTCCAGTACTCACTAATAAATAAAAAAAAAAACAAAAAAAAACAATCCTCACCTCTCCTCATGCCCTGCGCTGCTACAGGCTCGGATCCGGTCCCAGATGCTGCACTGCCTGGGCCCGGCACACAGCAGGTGCGCGATGATGTGGCATCATCGCGCACATGCAGTATCACGGGCAGAGGGGAGTGATGGAAGAAGGAGCATCATCTGACACTCCTCCATCATTGCTTTGAACTGCAATGGCATCATAGACGCCAATGTAGTTCAATGTGGTAGTGGCGGCAGGGGGAGTCGGTGCTGGCGGCATGTGGGCCCCCCTGACGCACGGACCCCATAGCAGCTGTGTAATGTGCTGCTATTAGTGGCAAGACACTGACTAAGGGCCCCTGGGGAGCAGGGGCCCTAGGCAGTTGCCTGGTCTGCCTGCTGCTAACGACGCCCTGTACACAGCTGATAACACAAGATCCATCGATGTCACAGCAGATCTGGCTCCACTTCCTTCACAGATGTCACAGCTGATCCAGCTCCACTTCCTTCACAGATGTCACAGCAGACCCGGCTCCCCTTCCTTCAAAGATGTCACAGCTGACCCTGCTCCACTTACTTCACAGATGCCACAGCTGACCAAGCTCCACTTTCTTCACAGATGTCACAGCTGATCCGGCTCCACTTCCTTCACAGATGTCACAGCTGACCCGGCTCCACTTTCTTCACAGATGTCACAGCTGACCCTGCTCCACTTCACAGATGTCGCAGCTGACCCGGCTCCACTTACTTCACAGATGTCACAGCTGACCTGGCACCACTTCCTTCACAGATGTCACAGCTGATCCAGCTCCACTTACTTCACAGATGTCACAGCTGAGCCGGCTCCACTTACTTCACAGATGTCACAGCTGATCCGGCTCCACTTACTTCACAGATGTCACAGCTGACCCGGCTCCCCTTCCTTCAAAGATGTCACAGCTGACCCTGCTCCACTTACTTCACAGACGCCACAGCTGACCCGGCTCCACTTCCTTCACAGATGTCACAGCTGACCCAGCTCCACTTACTTCACAGATGTTGCAGCTGACCCGGCTCCACTTACTTCACAGATGTTGCAGCTGACCCGGCTCCACTTACTTCACAGATGTCACAGCTGATCCAGCTCCACTTACTTCACAGATGTCACAGCTGACCCGGCTCCACTTCACAGATGTCGCAGCTGACCCGGCTCCACTTACTTCACAGATGTCACAGCTGACCTGGCACCACTTCCTTCACAGATGTCACAGCTGATCCAGCTCCACTTACTTCACAGATGTCACAGCTGACCCGGCTCCACTTACTTCACAGATGTCACAGCTGATCCGGCTCCACTTCCTTCACAGACGCCACAGCTGACCCGGCTCCACTTCACAGATGTCGCAGCTGACCCAGCCCCACTTCCTTCACAGATGTCACAGCTGACCCGGCTCCACTTCCTTCACAGATGTCACAACTGACCCGGCTCCACTTCCTTCACAGATATCACAGCTGACCTGGCTCCACTTCCTTCGCAGATGTCACAGCTGACCCCGCTCTACTTAATTTACAATGACCTTTGCACATTGTGCTTGATTAAAAAATCCAGGGTTGCCAGTGTGAAAACTGCAAATTTTTATAATGAAAAAAAATATATATTTTCAAAGCTTAAAAAAATATTAAAAAACATATAGATCTGATTTAAATAATACACCATATCTGATAATAGAATCCTGTTAGGGTGTTGTAGACAAGCACATGAAAAATCACCTGAGTTTCATCCAGGAAACTTAGATAAGTTGTTACTAATTTCCATCCGATTTTCACCCATATGCCATTAGTGTGTCCATTTTTTATGTCTCTGTGCAAACCATTTTCATATTAAAATATTTACATGCTCACAGACAGTTTCTTAGGTTTATAATAAAAATCTATCAGTAAAAATTGGGTGCCACTCTGTCCGTTTGGAATCCGATTTTTTATCTCACACCCATAAACTGAAAAGTGTGAGACTCGGAATAAAGTAGAGCACGCAGCAGTTTTTTTTTCCCATGGACATTCATCTGAACAGCACTGTTAAATAACATGGGTCAGTGTGCTGCCTGATCAAAAATCAGATGGCACATGTCCGATTTATACGCTTGTCTGTGTGAGCCCTGAAAGCCAGAAAATGCAATCAACATTAATGTATCATTTACTGTCTTAAAGTATTCCTCAGAAACATTAAGACCATGCCATGTTTAACCTCTTTACGACTTTGAAAGTAACAACACGTCGGGTACTTAAGGATCTTGGGCATATGGATACGTCATACAGTATCATTAATGCAGCACAATTTAGATTTTTTATTTTCAAGCCCGTGTGTTATAAACTTGTGTGAAGCACTTGAGGGTTCAAAGTGCTCACCACACATCTAGATATGTTCCTTGAGGGTCTCTAGTTCCAAAATGGGGTAACTTGAGGGGGGTTTCCATTGTTTAGGCACATCAGAGGCTCTCCAAACTAAACATGGCGTGCGCTCTTATTTCCAGCCAATTTTGCGTTCAAAAATTCAAATGGTGCTCCTTCCCTTACAAACCCTGCTGTGCGCCCAATCAGTGTTTTTCCCACACATATATGGTATCAGAAATAGCACATCAACTTATGGGGTCCATTTTCTCCTGTTACCCTTGTGAAAGTTAAAAATTTGGGGCTAAAAGATCATTCTTTTGCAGAAAAAAAGATGATTTTTTATTTTTACAGCTCTACGTTATAAACTTCTGTGAAGCACATATGAGTTCAAAGTGCTCACCACACATCTAGATGAGTTCCTTGAGGGGTCTAGTTTCCCAAATGCGTCACTCGCAGTGGTTTTCCACTGTTTAGTCACATTAGGGTGTCGCTCACGTGCTGTCCACTAATGATTCCAGCAAATTTTGCATTGAAAAAGTCAAATGGCGCTCCTTCCCTTCTGAGCCCTGCCGTGCCTCCAAACAGTGGTTTTCCCCCAGGTTTTGAGTATCGGCATGTTCAGGGGAAATTGCTCTACAAATCTTGGGATCCATATTTTCTGTTACCCTTCTGAATATAAAAAAAATTTGAGTAAAAATAAAATTTTTGTGAAAAAAAGTTAAATGTCAATTTTTTCCTTCTAAATTGCTTCAGTTTCTGTGAAGAACTTGAAGGGTTAATAAACTTCTTGAATTTGTTTTTGAGCACCTTGAGAGGTGCAGTTTTAGAATGGTGCCACTTTTGGGTATTTTTTGTTATATAAGCCTCTGAAAATCACTTCAAATGTGAGGTGGTCCCTAAAAAAATGGTTTTGTAAATTTTGTAGTAAAAATTAGAAATCGCTGATCAACTTTTAACCCTTATAACTTCCTAACAAAAAAAAGGGTGTTCCCAAAATTGTGTTGATTTAAAGTAGACATGTGGGAAATGTTTTTTATGAACTATTTTGTGTGGCGTACCTCTCTGATTTAAGGGCATAAAAATTAAAAGTTTGAAAATTGCTAAATTTCCCCAATTTTTTTTTTCACAAATAAACAGTCATATCGAATAAATTTTACCACTGTCATATGTCACCAAAATTATAATCTCAGAATCAGTGGGATCTGTTGAAGCAATCCAGAGTTATTTCCACATAAAGTGACACTGGTCAGAATTGTAAATTTTGGCCTCGCTATGAAGGTGCAAACAGGCTTGGGGGGTGAAGGGGATAAAGAGATGAAGTCCACTTCCTATACAATTGACCGATGTGGTATAAACTATAATTTTTTGCAATTTTGCAGCACACATTGATCTGCAACAACTTCATACAATTTATATGAAGAAATTAATTGCAGCTTAATTTCTATTTCTCCCAACTCTTCGTAACCATAGTTGCAGATAGGCTCAACATGCATGTTTATCTTAATAGGGAGATAAGCCTTTTCCAAATTCTGCTGAAATAGGAATGACCCATTGACATTTATCTAATGAGTGTGACAACTTGGCAGATCTGACTAGAAGACCACCAGAGCATTCCGAATTATTTCTCCCATCCAAATAATGCAAACCCTGAAGACCCCACTATAAGTAAGTGGGGTATGTGTGGGCTGAGAATGACCTCCTTGACATGTTCCTCTCCAAGTTAAGTAGATGATTATTGCTAAATGGGGTTCGGCTATGACTCCTGACAGCTCCTGCTGCCTTGGGCAGATATTTTTCACTCACAATAAGTTTTTTTGAGAGGAGCTCAAACATTTTGAATGTGTTTAAGCAGAAGTTATCTGCCCGTGGATGCCTTGGAGTATAAAATGTTCATATACTTTTTGAGAAGCTAAAACGGTATCTTTATTTTGTTATACACAATACTGATCGTTCCTATCTCAGCCTGTAACAAAACTTGGTATGTCATCCAGCTTTTCCACTGAACTTTCCTATCTCAGCCTGTAACAAAGCTTGGCATGCTTTTCAACTGAACCCTGCAATATCCCCAATGTTATTTTTTACCTTGTTTACTCTGCCTTGGTCATATACATCTGGCTCTCTTAACCCCTTAATGACCGCCGATATGCCTTTTAACGGCGGCAGTTAAGGGTACTTAAACCACAGCGCCTTTAATTAACGGCGCTGTGGTAAAAGTGAATAGCGCCCCCCAGAGTCGGATTTTCTCTGGGGTCTCGGTTACCGGGGTAGCCGAGATCCAAGAGAACATGATTTGGGGTTTTCTTACCGACCCCCGGGTTGCGATCGCCGGTAATTAACCGTTTACCGGCGGTCGCAAAAAAACAAAACGCAATTTCCCATTTAATTTCTCTGTCCTCTGATGTGATCGCACATCAGAGGACAGAGAAATGGGGTCCCCGATCACCCCCTGATACTCACCTGTCTCCTCCGGTGCTCCTCGTGGCTCCCGATGGGAGCCACCATCTTGTTCTGGCCCAAAAATGGCGGGCGCATGCGCAGTGCGCCCGCCAGCCGGCACACGGTATATCTTGGCAGCCGAGACCCCAAAGAACATGATCGGGGTTGGTTTTTACCGATCCCTGTTTTGTAATTGCCGGTAATTAACTGTTTACCGGTGACCGCAAAAAAAAGCGGTGTGTTATTCTCTGTCCTCTGACTTACCAGTGTCCCTGGATCCTCCTGTGTCCCCTCCTGCCCGCCGGCTTCTTCATCTGGTAAGAAAATGGCGGGCGCATCATCTGCCGGCCGGCAGCTAGAGGAGTTGGGGTTAAAATTAGGGTTTGGGTTAGGGTTGGGGCTAAATTTAGGGTTAGGGTTGGGGCTAAATTTAGAGTTAGGGTTGGGGCTAAATTTAGGGTTAGGGTTGGGGCTAAATTTAGGGTTAGGGCTAGGGTTAGGGCTAGGGTTAGGCTTCTTTCATACTTGTGTCGGTACGGGGCCGTCGCAATGCGTCGGTCCGACGTACCGACGCACGCTGTGAAAATTGTGCACAACGTGGGCAGCGGAGGCAGTTTTTCAATGCATCCGCTGCCCAGTCTATGATCTGGGGAAGAGGGGGCGGAGTTGCAGCCACGCATGCGTGGTCGGAAATGGCAGACGCGACGTACAAAAAAGTTACATTGAACGTTTTTTGTGACGACGGTCCGCCAAAACACATCGGATCCAGTGCACGATGGACGCGACATGTGGCCATCCGTTGTGATCCGCCGGCAATACAAGTCTATGGGCAAGCACATTTGCAGGATCCCTTTTTTGTCCAAAACGACGGATTGCGACGGATGCCGCACAACGCAAGTGTGAAAGTAGCCTTAGGGCTAGGGTTAGGGTTGGGGCTAAAGTTAGGGTTAGGATTAGGGTTGGGGCTAAATTTAGGGTTAGGGTTAGGGCTAGGGTTAGGGTTGGGGCTAAAGTTAGGGTTAGGGTTGGGGCTAAAGTTAGGGCTAGGGTTGCGGCTAAAGTTAGGGTTAGAGTTGGGATAAGGGTTAGGGTTTGGATTAGGGTTGGCATTAGGGTTACCTTTGGGATTAGGGTTAAGATTAGGGTTGAGATTAGGGTTATGGGTGTATTGGGATTAGGGTTAGGATTGAGGTTAGGGTTGAGATTAGGATTAGGGGTGCGTTGGATTTAAGGTACTGTCACACTAAGCGACGCTGCAGCGATACCGACAACGATCCGGATCGCTGCAGCGTCGCTGTTTGGTCGCTGGAGAGCTGTTACACAGACAGCTCTCCAGCGACCAACGATGCCGTTAACCAGGGTAAACATCGGGTTACTAAGCGCAGGGCCGCGCTTAGTAACCCGATGTTTACCCTGGTTACCATCGTTAAAGTAAAAAAAATCAACCACTACATACTTACCTACCGCTGTCTGTCCCCGGCGCTCTGCTTCTGTGCTCTGGCTGTGAGCGCTGGGCAGCCGGAAAGCAGAGCGGTGATGTCACGCTCTGCTTTCTGGCCGCTGTGCTCACAGCCAGTGCAGGAGGAGTGCAGAGAAGCAGAGCGCCGGGGACAGACAGCGGTAGGTAAGTATGTAGTGGTTGTTTTTTTTTACTTTAACGATGGTAACCAGGGTAAACATCGGGTTACTAAGCGCGGCCCTGCGCTTAGTAACCCGATGTTTACCCTGGTTACCAGCGAAGACATCGCTGGATCGGCGTCACACACGCGTACTCAGGACAAACTGGTCAACAGATTTTGGGGTCCAATGTCTCCTGTTACCCTTGAGAAAATAAAAATTGCAGGCTAAAAATCATTTTTGAGGAAAAAAAAGGATTTTTTATTTTCACGGCTCTACTTTATAAATTTCTGTGCTCACCACACATCTAGATAAGCTCTTTGGGGAGGTCTAGTTTCCAAAATAGTGTCACTTGTGGGGGGTTTCCACTGTTTAGGCACATCAGGGGCTCTCTAAACAGTGGTTTACCTCCACATATGGGGTATCGGCGTATTCAGGAGAAATTGCACAACAAAATTTATGGTTAAATTTCTGTTTTTTACACTTGTGAAAATTAAAAAAAATGGTTCTGAAGTAAAATGTTTGCAAAAAAAGTTAAATGTTCATTTTTTCCCTCCACATTGTTTTAGTTCCTGTGAAGCACGTAAAGGGTTAATAAACTTCTTGAATGTGGTTTTGAGCACCTTGAGGGGTGCAGTTTTTAGAATGGTGTCACACTTCATTATTTTCTATCATATAGACCCCTCCAAATGACTTCAAATGTGATGTGGTCCCTAAAAAAAATGGTGTTGTAAAAATGAGAAATTGCTGGTCAACTTTTAACCCTTATAACTCCCTAACAAAAAAAAATTGTTTCCAAAATTGTGCTGATGTAAAGTAGACATGTAGGAAATGTTATTTATTAACTATTTTTTTGTGACATATCTCTCTGATTTAAGGGCATAAAAATACAAATTTTGAAAATTGCAAAATTTTAATTTTTTTTGCCATATTTCCATTTTTTTCATAAATAATCTCAAGTTATATCGAAGAAATGTTACCACTAACATGAAGTATAATATGTCACGAAAAAACTATCTCAGAATCAGCAGGATTCGTTAAAGCGTTCCAGAGTTATAACAATCATAAAGTGACAGTGGTCAGAATTGTAAAAATTGGCTTGGTCATTAAGTACCAAATTGGCTCTGTCACTAAGGGGTCAAGTATCTGACCAAGAGGATTACAGACCACTCCCCTCTGCTTCACACCAGAATGCACTTTATTGCACACATATTGTATAGCATAAGTCTGCCAAGACATCAGTCTGCCCAGTGTATCACATAAGTGTATCATAGAAGTGTAATGCTCAGAAATAATTCCAGAATTGAACCAGAAGGGAACTGAAGGTAACTGGATACAGTCACTGTAAACAATGTTTCTGTTTGTTTTCACTCTCACCCCAATAATCCTTCACTTTCTACTAACCCCTTTAATCTCTACACCTAGTAAGGAACTGGTCATCTCGTCTTCAATCCTCCCCATCCATCTCACCTCCTCCTCTGAACTGTTCCTCAACATACAATCCTCTGTCTCCAAACACAGTCCCCTCATGCTCTCTCCTGCTCCCACCTGCTAACACTTTCCCTGCTCCTCCTCACTGCCAGTGATATTGCTCCAAATCCTGGTCCTTGTCACCACATTCATTCCCACAGTCAGGTCTACCTCCTATCCGCGCTCTATCACAATTTTCAGTAACCTCTCTAACCTTATACCCATACGCCCAGCCCCCGCTACCCAGTCCCACTAACAGGAGCACTATGGAACGCTCTCTCTGTCTGCAACAAACTTTCCTACATCCATGATCTTTTCATTTCTCACAAATGTTCCTTCCTCGCCATCACCTAAACATGGCTCACCCCCTGTGACACAGCCTTTCCTGCTGCACTCTCGTATGGTGGATACTACCTTTTCCACACACCCCGCCCCAGCAGCAAGCATAGTTACATAGTTACATAGTTATTAAGGTTGAAGGAAGACTTTAAGTCCATCTAGTTCAACCCATAGCCTAACCTAACATGCCCTAACATGTTGATCCAGAGGAAGGCAAAAAAAAACCATGTGGCAAAGAGTAAGCTCCACCTTGGGGAAAAAAATTCCTTCCCGACTCCACATACGACAATCAAACTAGTTCCCTGGATCAACGCCCTATCAAGGAATCTAGTGTATATACCCTGTAACATTATACTTTTCCAGAAATGTATCCAGTCCCCTCTTAAATTTAAGTAATGAATCACTCATTACAACATTATATGGCAGAGAGTTCCATAGTCTCACTGCTCTTACAGTAAAGAATCCGCGTCTGTTATTATGCTTAAACCTTTTTTCCTCCAAACGTAGAGGATGCCCCCTTGTCCCTGTCTCAGGTCTATAATTAAAAAGATCATCAGAAAGGTCTTTGTACTGTCCCCTCATATATATATACATTAACATAAGATCACCCCTTAGTCTTCGTTTTTCCAAACTAAATAGCCCCAAGTGTAATAACCTATCTTGGTATTGCAGACCCCCCAGTCCTCTAATAACCTTGGTCGTTCTTCTCTGCACCCGCTCTAGTTCAGCTATGTCTTTCTTATACACCGGAGACCAGAACTGTGCACAGTATTCTAAGTGTGGTCGAACAAGTGACTTGTATAGAGGTAAAATTATGTTCTCCTCATGAGCATCTATGCCTCTTTTAATACATCCCATTATTTTATTTGCCTTTGTAGCAGCTGCCTGACACTGGCCACTGAATATGAGTTTGTCATCCACCCATACACCCAGGTCTTTTTCATTGACGGTTTTGCCCAGAGTTTTAGAATTAAGCACATAATTATACATCTTATTACTTCTACCCAAGTGCATGACCTTACATTTATCCCCATTAAAGCTCATTTGCCATTTATCAGCCCAAGCTTCTAGTTTACATAAATCATCCTGTAATATAAAATTGTCCTCCTCTGTATTGATTACCCTGCAGAGTTTAGTGTCATCTGCAAATATTGAAATTCTACTCTGAATGCCCCCTACAAGGTCATTAATAAATATGTTAAAAAGAAGAGGGCCCAATACTGACCCCTGTGGTACCCCACTGCTAACCACTACCCAGTCCGAGTGTGTTCCATTAATAACCACCCTTTGTTTCCTATCCCTGAGCCAGCTCTCAACCCACTTACACATATTTTCCCCTATCCCCATTATTCTCATTTTATGTATCAACCTTTTGTGTGGCACCGTATCAAAAGCTTTTGAAAAGTCCATATACACTACATCTAATGGGTTCCTGTGAAGCACGTAAAAAGTTAATAAACTTCTTGAATGTGGTTTTGAGCACCTTGAAGGGTGCAGTTTTTAGAAGGAGTTGGTGAAGGAGTTGTTTTTCTCGTGTCAGATAACTGCTCCTTGACCCCAATCCCACTGCCACCCTCTGTTACCCTCCCTTCCTTTGAGGTGCACTCTGTGCGCATCTATTCCCCCTCCAACCTCCAACTGGCTGTCATTTACTGCCCCCAGGGCCAGCCACCACCTTCTTTGACCACTTTACCACCTGGCTACTTCATTTCCTTTCCGCAGACATCCACACTATCATCATGATTGACTTCAACATTCCCATTGACACTTCCCTCTCAGCCGCCACTAAGCTTCCATCTATCACTTCCTCCTTCGGCCTCACTCAATCGTCTTCTGCAGCCACTCACAAAGATGGCCACACATTGGACCTCATCTTCACCAGCCTCTGCTACTTATATAACCTCTTTAACTTGCCTCTCCCTCTTTCGGACCACAACCTACTCACATTCTCTTCCCTCTCCACTCCTTGTCCACAATTCCCACCCCAAAAACTTGCACACCCTCGCAGAAATCTTAAACACTTCAATCTACACTTACTGTCTGAATCCCTTCTCCCTCTTACAGGCATAAGTTCGCTACACAATGCGGATGCCGCTGCCGCTTTGTATAACACCACAATAGCTGTAGCTCTGGAATCGGTCGCCCCTCTCACACATACCAAAGCTTGCAAAATCCACATACAACCCTGGCACACCATCCTGACCAAAGAACTGATCCGAGCTTCCAGGGCTGCTGAGCGGAAATGGAAAAGATCCCACTCCAACGAGTAGGGTTGAGCGAAACGGGTCGTTCATTTTCAAAAGTCGCCGACTTTTGGCAAAGTCGGGTTTCATGAAACCCGATGCGACCCCTGTGCGGGGTCGGCCATGCGGTACGCGACTTTCGCGCCAAAGTCGCGTTTCAATGACGCGAAAAGCGCCATTTCCCAGCCAATGAAGGTAAACGCAGAGTGTGGGCAGCGTGATGACATAGGTCCTGGTCCCCACCATCTTAGAGAAGGGCATTGCAGTGATTGGCTTGCTGTCCGCGGCGTCACAGGGGCTATAAAGGGGCGTTCCCGCCGACCGCCATGTTACTGCTGCTGATCTGAGCTTAGGGAGAGGTTGCTGCCGCTTCGTCAGAAGCAGGGATAGCGTTAGGCAGGGTCCATTAACCACCAAACCGCTTGTGCTGTAGCGATTTCCACAGCCCAACACCACCTTCGGTGTGCAGGGACAGTGGAAGCTACATTTTTTTTTTTTCCTCAGCGCTGTAGCTCATTGGGCTGCCCTAGAAGGCTCCCTGATAGCTGCATTGCTGTGTGTACGCCGCTGTGCAAACCAACTGCTTTTTTCAAAGCACAAATCCTCTTGTTCCTTCCTTTCTGCACAGCTATCTTGTTTGTTTGTCCACACTTTTTATTTAATTTGTGCATCAGTCCACTCCTTATTGCTGCCTGCCATACCTGGCTGAGATTACTGCAGGGAGATAGTAATTGAAGGACAGTTCCTTTTTTTTTTTTTTTTTGTGGGAGATTAAGATTGGCATTTCTGCTAGAGTGCCATCCCTGTCTGTGTCATCTCTCACTCAGTGGGCCATAGAAAGCCTATTTATTTTTTTGCTTGATTTGGGTTCTAAAATCTACCTGAAAAAATCACTACATCAATCAGTGGGAGAAAAATATTGGCCTCAGGGCTTGTGTGCCACTCCTTACTCCTGTGTGTGCCATCTCTCACTCAGTCGGCCATAGAAAGCCTATTTATTTTTTTGCTTGATTTGGGTTCCAAAATCTACCTGAAAAAATCACAACATCAATCAGTGGGAGAAAAATATTGGCCTCAGGGCTTGTGTGCCACTCCTGACTCCTGTGTGTGCCATCTCTCACTCAGTGGGCCATAGAAAGCCTATTAATTTTTTTGCTTGATTTGGGTTCTAAATTCTACCTGAAAAAATCAATAAATCAATCAGTGGGAGATTAATATTGGCCTTTGGGCTTGTGTGCCAGTCCTAAGCGTGCCATCTCTCTCTCTCAGATAGTGGGCCATAGAAAGCCTATTTATTATTTTTTTTATTGGGTTTATAAATTTTCCCTGGAAAAAAAAAAAAAAGGGGGAGATTAATATTGGCCTCTGGGCTTGTGTGCCAGTCCTGAGCGTGCCATCTCTCTCTCTCCAATTGTGGGCCATAGAAAGCCTATTAATTTTTTTGCTTGATTTGGGTTCCAAAATCTACCTGAAAAAATCACTAAATCAATCAGTGGGAGATAAATATTGGCCTCTGGGCTTGTGTGCCACTCCTGACTCCTGTGTGCGTCCTCTCTCACTCAGTGGGCCCTACGAAGCCTATATTTTTTTTATTTGTTTTCTAAATTCTCCCTGAAACAATCATTTTATTTTATTTTGTTTCTAAATTCTTCCTGAAAAATTCATTTTTTTGTATTTTTTTTTTCTAAAGTCTCCCTGAAAAAAAAAAAAAAAATCAAATCAGTGGGAGATTAATATTGCCCTTTCTGCTTGTGTGCCAGTCTTGACTCCTGGGTGTGCCATCTCTCTCTCTCCAATTGTGGGCCATAGAAAGCCTATTTATTTTTTTGCTTGATTTGGGTTCCAAAATCTACCTGAAAAAATCACAACATCAATCAGTGGGAGAAAAATATTGGCCTCAGGGCTTGTGTGCCACTCCTGACTCCTGTGTGTGCCATCTCTCACTCAGTGGGCCATAGAAAGCCTATTTATTTTTTTGGGTTGATTTGGTTCTAAATTCTACATGAAAAAATCAATAAATCAATTAGTGGGAGATTAATATTGGCCTTTGGGCTTGTGTGCCAGTCCTAAGCGTGCCATCTCTCTCTCTCAGATAGTGGGCCATAGAAAGCCTATTTATTATTTTTTTTATTGGGTTTATAAATTTTCCCTGGAAAAAAAAAAAAAAAAGTGGGAGATTAATATTGGCCTCTGGGCTTGTGTGCCAGTCCTGAGCGTGCCATCTCTCTCTCTCCAATTGTGGGCCATAGAAAGCCTATTTATTTTTTTGCTTGATTTGGGTTCCAAAATCTACCTGAAAAAATCACTAAATCAATCAGTGGGAGATAAATATTGGCCTCTGGGCTTGTGTGCCACTCCTGACTCCTGTGTGCGTCATCTCTCACTCAGTGGGCCATAGAAAGCCTTTTTTTTTTTATTTGTTTTCTAAATTCTCCCTGAAAAAATCATTTTTTTTTTCTTTTTTTTTCTAAATTCTCCCTGAAACAATCATTTCATTTTATTTGGTTTATAAATTCTTCCTTAAAAAATCATTTTTTTTTATTATTTTTTTTTTTCTAAAGTCTCCCTTTAAAAAAAACAAAATCAAATCAGTGGGAGATTAATATTTACATTTGCGCTTCAGTGACAGTCCTGCGTGTGTGGCATCTCTCTCATTTGTTGCCACCAACAACAGAGTGTGTAACATTGTGCCTGATTTTCGTTGTGGTCTCACCCACCTGTAAAGGGGTAGCTAAATCATACTGAAGTTATAGCTCACCGTGTAAGTTGTGTGACAGCAACAAATACCGTTAGTTTGGTAACGTTTTTAAAACAATGAGGAAGTCTGGTGGAAGAGGTCGCGGCCGGGGGCGTTCATTGTCAGTTGGTAATGAGGGTAGTGGTAGTGGTGGAGCATCAGGTGGTCGTGGGAAAAAAAATATTGCACCTAAGTCGGGAGCTGTGGAGCCAGGTTCGTCGTCTGGCTACACAAGGCCTCGAACGCTCCCTTTTCTGGGAGTAGGAAAACCGCTTTTAAAGCCGGAGCAGCAAGAGCAAGTTTTGGCTTATCTTGCTGACTCAGCCTCTAGCTCTTTTGCCTCCTCTCGTGAAACTGGTAAAAGTAAAAGCAGCGCGTCGTTAGTGGATGTTCACGGTCAGGGACAAGTCGCTTCCTTGTCCTCTTCAGCAAAAACAACAACAGAGAAGAATGCAGCAGGCGACACAACGGGTTACTCCATGGAGCTCTTTACACATACCGTCCCTGGCTTAGAAAGTGAAGCAGTTAACAGTCCATGCCCATTACAAGTTGAATCTGACATGGAGTGCACTGATGCACAGCCACAGCCAGACTACTATGCTGGTCCTTTGACTCAGACCACAACATTGCCCTCGCAGGGTGCTGATCAAGAATCAGACCCTGATGAGACTATGTTGCCCCATCACGAACGCTATACCACCGACCGACACGGTGACACAGACGAAGTTGCACACGAGCTACAAGAAGAGGTAATAGATGACCCAGTTCTTGACCCCGATTGGCATCCATTGGGGGAACAGGGTGCAGGCGGCAGCAGTTCTGAAGCGGAGGAGGAGGGGCCGCAGCAGGCATCAACATCGCAACAGGTTCCATCTGCCGGGCCCTTATCTTGCCCAAAACGCGTGGCAAAGTCAAAACCTGTTGGAGGACAGCGTGGCCATCCGGTTAAAGCTCAGTCTGCAATGCCTGAAAAGGTATCCGATGCTAGAAAGAGTGCAGTCTGGCATTTTTTTAAACAACATCCAATTGATCAGCGCAAAGTCATCTGTCAAAAATGTTCAACTACCTTAAGCAGAGGGCAGAATCTGAAAAGTCTCAATACAAGTTGCATGCATAGACATTTAACCACCATGCATTTGCAAGCTTGGACTAACTACCAAACGTCCCTTAAGGTTGTAGCACCCTCGGCCAATGAAGCTAGTCATCAACGCAACATCCCTTCCGGCAGTGTAGGGCCACCATTTTCTGCACCACCTGCAGTATCTGTGCAGGTTTCTTTGCCAGGCCAAAGCAGTCAGGGTCAGGGAATCACCAGTTTCGTAGTAGGAAACACTGCATCTAGGGCACCGGCGGCAACAATACCATCTCCCACCGTCTCTCAGTCTGCCATGTCCACCGGCACCCCCGCTAGTTCCACGATCTCCAGCTCTCCAGTCCAGCTCACCCTACATGAGACTATGGTTAGAAAAAGGAAGTACTTAGCCTCGCATCCGCGTACACAGGGTTTGAACGCCCACATAGCTAGACTAATCTCGTTAGAGATGATGCCCTACCGGTTAGTTGAAAGCGAAGCTTTCAAAGCCCTGATGGACTACGCTGTACCACGCTACGAGCTACCCAGTCGACACTTTTTTTCCAGAAAAGCCATCCCAGCCCTCCACCAGCATGTTAAAGAGCGCATCGTCCATGCACTCAGGCAATCTGTGAGCACAAAGGTGCACCTGCCAACAGATGCATGGACCAGTAGGCATGGCCAGGGACGTTACGTGTCCATCACGGCACACTGGGTAAATGTGGTGGATGCAGGGTCCACAGGGGACAGCAAGTTTGGGACAGTTCTGCCTAGCCCACGGTCTAGGAAACAGTTGGCTGTAGCCGTTCGCACCCCCTCCTCCTCCTCCTCATCCTCCTGCAGAAGCGAGACCTCGTCCACAGACCGCAGTCGCACAACCACTCCATCCGCAGCTGCCACTGTTGCACACCAGGTCTCCCATTATGGGGCAGCTACTGGCAAACGTCAGCAGGCTGTATTGGCTATGAAGTGTTTGGGCGACAACAGACACACCGCTGAAGTTCTGTCCGAGTTCTTGCAGAAAGAAACGCAGTCGTGGCTGGGCACTGTAGATCTTGAGGCAGGCAAGGTAGTGAGTGATAACGGAAGGAATTTCATGGCTGCCATCTCCCTTTCCCAACTGAAACACATTCCTTGCCTGGCTCACACCTTAAACCTGGTGGTGCAGTGCTTCCTGAAAAGTTATCCGGGGTTATCTGACCGGCTCCTCAAAGTGCGTGGACTTTGCTCACATATCCGCCGTTCGCCCGTACACTCCAGCCGTATGCAGACCTATCAGCGTTCTTTGAACCTTCCCCAGCATCGCCTAATCATAGACGTTGCAACAAGGTGGAACTCAACACTGCACATGCTTCAGAGACTGTGTGAACAGAGGCGGGCTGTTATGTTTTTGTGGGAGGATACACATACACGGGCAGGCAGTAGGATGGCAGACATGGAGTTGTCAGGTGTGCAGTGGTCGAAGATTCAAGACATGTGTCAAGTCCTTCAGTGTTTTGAGGAATGCACACGGCTGGTTAGTGCAGACAACGCCATAATAAGCATGAGCATCCCCCTAATGCGTCTGCTGATGCAAAGTTTGACGCACATAAAGGATCAGGCATCTGCAGCTGAGGAAGAGGAAAGCCTTGATGACAGTCAGCCATTGTCTGGCAGTGTTCAGGACGAGGTAGCGGGCGAACAGGAGGAGGAGGACGAGGAGGATGATGGGGATGATTATATTTTTAATGAGGAAGCTTTTCCGGGGCCAGTGGAAATTGTTGGCGCGGCAAGGCCGGGTTCTGGTTTTTGGAGGGACACAAGTGACGTGGATTTGCCTGAAACTGCCCCTCAACCAAACACAACCACAGATTTGAGAACTGGAACTTTGGGCCACATGGCGGATTATGCCTTACGTATCCTCAAAAGGGACACACGCATAACAAAAATGATGAACGATGACGATTACTGGTTGGCCTGCCTCCTTGATCCTCGCTATAAAGGCAAATTGCAAAATATAATGCCACATGAGAACTTGGAACTAATATTAGCAACCAAACAATCAACTCTTATTGACCGTTTGCTTCTGGCATTCCCTGCACACAGCGCCCGTGATCGTTCTAACACGAGCTGCAGGGGCCAGCAGACCAGAGGTGTTAGAGGGGCAGAAATCAGAAGTGGCGTTGGCCAGAGGGGTTTTCTGACCAGGTTGTGGAGTGATTTTGCTATGACCGCAGACAGGACAGGTACTGCAGCATCAATTCAAAGTGACAGGAGACAACATTTGTCCAGTATGGTTACTAACTATTTTTCATCCCTTATCGACATTCTCCCTCAACCGTCATTCCCATTTGATTACTGGGCATCAAAATTAGACACCTGGCCAGAATTGGCAGAATATGCATTGCAGGAGCTTGCTTGCCCGGCAGCTAGTGTCCTATCAGAAAGAGTATTCAGTGCTGCAGGTTCAATACTAACAGAAAAAAGGACTCGTCTGGCTACCCAAAATGTAGATGATCTAACCTTCATTAAAATGAACCACAACTGGATTTCGAAATCTTTTGCCCCACCTTGCCCGGCTGACACCTAGCTTTCCTATGTAAAGGTCTTGCCTGTGGACTATTCTGAACGACTTTTCCAATCTCGTAATTTGCAGCACCTGATTGTCCAGCATCCGACATGTTAACACCTCCCTAAATGGCCAAAGTCCCCACACGGGGCCGTGGTATCGCCACTTGGCGCCAGCACCCGTGAGAGTACTGTTTGTCTGAAGAGGTGGGTGTGCCCGCTTTTGGTCGACGGCACTGCCACTAGGTCCCTCATAGTACAATAAAGTGTCTGGCGGTGGTGGTGCGCACCCAACGTCAGACACACCGTTGTAATATGAGGGGCCCTGGGCCTGTACCGCCGGCCACAAGACAGTCCCCCCCTCCAGGTCAAACAGTGCTCTACGACTTGCAAAATTTTATCTCACAGCTCCACCAATGTTTAGTCTATGCGCTGACATCCTTCAATGCCTGGCACTGTCAATACCATTGTATTGACATTTTTCTTATGTTAGGCCTTCGAAGCCTGTCTGCGGTCACTCCTTCCACTAGGCCTCCACTGACCTGTCTACTGCTGCCCGTGTTCCCCTGGAACCAATTTTAAATTGCCTACAGCCAGCCCAATTTATTATGTTAGGGCTTCGAAGCCTGTCTGCGGTCCCTCCTTCCACTAGGCCTCCACTGACCTGTCTACTGCTGCCCGTGTTCCCCTGGAACCAATTTTAAATTGCCTACAGCCAGCCCAATTTATTATGTTAGGGCTTCGAAGCCTGTCTGCGGTCCCTCCTTCCACTAGGCCTCCACTGACCTGTCTACTGCCGCCCGTGTTCCCCTGGAACCAATTTTAAATTGCCTACAGCCAGCCCAATTTATTATGTTAGGGCTTCGAAGCCTGTCTGCGGTCCCTCCTTCCACTAGGCCTCCACTGACCTGTCTACTGCTGCCCGTGTTCCCCTGGAACCAATTTTAAATTGCCTACAGCCAGCCCAATTTATTATGTTAGGGCTTCGAAGCCTGTCTGCGGTCCCTCCTTCCACTAGGCCTCCACTGACCTGTCTACTGCTGCCCGTGTTCCCCTGGAACCAACATCAGAAAATATAAAAATAAGTATTTTGCTTATAAAAAAGAAAATACTGGAGAGATATCAAATGCAGACATTTTAACATTAAAAACAAACACATACAACAAAAATCTGGTACAGTACTAAAAATGGCCACCAGCTACAATAACTTTCTCCTGCAAGTAGTTAACTGAAAGTTTTTTTCAATTTAAAACACAGATATGGTATCCAGCGAGTGTTGTCCTGTCGCGTCTTCTTTATATTATTGCCAAGAAGATGCAAAACAATGAAAATAATAAAATCATTATTTACCAAAAAAATAGAGTAAGTCAAAACCACATTGCAAATAAACATTCATTACAAATAAAGAAGCAGGGCGCGTCCGAGGGTGAGTATATACCTAATAAGAATATAATCACCCTCGGACGCGCCCTGCTTCTTTCCGACAGCCTTCCTTCCTAAGAATCAGCCCTTCCGTGGTGTAGAGAGAGGGTGTGTTACACTCCAAGGTGTTCCCCAGGTTGCCTTTCCTGAGCTTCGATCTTCATGCTCTCGTTTAGTAGTTGTCGGAAAGTAGGCTGCATTGGGCCTACAAATTGGGTATGGGGTGGAGAGAGATGGTGTGTTACACTCCAAGGTGTTCCCCAGGTTTCCTTGCCATTGCTTCGGTCTTCCGACTCTCGTTTAGTAGTTGTAGAAAGCTACACTGCATTAGGCCTACAAAATGGGTATCGGGTGGAGAGAGATGGTGTGTTACACTCCAAGGTGTTCCCCAGGTTTCCTTGCCATTGCTTCGGTCTTCCGACTCTCGTTTAGTAGTTGTAGAAAACTACACTGCATTAGGCCTACAAAATGGGTATCGGGTGGAGAGAGATGGTGTGTTACACTCCAAGGTGTTCCCCAGGTTTCCTTGCCATTGCTTCGGTCTTCCGACTCTCGTTTAGTGGTTGTAGAAAACTACACTGCATTAGGCCTACAAAATGGGTATCGGGTGGAGAGAGATGGTGTGTTACACTCCAAGGTGTTCCCCAGGTTTCCTTGCCATTGCTTCGGTCTTCCGACTCTCGTTTAGTAGTTGTAGAAAACTACACTGCATTAGGCCTACAAAATGGGTATGGGGTGGAGAGAGATGGTGTGTTCCACTCCAAGGTGTTCTCCAGGTTGCCTTTCCTGAGCTTCTATCTTCAGGCTCTCGTTAAATTGTGGTTAAATGGAACAACTGCATTTGGCGTACTAGTTGGTTTGGGGCCTACTAACAGTGTCTGCCGCTCCTTGCTGTTTTCCTGGTTTCCTGTCCTGAAATTCCGTTTTCAGGCGCTCGTTAAGTAGTTGTTAATGTTAGACTGCATTTGGCCTACTAGTTGGGTTGGGGCCTAGTATCGGTGTCTGCCACTCCTTGCTGTTCTCCTCCACTGAACAAAGCTGTGCCGCCTGTTTACTACGGTTGCCAATTTTGAACTGCATTTCAACTACTTACTGATTTGGGCCTACTCTCTATGTCAACCTCTCATTCCAGTTGTCCTCCACTGCAATGCCCCCTGGTTATTCCTGTGTTACCAATTTTGAACTGCATTTAGCCAACTTTATTCTTTGGGCCTATATCTGTGTTTCCTCCTCATCCTGCCCATTGCCCAGCCAGTGATAGATGAGTCTGCTGGTACATTGACCCATAACGCAACATTCCCCATGCACGCTACACAACAACATTGTGACCCTGCTGAAAGTCAGGTTGCTCTTCCCGCATACCATACCACCTTACACGGGGACAAAGAGGAAGGTGCAGATGAAAGTGCAGGTTCCTTCATCAGGCGCGGGGAGGAATACTAGTTGGCGACGTCACTGGCACAGGGTCTCTCATAGTACGCAAAAGTGTTGCTGCCGGTGGGAGGCGCCCCCGCCGTGCAAACACACCGCTGTACTTTGAGGGGCCCTGTGCCAGTGCCAATGCCAACGAGAGGGCCCCCCCTGCTTGCTCAGGTTCACAGCACTTGCAAAGTTGAAATACTTACCTCTCCCTGCTCCACTGCCGTGACGTGGTCCAAATTTCCTGGGCCCACTAATTACTTGAACCAGCCCTACCCACCACAACTTTAGCCAAATGACCCCCAATTTCAAATGCCTTCCAATTATTATAAGGTAAATTACGCTTGACAAGCTTCATTAAGAAGAATGGATGGTTTTGACATTAAAATGGGCACTCTAGGTGTTTTCCTGGCCCCCACTCACTGCCGACTATGCTGCCCCATTGACTTGCATTGGGTTTCGTGTTTCGGTCGATCCCGACTTTACGTCATAATCGGCCGATTTCACTCGACCCGACTTTTGAGATAGTCGGGTTTCACGAAACCCGGCTCGACTCTAAAAAGGTCAAGGTCGCTCAACTCTACCAACGAGCACTTCATCGCATTCAAACAGTCCCTCACTACTTTCAAGGCCTCACTCGCTGCAGCAAAACAAACCTACTTCTCATCTCTCATATCCTCCCTGTTTCACAACCCTAAACAGTTATTCAACACTTTCAATTCTCTCCTCCGTCCCCCAGCACCCCCTCCCTCTCCACTCATCTCAGCCGAAGACTTAGCCTAATTTTTCAAGCAGAAGATTGATAATATCGGAGACAGTTTTGGTCAACAACCCCCAGAGTCCTTTCTCTTAACTGCCAAGCCTTCCTCCTCCAAAACCAACTTCTCCACCATTACAGAAGATCGACTCTTTACTCTCAAGATCACATCTCACCACCTGTGCACTTGACCCGATCCCATCCTACGTCATCCCAAACCTCACCACAGTCTTCATCCCAACCCTAACCCATCTCTTCAACCTATCACTAACAACTGGTGTCTTCCCCTCAAGCTTTAAACATGCCTCAATTACACCTATCCTCAAAAAGCCCTCTCTTGACCCATCCTCTGTATCTAGCTATCGCCCTATGTCACTTCTACACTATGCCTCAAAACTACTGGAACAACACGTCCATCTTGAACTGTCCTCCCATCTCTCTTCTTGCTCCCTCTTTGACCGCTTACAGTCTGGCTTCCGGTCACACCATTCCACTGAAACTGCCCTAACTAAGGTCACCAATGACCTATTAACCGCCAAGGCCAAGGGACACTACTCTGTCCGCCTCTTCCTGGACCTGTCCTCTGCCTTTGACACAGTGGACCATTCCTCAATGTCTGTCTGCTATTTCTTCCTTCATCTCCGCTAGATTTCTAAAACCTAATATGGACAAAACAGAATTCATCATCTTTCCCCATCTCATTTGACTCCCCCAACAGACCTATCCATTAAAGTAAATGGCTGCCCATTCTCCCCAGTCCCACAAGCTCACTGCCTCAGTGTAATCCTTGACACTGATCTCTCCTTCAAACCACATATCCAAGCCCTTTCGACTTCCTGCCGACTTCAACTCAAAAATATTTCCCAGATCCATACATTCCTCAACCAAGAATCTGCAAAAACCCTACTCCATGCCCTCATCATCTCCCGCCTTGACTACTGCAACCTCCTGCTCTGTGGCCTCCACGCTAACACTCTCGCACCCCTCTAATCTATTCTAAAGTCTGCTGCCCGAGTAATCCACCCGTCCCCCCCCCCCCCCCTGCTATTCCCCAGCCTCTCCCCTCTGTCAATCCCTTCTCTGGCTCCCCATTACCCAAAGACTCCAGTTCAAAACCCTAACCATGACATACAAAGCCATCCACAACCTGTCTCCTCCATACATCTGTGACCTCATCTCCCAGTACTTTCCTGCACGCAACCACCGATCCTCACAAGATCTTCTATATTCCCCTCTTATCTCCTCTTCCCACAATCACATACAAGATTTCTCCCGCGCATCCCCCATACTCTGGAACTCTCTACCCCAACATATCAGACTCTCGTCTACCGTGGAAACCGTAAAAAAGAACCTGAAAACCTACTTCTTCCGACAAGCCTACAACCTGCAGTAACCACCGATAGACCAAATCGCTGCACAACCAGCTCTACCCTCACCTACTATATTCTCACCCATCCCTTGTAGATTCTGAGCCCTCGCGGGCAGGGTCCTCTCTCCTCCTGTACCAGTTGTGACTTGTATTAATTAAGATTATTGTACTTGTTTTTTATTATGTATACCCCTCCTCACATGTAAAGCGCTATGGATTAAATGGCGGTATAATAATAATAATAATGATGAATATTAAAATCCCCAGGTTTATTATTTCTTATTTGTTATTTATGTCCTAATTTCCATATTACTTATGTAAAGGGATGAGCGGAGCCGCGAAAGTTTGGGTTCGTTGGGTTTAACCAAACTTCAGTCCAAAGTTTGGCTTGGGTACCAGAACTTTACCCGAACTTGAACCAGAAACCGAACCTCATAGAGATCAATGGTGACCCAAAATTTGGAGCTGGAAACTTTCTCTCTCGCTCTCTCTATCTCTCTACTCCCCAGACTTTCAAACTGTAAAGCAAACTTCCAGGAGAAGTCCGTGTTTGGAGTTCAGTACCGGACACTTGGTGCGAAGCCCAAACTTTACAGTTTGCGTTCTCTCATCTATGCTTGTGTATAATTCCATAATAAATTAACTATTTTACAAAGGGGACTGATAGCTTGTATTTCTAACACTAAATTTTAATTTTTTTTTTAACTTTTCCATCAATTTGTGTATTATTATCTGTTGTTTCTGCTCCTTTCACATTACATCTGATCAGTCCAAAACTTGTGGCTGCTCCAGTTTAGACGCAGAGAATCTCATTTTTATTTGATTTTTTCTTTTTCCTAAAAGGCACCCATTTTTACCGGGAGTTTTCCTGCTGCTAATGTATTGTAGTCATGTCATTAGTCCAACACAACATGAAAGAGAAAGTGAGAAGCTGAATAGAGATGTGGTGAGTGATTCCCTGAAGACATTGTCCTCTCTGTAGCAGATAAGTAGTAATCTTCTCTGCTTGGTGGTGGAAGATTTTAAAATGCCTTTTACAGGCAATGGGTTCAAAGTAATGTGTTTGCCCTAATTACAGCATCAAGTTTTCAATAAATTGGCCAAGTTAACTAGAATGTTTAGAAATGGAGACTTGTTTTATAATCTGGACCATTCTGTAAACCAGGTCCCAGGTAAAGCCTCGGTAAGGCTAGGTTCACATTTCGTTATGTGAACCCGTTTAACGGACTATGTTACACCGAGGCATAACGCGGTGTAACGTAGTCCGTTAACGCCGCCATTGATTGGGCGTGCGCTAGCTATGTGCCGTCATTTGAGTGACGGACCACGAACGCTGCTTGCAGCAGGGATCTGCGCTAGCGGGATCGGCAAACGCGATCCCTTTTGGGACATTGCGTTAGCGCAGTCCGTAGCGCTATGCGCTAAACGGACTGCCCTAACGCAATGTGACCCTAGCCTAAGATGCTGCAATGAAGCTTAGTTACTTGGGATAACAGCATTAAAGCAAATCCATCATCAGATTTCACAATACAAACTGCATACATTATTGGGAAAAAAATAATTCAGATCTGATGAAGCTGGTGTATTTACTATGAAAATATATATCAGAATAGCTACAAAATCTTGACATTAAAATTAACTATTTGAGAGCAATTCCTGCCAGAGCTCATTATACTGTAATACGAGACTTAACAAAAGGATCTTTAAATTAAATACACCAGCCTCATCAGGTCTAAGAGATCTATTTAGCAAGATATGCTGTTTACATTATGAAGTCTAGCGACAGATACCCCATTTAGAGTTGTGACTTTTTTCTTCTTTTTTTTTTATAGCAGAAGTTTTACTTTAGCTCTCCTTTATGTACTCAACAATTAAAAGGGTGCAGTGGATTAGTGGATACAATAATATTATTAGAATGATTTAATATAATATAATATTGATACAATTATAATACTACAACAAGTGGGCTTTTTGTATAGGTCCTGGCTGCAAAGAGACTGGTGACAGTGCTGGATTTTGGAAAACCCTTTTAATATGCAGGATATAAAAATATATACTTATATTCACAGTTTTGTAAAAAATAATTTTTATTATTCCATGACCAGCTGACTTCCCCACCTGCAACCCTCAAAAGAGTGACAACATATCCATTAAGCTACTGATCAAGGCTCAGCCCCGTTACATCACCTCCATGATTGGTTGCATTATGTGGCATGTTGTCTCAGATGACGCAATGTTGCTTTGAAGAAAATAAGCTATAGAGGAGGCAATGGTCTGTACAGCAGGAGAAAATACATTTTTATCAAGACTGGTAGTTTTATTATTTTATGCATGTATTATGTGTATTTATGCTCCGCTTGCTATAGGGATTTTCCCAGGTACACTGGTTCGTTATTGGGAAATTACTTACCGTTGAAATAATGTTTTCATATTAAACATAGTTTTACATTTTCTTTTCAGGTCACTATCGACAGTATGAATATATAGAGTCTAAAACGACCTCTACACTATGAAGTGGTGTGAAGCTGAGTAATTTCTCACAGACAAGCCATGAGTCAGGGTAGTCAAGGAGTCCGAGGTCAGAAGCCAGGAGGAGGGCACGTTGTAAACAAAGGGAAGAGACAAAGGCAGAGTCAGGTAACGGTCTGAGGTGAGAATACTAGGAAGATAACAGATCAGATAAAGGGGCTAGGCAAAATGGATGATCAGAACAAGGCCCAGGTTCAGGCCGCAAACAAGATCCACAAGCAAAGCAGGAGGCACAGAGAAACAAAAAAACACAAAGCTGAATCTACGTCTGGCAGAGGTCTGAAACTGACCGCTCAGCTAAGTAGCTGGGGAATCTCCTGGGACAGGGAACACCTGAAGGCAGCCCAGCACCTCCCAGTCTCAGTTTGGACAGCTTCAGCATGCCCCTGTATGGCTGAGCTGTCAGTAACTGCATCCCAGGCACATTGAGGGGTGGAATCGTAACACCAGAGTGTATATAAAAATCATGGGGCCCTTTAGCAAAAGTCCAAATTGCCCCCCCCCCTTCCAAAAACAAATTCAACAGGGTCACAATACCTAGATGCAAATAGCCAGAAACAATAGTACAGTCATGGCTGAAAGTGTTGATACCTTGAAATTATTGTTCACACAAAAAGCCAAAAATTGGCTGGACAAAATTGTTGGTACTCTCAACTTAATATTTGGTTGCACACCCTTTGGAATCAATAGCTGCAATGAATCGCTTCCTATAACCATCAAAAAGCTTCTTATACCTCTCCGCTGGAATTTTAGACCACTCTTCTATAGCAAACTGTTCCAGGTTTGAAGGCACCTTCTCCCAATTTTAAGATTTCTCCTCAGGTGTTCAATGGGATTTAAACCTGGACTTATTGCTGGCCGGAGCCGCTGCACTCCTCACAGACATTGATAGACTGTGAGGCGCAGCAACTCCAGTGCATGTGCAACACAGTTAGCAAAAGCTGGGAACTAAAACCAGCTTCAGTGTGCACGCGTGGAGAGCCGCTCGAAATGACCGACAATGTGCAAGCGTGGGTCAGCAATTAGATATTGCGCAAGTGTGGCTCTACCAATACACACTGCACAAGCACTGCAAAACAATAAATTATGCGCAAGCGCGAGATATACAATGACATCGGCGCAACCTCAGGAACAATTCAAATTGCTTGGGCGGGGACAAGCCTGATTGAACGCACCCCCCTTATGACTAAACAGGTAAGGTATAACTGTATAAAGTGTTTTTTTTATGAGAATTACAGTGGTGATTTTATATTATTATATTAACCAGTTAACTAAAATTATGAAAGGGACTATAAAAATATAATCGGGACCGAGTGTGATGCCATCAAAGCTACCAAATTAGAATTGATTTATGTAATAATGAACCATGCGGATTGACTGTGTTCCATATATTACTAAATTGATGAAATTGACATGCTGGGAACTTGAAAAACGTGCCGCATGTCAGTCTCTGCGGATGATCCGCAGGCAACTATGCACCCATAATAGACATGGGACTTCTAGAAATCCCATCCACTATGCTGTCACAGCTGGCAGCTGCAGGTTTGACATTAAAAATGCAGCATCAAACCCTTAGGAGTTCCTGTTCATGGGCACGTACCCTGATGCTACAGTTCCGGTCCGTGCATGCTCTGTTTCATGCACTGGGGCTCCCTGGGTCCTAGTGCCCACGTTAGATTTTCCTCAGACAGTCTGGCCCTGACCTTATCTTATGCTCTTCACCTGCTTGCAGCACCTTGGATGACTAATTACAAGTGCCGTTTTTTAACTACCTGCCTGCAAACTTCATTTGAGAGTGGCCAGAATTTATTAGGTTAATTAAATTCAAGTATGTCATGGTCACTGTGAGGTGAATTTAAAAGGACGGGGGTAGGGTGGGAGCTGACGGGGTGGTGGAGGGAGGACAGGGCGGGGACCTTATTATTAAACTTATTATTATAGTTTTAAGGTACCTTCACACTAAGCGAGGTCGCTAGCTAGATCGCTGCTGAGTCACAAGTTTTGTGATGCAACAGCGACCTCAGTAGCGATCTCGCTATGTTTGACACGTAGCAGCGACCAGGCCCCTGCTGTGAGATCGCTGGTCGTGTCGGAATGGCCTGGACCTTTTTTTGATCGTTGAGGTCCCGCTGGGTAGCACACATCGCTGTGTTTGACACCTTACCAACGACCTCGTTGACGACTCAGACACCGACACATAGGCGTGCATTTGCGTTGCCTTTTCCGCACCCCTCCGCTCCGATTGGTGGTTGCTACTGCGTTCTGATTGGCGGTCATGCCTTCAACAGAAGGCGACATAGTAGCGCTTCCATCCTTTGTTCCTGACCGCGTGGTGGTTTGCAGATCGTTGTAGAGTTCTCCGGCCTGCGACTCCTCTTCGATTTATCTATTCTTCAACGGTTCTTCTGACTCCTTTTGTGCACGGTAGGTATCGTTTGGGGTCTCAAATGCGTTCCCACCGAAGGGCTATTGTGTCGCCTCATAAGGCAAGGCCGCCACCAATCAGAACGCAGTAGCGACCACCAATCGGAACTGAATGGGCGCGGAAAAGGCAATGCAAATGCACGCCTGTGTGACTACAACGTCACACAGGACGTCCCTCATCGAGGTCTGAATCGACATAATAGCTGCCATGTGACAGGGTCTCAACGACCAACGACATCGTTGTACAGGTCGCTACAGGTCGCCGCATCGCTGCTGTGTCGTTGGGAAGATCTCACTGTTTGACATCTCACCAGCGACCACATAGCGACGCAGCAACGATCCCTGACAGGTCGTATCGTTGTCGGGATCGCTTTAGCGTTGCTAAGTGTGACGGGGCCTTTAGTGTTCTGAGATTATATCCACTACATTACATGTAATAGGTGCTGTTTGGGGAGGCCGGAGATGGGGAGGTAGGGAGCTTATTATTCTTACGGCCTGGGTCTTATTATAATCGCAGCCTGCTAGTAAACAAGCCCCCATACAGTAACCATAGTATGCATTATATTTAATTAATAATGTCATAGTATGCAACTTATTATAAAGTTATTAAAGAATATATCTGAGACTTTATGGAAAAACAAACAAGCACTAACAGGCAGGCAAATGCCACTTACCTGCCTGTTATGCACGGCTCTTCTTCCCCGGCACAGAGAGGTCACAGACCTCTCCTTCTGGCGATTCAGCTGCTTCTGCTGAAGCAACAGGGTGGGACTTCAGACGTCATTCTGATTGACAGCCGCCCCCCTAGTTATGCTGCTGGAAGTCCCACCCAATCGACAGTGGAAGCGTCACAATTTATTTTTGGATTCGTGACAGCTCTGGTTCTGCTTTAATTTTAACTTTTTTTTCCTTTTGGGACAGCAAGGGTGAATGTCAGTTTCCTTGCTGGCAGCTGCTATGTTACTGGTCAGCTGATGTGGGTGGTGACCATTTCCACCATCCTTTTAATAGTCATGTGATGCATCAGCTGACTGTTAGTAATAGAGTTTGTCTATGAAGATCAGCCTAGGAGTTTGGATCTCTCTGATGCCAGCTGTGTAGCTGCTCTTCTGAGGAGTTTGGGATCCTGGTTCCATATCCTCTGCTGTGTGGAGCTTGAGAGCAGAGGCTGGACTAAGTATCATTTTTCCTTTCCTTGTCTGTCTTGTGCTTGTCACTACCCCGTGTGTTTATACCATCTGCAGTGGTGAGGCTAGCCGGCCAGTGCACTTGCCAGGATATTGTGAGGTGACAGCTAGGGACTAGGCATGTTATGGCAGCGGGGGAAAGGACTCACATAGGGCATTAGGGGAGCTTAGGGGTAGGCACAGGTTGGTGTTAGAAGGTACCCCATCCCTCGCTCCATACTGATAAGGCCTTCCTCTCCCTTCTTCCATCCCATTGTTTGTGTATGTCGTCCGCTGAACTTACCCATCCTGAGTGTGACATTATTACCAACTCAAGCATTCTTCTGATTAACCTATGGCTCAAGCGGAGGCTTTTTCTCACCTGATCCAGACCCTCATGGATGAGTTAACGGAGCTGCGGTCTCAGGTGGTGCAGCAGTTTCAGCAGGTGTCTGGGTTCTTGGTCTCGGCTCATGTCCAGGTTTAACCAGAACCCAAAATATCTCTCCCTGACAGGTTCTCTGGAGGGAGACATAAATGTATTATCTTCAAAGAAGCCTGTAAATTATATTTCAGGCTTCGCCCTAGTTCCTCAGGGAGCGAGGAATAGCCTGTGGGGATTATAGTCTCCCTTCTCAAAGGTGATCCCCAATCCTGGGACTTCTCCCTGCCGACCGATTCACCATCTTTGCTGTCGGTGGACGAGATTTTCGTGGCATTGGCGCTGGTATATGGAAATCCTGATGGCGTCTCCCTGGCTGAGTCCCGTAAGGCCAAGCAGGGGGCTGACTCAGGAGTACTGCTCAGAGTTTCGGAGATGGGCCACTGACACTCAGTGGAATGACCCTGTCCTTAGGAACCATTTTTGTCAGTCTCTCAGCTAGACTTCAGGATACTGTGGTGCAGTATGCTACTCCTGGGTCGTTGAAGGCCACCATGGCCCTTGCTATCCAGCTGGATAGACGCCTCAGGGAGAGACATACACCAAATCTACTCCCTATTGCACATGACGCATCAGCTGACTGTTGGTAATAGAGTTTTTCTATGAAAACCAGCCTAGAAGTTTGGAGCTCTCTGGTGCCAGCGGTGTAGCTGCTCTTCTGAGGAGTTTGGGTTCCTGGTTCTGTATCCTCTCCTGTGTGGAGCTTGACAGCAGAGGCTGAACTAAGTATCATTGTTCCTTTCCTTGTCTGTCTCGTGCTTGTCACTACCCCCTGTGTTTATACCATTTGCAGTGGTGAGGCTAGCGTCCTTGCTGGCCAGTGCACTTGCCAGGGTATTGTGAGGTGACAGCTAGGGACTAGGCATGTGACGGCAGCGGGGGAAAGTACCTGCACAGGGTGTTAGGGGAGCTTAGGGACAGGCATAGGTTGGTCTTAGGAGGTACCCCATCCCTCACTCCAAACTGTTAGGGCATTCCTTCCTCTTTTTCCATCCAATTGTGTTTATGTGTTGTGCTATCCGCCGGACTTTCCTATCCCGAGCGTGACAAGAAGCCTCCGATCTGCAGACGTGACATCAACAGAGGCATCTGAATCCCTATCAGGAAAGGTTTGTAACCGTTCTGTGCAGGAGAAGAGCACCAGTGAAAGAGTCCTGCCAGTCCAGTATGACTGCCACCAGTTCCTCATTAGATATAAGCCCAATTCTTTAATAGGATTATATCGGGGCTAGAAAACAGCCCAGGTACCATGGGAAGTTAAGCCAGGAACACGGACGTGTAGATTTGTGGATTGAGATAAAAGAGCAGCCCAAGCTTAAATTATATATTTAAACACCTTATGCATATACAATGGTCAGATATGCAAATCAAGGATGTAATACAAAAGGTATAACAGATGAAACTTAAGGCAGTTGAAATTTGACCTTTGGATGCTGGCAGCCACATAGGAGGTGTGGGGGCCAGCTGATTCCAATTTCTTCCATCACACTGCATGGCGTGAACTCCTCCCTTAGAATAGAACAAAAAGCCACAGTGTCGCACTTGCACTTAGCCCCTTAATCAGTCACATCCTTCCCCACCCTCTGAGATGGTCCTAGCCTTCCTCCCACCAGATCTGGCAGCTGAGACTCCCAAACCTATGATGGATCATAGCTTCTCTATGGAAGGTCATAGGGTGGCGGTTTTGGCACCATTGGATCCGGCTGGGCCCCCTTTACACTATGAGACCAAACACAGCTTCACTACTTGGCTTCTACTAGCAGTTCTGCGTAACTCCCCATCCTGGGCTGTTAGGATGGATAGAGACCCTGACAGGTGTTCGGCCATTCCAGAGATCTTGAAAATGTATCCGTTATACAGCTAATTCAGTCTGGACTGAAATACTTCAATGCTGGAGTGTCTGAAACGGCCATCTTCGTGGTGAGCTGAAATTATTAATATTTTTTCCGTTATACAGCTAGGACACACTATAATTCCATAATCTCATTATGAAATTCCTATCTGATTGAACAAAGCAGTTACACAGTGTGGGCTCCACAGAGGGTCATCCTATCATGAACCTGGAAACTAGCTAAGCTGGTGGGCGTGTGAATTTTCACTTTGAAGCTGAGGAGGCTGGACCACCTGCTGAGCCAAGTGTCCTGTTACAGATACATGTGCTAAGGGAAAATTGTAATTAGCCATTAAATCCACTCATATTCTTCACAGTTAACATATGATTTTTTTTTATTTTAATTAAAACTTGTAGTGTGACTGGGAGGGCATCTTAAAGTATTGGGGACCCTCGTACATTGTAGGAACTGTTATAGAGGGCCTTAATATTTTTGGGGGTCCTCATAAAGTGTAGAGGCAATTATACAGTGTGGAAACTAATGTAGGGGCCATTATACAGTGTGGGGACTACTTGTTGTGAATTCTGTGGCTGAATTCACTCCTGTGGTCACAAGTGGTACTGCAGCTTCTGAGCTTCCTCCCTCAGGTGTTCTGGTGAGCTCGTTAACTGCTTCATTACTTAACTCCGCCTGATGCTGCTATCCTTGCTCCTTGTCAATGTTTCAGTGTTGGATCTGAGCTTCTCCTGATTGTTCCTGTGACCTGCTGCTCTGTATAGCTAAGTGCTTTTTGCTTTTTTGTTGTTTTTTTTTCTGTCCAGCTTGTCTTTTGTTTTGCTGGAAGCTCTGAGACGCAAAGGGTGTACCGCCGTGCCGTTAGTTCGGCATGGTGGTTTTTTTTTGCCCTCTTTGCGTGGTTTTGCTTTAGGGTTTTTTGTAGACTGCAAAGTTCGCTTTACTGTCCTCGCTCTGTCCTAGAATATCGGGCTGTGCCGAGTTGCCTAGGTAGTTGTTCGGCGCAATCCACAGCCGCTTTTAGTTGTGTTTAGGATAGGATCAGGTGTGCAGTCTACAGAGTTTCCACGTCTCAGAGCTCGTTCTTGTATTTTTGGGTATTTGTCAGATCACTGTGTGCGCTCTGATCGCTAAGCACACTGTGTTTCTGGATTGCCTTCATAACACCTGTCATTAGCAAACATAACAGTACAAGGAGCCTAACTAATGATTCTCAATAGAGGGAAAGAAAAAGTTCTGACATCATTTTTTTTTTTTTTCTGCTCTGTGTTCACCTTTTTTTTTTTCCCCTAGACATTTGGGTGATTCTGGACACAGGTGTGGACATGGATATTCAGGGTCTGTGCTCTTCAGTGGATAATCTCGTTATAAATGTACAAAAAATTCAAGATACTATTGATCAGAAATCTATGTTAGAACCAAGAATTCCTATTCCTGATTTGTTTTTTGGAGATAGAACTAAGTTTCTAAGTTTCAAAAATAATTGTAAGCTATTTCTGGCCTTGAAACCTCATTCTTCTGGTAATCCTATTCAACAGGTTTTGATTATTATTTCTTTTTTGCACGGCGACCCTCAAGACTGGGCATTTTCTCTTGCGCCAGGAGACCCTGCATTGAGTAGTGTCGATGCGTTTTTCCTGGCGCTCGGATTGCTGTACGATGAGCCTAATTCAGTGGATCAGGCTGAGAAAAATTTGCTGGCTTTGTGCCAGGGTCAGGATGATATAGAAGTATATTGTCAGAAATTTAGGAAATGGTCAGTACTCACTCAGTGGAATGAATCTGCGCTGGCAGCTTTGTTCAGAAAGGGTCTCTCTGAGGCTCTTAAGGATGTCATGGTGGGATTTCCTATGCCTGCTGGTTTGAATGAGTCTTTGTCTTTGGCCATTCAGATCGGTCGACGCTTGCGCGAGCGTAAATCTGTGCACCATTTGGCGGTACTGCCTGAGGTTAAACCTGAGCCTATGCAGTGCGATAGGACTATGACTAGAGTTGAACGGCAGGAATACAGAAGTCTGAATGGTCTGTGTTTCTACTGTGGTGATTCCACTCATGCTATTTCTGATTGTCCTAAGCGCACTAAGCGGTCCGCTAGGTCTGCCGTCATTGGTACTGTACAGTCCAAATTCCTTCTGTCCATTACCTTGATATGCTCTTTGTCGTCGTTTTCTGTCATGGCGTTTGTGGATTCGGGCGCTGCCCTGAATCTGATGGATTTGGATTATGCTAAACGTTGTGGGTTTTTCTTGGAGCCTTTGCGGTGTCCTATTCCATTGAGAGGAATTGATGCTACACCTTTGGCCAAGAATAAACCTCAATACTGGGCCCAGCTGACCATGTGCATGGCTCCTGCACATCAGGAAGTTATTCGCTTTCTGGTGTTGCATAATCTGCATGATGTGGTCGTGTTGGGGTTGCCATGGCTACAAACCCATAATCCAGTATTGGATTGGAATTCCATGTCGGTATCCAGCTGGGGTTGTCAGGGGGTACATGGTGATGTTCCATTTTTGTCGATTTCGTCATCCACCCCTTCTGAGGTCCCAGAGTTCTTGTCTGATTATCAGGATGTATTTGAAGAGCCCAAGTCCGATGCTCTACCTCCGCATAGGGATTGTGATTGTGCTATCAATTTGATTCCTGGTAGTAAATTCCCTAAAGGTCGATTATTTAATTTATCCGTGCCCGAACACGCCGCTATGCGCAGTTATGTGAAGGAATCCCTGGAGAAGGGACATATTCGCCCATCGTCATCACCACTGGGAGCAGGGTTCTTCTTTGTAGCCAAGAAGGATGGTTCGCTGAGACCGTGTATTGATTACCGCCTTCTTAATAAGATCACTGTTAAATTTCAGTATCCCTTGCCATTGTTATCTGACTTGTTTGCTCGGATTAAGGGGGCTAGTTGGTTCACTAAGATAGATCTTCGTGGTGCGTATAATCTGGTGAGAATCAGGCAAGGAGATGAATGGAAAACTGCATTCAATACGCCCGAGGGTCATTTTGAGTATCTAGTGATGCCGTTCGGACTTGCCAATGCTCCATCTGTGTTTCAGTCTTTTATGCATGACATCTTCCGTGAGTATCTGGATAAATTCCTGATTGTTTACTTGGATGACATTTTGATCTTCTCAGATGATTGGGAGTCTCATGTGAAGCAGGTCAGAATGGTTTTTCAGGTCCTGCGTGCTAACTCTTTGTTTGTGAAGGGATCAAAGTGTCTCTTCGGTGTGCAGAAAGTTTCATTTTTGGGGTTCATCTTTACCCCTTCTACTATCGAGATGGATCCAGTTAAGGTCCAAGCCATCCAGGATTGGATTCAGCCGACATCTCTGAAAAGTCTGCAAAAGTTCCTGGGCTTTGCTAATTTTTATCGTCGCTTCATCTGTAATTTTTCTAGCATTGCCAAACCATTGACCGATTTGACCAAGAAGGGTGCTGATTTGGTTAATTGGTCTTCTGCTGCTGTGGAAGCTTTTCAGGAGTTGAAGCGTCGTTTTTGTTCTGCCCCTGTGTTGTGTCAGCCAGATGTTTCTCTTCCGTTCCAGGTCGAGGTTGATGCTTCTGAGATTGGAGCAGGGGCGGTTTTGTCACAGAGAGGTTCTGATTGCTCAGTGATGAAACCATGTGCTTTCTTTTCCAGGAAGTTTTCGCCCGCTGAGCGTAATTATGATGTGGGCAATCGAGAGTTGCTGGCCATGAAGTGGGCATTCCAGGAGTGGCGTCATTGGCTTGAAGGAGCTAAGCATCGCGTGGTGGTATTGACTGATCATAAGAAATTGACTTATCTCGAGTCTGCCAAGCGCTTGAATCCTAGACAGGCCCGTTGGTCGTTATTTTTTGCCCACTTCGACTTTGTGATTTCGTACCTTCCGGGCTCTAAAAATGTGAAGGCGGACGCTCTGTCTAGGAGTTTTGTGCCCGACTCTCCGGGTTTATCTGAGCCAGCGGGTATCCTCAAGGAAGGAGTCATTGTGTCTGCCATCTCCCCTGATTTGCGGCGGGTGCTGCAAAAATTTCAGGCGAATAAACCTGATCGTTGTCCAGCAGAGAAACTGTTCGTCCCTGATAGGTGGACTAATAAACTTATCTCTGAACTTCATTGTTCGGTGTTGGCTGGTCATCCTGGAATCTTTGGTACCAGAGAGTTAGTGGCTAGATCCTTCTGGTGGCCATCTCTGTCACGGGATGTACGTACTTTTGTGCAGTCCTGTGGGATTTGTGCTAGGGCTAAGCCCTGCTGTTCTCGTGCCAGTGGGTTGCTTTTGCCCTTGCCGGTCCCAAAGAGGCCTTGGACACATATTTCGATGGATTTCATTTCTGACCTTCCCGTTTCTCAAAAGATGTCAGTCATTTGGGTGGTCTGTGATCGCTTTTCTAAAATGGTCCATCTGGTGCCCTTGGCTAAATTGCCTTCCTCCTCTGATTTGGTACCTTTGTTCTTTCAGCATGTGGTTCGGTTGCATGGCATTCCTGAGAATATTGTTTCTGACAGAGGTTCCCAGTTTGTTTCAAGGTTTTGGCGAGCCTTTTGTGGTAGGACGGGCATTGACCTATCCTTTTCCTCGGCTTTCCATCCTCAGACTAATGGCCAGACCGAACGAACCAATCAGACCTTGGAAACATATCTGAGATGTTTTGTTTCTGCAGACCAGGATGATTGGGTGTCCTTTTTGCCGTTGGCTGAGTTCGCCCTTAATAATCGGGCCAGCTCGGCTACCTTGGTTTCTCCTTTTTTTTTGCAATTCTGGGTTCCATCCTCGTTTCTCTTCAGGACAGGTTGAGTCTTCGGACTGTCCTGGTGTGGATTCTGTGGTGGATAGGTTGCAGCAGATCTGGACTCAGGTAGTGGACAATTTGATCTTGTCCCAGGAGAAAGCTCAACTTTTCGCTAATCGCAGACGCCGTGTGGGTCCCCGACTTCGTGTTGGGGATCTGGTTTGGTTATCTTCTCGTCATATTCCTATGAAGGTTTCCTCTCCTAAATTTAAACCTCGTTTTATTGGTCCGTATAGGATTTCTGAGGTTCTCAATCCTGTGTCTTTTCGTTTGACCCTCCCAGACTCCTTTTCCATACATAATGTATTCCATAGGTCGTTGTTGCGGAGATACGTGGCACCTATGGTTCCATCTGTTGAGCCTCCTGCCCCGGTTTTGGTGGAGGGGGAATTGGAGTATATTGTGGAGAAGATTTTGGATTCTCGTGTTTCTAGACGGAAACTCCAGTATCTGGTTAAATGGAAGGGTTATGCTCAGGAAGATAATTCCTGGGTTTTTGCCTCTGATGTTCATGCTTCCGATCTTGTTCGTGCCTTTCATGCGGCTCATCCTGGTCGGCCTGGGGGCTCTGGTGAGGGTTCGGTGACCCCTCCTCAAGGGGGGGGTACTGTTGTGAATTCTGTGGCTGAATTCACTCCTGTGGTCACAAGTGGTACTGCAGCTTCTGAGCTTCCTCCCTCAGGTGTTCTGGTGAGCTCGTTAACTGCTTCATTACTTAACTCCGCCTGATGCTGCTATCCTTGCTCCTTGTCAATGTTTCAGTGTTGGATCTGAGCTTCTCCTGATTGTTCCTGTGACCTGCTGCTCTGTATAGCTAAGTGCTTTTTGCTTTTTTGTTGTTTTTTTTTCTGTCCAGCTTGTCTTTTGTTTTGCTGGAAGCTCTGAGACGCAAAGGGTGTACCGCCGTGCCGTTAGTTCGGCACGGTGGGGTTTTTTTGCCCCCTTTGCGTGGTTTTGCTTTAGGGTTTTTTGTAGACTGCAAAGTTCGCTTTACTGTCCTCGCTCTGTCCTAGAATATCGGGCCCCACTTTGCTGAATCTATTTCATCCCTACGTTTTGTATTTTCATCTTACTCACAGTCATTATATGTGGGGGGCTGCCTTTTCCTTTGGGGAATTTCTCTGGGGCAAGTCAGGCCTATTTTTCTATCTTCAGGCTAGCTAGTTTCTTAGGCTGTGCCGAGTTGCCTAGGTAGTTGTTAGGCGCAATCCACAGCCGCTTTTAGTTGTGTTTAGGATAGGATCAGGTGTGCAGTCTACAGAGTTTCCACGTCTCAGAGCTCGTTCTTGTATTTTTGGGTATTTGTCAGATCACTGTGTGCGCTCTGATCGCTAAGCACACTGTGTTTCTGGATTGCCTTCATAACACCTGTCATTAGCAAACATAACAACTACTGTTGGGTTCATTATACATTGTGGAAGCTAATAAGAGGGCCATTATAGAGCTTAGGGGCCATCATACAGTGTGAGGACTACTGTGAGGGGCCCTCATACAATGTGAGAGCCAATATAAAATATGGGGACTACTGTGGGGCCATGATGCAGTGTGAGAATGAATGTGAAGGCCAATTATTCAGTTTAGAGGCCATCATACAGTGTGGAGACTACTGAGGAGGCTAATATAAAGTGCGAGTGCCATTGCATAGTATTAGGGCTACTGTGGGAACGATTATACAATGTGGGGGCATTATATAGTGTGGGTGTTACTTTGGGGGCAATTATACAGTGTGAGGACTACAGTGGGGGTCATTATACTGTGTTTTGAGAGAGCAGTGGACCCATCATACTGTGTATAGGGCAGCTGTGGGCCCCTGAAACTGTGCATAGATGAGCTGTGGACCCACCATACTCTGTATAGGAAAGCTATGGGACCATCATACTGTATATAGGGAATCTGTGAGCCCCTCACACTGTGTATATGAGAGCTATGGAGTCAGTGTACTGTGTATAGTGGAGCTGTGATTTCCTCATACTGTAATAGGGGAGCTGTACATTGGTGTACTAAGGGGACACTATTAGATGTTAAGTGGGCCCTTTAGAAGCATTATTGTTATAGGGGAATTCAAAGTTTTGAGACAGTCAAAACTTCACATGGGACACTATTACTTTCTAAGGACTAATTGTGGACATTATCGTCTAGGGTATTTCCACAGGGCATTAATATTTTCTAGAAGGCAATTTTACCAGCTAACGGTCACAAAGGAGGCATTATTACTATGTAAGGAACACAGTGGTGGCATTACTATGTGGGGCAATAAGAGGAGCCCTGTTTTTGTACCACACAGCAGGTGCAGTTATAGGGACACATACGGCAGAGGGGGTTGAGCATTGTGGTGACAGCAGGATAAGGAGTTTCTGCAGACTGGGGATAGGTGGGGACGGTGCTGGAAATGTAACAAGTCAGATGTGTCTTTGTGGTAATCTCTTCAGACGAGTCCTGGCTGGAGAAGTTGTCATGTCGGTCTGGGCCAGATGGAAAAGAAGGGAAAAGTGACCGACTCCATCAGAAAGAATGTCAGCTGTAAGTCATTATCTGTAACTGTGCTGTAATCTTATATATGATCAGCAGCACTGGTATCTACTGCACCATATGGTGGTAATATCAGTGTTGTTTTCAGACAGTAATACCATGGTTATCTGCTGAGGTTCTCCTATGCCTACAATTAGGTTGTGCCACTACGGTTTCAATCAGGGTTACCTGGTTAGGGGTCCTCTGAATAAATATCAAATTTTAGTTAGTGGTTTCCAGAAAATACAATATTCCAATTAAAGCAGGTAATGTTTGATTCACTTACATTATATTAGTGATAATTAAAATGACCCCAAAAACCTACAAAATCTAAAACAATAGAACAAAATCAATCCTTCGCCTTTTAAGATCAAAATAGCAATCTAAAAAATAAAAAGGAAAGGCCTTTTTATGACGACAACATACAGTAGTTTCAAATATGAGTTTGTGAAATAATTGTTAACCCTAGACAATATCTGCATGACTCCTACTTTCTCTCCTTTGTCTCATAGAGCAGGTCAATAATTGAATGTAACAAACATCACAATGACGTCGCATCAGCGTTAGACCGCTTCATCCTACACACTTGTAATCTTATCAGAGAATTTGCTATTCTTTACTTGGTTTTGTGCTTACGGAATAAAAGGAAACAAATCTGTACGAGGAAACATTGTATTGGAGAAATACGTTATAAGAAGTTATAAAATTGAATAGGGGAGCTTTAAAGAGAATTTGATAGTAGAACAAAGGATGATGCATCCACGAGACTGATGCACACACGCCGTCTGCCCACACATCCTGTAGCCTTTAGTCATGACGAAGCGGTACAGGTTGTGCTACAGACCAAGCCAAAGGCCATTCTGCTGAAAAACATTGTATTGTGCTTTTAATTATTCCATTCACTGTTGGGGTGAATCTAAGGACTATGTACTGAAGATCACCTGGGGTCTGTACCTAGTATCTTTGTACTAATTGCTTTCAATAAAACGTAGAAAGAATCAAGAGTAGAACACCACAGCTGTGTAGCAACCAACGGGGCCAAATCTACCTGCCATGTAACTGAAAGACTTGAAGGAAGTAGTTTTGATATTTTATGCTTTCTTGCATGTTTACTTGTAGACAGACTAAAGGAATGTGTTGGCAGAAGGGAAGTTAAGAAAGATGTACACATTTTGCCACAATTTGCTGACTATTGGAGGCAAAGTTCACAATTGATTTTTGCCCCATTGTGTTGACAGGAAGACTTGGGGCATATATTCGATCAGTGTTCATAAGGTTATATTTGTCCAACAGCAACCAAAAGAATGTCCATTTGGCCACAGTATATCTCCCCAAAAAAGTACAGAATATCGTTGCATACTACACTAGTTCATACATGTGAAAAAAAGTATGCGTTACTTGGATAATTGTCACATTGTGATGGTCTTCAGTAAGGAAGGGGGGCCTCAAACTTTCCATGGAACTGGGACCCTAACTATTCCTGTCATGGGGGTACTCTTGACAGTAGAGAGGCCTGAGTCTTCAACCTTACAATGCTCCTGTTAAACCCTGATCTGTCCCCTGCCCCTCTCCATGAGGCATGGGACAGAAATGTAAAGTGAACAAGACACAAAATACAAAACACGGATAACAGAAAACCTCTATCATACAAAAGTCCTAACCAACAATAGGAAGGAGGACAGGGAGGAATAAACTAAGCAGGAACAGGGACTAGGAGATAAATACACATGTACTACAGCAAACTACAGATCAGTACTACAACTTCACTCCAACCAGTTAGCTGTAGCACACAGCACAGGAAGACGAATCTTTCATCGGCAGGGACAAGAAGGTCTGATCAGTTTGCATAGGAAGAAGTAATGGAGGTGCATGTTTCTGATCAGTATACAACGGGTCATTAATCTCTTCAGCATCAGAAGAAACTAAATCCATTTAGTATGGGACACAACACCATCTCAAAAAAAAGACCTGCGATTCATCTCTACCTCTAGGTTTTCCAGGGGGACGTGATACCCTCGTGACAATAATAGTCAGGTGACGGATGCCACTTGAAACAAATGTCATGAGCTTATCAATAGCTTCTCATCACATATGATGATAGCTGACCAGGCTACTATAGGCATGAATACCTAGTGATGGCAGTCACACGGTAATGCCTATTGTAGATGTCAGTATGAGCAGCATTTACATTTACAGATTGTTCTGCCAGTACCAATAAGTGTTACAGCAAGTTAATAGATTAAAATTAACAGTAAACAGTAGGTTTATTGTTAATCATTTACCTCTATCTGTATTCACACTGGCCAGTCTCTGTTATGTTTTGGAAATAAGTGACTTTTGAGGATACTTGGTCAACATAACAATGGCCTTTACTGACCCGGCTGCACTGCTACTTGCTTCCAATCCGTCCCCGGTAAATTACATCGTACAGTAGCCGCTGGCATGTTATTTCCTCTTGTGTTATGGTGACACGTTGCATTTTTGCTGTGTTTTATTCTGCAGGCAAAACCTGCTCTCTTGCCAGTAAAGAAGCTGCTTATAAAAACGCATGTTTTGCTGCATTTTTGCATCTTTTGTTTGGTGCATTTTTGCTGCATTTTTTAGCTGTATTTTTTGGTGTACATTATATGTATAATTTATCTACAGTTCAAGTTTAATAAAGTTACTTTTATTAACCAAAAAAGCCGTAAAAATGCACGGTTGCTTTTTTTGTCAAATTTTTCTACTTCCTCATGTCTTTGCATAAGTGAAAAAAAGCTGCAAAAATGCTGAAAGAATTGACGTTCAGTTTTCCAATTCAGTCAGGATAAAAAAAATGGGTGCATGAGATTACTGAAATCTCAGATCTTTTGCTGGTGCTGGTTAGGCTATGTGCACACGTCAGGATTTCTGGCAGAAATTTTCCTGACAAAAACCTGACATTTCTGCCGGAAATCCGCATGCGTTTTTTTCACCTTTTTTTGTGGTTTTGATGCATTTTTTATGCGTTTTTTTTCAAATGCTTAGAATAGCAGGAAAAACGCAAAAAAACCCGCAAAATTAATGAACATGCTGCTTTTTTTTTACCGCGATGCATTTTTTTTTTTGCAGAAAAAAAACGCATCATGTGCACAAAAATTGCAGAATGCATTCTAAATGATAGAATGCATAATGTATGCATTTTAAATGAGTTTTTATCATGAAAAAACGCGAAAAAAAACCGTGAAAAAACCTGAACGTGTGCACATACCCTTAAGGAAGCTTTTAATTTGCATTTTTTAAAAAACTAAGCAAAAAAACTCTGCAAAACGCAACATGTGAACATCGCCTTGGCGTGAAAACTTCTGTCTTGAGATGCTCTGCATCCAATCTGAGGCCGGGATCACACATGCGAGAAACACGTCCGTGTCTCGCATGTGAAATCCAAGCTTTGGCGCTGGCACTCCAGAGCGGAGCGTGCGGCTCCATGTGTTGCTATGCGGCCGCACGCTCCGCTCCACAGTGCCGGCGCCAGAGATTGGATTTCACATGTGAGACACGGACGTGTTTCTCGCATGTGTGATCCCGGCCTTACTGAGTATCATTGCAAAGAAGAATGGGCAAAATTTTCTAGATGTGCAAAGCTGGTAGAGACAGTCCCCAAAAGATTTGCAGCAGTAATTGCAGCTAAAGTACTGACTCATTATTTCTAAAATATTTAGAAAACCATGTATCATTTACAATTTACAAATCCTTGGTACTTGTGCTATATCACGTAAAATCCTAATAAAATACATTTAAGTTTGTGGGTGAAAAAATGTGAAAAAGTTCACAGGATATGAATACTGTTTCAAGGCAATGTATATTATACACACACATTACTAGGGCAGATTAAAGCTAGCCTAACAAAAATAGAAAAAAGACTGTTCCACTTTAGATATAACTACTTTAGTCCAATAATAATTATGCCATTATTACATTGGGTCATGATAATTTGCCCCTAAAAGTCCTGAAATGTTTTCAATCCTGGGAAACACCATCTGTAACCAGAAATCACATGATATAATCAATATGGAGTGAAAATGTCTGTGTTAATCCACCACATATTTGATGGGGCAGTCTGGCAAGACGCAACCTTCAGTGACATTGAGAAGGAAAAATGTAATTCTCCCAGCAGTTGTCAACAAGATGGGATAACATAACGCAGAGCAATAGGGGCATGCATGAAATGTTTGGCGTATGATAATGAAATCTCATGGCAAGCATGTGACCATATTGAATATCTAAAACATAATAAACCGAACGGCTCGCTGCGTCCTGGCACCATGTTGTATAACGTAACATTCTCATTAATACGTTGCTATGTAAAGCTCATGAAATGTGTCAGATCTTAACATTAATTTAAGATAATATAATGGAGGATATTCTCTCGTCTAGCTAGACTTGTGATAATTAGATTACAAAGACTGCTTGGTAGCATCACGGCAATAGCAATCACTTAAAGAGAGCCCTATACCCAATTATTATCTCTAATTTTTTTAGTGACAGCGACCAAAACCACTATTTCTCTGCTCATTTGCCTGCGGCATAGCTACAAGGAAGGAAAAGTGAAGGATGACGGGTCATTGAAATCAATGAATGTTCATGCAATGCTTTGCTTTCCATCCTCGAGTCTGAGATCTATGCTAAACACAGCTAATGACTTGAGCTAATAGAGTGAGGATGTCTGAGAAGGGTCTTTTATAGTTTTAACAGGATATATTTAAAAAAAAAAAAAAGTCATGTCTAAAAGCAGAAAACTTGCTTGTAATTTTTTTTTAGCAAATATTTATGACAATGTCAACCTGACTTTGGCATCAGCATCACTGGGCAGTCCCTTGACTATACGGGCAGGTCAGGAAGGGGTTAATCCAACTATGATAGACAGGAAAGAGGGACATGTGTTACAAACTTGCACCCTCCATTTTGTGCACTCACATAGAAATAGTGCACAAAGTGAAGCCCCTTAGTGTTCCCACAGATATGGGCCCCATACAATATGATAATATAATAAGCCCAAATTGAAAACTATAAATCCAAATTTCTCCAACATGCTCAATACCCACCATGGGGGAGACTTAGTCGAGGAAAAGTATCTCCATGGATACATCTAGGACACTCCCATAACTAACATTATCCAAGCAAAAAATGGAGTACACGTCCATACTAAAAATAACAATTTTATTGAATACAAATTGATAAAAAAATCCAATCTCAGATATATATAGACTAATCATAACATACGAAAAGAAAAAATGAAGGTAGCACAGATGAAAAAAACAGCGCAGAAAAAGACTGATGCCATATGTAAATATATAAAGTGCTAAGTGCAACAGATCCAGACAGGGGGAAGGGGTCAGGAGATATAAAGCCTGTAGCCCCCTGACGAAGCTGACGCGAAACGCGCGTTGGGGCTACAGCGTGGATCTATCCTGAGTGCCAGCTTCAGGGGTAAGGATGTAAGGGGAGCCATGCAATAATCATTGACTGTTTTGATTGTTTTGGAGCCTGTGTACAGGGCTCTGTGTATGTCCACATGGACTTTGAATAGCTAATGAGGCTTTATATCTCCTGACCCCTTCCCCCTGTCTGGATCTGTTGCACTTAGCACTTTATATATTTACATATGGCATCAGTCTTTTTCTGCGCTGTTTTTTTCATCTGTGCTACCTTCATTTTTTCTTTTCGTATGTTATGATTAGTCTATATATATCTGAGATTGGATTTTTTTATCAATTTGTATTCAATAAAATTGTTATTTTTAGTATGGACGTGTACTCCGTTTTTTGCTTGGATAATACCCATACAATATGATGACTCCTTATGCATCTGACGCTGAGTCAATTCTCATGAACAAGCAGTGAGTCGGGATAGTCAAGGAGTCCGAAGTCAAAAGCAAGGAGGGTATGTCATAAACAGGGGGAAGGGACAAAGTCGTAGTCAGGTAACGGTATGAGATCTAAACACCAGGAAGACAGTGGATTAGAACAAAGGGGTTAAAAAGATGGATGGTCAGAACAAGGTTCAAGGTCAGGAAATGTAAAATCAACAAGAAAAGCACAAGGCACAGAGAAAACCAACCTCACTTAGCTGAAGCTACATCTGGCAGAGGTCTGGAACGAACAGCCCAGCTATGTACAGTCATGGCCAAAAGTATTGACACCCCTGCAATTCTGTCAGATAATACTCATTTTCTTCCTGAAAATGATTGCAAGCACAAATTAATTGGTATTATTATCTTCATTTAATTTGTCTTAAATGAAAAAAACACAAAAAGAATTGTCCTAAAGCCAAATTGGATATAATTCCACACCAAACATAAAAAAGGGGGTAGACAAAAGTATTAGCACTGTTCGAAAAATCATGTGATGCTTCTCTAATTTGTGTAATTAACAGCACCTGTAACTTACCTGTGGCACCTAACAGGTCTTGGCAATAACTAAGGGTACGTTCACATTTGCGGTTTGCGCCGCAGCGTCGCCGCCGCAACAAAACGCATGCGTCGTGCGGCCCTATCTTTAACATTGGCGCCGCATGGGGCCGCATGTGCATGCGTTGTGTTGCGTTTTACGCCGCATGCGGCGTTAGGGCGCACCTGTCTTGGCGCGGCAAACGCAACATGTTGGATTTTTTGTGCGGCGCCGACCTTTTAAAAAACGCATGCGTCGTGCGGCCCTATCTTTAACATTGGCGCCGCATGGGGCCGCATGTGCATGCGTTTTGCTGCGTTATTGTTTGCGTTGTGCGTTGCGGCGACGACGCTGCGGCGCACAACGCAAATGTGAACTTAGACTAGATCACACTTGCAGCCAGTTGACATGGATTAAAGTTGACTCAACCTCTGTCCTGTGTCCTTGTGTGTACCACATTGAGCATGGAGAAAAAAAGAAGACCAAAGAACTGTCTGAGGACTTGAGAAACCAAATTGTGCGGAAGCATGAGCAATCTCAAGGCTTCAAGTCCATCTCCAAAGACCTGAATGTTCCTGTGTCTACCGTGCGCAGTGTCATCAAGAAGTTTAACCCCTTAGTGACAGAGCCAATTTGGTACTTAATGACCAGGCCAATTTTTGCAATTCTGACCACTGTCACTTTATGAGGTTATAACTCTGGAACGCTTCAACGGATCCCGCTGATTCTGAGATTGTTTTTTCGTGACATATTGTACCTCATGTTAGTGGTAACATTTCTTCGATATTACTTGCGATTATTTATGAAAAAAACGGAAATATGGCGAAAATTTTTAAAATTTTGCAATTTTCAAACTTTGTATTTTTATGCCCTTAAATCAGAGAGATATGTCATAAAAAATAGTTAATAAATAACATTTCCCACATGTCTACTTTACATCAGCACAATTTTGGAAACAAAATTTTTTTTTGTTAGGGAGTTATAAGGGTTAAAAGTTGACCAGCAATTTCTCATTTTTACAACACTATTTTTTTTTAGGGACCACATCACATTTGAAGTCATTTTGAGGGGTCTATATGATAGAAAATAATGAAGTGTGACACCATTCTAAAAACTACACCCCTCAAGGTTCTCAAAACCACATTCAAGAAGTTTATTAACCCTTTACGTGCTTCACAGGAACTGAAACAATGTGGAAGGAAAAAATGAACATTTAACTTTTTTTTGCAAACATCTTAATTCAGAACCATTTTTTTTATTTTCACAAGTGTAAAAACAGAAATGTAACCATAAATTTTGTTATGCAATTTCTCCTGAATACGCCAATACCCCATATGTGGGGGTAAACCACTGTTAGGGCGCACCGCAGAACTTAGAAGTGAAGGAGCGCCGTTTGACTTTTTCAATGCAGAATTGGCTGGAATTGAGATCGGACACCATGTCACATTTAGAGAGCCCCTGATGTACCTAAACAGTGGAAACTCCCCACAAGTGACACCATTTTGGAAACTAGACCCCTTAAGGAACTTATCTAGATGTGTGGTGAGCACTTTGAACCCCCAAGTGCTTCACAGAAGTTTATAACGTAGAGCCGTGAAAATAAAAAATCGCTTTTGTTTACACAAAAATGATCTTTTTGCCCACAAATTCTTATTTTCACAAGGGTAACAGGAGAAATTAGACCACAAAAGTTGTTGTGCAATTTCTCCTGAGTACGCTGATACCCAATATGTGGGGGTAAACAACTGTTAGGGCGCACCGCAGAGCTTGGAAGAGAAGGAGTGCCGTTTTACTTTTTCAATGTAGAATTGGCTGGAATTGAGATTGGACGCCATGTCGCGTTTGGAGAGCCCCTGATGTGCCTAAACAGTGGAAACCCCCCACAAGTGACACCATTTTGGAAACTAGACCCCTTAAGGAACTTATCTAGATGTGTGGCGAGCACTTTGAACCCCCATGTGCTTCACAGAAGTTTATAACGTAGAGCCGTGAAAAAAAAAATTGCATTTTTTCTACAAAAATGATCTTTTTGCCCACAAATTTTTATTTTCACAAGGGTAACAGGAGAAATTAGACCACAAAAGTTGTTGTGCAATTTCTCCTGAGTACGTCGATACCCAATATGTGGGGGTAAACCACTGTTTGGGCGCACCGCAGAGCTTGGAAGAGAAAGAGTGCCGTTTTACTTTTTCAATGTAGAATTGGCTGGAATTGAGATCGGACGCCATGTCGCGTTTGGAGAGCCCCTGATGTGCCTAAACAGTAGAAATCCCCCACAAGTGACCCCATTTTGGAAACTAGACCCCCCATGGAACTTATCTAGATGTGTGGTGAGAACCTTAAATGCCCAAGTGCTTCACAGAAGTTTATAATGCAGAGCCGTGAAAATAAAAAATATTTTTTTTTTCCACAAAAAAGATTTTTTAGCCACCAAATTTTTATTTTCACAAGGGTAACAAGAGAAACTGGACCCCAAAAGTTGTTGTCCAATTTGTCCTGAGTATGCTGGTACCCCATATGTGGGGGTAAACCACTGTTTGGGCGCACGGCAGAGCTCGGAAGGAAGGAGCGCCGTTTTGGAATGCAGACTTTGATAGAATGGTCTGCGGGTATTATGTTGCGTTTGCAGAGCCCCTGATGTACCTAACCAGTAGAAACCCTCCACAAGTGACCCCATTTTGGAAACTAGACCCCCCAAGGAACTTATCTAGATGTGTGGTGAGAACTTTGAATGCCCAAGTGCTTCACAGAAGTTTAGAATGCAGAGTCGTGAAAATAAAAAATATTTTTTTTTCCACAAAAAAGATATTGTAGCCCCCAAGTTTTTATTTTCACAAGGGTAACAGGAGAAATTGGACTGCAATAGTTGTTGTCCAATTTATCCCGAGTACGCTGATGCCCCATATGTGGCGGTAAACCACTGTTTGGGCGCACGGCAGAGCTCGGAAGGGAAGGAGCGCCTTTTTGGAATGCAGACTTTGATAGAATGGTCTGTGGGCATTATGTTGCGATTGCAGAGCCCCTGATGTACCTAAACTGTAGTAACCCCCCACAAGTGACCCCATTTTGGAAACTAGACCCCCCAAGGAACTTATCTAGATGTGTGGTGAGAACTTTGAATGCCCAAGTGCTTCACAGAAGTTTAGAATGCAGAGTCGTGAAAATAAAAAATATTTTTTTTTTCACAAAAAAGATTTTGTAGCCCCCAAGTTTTTATTTTCACAAGGGTAACAAGAGAAATTGGACCCCAGAAGTTGTTGTCCAATTTATCCCGAGTACGCTGATGCCCCATATGTGGGGGTAACCCACTGTTTGGGCGCACGGCAGAGCTCAGAAGGGAGGGAGCACCATTTGACTTTTTGAGCGCAAAATTGGCTGTCGTGTTTGGAGACCCCCTGATGTACCTAAACAGTGGAAACCCCCCAATTCTAGCTCCAACCCTAACCCCAACACACCCCTAACCCTAATCCCAACCTCATCCATAATCCTAATCACTAACCCTAACCATAATCACAACCCTTACCCCAAAACAACCCTAATGTCAACCCTAACCATAACCCTAATCAAAACCATAAATCCAACACACCCCTAATCCTAATCTCAACCCTAAACTCAAACCTAACCCTAATCCCAATACACCCCTAATCACAACCCTAACCTTAACCCTAATCCCAAACCTAACCCTAATCCCAAGCGTAACCCTAATGCCAACCCTAACCCTAATACGAACCCTAATCCAAACCCTAACCCTAATCCCAGCTCTAACCCTAACTTTAGCCCCAACCCTAGCCCTAACTTTAGCCCCAACCCTAACCCTAGGGCTACTTTCACACTTGCGTCGTTTGGCATTCCGTCGCAATCCGTCGTTTTGGACAAGAAACGGATCCTGCAAATGTGCCCGCAGGATGCGTTTTTTGCCCATAGACTTGTATTGCCGACGGATCGTGACGGATGGCCACACGTCGTGTCCGTCGTGCACTGGATCAGTTGTGTTTTGGCGGAGCGTCGGCACAAAAAAACGTTCAATGAAACGTTTTTTTTGTACGTCGCATCCGCCATTTCTGACCGCGCATGCGTGGCCGTAACTCCGCCCCCTCCTCCCCAGGACATAGATTGGGCAGCGGATGTGTTGAAAAACTACAGCTGCTGCCCACGTTGTGCACAATTTTCACAACGTGCGTCGGTATGTCGGGCCGACGCATTGCGACGGCCCCGTACCGACGTAAGTGTGAAAGAAGCCTAACCCTAAGTTTAGCCCCAACCCTAACCCTAAATTTAGCCCCAACCCTAACCCTAAATTTAGCCCCAACCCTAGCCCTAGCCCTAACCTAACCCTACCCCTACCCCTAACCTAACCCTACCCCTAACCCTACCCCTAACCCTACCCCTAACCTAACCCTAACCTAACCCTACCCCTAACCCTAACCTAACCCTACCCCTAACCCTACCCCTAACCTAACCCTACCCCTAACCTAACCCTACCCCTAACCCTACCCCTAACCCTAGCCCTAACCTAACCCTAACCTAACCCTAACCCTACCCCTAACCCTACCCCTAACCCTACCCCTAACCCTAACCCTACCCCTAACCCTAACCTAACCCTACCCCTAACCCTACCCCTAACCTAACCCTACCCCTAACCTAACCCTACCCCTAACCTAACCCTAACCCTACCCCTAACCCTAACCTAACCCTACCCCTAACCCTAACCTAACCCTACCCCTAACCCTACCCCTAACCTAACCCTAACCTAACCCTACCCCTAACCCTAACCCTACCCCTAACCCTACCCCTAACCCTACCCCTAATTTTAGCCCCAACTGCTGTTCTCCTGCCGGCCGGCAGATGGAGACAGATGGCGGGCGCACTGGGCATGCGTCCGCCATGTTCTGCTGCCGGCGGCCAGGAGGAGCAGCAAGAGGATCCAGGGACCTAGGTGAGTATGCTAGGGTCCCCGAATCCCCCTATTTCTCTGTCCTCTGATGTGCGATCACATCAGAGGACAGAGAATTACACTTTACTTTTTTTTTTTTTTTTTTTTTTTGCGGTCGCCGGTAAACAGTTAATTACCGGCGATCGCAAAACAGGGGTCGGTAATACCGACCCCGATCGTGCTCTTTGGGGTCTCGGCTACCCCCGGCAGCCGAGACCCCAAAGATTCTCCCGGTGCCGGCCGGCGGGCGCACTGCGCATGCGCCCGCCATTTTGAAGATGGCGGCGCCCACCGGGAGACACGAGGAGCATCGGGGGAGCTAGGTGAGTATTGGGGGGCCTCCTGGGACCCCTTTTCTCTGTCCTCCGATGTGCGATCACATCGGAGGACAGAGAAATTAAAAAGAGATCGCTTTTTTTTTTTTTTTTTGCGATCGCCGGTAAACGGTTAATTACCGGCGATCGCAAATGCGGGGTGGGTTAAAAACCCCCCGAATCATGTTCTCTGGGGTCTCGGCTACCCTCGGCAGCCGAGACCCCGGAGAAAATCGGCCTCTGGGGGGCGCTATGGACTTTTTCCACAGCGCCGTTAATTAACGGCGCTGTGGTTTAAGTACCCTTAGCGGCCGCCGTTAAAAGGCGTATCGGCGGTCGCTAAGGGGTTAAAGCTCATGGCACTGTGGCTAACTGTTGTGAATTCTGTGGCCAAGCTCACTCCTGTGGTCGAGAGTGGTACTTCGGCTGGTTCTGTCTATGAGCTTCCTTTGGTGGATGAGAGTGGTACTGCGGCTTCTGAGTTTCCTTCCTCAGGTGATGAGGTTAAGTCGTTAGGTGCTGCTCTATTTAACTCCACCTGGTGCTTTGATCCTGTCCTCCAGTCAATGTTCTAGTATTGGTCTTGCTTCCTCCTGGATTGTTCCTGTGGCCTGTCTATCCTGCATAAGATAAGTTTTGCTTGTGTTATTTTTGCTTGCTATTTTTTCTGTCCAGCTTGCTTTATTGGTTTTTCTTGCTTGCTGGAAGCTCTGAGACGCAGAGGGAGCACCTCCGTACCGTTAGTCGGTGCGGAGGGTCTTTTTGCCCCTCTGCGTGGTTGTTTGTAGGTTTTTGTGTTGACCGCAAAGCTATCTTTCCTATCCTCGGTCTATTCAGTAAGTCGGGCCTCACTTTGCTAAATCTATTTCATCTCTGTGTTTGTATTTTCATCTTACTCACAGTCATTATATGTGGGGGGGGCTGCCTTTTCCTTTGGGGAATTTCTCTGAGGCAAGGTAGGCTTATTTTTCTATCTTCAGGGCTAGTTAGTTTCTCAGGCTGTGCCGAGTTGCATAGGGAGCGTTAGGCGCAATCCACGGCTACCTCTAGTGTGGTGTGTTAGGATTAGGGATTGCGGTCAGCAGAGTTCCCATGTCTCAGAGCTCGTCCTTTGTTTTTGGTAATTGTCAGGTCACTTTGTGTGCTCTGAACTTCAATGTCCATTGTGGTTCTGAATTACCTGTTCATAACAGCTAACCTCCCTAGATGTGGACGGAAATGAAAAATTGACAAGAGATTTCAACGCAAGATTGTGCAGATGTTGGATGAAGAACCTCAACTAAGATCCAAACAAGTTCAAGCTGCCCTGCAGTCCGAGGGTACAACAGTGTCAACCCGTACTATCTGTTGGCATCTGAATAAAAAGGGACTGCATAGTAGGAGACCCAGGAAGACCCCACTTCTTACCCTGAGACATAAAAAAACCAGGCTGGAGTTTGCCAAAACTTACCTGAAAAAGCCTAAAACGCTTTGGAATAATGTTCTCTGGTCAGATGAGACAAAAGTAGAGCTTTTTGGGCAAAGGCATCAACATAGAGTTTACAGGAGAAAAAAAGAGGCATTCAAAGAAAAGAACACGGTCCCTACAGTCAAACATGGCGGAGGTTCCCTGATGTTTTGGGGTTGCTTTGCTGCCTCTGGCACTGGACTGCTTGACCGTGTGCATGGCATTATGAAGTCTGAAGACTACCAACAAATTTTGCAGCATAATGTAGGGTCCAGTGTGAGAAAGCTGGGTCTCCCTCAGAGGTCATGGGTCTTCCAGCAGGACAATGACCCAAAACACACTTCAAAAAGCACTAGAAAATGGTTTGAGAGACAGCACTGGAGATTTCTAAGGTGGCCAGCAATGAGTCCAGACCTGAATCCCATAGAAAACTGTGGAGAGACCTCAAAATGGCAGTTTGGAGAAGGCACCCTTCAAATATCAGGGACCTGGAGCAGTTTGCCAAAGAAGAATGGTCTAAAATTTCATCAGAGCATTGTAAGAAACTCATTGATGGTTACCGGAAGCTGTTGGTCGCAGTTATTTTGGCTAAAGGTTGTGCCACCTATTATTAGGCTGAGGGTGCCAATACTTTTGTCTGGCCCATTTTTGGAGTTTTGTGTGAAATGATCAATGTTTTGCTTTTTGCTTCATTCTCTTTTGCATTTTTTCATTTAAGAAAAATTAAATGAAAATAATAATACCAAATAATTTGTGTTTGCAATCATTTTCAGGAAGAAAATGAGTATTATCTGACAGAATTGCAGGGGTGTCAATACTTTTGGCCATGACTGTATCCACGCAATCATCTTGGACAATGAACACTTGGAGACAACCAGCACCTCCCGGTCTCAGATTGGAAGGCCAAGCTGTCAATGAAAACACTGACAGCTCAGTACGCCCCTGCACCTAACTGATCACTGAGCTGTCAATGAAAGTACTGACAACTTCAGCACACCCCTGTACCAGATTGGATGGCTGAGCTATCAGTAACTGCACTCCAGATACATTGATGGGTGGAATTGTAATAATGCAGTATGATGCCCCCACAATGCCCATACACAAAATATGGTGTCTGAAAGAAGCGTCTCCAAAGGGGCAAACACCACACACTGTAAAATGCCCCCACAAAGCAATGTTCCTGCAGTGCCTCAACACATAGTATGATGTCCCCACAGTGCCACACACAGAATAATGCCCCGCAGAGCCCCCACATACTTTGTATGATTCTTAAAGGTGCCTTACACACCCAACCCCTCTCAGAATAGTGCATTAGCTAATAAAAAAAAATACTAATATAGCCCAGTTCCTACAATTAGTGCAGCAGATTTATAGGTCTGTTCCAGTCTGTGATGAGACTATTTCAGAGCACCAATCTGGTCACATAATCAGACCTGCAGAGAGCACAGGTGGATGGAGGAGCAGGGAGCTGACGGCTCATTTTTCCACCATTGTATTTACCTGTATCCCTGTCCAGAGGATGCAGATACAGTTCAAATCAGGTTGGTAAAAAAATATTAGGGATAAGGGATAATTTTACCTGTAATTCTAAAAAGTTTATGGTTGTTGAAGTCACAGCTGGTAGGTTAATCTCATAATGGTTCTTCGTCCATCAGATGTTTGACTACTGGCTTTATGTGTAAACTTCTGCTAAAAAGTTATCAGGTTTATTTTAAGAGGTTTACTAATAAATAACGTGACAGACCCTAATCCATTAAAAGAATGAAGAGATCCATAGAGTATTAAAAGCAATAAATCTTTATTTAAAATATATAAAAACTATTTAAAATGTTGCTTAAAGGGAATGCCTCAATAAAGGGGACACCAAGCAAACCTGACTGTAGGGAAAGAATAACATGACCACATGTCATGAAAAATAGTATAATGGGGAAATAGAAAAATAATAAATATATAATTATATAAGATTAAATCCTGTGACTCCCAGGAAGAAGCAAGGTGAAACGCGCGTCGGGGTGAGGGGACACCACACCTGATTTCCACTATGTCTTGCTATTTACATCTTTACCAGGTAACTCATGACTGATGTATACACACTGACACTTGCTAAGGAACTACAAATTTGTGTCAATGTACACTATACACTTTGTTTTCTTTACCCTTCGTTATATGACATAGGTTATTTTAACCGTGCCATTTTTTCTTGCGTCATTATATTATTCATGAGCTATATTGTACTTTGTTATAGATTGTCACATATGTTACATATGATATGAGTCCATTATAAAGGAGGGTCACAAGATTTAATCTTATATAAATATATATTTATTAGTTTTCTATTTCTATTTGGACATTATTGATAATTCCTAATCCATTGAAGCATAAATCGGTAATGACCTGATGAAGGCGGCATTCAGCCACCGAAACGCGTTGTGTGTTCAATATTTTAATAAAGGTTTGTACATTTTATAACCTTCTGTCCTTATCTATATGCCCAGCGCTCCACCTGACCGCACATTCTTTCCTTCATTTACCTACACTCCGTTATTAGTTGCGGATGGAGCAGCACAGGCATTACTATTTGGAGATACGCAGGACCTCTGGTCATGTGGTCTAGTGACATGTCAGCTTGGATTCCACGCCCTACAACTTGACGGCCGGCTCTCCTCTCACCGCAGGCTTCTCCCGTGGTTGTGCAGGGGTGCACAACCCAGACAGGTGAGTGCATCTCCGATTTATTGTTATTGTATGTTTCTCTTGACCATCAGGTGTAATCCTAGGAGCACCCCCTTTCTCTGCTTTTTATTACATACTACGTGTCCATTCTGCGTAGGTCTCTGTGAACAAAGTCTCCTTCACCACTAAAACTTTAGTGAAAAAAAAGGGATAAAAAATGTCACATACACGTTTATAAATTTAATATGTAGGGGACTCCAGAGAAGAAAAATATAGATAATTTATCAAAAACAGCATCACTCTTGTCCTTACCTTTTGGCCCATGTGCGGCTGCACAGGTTGCACCCATGGTATGTGCACCCCTGTTTAATGGCATTACCCTGTAAATAAAATTGTGCAAAAACAATCACACTTCCCTGCACCGACATCCAGCCTAGCCCTTCATGTAATGACATTGTGACGTCACTGGGCCAAGAAAGCAAAAGAGGCAAGGATGACGGGCGCAGAACTGAAGACTGCCCTGGCCCGGCTGTCACGGAGGACCAGACTAGAGACCGACAGAGTGAACCTTTTCCTTCAACTCAACCTATATAATTCAACAATATGTTGAAGATATATGTAATTCAGCCATTTATGTGTGTAACAGCTTAAGCTTAAAGTTCTGGAAACTTGAGCAAAGGAAACATCTAATAAAAGATAACAATAATTCCATTTAATTAGTTTTGTTATAAAAGATATTACAGAAATGCGTTCCATCACAGCCATACATCGCACCACTATAAAGGCCATTAAATGCCATATAATACCAATTAAAACTTAAATAAACCGTGCCGTCTGAAATATTATTCTTGTATTACATGAATTCTGTTTTGCAAAGAATTCACTTTTTAAGCTACCAAAATATAATCAGCTTTAGCTGAATTATCCATAAAATATGAAAACAATTACATGTGAGTTCTTATGTCAATATCAAGCAAAGCAATTTAAACTTGGAAAACTGTACTTTGGAGAACACAGAGATATCAGCAAGAGTGCATAACGTCCATGTATTATATTGCTCCAATTTGTCGCCAGAGAGCATTGCAATAAAATGCTAATTACATAATGGCTTCCCTATCTACCTATGTCCCTTCATTCCCCTCCGCCTCTGACACAGCAGGTGTGTGATGGCATCACTTCTTCGCGTACTCGCTGTGTGGCAGGCAGACGGCAGTGATACCGGAGCAGAGCCGGAATCAGCGTGGGAACAAAGACGAGAGGTGAGTATTGTGTTTTATATATATATATATCTTCTATATATATAATTGTCTAAGGGTTTTTCCGTCTGTCTGTCTGCCTGTCCTGGAAATCCCGCGTCTCTGATTGGTCGAGGCCGCGACCAATCAGCGACGGGCACAGCATTGCGACATTCGCCTCGACCAATCAGCGACGGGCACAGTATCGACGTAGATGTCATAATGGTTGCCATGGCGACGATGATGTAATAAAGGTTGCCTTGACCAATCAGCGACGGGCACAGTCTGCCGCGAATTCTGGAATCATCATTGTCCATATACTACGGGGACATGCATATTCTATATGGGGCAGCACAGCATTATACTGTATGAGGGGGACAGCGTTATACCCTATGAGGGGGAAGCACAGCATTATACTGTATGAGGGGGCAGCACAGCATTATACTGTATGAGGGGGGCAGCATTATATCCTATGAGGGGGAAGCACAGCATTATACCCTATGAGGGGGGCAGCACAGCATTATACTGTATGAGGGGGCAGCATTATACCCTATGAGGTGGCAGCACAGCATTATACTCTATGAGGGGGACAGCATTATCCTCTATGAGGGGGCAGGACAGCATTATACCATATGAGGGGGGCAGAACAGCATTATACCCTATGAGGGGGCAGCACAGCATTATACTGTATGAGGGGGCAGCATTATACCCTATGAGGGGGCAGCACAGCATTATACTCTATGAGGGGGACAGCATTATCCTCTATGAGGGAGCAGGACAGCATTATACCATATGAGGGGGCAGAACAGCATTATACCCTATGAGGGGGCAGCACAGCATTATACTGTATGAGGGGGGCAGCATTATATCCTATGAGGGGGAAGCACAGCATTATACCCTATGAGGGGGGCAGCACAGCATTATACTGTATGAGGGGGCAGCATTATACCCTATGAGGGGGCAGCACAACATTATACTGTATGAGGGGGACAGCATTATACGCTATGAGGGGGCAGCACAGCATTATACCATATGAGGGGTGCAGCACAGCATTATACCGTATGAGGGGGCAGCATTATACCCTATGAGGGAAGCAGCACAGCATTATACAGTAAGTATGGGGGCAGCATTATACCCTATGAAGGGGATAGCATTATACCCTTTGAGGAGGGCAGCACAGCATTATACCATATGGGGGGGCAGCATTATACTGTATGAGGGGGGCAACATTATACCCTATGATGGGGCAGAATTATACCCTATGAGGGGGCAGCGTTATACCCTATAAGGGGGCAGCATTATACCCTATGACGGGGCAGCATTATACCCTATGAGGGGGGCAGCACTATAGGGATGAGGGGGCAGCACAGCATTATACTGTATGAGGGGGCAGCATTATACTATATGAGGGGGCAGCATTATACCCTATGAGGGGGCAGCACAGCATTATACTGTATGAGGGGGGAAGCATTATACCTTATGAGGGGGGCAGCATTCTACTCTATGAGGGGGTTAGCACACCATTATATCGTATGAGAGGGCAGCATTATACTATATGAGGAGGCAGCATTATACCGTAAGAGGGGGGCAGCATTATACCCTATGAGAATTATACCCTATGAGGGCGGCTGCATTATACCCTATGAGGGGGCAAAATTATACCCTATGAAGGGGCTGCTTTATACCATATGAGGGGGGCTGTATTATACCCTATGAGGTGAGCTGCATGATACTCTATGAGAGGGGCTGCATTATACCATATGAGGACTGCATGATACCCTATGAGTGGGCAGCATGATACCCTAAGAGGGGGCAGTATGATACCCTATGAGGGGGCTGCATTATAACATATAAGGGGGGCTGAATTATACCTTATGAGGGGGTTGCATTATACCCTATGAGGGGGCTACATTATATTTTATGGGGATGCTGCATTATACCTTATGAGTGGGTTGCTTTAAACTCTGAGGAGGCTACATTATATTCTGTGGGGGGCTGCATTATACCTTATGAGGGGCTAAGTTATATTCTGGAGGGGCCGCATTATATTATATGAGGCTGGCTGCATAGTTGTACATGTAGATTCGAGAAATAGGCACAGGAGAGGCTATAGGCTGCGCCATGTGCAGCAGCGTGCATGCCTCTGCCACAAAGTATGTAAAGAAGCTGCGGAGACACCATCACGTGTTTCTCGACGCAAGCAGTGAATAGCCAGGCCTTTCCCCGGGAAGGAACAACCACAGGAAGGGCAGCATCCTATGAAGGAAAGCCACCTATGCCAAGCATGGTATCCATCCACAGACAGCTGTTTCGGGGTTTTTGCCCCTCATCAGTGTGGAGTAGGAATCTGGCTATTAGGAGCAGTGCCTAGTGTTTTGGTCTCCCCGAGGCCAATCATCTGTGCCTTTATCTGCCACAAAGTAGACTTCAGCCCAGTGCTGGTAAGTGCAGAGATGATTGGTTGGCCTGTAGCCATAACTATCTACAGCAAATAAGAAGCAGCCTGGAGGCGGTTAAGGGGAACCTGTCACCCCCAAAATCGAAGATGAGCTAAGCCCACCAGCATCAGGAGCTTATGCTTATGCTGTAGATAACAGCATTCTGGAATGCTGTGGATAAGCCCCTGATGTATCCTGAAAGATAAGAAAAAGAGGTTATATTATACTCACCTAGGGGCGGTCCCACTGCGGTCTGGTCCGATAGGCGTCGCGGTCCGGTTTGGGGCCTCCCATCTTCTTACGATGACGTCCTCTTCTTGTAGTCACGCTGCGGCTCTGGCGCAGGCGTCCTTTGTCTGCCCTGTTGAGGGCAGAGCAAAGTACTGCAGTACGCAGCGTGACTACAAGAAGAGGACGTCATCGTAAGAAGATGAGAGGCCCCGGACCGCGATGCCCATCGTACCGGGACCGCCCCTGGGTGAGTTTAACCTAACCTCTTTTTTTCATCTTTCAGGTTACATCAGGGGCTTATCTACAGCATTACAGAATGCTGTACATAAGCCCCTGATGCCGGTGGGCTTAGCTCACCTTCGATTTTGGGGGTGACAGGTTCCTTTTAAGTGATAGCAGAAGAATTCACAGGGCTAAGAAGTATTTGGGACCTGAGTTACATGATTACACATAAGAAGAAAAATAACAGAGAATAATTTTTCTTATCAGAATTTTCCCTTTAAAAATTCCTGAAAATCATACTTTAAATGACTGTACTTGACTCACTGTTTTGCCAAACCAAAATCTTTTTTGGCAAAATAATGACTTTTTCAATGACATCACGTTGTCGTGTGTCTATAGTGCGACTTACTTGTTTAGAACAGGATGAATAAATGAAAGCTAAATATGAACTTTTTTGAGACCTTGGATGTTTAATTATCTCAGTAGACGTTACCATCCAATCCTTTCATGACAGAATTAGGTCTTTCAGGTAACACTCTTCATGAAGGCAAGAAAAGCAAATAGATCTTATTTGAAAGGTGTCAATAGTCAGCAGCCGATGGTGGTGTGAGGCAAAGGAAAAGCATAGCGGCCCTGGATCGGAGGGATCACAAAGGCAGGAAATATTGATTGAAGCCAATAAAATCTTGGAGTCTTTAAAGAGTAATCGTCGTTTTAATTTTTATCTCATAAATCAATAGTATGTGTGAAGATAAGAAACTTTGTAATATATTTTATCAGAGAAATTTGCTTCTTTCATCACCAGCGCTGATCATTCATACACAAATTTCTCAATTCAGGGGTAAAGTCTGGATTCAGTGAAGACCAGTGAAGAATGCTACATTACTGAGATAGGAGATGACAGCTGGTGCTGATGAGATTCTATGTAGATGGGACAGGGGAAGAGGAGGGAGAAACTCAGCCTTAAGTTCTTCACTTTTACTCCTTCCTCTCCTCTACATAGAATCTAATCAATAGAAATTGTCATCCCTTATCTCAGTAATGCAACAATCTGTATTTTTCACTCAATACCGATTTTACCTGTGATTTGAAAATTTTGAGAATGATCAGTCCAGGAGGAGAAAGAAGCAAATTTCTATGATAAGATATATTACAAAGTTTCTTATTTTCACACATACTATTGATTTCATAAATGAAAATTAAAACAACTATTACTTTATAAGGAGATTATCTGGTTAAAACAGGTTCTCATCTATTCACATACACTACCGTTCAAAAGTTTAGGGTAAACCAGACAATTTTGTGTTTTCCATGAAACTCATACTTTTATTAATCCAGTGAGTTGCCAAATGAATTGAACATCTAGTCCAGACATTGACAAGGTTCGAAAAAAAGATTTTTATTTGAAATAATAATTTTCTCCTTCAAACTTTGCTTTTGTCAAATAATGTTCCCTTTGCAGCAATTACAGCATTGCAGACCTTTGGCCTTCTAGCAGTTAATTTGCTGAGGTAATCTGGAGAAATGTCCCCCCATGCTTCCAGAAGTCCCTCCACAAGTTGGTTTGGCTTGATGGACACATTTTTGCACCATACAGTCAGGCTGCTCCCACAACAGCTCAATGGGGCTGAGATCTGGTGGCTGCGCTGGCCACGCCATTACAGATAGAATATCAGCTGCCGGCTTCTTCCCTACATAGTTCTTGCATAATTTGGAGGTGTGCTTTGGGTCATTGTCCTGTTGTAGCATGAAATTTGTTCCAATCAAGCGCTGTCCATAAGGTATGGCATGGCGTTGCAACATGGAGTGATAGCCTTCCTTATTCAAAATACCTTTTACCTTGTACAAATCTCCCACTTTACCAGCACCAAAGCAACCCCAGACCATCACATTACCTCCACCATGCTTGACAGATGGCATCAGGCACTCTTCCAGCATCTTTTCAGTTGTTCTGCATCTCACAAATGTTCTTCTGTGTGATCCAAACACCTCAAACTTGGATTCGTCTGTCCATAACACTTTTTTTCCAATCTTCCTCTGTCCAATGTCTGTGTTCTTTTGCCCATATTATTTTTTTCCTTTTATTAGCCAGTCTCAGATATGACTTTTTCTTTGCCACTCTGCCCTGAAGGCCAGCATCCCGGAGTCGCCTCTTCACTGTAGACGTTGACACTGGCATTTTGCGTGTACTATTTAATGAAACTGCCAGTTGAGGACCTGTGAGGCATCGATTTCTCAAACTACAGACTCTAAGGGTACCGTCACACAGTGCCATTTTGATCGCTACGACGGTACGATTTGTGACGTTCCAGCGATATCCATACGATATCGCTGTGTCTGACACGCAGCAGCGATCAGGGACCCTGCTGAGAATCGTACGTCGTAGCAGATCGTTTGGAACTTTCTTTCGTCGCTGGATCTCCCGCTGTCATCGCTGGATCGGTGTTTTTTATGAAAAAAAACGGAAATATGGCGAAAATTTTTAAAATTTTGCAATTTTCAAACTTTGTATTTTTATGCCCTTAAATCAGAGAGATATGTCACGAAAAATAGTTAATAAATAACATTTCCCACATGTCTACTTTACATCAGCAAAATTTTGGAATCAAAATTTTTTTTTGTTAGGGAGTTATAAGGGTTAAAAGTTGACCAGCAATTTCTCATTTTTACAACAAATTTTTTTTAGGGACCACATCACATTTGAAGTCATTTTGAGGGGTCTATATGATAGAAAATAATGAAGTGTGTCACCATTCTAAAAACTGCACCCCTCAAGGTTCTCAAAACCACATTCAAGAAGTTTATTAATCCTTTACGTGCTGCACAGGAACTGAAACAATGTGGAAGTTAAAAATGAACATTTAAGTTTTTTTGCAAACATTTTAATTCAGAACCATTTTTTTTATTTTCACATGTGTAAAAACAGAAATTTAACCATAAATTTTGTTATGCAATTTCTCCTGAACACGCCAATACCCCATATGTGGGGGTAAACCACTTTTGGGGCGCACCGCAGAGCTTGGAAGTGAAGGAGCGCCGTTTTACTTTTTCAATGTAGAATTGGCTGGAATTGAGATCGGACGCCATGTCGCGTTTGGAGAGCCCCTGATGTGCCTAAACAGTAGAAACCCTCCACAAGTGACCCCATTTTGGAAACTAGACCCCCCATGGAACTTATCTAGATGTGTGGTGAGAACTTTGAATGCCCAAGTGCTTCACAGAAGTTTAGAATCGTGAAAACAAAAAATATTTTTTTTTCCACAAAAAAGATTTTGCAGCTCCCAAGTTTTTATTTTCACAAGGGTAACAGGAGAAATTGGACCACTAAAGTTGTTGTCCAATTTATCCCGAGTACGCTGATGCCCCATATGTGGGCGTAACCCACTGTTTGGGCGCACGGCAGAGCTCAGAAGGGAGGGAACACCATTTGACTTTTTGAGCGCAAAATTGGCTGTCGTGTTTGGAGACCCCCTGATGTACCTAAACAGTGGAAACCCCCCAATTCTAACTCCAACCCTAACCCCAACACACCCCTAACCATAATCCCAACCCGATCCATAATCCTAATCACAACCCTAACGATAATCACAACCCTTACCCCAAAACAACCCTACTGTCAACCCTAACCATAACCCTAATCAAAACCCTAAATCCAACACACCCCTAATCCTAAACTCAACCCTAACCTCAAACCTAACCCTAATCCCAATACACCCCTATTCCCAACCCTAACCTTAACCCTAATCCCAAACCTATCCCTAATCCCAAGCGTAACCCTAATGCCAACCCTAACCCTAATACCAACCCTAATCCAAACCCTAACCCTAATCCCAACTCTAACCCTAACTTTAGCCACAACCCTAGCCCTAACTTTAGCCCAAACCCTAGCCCTAACCCTAAATTTAGCCACAACCCTAACCCTAGCCCTAACTTTAGCTCCAACCCTAACCCTAGCCCTAACTTTAGCCCCAACCCTAACCCTAGCCCTAAGGCTACTTTCACACTTGCGTCGTTTGGCATCCGTCGCAATCCGTCGTTTTGGACAAAAACCGGATCCTGCAAATGTGCCCGCAGGATGCGTTTTTTGCCCATAGACTTGTATTGCCGACGGATTGCGACGTGCACTGGATCAGTTGTGTTTTGGCGGACCGTCGGCACAAAAAAACGTTCAATGTAACGTTTTTTTGTACGTCGCGTCCGCCATTTCCGACCGCGCATGCGTGGCCGTAACTCCGCCCCCTCCTCCCCAGGACATAGATTGGGCAGCGGATGCGTTGAAAAACTGCATCCGCTGCCCATGTTGTGCACAATTTTCACAACGTGCGTCGGTATGTCGGGCCGACGCATTGCGACGGCCCCGTACCGACGCAAGTGTGAAAGAAGCCTAACCCTAAATTTATCCCCAACCCTAACCCTATATTTAGCCCCAACCCTAACCCTAAATTTAGCCCCAACCCTAACCCTAAATTTAGCCCCAACCCTAACCCTAAATTTAGCCCCAACCCTAACCCTAACCCTAAATTTAGCCCCAACCCTAACCCTAACTTTAGCCCCAACTGCTTTCTCCTGCCGGCCGGCAGATGGCGACAGATGGAGGGCGCACTGCGCATGCGCCCACCATTTTGTTTCCCAAAGAAGATGCCAGCGGCCAGGAGAAGAAGCAGGAGGACCCAGGGACATCGGTGAGTATAATAGGGTCCCCAAATCCCCCTATTTCTCTGTCCTCTGATGTGCGATCACATCAGAGGACAGAGAATTACACATCGCTGTTTTTTTTTGGGCGACCGCCGGTAAACAGTTAATTACCGGCGATCGCATGTTCTTTGGGGTCTCAGCTACCCCCGGCAGCCGAGACCCCAAAGATCCTCCCGGTGCCGGCCGGCGGGCGCACTGCGCATGTGCCCGCCATTTTTTTTGCCGGAAAAAGATGGCGGCGACCATCGGTCGGGAGCCACGAGGAGCACCGGGGGAGACAGGTGAGTATCGGGGGGCTATCGGGGACCCCTTTTTTCTGTCCTCTGATGTGCGATCACATCGGAGGACAGAGAAATTAAAAGGGAAATCGCGGTTTTTTTGCGATCGCCGGTAAACGGTTAATTACCGGCGATCGCAAAAGCGGGGTCATGTTCTCTGGGGTCTCGGCTACCCCCGGCAGCCGAGACTCCGGAGAAAATAGGACTCTGGGGGGCGCTACTTACTTTTTCCACAGCGCCGTTAATTAAATGCGCTGTGGTTTAAGTACCCTTAACTGCCGCCGTTAAAAGGCGTATCGGCTGTCGTTAAGGGGTTAAGAGGAGATTTTGTGCAGCAGGCCTTCATGGTTAAAGAGCTGCTAGGAAACCACTGCTAAGGACAGGCAACAAGCAGAAGAGACTTGTTTGGGCTAAAGAACACAAGGAATGGACATTAGACCAGTGGAAATCTGTGCTTTGGTCTGATGAGTCCAAATTTGAGATCTTTGGTTCCAACCACCGTGTCTTTGTGCGACGGAGAAAAGGTGAACGGATGGACTCTACATGCCTGGTTCCCACCGTGAAGCATGGAGCAGGAGCTGTAATGGTGGGGGTGCTTTGCTGGTGACACTGTTGGGAATTTATTCAAAATTGAAGGCATGCTGAACCAGCATGGCTACCACAGCATCTTGCAGCGGCATGCTATTCCATCCGGTTTGCGTTTAGTTGGGCCATCATTTATTTTTCAACAGGACAATGACCCCAAACTCACCTCCAGGCTGTGTAAGGGCTATTTGACCAAGAAGGAGAGTGATGGGGTGCTACGCCAGATGACCTGGCCTCCACAGTCACCAGACCTGAACCCAATCGAGATGGTTTGGGGTGAGCTGGACCACAGAGTGAAGGCAAACGGGCCAACAAGTGCTAAGCATCTCTGGGGACTCCTTCAAGATTGTTGGAAGACCATTCCCGGTGACTACCTCTTGAAGCTCATCAAGAGAATGCCAAGAGTGTGCAAAGCAGTCATCAAAGCAAAAGGTGGCTACTTTGAAGAATCTAGAATATAAGACATATTTTTAGTTGTTTCACACTTTTTTGTTAAGTATATCATTCCACAAGTGTTAATTCATAGTTTTGATGCCTTCAGTGTGAATGTACTATTTTCATAGTCATGAAAATACAGAAAAATATTTAAATGAGAAGGTGTGTCCAAACTTTTGGTCTGTACTGTATACTGTTGTGAATTCTGCTCTTGGGTTCCCTCCAGTGATTGTTGGTGGGAATGCAGTTGTCTCTGACTCGCAGTCCTGGCCAGGTGTATCGAATGATTACAATTCTGACTGGGATATTTAGGTGTGCAGGATCCTTTAGCCCTTGCCAGTTGTCAATGTTACTTGTGAAGTGTTGGATCACTTTCTGGCTTCTCATGTTGCTGCCAAATTCAGCAAAGATAAGTGTTTGGTTTTTGTATCAGTGGCACACTGCTGTGTGCTTGTTTCAGTTTTATTCCTGCTCTGATTGTAGGATTCACTGGAGTTGCAGATTTATGCTCCTACATCTTTTAGTAGATGTAGGAAGTTTTTTATATATTCTGCTGTGTATGTTTTGAAGGGTTTTAATACTGACCGCACAGAACTCTGTCCTATCCGGTCCTATCTAGCTAGAGTGGCCTCATTTGCTAAATCCTGTTTTTCTGCCTGTGTATGTTTTTTCCTCTCCGACTCACCGCCAATATTTGTGGGGGGCTGTCTATCCTTTGGGGATTTTCTCTGAGGCAAGATAGTATTCCAATTTCCATCTTTAGGGGTATTTAGTCCTCCGGCTGTGACGAGGTGTCTAGGTGTGTTAGGTACACTCCACGGCTACTTCTAGTTGCGGTGTTAAGTTCAGGATTTGCGGTCAGTATAGTGGACACCTTCTCCAGTGAAAGTTCCCATGCAGCTCCTAGGTCACCGGATCATAACAGTACAACTGGCCAACAATGAGTTAAATGCATCTCAGAAGAAGGGAAGGAAGCTCTTGAGCCATTTTTTTTTCTCCAGTCTGTTTTGTGTTCTCTTCCCTCTTAATATCTGGGTGGCTGAGGAGCCTGGTGCAAGCATGAATGTTCAGGAATTAGCTTCTCGTGTAGACCAGCTTGCTGCTAGGGTACAAGGTATTTCTGATTATATTGTTCAGACTCCTGCTTTAGAACCGAAGATTCCTTCTCCTGATTTGTTTTCTGGTGACAGGTCCAAATTTTTGAGTTTTAAAAACAACTGTAAACTGTTTTTTTGACCTGAGACCTCGATCCTCTGGTGATTCCATTTAGCAGGTAAAGATCGTAATCTCCCTGCTGTGTGGCGACCCGCAGGATTGGGCGTTTTCCCTGGAATCTGGGAATCCGGCTTTGCTTAATATTGATTCCTTTTTTTCAGGCTTTAGGACTATTATATGATGAACCTAATTCTGTGGATCAAGCTGAGAAGACCTTGTTGGCCCTGTCTCAGAGTCAAGAGGCGGCAGAATTGTATTGTCAGAAATTCAGAAAATGGTCTGTGTTGACTAAATGGAATAATGATGCTTTGGCGGCAATTTTCAGAAGGGTGCTTTCTGAATCCGTTAAAGATGTTATGGTGGGGTTTCCCACGCCTTCCGGTCTGAGTGATTCTATGTCTCTGGCCATTCAGATTGACCGACGCCTGCGAGAGCGCAGAACTGTGCGTGCTGTGGCGTTATCCTCAGAGCAATGCAATGTGATAGAATTCGGTCTAGAACGGAACGACAAGGTTTCAGACGTCAAAATAGGTTGTGTTATTATTGTGGCGACGCTTCTCATGTCATTTCTGTCTGCCCTAAGCGGACAAAGAGGATCGCCAGTTCAATTACCATCAGTACTGTGCAACCTAAATTTCTGTTATCTGTGTCCTTGATCTGCTCATTGTCATCATTTTCTGTCATGGCGTTTGTGGATTCAGGCGCCGCCTTGAGTTTAATGGATTTTGAGTTTGCCAGGCGTTGTGGTTTTCCCTTGCAGCCTTTGCAGAACCCTATTCCTTTAAGGGGCATTGATGCTACACCCTTGGCTAAAAATAAGCCCCAGTTTTGGACACAGGTGACCATGCGCATGGCGCCAGCTCATCAGGAAGATTGTCGATTTCTAGTGTTGCATAACTTGCATGATGTTATCGTGCTGGGTTTTCCATGGTTGCAGGTACATAATCCTGTGTTGGACTGGAAGTCCATGTCTGTGACTAGTTAGGGTTGTCAGGGGGTTCATAATGATGTTCCTTTGATGTCAATCTCCTCTTCTTCACCTTCTGAAATTCCAGAGTTTTTGTCTGATTTTCAGGATGTATTCGATGAGCCCAAGTTCAGTTTCCTTCCACCGCACAGGGACTGCGATTGTGCTATTGACTTGATTCCAGGCTGTAAGTTTCCTAAGGGTCGACTTTTTAATCTATCTGTGCCTGAACATACCGCCATGCGGAGCTATATTAAAGGGAACCTGTCACCCCGTTTTTTGAGATTGAGCTATAAATACTGTTAAATAGGGCCTGCGCTGTGCGTTACTATAGTGTATGTAGTGTACCCTGATTCCCCATGTATGCTGAGAAATACATTACCAAAGTCGCCGTTTTCGCCTGTCAATCAGGCTGGTCTGGTCAGGTGGGCGTGTTCACAGCGCTCTTTTCTTCCCCAGCTTTCCGTTGGTGGCGTAGTGGTGTGCGCATGTCCAGAGTTCCGACTTCCCTGCGCCCACGTGAAGACACAGCGCGCGATTTGCGCTGTAATCCCTTGCATCGGTGGGGGCGGCCATCTTCCTGGGGCCGCGCGTGCGCAGATGGAGTGCTCTGCTGCACGGGGCTTCAGGAAAATGGCCGCGGGATGCCGCGCGTGCGCATTAGAGATCGCGGCGGCCATTTTCCCAAAGCCGAGAAACTCGGCGTGTGAACACGCCCACCTGACCAGACCAGCCTGATTGACAGGCGAAAACGGCGACTTTGGTAATGTATTTCTCAGCATACATGGGGAATCAGGGTACACTACATACACTATAGTAACGCACAGCGCAGGCCCTATTTAACAGTATTTATAGCTCAATCTCAAAAAACAGGGTGACAGGTTCCCTTTAAGGAGTCTTTGGAGAAAGGGCATATTCGGCCATCTTCTTCACCGTTGGGAGCGGGGTTCTTTTTTGTTGCTAAAAAAGATGGTTCCTTGAGACCCTGTATAGATTATCGCCTCTTGAATAAAATCACGGTCAAGTTTCAATACCCTTTACCTTTGCTTTCCGATTTGTTTGCTAGGATTAAGGGAGCTAGTTGGTTTACCAAGATTGACCTTCGAGGGGCATATAATTTTGTTCGTATTAAGCAGGGTGATGAATGGAAAACGGCGTTTAACACGCCCGAAGGCCATTTTGAATACCTTGTGATGCCATTCGGACTCTCTAATGCTCCATCTGTTTTTCAGTCCTTCATGCATGATATCTTCCGGACTTATCTTGATAAATTCTTGATTGTATATTTGGACGATATTTTGATTTTTGCCGATGATTGGGAGTCTCATGTGCAACAGGTCAGGATGGTATTTCAGATCCTTCGTGACAATGCCCTGTTTGTGAAAGGGTCTAAGTGTCTCTTTGGGGTGCAGAAAGTCTCTTTTTTGGGCTTCATTTTTTCTCCTTCTTCTATAGAGATGGATCCGGTTAAGGTTCAGGCCATTCATGATTGGATTCAGCCCACATCCGTGAAGAGCCTTCAGAAATTTTTGGGTTTTGCAAATTTTTATCGCCGTTTCATTGCTAATTTTTCCAGCGTGGTTAAACCCTTGACCGATTTGACGAAGAAAGGCGCTGATGTGGCGAATTGTTCCTCTGCGGCTGTCTCTGCCTTTCAGGAGCTTAAACGTCAATTTACTTCTGCTCCAGTGTTGCGCCAACCGGATGTTTCTCTTCCGTTTCAGGTTGAGGTTGACGCTTCTGAGATTGGGGCAGGGGCCGTTTTGTCTCAGAGGGATCCTGTTGGTTCCTTAATGAAACCGTGTGCCTTCTTTTCCCGTAAGTTTTCGCCTGCTGAACGCAATTATGATGTCGGCAATCGGGAGTTGTTGGCTATGAAGTGGGCGTTTGAGGAGTGGCGACATTGGCTTGAGGGAGCTAAGCACCGTATTGTGGTCTTGACCGATCATAAGAATTTGATTTACCTCGAGTCTGCTAAACGGCTGAATCCTAGACAGGCTCGATGGTCCTTATTTTTTTCCCGTTTTGATTTCGTGGGCTCGTACCTTACGGGTTCTAAGAATATTAAGGCTGATGCCCTCTCTAGGAGTTTTTTGCCTGATTCTCCTGAGGTCTTAGAGCCGGTCAGTATTCTGAAAGAGGGGGTGGTCCTTTCTGCCATTTCCCCTGATTTTTGACGGGTTCTTCAGGAATTTCAGGCTGACAAACCTGACCGCTGTCCTGTGGGGAAATTGTTTGTTCCTGACATATGGACTAGTAGAGTGATTTCTGAGGTTCACTGTTCCGTGTTAGCCGGTCATCCTGGCATTTTTGGTACCAGAGACTTGGTTGGTAGGTCCTTTTGGTGGCCTTCATTGTCACGTGATGTGCGTTCTTTTGTACAGTCCTGTGGGACTTGTGCGCGGGCCAAGCCTTGTTGTTCCCGTGCTAGTGGGTTGCTTTTGCCATTGCCAGTCCCTGAGAGGCCCTGGACGCATATTTCGATGGATTTTATTTCTGATCTTCCGGTCTCCCAGAAGATGTCTGTTATCTGGGTTGTTTGTGACCGGTTCTCTAAGATGGTTCATTTGGTGCCCTTACCTAAATTGCCTTCCTCTTCTGATTTGGTTCCGTTGTTCTTTCAGCATGTGGTTCGTTTGCATGGTATTCCGGAGAATATTGTGTCCGACAGAGGTTCCCAGTTTGTTTCTAGGTTTTGGCGGGCCTTTTGTGCTAGGCTGGGCATTGTCTTTTTCTTCTGCATTTCATCCTCAGACAAATGGCCAGACCGAGCGAACTAATCAGACCTTGGAGACTTATTTGAGATGCTTTGTGTCTGCTGATCAGGATGATTGGGTGGCCTTCTTGCCATTGGCCGAGTTTGCCCTAAATAATCGGGCTAGTTCTGCTACCTTGGTTTCGCCTTTCTTTTGTAATTTTGGTTTTCATCCTCGTTTTTCTTCTGGGCAGGTTGAGCCTTCTGACTGTCCTGGTGTGGATTCTGTGGTGGACAGGTTGCAGCAGATTTGGGCTCATGTGGTGGACAAGTTAGTGTTGTCTCAAGAGGAGGCTCAACGTTTTGCTAATCGTCGTCGGTGTGTTGGTTCCCGGCTTCGGGTTGGGGATCTGGTCTGGTTGTCTTCCCGTCATGTTCCTATGAAGGTTTCTTCTCCTAAGTTTAAGCCTCGGTTTATTGGTCCTTATAGGATTTCTGAGATTATTAATCCGGTGTCTTTTCGACTGGCGCTTCCGGCCTCTTTTGCTATCCATAATGTCTTCCATAGATCTTTGTTGCGGAAATATGTGGAGCCCGTTGTTCCCTCTGTTGATCCTCCGGCCCCTGTGTTGGTTGATGGGGAGTTGGAATATGTTGTTGAGAAGATTTTGGATTCCCGTTTTTCGAGGCGGAAGCTTCAGTACCTGGTCAAATGGAAGGGTTATGGCCAGGAGGATAATTTTTGGGTTTTTGCCTCTGATGTCCATGCTGCTGATTTTGTCCGTGCCTTTCATCTGGCTCGTCCTGATCGTCCTGGGGGCCCTGGTGAGGGTTCGGTGACCCCTCCTCACAGGAAGGGGGGGGTACTGTTGTGAATTCTGCTCTTGGGTTCCCTCCAGTGGTTGTTGGTGGGAATGCAGTTGTCTCTGACTCGCAGTCCTGGCCAGGTGTATCGGGGGATTACAATTCTGACTGGGATATTTTCACTTTCTGGCTTCTCCTGTTGCTGCCAAATTCAGCAAAGATAAGTGTTTGGTTTTTGTATCTGTGGCACACTGCTGTGTGCTTGTTTCAGTTTTATTCCTGCTCTGATTGTAGGATTCACTGGAGTTGCAGATTTATGCTCCTACATCTTTTAGTAGATGTAGGAAGTTTTTTATATATTCTGCTGTGTATGTTTTGAAGGGTTTTAATACTGACCGCACAGAACTCTGTCCTATCCGGTCCTATCTAGCTAGAGTGGCCTCATTTGCTAAATCCTGTTTTTCTGCCTGTGTATGTTTTTTCCTCTCCGACTCACCGCCAATATTTGTGGGGGGCTGTCTATCCTTTGGGGATTTTCTCTGAGGCAAGATAGTATTCCAATTTCCATCTTTAGGGGTATTTAGTCCTCCGGCTGTGACGAGGTGTCTAGGTGTGTTAGGTACACTCCACGGCTACTTCTAGTTGCGGTGTTAAGTTCAGGATTTGCGGTCAGTATAGTGGACACCTTCTCCAGTGAATGTTCTCATGCAGCTCCTAGGTCACCGGATCATAACAGTATACATATATACACACACAGACACATCACCACAGGGCGCACAGCTCGGACTGGGACCGCCTTCCTTTCCAACCCATCACACCACTCCACATCGTGGCGATAACTCCACCTAGGAGCCTCAGCGCCTATAACTTTATTCTACTGCGGTTTCTTTTACTGCGTTTTTCCCCCCAATTTTCTTACAACAAGGTATTTCTTGATAAAGGCTTATAAATAAGCCGAAACGTCAAATTCTGATACCTGAATCATTTATTTCACTTGTCTACCATGTGCGGAAGAGGTGTTGATATGATATGATAAACTAAAAACGAACTATTTGAAATGCAATAAACCATTTTTGATTGGAACTTCTTAGTGTGCTGGATTTTAGTGAGATTGCTATAGTATTTTCTCCACACACAGACACACATATATATATATATACATATACACACACACACACTGATCCTTGAAGGGGTTAATGTGCAAAAAAAAGAAAGACCAATGTAGTTATAAAATGATGCCTGTGAATCCATGCCTTGTTTCAGAGCTGTAATCAGTGACTATAAAAAAAAATGTAAAAATGACAACTAAAGAGATTGTGACATTTCCACTTGTTTCACACTAGTGATGTCTGGTCACATGACTGCTTATCCACGTGGGAGCAGCACCAATGGAGAGCTGCACATATGGTGAGGAGGAGGAGGGTGATGCAGCAGCAGCAGCAGCAGGGCATGCAGTGAGCCAGCCTGCAGCAGGGGCACACAGGGTGCATGGCACTGCGTCTTTAAGCTGCACTGGTATATGTGTGCATGACTGGGAGCCCCTCCCTCCTCCTCCTCAGTGGAAAGAGCAGCTCTCAGAGAATGATCTGCAGCGCTGCCAGGGTGGGCTGCCCGTCTGCTGCTTTGTGTGCTCCATGCAAATAGGAGCTGGCCTGATGCACTGCAGCCCTGAGCTCCTGCCTGGGAAGAAGTGACAGAAGCCTCAGCACCTCCATCACTGGCAAAAGACACCAGCAAGGAGGGAGCAAATCAGTGCATTTCCTCTGCAGCAACCTCCCCCCTCCTTCCCATGCCTGGCTGAGGAGAGCCTGACAAAGACAGAGCTGGGGGAGACTGACTGCCTGCCTGAACCCCACTGTGAGGCTGGAGAATGGCTGACCGCAGCCTGGACAGTGTGTCCCTTCCCCTGGAGGTGAGAGCCAGGCTGGCAGAGCTGGAGCTGGAGCTGTCTGAAGGTAAGGAGCCTGGGCAGCCCAGATCTGGGGATGACTGCAGCCTGCCTGCCTTCCCTCCTTGTTACTGCAGATCCCTCCATACTAGCATCCATCCTCTGTTGCTGGGAAGGCACTGCTTAACCCCTTATGTGCCCCCATGCCGAGCCTCCATGCCCATTAACCCCTTGCAGCGTGGAGGATTGGGCGCCTGCTGCTGTCATCCAGGGCCAGATCCCTCTCCTTGTTGGGCTGGTGACGATGAAGGGTTAATGCTGCTGTCATTGCAGGAGCAGTATGCCAGGGGGTGATAGATGGCCTCTGGAATAGTGGTGCCCAGTTGTTGTTTTTTTTTTTTGTGTGTTTTCGCTTTTGTACATTTGTTGAAATGTTGCAGAGATGATGGAGGTGGAGAATATTACTGCCTCCCATCCTAGGTGTACTATGATGTCCAGCATGTCTAGTGTCAGCAGGATGCCTGCTGCCCCCTGTGTATGTGCTGGTGCCCCCACACTGCATCTTTGTTGTGTGTTTTATTCCTGGGGGAATTTCTTTTTGTTGGTATGTTGCCTTCTTTTATTCTTTTATACACAAGGTGGAAAATATTTCAATTTTTTTTTTCCTTTTGTTTTTTATCCCCCCCCCCTCTCCTTAGTGCCCTTATTTGTCTCGGTAAGGTTGGTATTATCACGGATTAATATCCAATCACCTAAATAAAAATCTCCATTAAATTTAAAATAAAATCCCTCCAAAATAAATAAATAAAGAAAATATCTCCTGGAGTCACATTTGTTTATTGTCTGGAATCCAATCTCAATTTACAACATTCCCCCGTCTAAAGCACCTAAAGTATTGCTGGCATCACCATGGCAACCCCATTTAGAGAGAAGCCATCTTTAAATAGTCCCAACGCCAACCTGTTTAGGGTTTACACTTGGCTTGTGCCCCTTTTTTATTTTTCCAGACTGGTAGATTTTGGAGATGAGCATTTTTCAAAGAGTTTTTAGAATTGTCCGTCAATTTATTTATCTTTTTTAATTTTATCAATTGAATGAACCCTTTTATTATTTGTCGATGGATGGTATTAGAAATAATGACATTTGTGATTTTTTTTTTTTTTTTTAAATAAAATGTCATAACATTTTTTTATTAATTTTTTTTTTTCAATAGTATTGTAATCTAAATCTAAATATCCACCGGATTTGGTCATGAGAAATCTCCATCTTGTTCTTGTTGTTTTTTTTTTTTTTTCAAGCAGATTATTTTTCATTGTCACAATACTAATGGAATTTCAGTAAATCGTTTAGGGCTCCGGGCCTAGTGGGCTGTTCACCACATACATAACGCCACCATGCTTTTATAACGGAAAAGTGGATTAGACCTCTGTGGCAGCATGTGTCCGACTTAGCTAATTAGTCTACAAAATCATACAGCTTGATGAAGTGTTTTTTTTTTTTTTGTCATGGTGTTTATGGTGTAGAGTATATGCCAGAAGAGATACAAATTTTTAAGTGTGTCAGTAAATATTTTCTACAATGATCAGATCCAGTATGTATGTAAAATTATATAATGGCAAAATTGTTCTCCAAAAAAACATTTGTAAATCCAAGTCCTTGAGTTGTCCTCCTCTGTCATGGTGGTAACAATCCTATTTAGTTGTCCCTTAGTGATTTCAGCTTCTGGGCATGGATACCAGTATGGGTGCCAGTTCTTGCAGAATCCGTGAATGCACATCTGCCTACTATGCAGCAACAAATGTCTCCTATTGGTACACAAAACAAATTTACTTTTCAAGAGTATGAGAACCTGGTGGAAACCATTGAGCTGTTCGGCTGTGCTTGGAATTACCGTAAATTGGGGGGAAGGAGGGTCTGGATTTCCTCTAAAAATCCGCTCCAAATTTGATGCATGAATTGCTATCCAAACCAGTTGTCAGTCAGATGGAAATCCAAAATCTAGTGATGTTGACCATTCTTGTTCTATCCCTGTGTAGTGTGTTTTTCTTTAGTACGCCCATTAGTCCTAACCGAGGAACCTAAGTACAGTGGGTTCCTAACCGAGGAACCTAACTACAGTGAGTTAAGGGGTTGCAGTTGTACAAACGCCCTAGAGCCTAGAGGGGCCCAAAGATCTCTTTTGACTCGCATGAAAACAGCATTACTGTTAAAGTCCCATGATAGTTTGGTACCTATGATTTTCTATTGGGGGTCCACAAGCTTCAAGTTGTACTGCTCTTATAGCTGAGCCCTGGTAGCTAAAGGTACCGTCACACTCCGCGACGCTGCAGCGATATAGACAACGAGCCGACCTAAACTAGATCGCTGGAGCGTCGCTGTTTAGGTCGCTGTGGAGACGTCAAACACAGCAACTCCAGAACAATGCAGGAGCGATCCAGTGACGTAACGGCGACTCGCTTCTCGTTCTCGCTGTTTTTTCCAGATATTGATGATACACCGGATTACGTACCGGTAATGCTCTTTTATAGAGCCACGACAGCACCCACTTGAGAGAGGGGATCCGCCCCTAGGAACAGGAAACCCTATGGAGAGAATAAAAGGGGCGGTCCCCCTCGCTCCCACAGTTGGGTTTACAGAGATCGCGAGGAACCGCCCACCAGACTTTAGTAGGTCATTCAATATCATCATTTATAATTAGTTAACTTAAACATGGCTAACTATAAGAACCAAACACCCTTAACCGTGCTTATAAATAAAAACCTATAAGGGTGGGAAGTGAAGGGGTGCTGTCGTGGCTCTATAAAAGAGCATTACCGGTACGTAATCCGGTGTTTTCTCTTCGCCACGACAGCACCCACTTGAGAGACTTTCAGAGATAGTCATTTGGGAGGGATCACAGTGTTAAGGACTGATCTACCGAAGGACAAGTCAGATGAGGCAGATAGATCTAATCTATAGTGATTATAGAAGGTAGTAGGTGAAGACCAGGTTGCGGCCTTACATATCTGTTCTAACGGAACCTCCGCTCGTTCAGCCCAGGATGATGCAATCGCCCGGGTGGAATGTGCTCTTACGGTCTCAGGCGGATTCTCCCCTTTGGATGAATAGGCCAGACATATTGCATCTCGAATCCACCGCGATAAAGTACCCTTCGTAATTCCAGCTCCTTTTCTATGACCCTGAAACGAAACAAAGAGAGCCCTGCTCTTCCTCCAGGCGCTAGTCCTATCCAAATAGGCTAATATGGCTCTCCTCACATCTAATGTGTGGTATCTTTGTTCTTCCTGACTTGTAGGGTTATCATAGAAGGAGGGAAGGTAAATTTCTTGTGTTCTATGAAATTTAGTGCATACTTTGGGTAAGTATGAAGGGTCTGTTTTGAGGACAACTCTGTCTGGGAAGACTGACATAAAGGGAGGATCTATCGATAGTGCCTGTATGTCACTTACTCTTCTTGCTGACACTAAGGCGACGAGAAGAGCTGTCTTGAGGGAGACATGTTTTATGTGAGCTGAATGTAGAGGCTCAAAGGGGTGATCTGTAAGAGCTTCGAGAACTAAATTAACATCCCAAGGTGGTACATGGGGAGTTCGAACTGTTTCTGACCTCTGGCATGCTGCAACAAATCTGGCTACCCACTTATTACCTGCGATATCAAGACCATATAAAGCCCCCAGCGCAGAGATGTGTACTTTTAAGGTACTGACTGCCAGACCTAGATCGCGCCCTTTTTGAAGAAATTCTAGAATCATGGGAATGTGAATTTCGTTTGACAGGGCCGTTGGGTAGAGGTTTAGAAATTTTTTCCACACTCTTGCATAGATGGAGGTAGTGGACTTTTTCCTACTTAGTAGTAGAGTGTCAATCACTTTGTTTGAGAACCCCCTCATCTTTAGCAGCTGCCTCTCAAGTTCCAGGCAGTTAACCGTAGACCCTTCACCCGAGGGTGGTTGAAGGGGCCCTGGAAGAGAAGATCCCGATCCTCCGGGAGGATCCAAGGGTCTGAGATTGACATGGCTCTCAGCCAGGAAAACCATGGCCTCTTGGGCCAGAATGGAGCAATTAGGATCACGTTTGCTCTGTCCTCCCTTATCTTCCTGATCACTGTCGGAAGTAGTATCAGCGGGGGAAAGGCATATGCCTTCTTGAATACCCATGGTACCTGTAGGGCGTCGAAGATATCTGGATTGTCAGATCGGAACAATGATGCGAATTTTTTGACTTGCCTGTTTTGTCTTGTCGCAAAGAGATCTATTTCGGGAGTGCCCCACTTTTTTATTATCATACAAAAGATACGACGATTTAGAACCCACTCTCCTTGATGGAGAGTGTGGCGACTGAGGAAATCTGCTCTCGAATTGTCGATTCCTCTTACATGTAGCGCTGATATGGACAGGAGGTGTTCCTCTGCCATGGCTAGAATATCGTTGGCTATAGACATGAGTCCTTCCGATCTTGTTCCTCCTTGGTGGTTTATATAGGCTACTGCTGTCATGTTGTCTGAGAAGACTCTTGTATGTGTTCCGTGTAGCTGCGGAAGAAATTCAGATAAGGCATGATAAACAGCCTTCAGCTCTTTTTTATTAGAAGAATCATCTGATTCTGTAGGAGACCACAGACCTTGCACTATTTGATCTTCTAAATATGCTCCCCACCCACTAGGACTGGCGTCAGTGAAAACAGTTTTCGATGGTTTTACCACCCAGGGGACCCCACTGGAAAGATGGTTCGGATTTAACCACCAAGTGAGAGATTGCATCACGTCTGTCGTTAAGGAAATACGAGAATCTAATCGGCCAAGTAACCTTTCTTCCTCACAAAGTATTGTATACTGCAATTTCCTACTATGGAATTGGGCCCACGGAACAGCTGGAATACAGGAAGTGAAGGAACCAAGAAGGGACATACCTTCTCTCAAGAAAATTAGAGGGTGGTTAATCACTGATTGTACTTTGTTTATGATTGCTATTTGTTTTGACTCGGGAAGAAAGCACATTTGATTTGTAGAGTCTAGAATAATTCCTAAAAATCTTTGCTCAGTTGTGGGGGACAATCTAGATTTTTCCCAATTCACTAACCACCCTAACCCCTGTAAGGATGAAATTGAATCAGACACGCGTTGATGACATTGAGAAAGAGAGTTCCCGACTATCAATAGGTCATCCAAATAAGGTATTATGAGTGTATCTTTTAACCTCAAATATGACATTACCTCTGACATCAGTTTTGTGAAAACTCTAGGGGCTATTGATAGTCCAAAGGGCATTGATGTGTATTGATAATGCCGTATCTGACCTTTGACCATAACTGCCACCCGTAGATATTGTTGATGCTCTCTGAAGATTGGCAGATGATAGTATGCATCTTTAAGGTCAAGAACTGCCATGAAGCAATGGGGAAACAGAAGCTTGACAGCTGACCGAATGGATTCCATTTTAAACGTTTGGTTCTCTAAGAAGACGTTTAGTCTTTTGAGGTTAATTATTGTTCTATATGATCCGTCAGGTTTTGAAATCAAAAATAAAGGGGAATAAAATCCCCTTCCTTTTTTATGAAAAGGGACTTCCACTAATACTCCTTTGGACAGGAGAGTTATTATTTCCTGTTCCAAGGCCTCTTGTTGTGAAGGTGAACCTAAGGAAGTCAAACAAAACGAGTCCGGCGGAACTTGAGAAAATCTTAGTTTTAGGCCTGTAGTTATAAGGCTAGTTGCCCATGAATTAGAGGTTATTGCCAGCCATTGTGTGGAGAAGAAGGACAACCTACCACCAACAGGTAGATCTGTCCTAGCGGGGTTTATCTTCAGGTTTGAAGGGGCGTTTTCCGAAGAAGGCTCCCTTCTGCTTAAAGTCCTTATTAGCCCAACGGTCCTGGTTTTTATAGTCCCGTCTTCTGTTGAACATGGGCTTTCGGAATGCTCTCCTATAAGATGGAAGATAAGAGTTATTGGGGAACCCTTTCTTCCTCTCACCCGCTTTGGTAAGAATGTCATCCAACTGAGCACCAAATAGGTACTCACCTTGGCAGGGCAGACCACATAACTTGGATTTTGTTTGTGGATCGCCTTTCCACCCCTTTAGCCACAAGGCGCGGCGAGCCGCGTTGGTTAGGCCTGCTGATTTGGCTGCCAGCCGGATGGAATCAGCCGAAGAATCTGCCAAAAAGGCAGTAGCTCCTCTAATTAACGGAATGGATGACACAAGTTTATTGCGGGAAAGGCCACCTTTTAAGCCTTCTTCCAGATCATTCAACCAAACCATCAGGGACCTAGCAGTACATGTGGCCGAGATAGCTGGTTTAAAGGCTCCTGTACAGGATTCCCAAGCTCTTTTTAAAAGGGAATCTGCTTTCCGATCGAGCGGGTCTTGCAGGGATCCTGAATCTTCAACAGGCAATAAAGATTTCTTAGAAGTGGATGCCACTGCCGCATCTACTTTTGGGGCTTTTACCCATTTGGAGAAATCCTCGTCATTAAAGGGATAGCGACGTTTTGAGGAAGACGGCAACCCTCTTTGCCCCTGGCTTTCCCACTCTTTTTTAACTAACTCCTTTATTGCTGGAATAATAGGAAATGAAGGTCTCTTTTTCTCGGACAGGCCAGCAAACATCACGTCCTGTTTTAAGGGTCTTAGTATCTTCTATACCCATGGTGTTACGTACTGATCTGACTAAATTGTCAATGCTTTCTGTAGGGAAACATGTATCCTGTTCACCCTCCGAGGATGTAACCTCTTGGGAACTGTCCGACTCTTTATCCTCAACCTCAGATGACTGTTCAGATATAGGAGAGCTGTATTTCTTCCTACTTCCAGGAATTTTATCCGAGTTTCGAAAGGCTCGCAACTCCTCTTATCATACTATGTATATCATCCGACCTTACTGAAGACTCCTCTCGTAAGGTGGATTCGATGCAAGACTGGCATAACTTTTTTAAGTAGGTATCCGGGAGTGGCTGAGAGCATAAGGCACATTGCTTATGTTTTGATTTCCCTGTTCTTTTAACCTAGGGAATTAGACGAAAGAGGGAGTATAATCAGCTTAGAATAGGGTAGACATACACTCACCCCTGAAGCTGTCATAATACCGGCTGGAGAGGAGGAGACGGAGGCACAGATGGAGGAACCGACCGGTCCGATCTCTTTTCCCTGGTGCTCTTGGAGGATGATCTGCGGCTGCTAGTCCGGCTTCCTGGTGTGACAGCGTTAACCTCAGAAGAAGGCAACGTTGTCTCTTGAGGAGATGCCATGATGGACGCCGGGAATCAGCGCCGGCGTCCTTTTGTTATGGGGGCCGCCATCTTCTTCCTGCCGCACCCGGAAGTGACCACTACATCCGGGTTGCGGCTCTGCTGTGCGCGCCTGCGCTCCCACCCAGCGATCGCGCAGGCGCCGTCCTCCTCCTCTATCACCCCGGAAGTTGTAGTAATACTTCCGGGGGAGAATTACTGGGCCCCATGCTGCCTGTGCGCCACCCGAGGCTGGCGTCACAGGATCTTACCCCAGCGGTCCGGCCCGCAGGTCTGCTGGATGCTTCTCCGTGAGCCAGGCGCCTCCCCGATCCTGGCCTCACGGTACCTGCCAGCAGAGGGGGGAAGCTGAGACAGGACCCCCGACGCTGCTTCCAGCTCTGGAGCCCTTGCCGTCCCTATTCAGGTAAACCGCGCAAGCGGCGTCCAGGCTGGGAATCCTCTTCTCTCCAGGTCTCCCGTAGGAACAGGAAACCAACTGTGGGAGCGAGGGGGACCGCCCCTTTTATTCTCTCCATAGGGTTTCCTGTTCCTAGGGGCGGATCCCCTCTCTCAAGTGGGTGCTGTCGTGGCGAAGAGAAAAATTGAGGATTTTCTTTAATGTAAAAATTAGCCTTCTAAAAAGAGAATTGAAAAGTAGCTCTATCCCATATTCTAGGGAGATCACTGGCTTCCTGTTAGTGAAAGGTCTCATTTTTCTTAGTGCTTTCCAGGCCTCAAAATGGCCGCTCCTGTTGTATACAGGTGTCGAGAGCTGAGCACAGATTATAGGTTAGAGGATAAGACCTTCACGCTGCGCGGTATTATCTCTGCTGTCTGTGCAAACACATGTCACCTTCCCTTTACTATCTGGTGTATGTGATGAACTGTCACGGGCAAAGTTCTGGAGCCCATTGTTTCTACATTGTTTTATTTTTTCTGTCAGATGACATTGATGACCCTTCTATTTATACTTAGGAAAACGCTGCAGCCTGTTGGTGTAAGTTTATGATAAGATGCGATAAATTATCTTTGTATGCTATATAGAAATGTAAGATTTAGCTACACCTTCAGCTATGGCTGTGAGAGGTGTCGGAAGATAAGTGGGGGGCTGTTTGTTTGAGAGCCACTCTATCCTGATTCCTGTGACTCGCCCTTTTTTTTTTTTTTTTTACCTAGTAGAACAGTTTCAGATTTTTAGGATTAAGGCTTGGGCTACACGGCCACTTCGGCCACGTAACTTATGTCGCGGCCAAAGTTTGTGTTCTGGTTTGTGCAGTGCAGTAGAAATGAATAGACCCCCTAGAGCAGGGGTGTCAAACTGCATTCCTCGAGGGCTGCAAACAGGTCATGTTTTCAGGATTTCCTTGTACTGCAAAGGTGATAATTTAATCACCAACTCATTATTTGTGTAGGTGATTAAATTATCACCTGTGCAGTACAAGGAAATCCTGAAAACATGACCTGTTTGCAGCCCTCGAGGAATGCAGTTTGACACCCCTGCCCTAGAGTACCAGAGTACCAAGGACAGCAATTCTCAAAAAATTGAACCCAGTTGGATTTTCTGCAACTTACTAGTCGCAAAACACTAGGGGGTCGAGATTGTGCCCCATTTATTTGTATTGCGTTTTAATAAAGCAGAAACACATACTGATCTAGTGATCTTCGGCCATTCAACTTGTGTTGCCGCCAAAGTCGCCGTGCAGGTCAAACAAACTTAATTTTTACTCCCCATTTTATTTTTTTATTTTTTGTGAGCCAACATTGATTTGTTTTCTCCAAGGCCTGTGCCATAAAAAAACAAAAAGTTGCTTTGTAAGAGCTCTAGCGGACCAGTTGCATGTACCATGCATTACATGGCTGACGATCAATATGAAACCATTATTACACACCTATACACCCCAATCAATGGCTCAGAAGTGACACTAGTGTGTACAGAACAAGACTGCAGTGGTCACGTCGCTGTACGACACTTCATTGCTGTAGGAAAATAGAGTAGTGGAGACCACCAAAGCGTAGGCAACGAAGCGACAAAAGATTTACCATGTGATCCATGATTGTGGATTTTGTTAATGCCATTTTTTTTTAGGTTATTCCTTATACTCCTGGAAATCTCTTCAAAAAGAGGTTATCTGTCATGCAAACCTTTCACATGAATATATTTTCCAATTAATTTAATGAAAATTCCTGTGGTCAGTAATTTTTATCTACTCCTAACATGATACAGACACTGTTGAGCCTGACATATTGTGATATACGGTATATATAATTTATTTTTTTTTGTATGCACATTCCTCTATGCCTTTATGAATAGCATGTTTTCCAGGAAAACTTCAAATAGATCCCTGTCCACTGTGTATTCCCTATTACACAACATTTGAGACGCTGGAAGAGAGCGCCCTAATCCTGGCCAGACTCGTGTTTATTCGATATAGCTGCTTTTCACCATATTATTCCTACAGTCGTACCACAAAAAATCCAATTAGCCTAGTCGGTGAAATCCAATGTGCTATAATGGTAATGGCAGCAATATTTATTACTTAGCTGAAACATAAAATGGGATGAATCCACACCTAGAGTATGCTCGAAACGTAAAAGGATCACCTAGTGGGATGTGAGAAGCGCTATGGTGTGGAGTCAATAAGGCTGTGTGCACACGATGCAGATTTGGTGCAGAATTTTCTGCATAAAATCTGCACTAAATCTGCATCTCCTGGCAGAATCCGCAGGTGCGTTTTTTGTGCGTTTTTTACCAATGGATTTCTATTATGGAGGGGTGCAGAAACGCTGCAGAACTGCACAAAAGAAGTGACATGCACTTCTTTGAAATCTGCAGCATTTCTGCGCAGATTTTTCTGCACCATGTGTACAGCTTTTTTTTCACATTGATTTACATTGTACTGTAAATCACAGTGCAGTTCTGCAGCGTTTCTGCTGCAGAAAAATCTGCTGCAGTTCTGCACTAAATCTGCATCGTGTGCACATACCCTTACTGTTAACTCCTACTTCCAGCAGTTCTAATGTGCAGGTAAGAGGCACCAGATCACCCTTTTCAGGGGGTTGTTGTCTGGTTTTGTAAAAAAAAAAAAAGTGCAAATACCCTACAAGGGAAGATGTCTGTTCCTCATTTATGATCTCTCTCTGTTAGTATAACAGGATGTTCCTTTGGAGGACTCTGCATATCTGTGCATTACCCCTTTAGTACATTGATCTGAATAAACGTATATGCAATACTTTATTTCACCTGTGGTGGTGCTGCAGGAGTATTGAACATGTGTTGCTACCTTCTTTTTATGGATTATATCTGATTTGTTAAAAAGTCCCATCATCGGGACTGTTATGCTTAGTTTATAGCTCAACTGTCTAAAGGGGATAGTCGTCTCGTTTGGCTCCACCCTTGGCCGTTCGGCTCCACCCTTGGCCGTTCGGCTCCACCCTTGGCTGCTTGGCTCCACCCTTGGCTGCTCGGCACCACCCTTTGCCCTGCTGCTCCACAACTGGCCCTGCGGCTCCACACACCTAGCCACTTTGCCCTTCACTCATTGACTTTTTCGTGTTTAGGCACTTCATCAGAGCTGTGAATGAAGGGAGCTGGCTAAGTGTTTTATTTCATTAGCTAAGCCAGCCCTCTTCTCTGTGACGGCTGATTCATAGGTGGAAAAGAGAGCTGACTCTAGCTATGGAAATTAAGTCAGCCAGCCCCCTTTATACACCGTTCTGATGATGTGCCGACACAATAAATGCTTTACGTTGTCAGGATCAGATGGGGAGCTGCTAAACCCAGGACGAAGACTAAAAAGCTAAAGATCAGGTCACCTATGAAAATAATTATTAAGTTCCTATAATATCATGCTAATATGAACACGTCTTAAAACAACTAATTTTTGGGAAAGCATTTAACCCCTTTTATAGATACAGTGGTATCCGATACACAGATGGTGATAATTTGTTGCTATTTCCAACTTTTCTACGTTTTCTACACAATTGCCAATATGTCTATCATATATGTAAATCTATAAATATATAAAATTTAATATTCTATTATATAACTGTAAACGTTTTAATAATTCATATATGGGGGAAAAAAAGTGCTTAAAAAAGACGTGCTGAATGAGATAAGTGGGAAAAAGGAGAAGAAGAAGAAAGCTTGTCCATGGAGCAGTTATTTGTAGTAGAATATGTGATCCTATGAGGAGTTGGGGGGCCTCTCTGGATGATGGGTCTTCACCAGCTGAACAGTGTGAGAGGCTTACGTTTATAGGATCATCAGCTGTCAGTGTCCGGGAAGCAGGTTTCTATGTAGCCGAGGTTCAGTTTCTTGTATCTGAGAATAATACGCAGCTTAACTTTTAAATCATGTCCAATCCTTACAAGAGGCTGGAAGCGACCTCTGTTCTGTGGATAGTTGTCTATTCAAACATTTGACTTTGACCTAAACCCCCCCCTCCCCAACCATAAATAGACCCCCTGACTCCCTGGGTCAAAGGGATTCTGTTTGCTCTAATAAGAGAGAAGGAATCTAGATCACATTTGATGGGTTTTCTTCCCCCTGTTATAACCGTCTTAGATGGCTCTATGCCAAGAAGACGAATTCGGCTAATTCCAGCCCCATCAGCAGCAGCAACAGCAGCAAGGAGGAGCGCAAGACGTTGACATTGTGTTCCTTATTTAACACATAAAGGGTGGGGATTGCAGATCTTTGCCTGCGGTCAGGATAGCTCTCCACTTCTTTATCCTTTTTCCTTATTATTTTTTTTTTCTTAGCCTTGTGATTTCAACATTCAGTGAAATCTATGCAGAATCTATAGCTTCAGGCGAGGTTCACACCTTGCCATGGACTTCAGTGCAAGTCGCACGTGATGGGTGTCTTGTCTGTAACTTTACTGTTTGATTTACAGCAAAATCAAAGATCAAAAATATTTGTGCTACAGCAAGTCGCACAAATGTTTTTGTCGTGCAAGTTTTTACAGAATTGCTGCGGCGCAACACTTACCCTACACCTGTCGCCTAGCTTTCTGCTACAAAAAATACACATAAAAAATGCATGAAGATGTACAAAAAGTAAGCACAGATTTTAGATTCATTTCAACCTACCCTAAAGGTTTTTTAATACAGGCATACGAGACATTCCAATGATATGTCAAAAAGCCCAGCCTTTTTGTTTTGGGCACGAAATGGTGCAGTGCAATGATCTGTTGCGTTGTATTTTCTGATGTATAAATAGTGCAAATCCATGACCCCTCCTATGCTTTCTTTTTCTGTGTTCACGCTGTCGAGAAACTATTGCTGGATACTATGTGTATTATATGTGTATCCCTTACGGTTTTTAGTCGTTTGTTCTTTTCTTTCTTTTCTTTTTTTTTTTTTTTTTTTTGTATCTTTGCCCATTCATGCCATCTCCTTGAAGGACCTTGCTCCACAGCCACCAATGAAGTCGTCTCTCCCTGGTAACGTGGCCAGAATATAAAGAGGGAGTATGGCCGTCATTCAGCAGCTGAGGATCTGTGTGAGTCTCTGTGTCTAAAGCTTGCGCAGGAATTTCACAATGACATTGGCTTCATTGACTGACTGCAATTCTTTATTATGTGAAACCTTTGTAGCACGAGTGTCGGTGACAAATTATTATCATTATTTCTTTGAATTACAGATATTTACTCCTTTTTTGCTGCAGTTAGTGGTTATTGCTTTCTGTTATTTATTGTCTATTTTAATACATACCGTAATTGTGTTTTTTGTAAATTGGAAAAGATTTAGCCCTTATTCTTAGAACAGTGGCATATGTCACCAATTGGCATGGAATATGTTTTTGACAATGGCCACTATTTAGGAAAGTTCAGTTCCAGATATTTGCAGCCCTATTGACGGCCTATGGCCTGATTGCAGCCCTATTAGTCATAGTTATTAAGGTTGAAGGAAGACTTTAAGTCCATCTAGTTCAACCCATAGCCAAACCTAACATGCCCTAACATGATCCAGAGGAAGGCAAAAAAAAACCATGTGGCAAAGAGTAAGCTCCACATTGGGGAAAAAAAATTCCTTCCCGACTCCACATACGGCAATCGGACTAGTTCCCTGGATCAACACCAACACATCAAGGAATCTAGTATATATACCCTGTAACATTATACTTTTCAAGAAAGGCATCCAGTCCCCTCTTAAATTTTAGTAGGGAATCACTCATTACAACTAACACCATATGGCAGAGAGTTCCATAGTCTCACTGCTCTTACAGTAAAGAATCCGCGTCTGTTATTATGCTTAAACCTTCTTTCCTCCAGACGTAGAGGATGCCCCCTTGTCCCTGTCTCAGGTCTGTGATTAAAAAGATCATCAGAAAGGTCTTTGTACTGTCCCCTCATATATTTATACATTAAAATAAGATCACCCCTTAGTCTTCGTTTTTCCAAACTAAATAGCCCCAAGTGTAATAACCTATCTTGGTATTGCAGACCCCCCGGTCCTCTAATAACCTTGGTCGCTCTTCTCTGCACCCGCTCCAGTTCAGCTATGTCTTTCTTATACACCGGAGACCAGAACTGTGCACAGTATTCTAAGTGTGGTCGAACAAGTGACTTGTACAGAGGTAAAATTATGTTCTCCTCATGAGCATCTATGCCTCTTTTAATGCATCCCATTATTTTATTTGCCTTTGTAGCAGCTGCCTGACACTGGCCACTGAATATGAGTTTGTCATCCACCCATACTCCCAGGTCTTTTTCATTGACGGTTTTGCCCAGAGTTTTAGAATTAAGCACATAGTTATACATCTTATTACTTCTACCCAAGTGCATGACCTTACATTTATCCCCATTAAAGCTCATTTGCCATTTATCAGCCCAAGCTTCTAGTTTACATAAATCATCCTGTAATATAAAATTGTCCTCCTCTGTATTGATTACCCTGCAGAGTTTAGTGTCATCTGCAAATATTGAAATTCCACTCTGTATGCCCCCTACAAGGTCATTAATATGTTAAAAAGAAGAGGGCCCAATGGTGACCCCTGTGGTACCCCACTGCTAACCGCGACCCAGTCCGAGTGTGCTCCATTAATAACCACTATTGATGGCCTGTGGCCTGATTGGAGCCTTATTGAAAATATGACTAAATTTTGAAGCATTTTTTGTATGCTGTTAAAGGGGTATTCTCGTCTCAAAGATCTTTTCCCAATGAGTAGATGTAGTAACATTAATAATATTAGAAAAAGCCTCCAATTACAAATGTAGTCTAGTTTTTCTGATTCACTATTTTGCTTACAACCACTTATATAGTGACAGTTATCTAGTGATCGTATCCATGGATACCTAAGCAACTGCAGTACCCTGCACATGGTGTAAGCGACATAGCAAATCAGAAGAACTATACTACATTTTTAACCCCTTAATCCCATATGACGTACTATCCCGTCCAGGTGACCTGGGACTTAATTCCCATGGACGGGATAGTACGTCATATGCGATCGGCCGCGCTCACGGGGGGAGCGCGGCCGATCGCGGCCGGGTGTCAGCTGCCTATCGCAGCTGACATCCGGCACTATGTGCCAGGAGCGGTCACGGACCGCTCCCGGCACATTAACCCCCGGCACACCGCGATCAAAGATGATCGCGGTGTGCCGGCGGTGCAGGGAAGCATCGCGCAGGGAGGGGGCTCCCTGCGGGCTTCCCTGAGACGATCGGTACACGGTGATGTGCTCACCGTGTACCGAGCGTCTTCTCCCTGCAGTCCCCGGATCCAAAATGGCCGCCGGGCTGCATCCGGGTCCTGCAGGGAGCACTTCCGGGTCAGGATCAGGCTGCAGCTGCAGCTCTAATCCTGCCCGGCTGTATGTCAGATCACCGATCTGATAGAGTGCTGTGTACACTGTCAGATCGGTGATCTGTGATGTCCCCCCCTGGGACAAAGTGAAAAAGTAAAAAAAAAAATTTCCACACTTGTAAAAAAAAAAATAAAAAAAAAATTCCTAAATAAAGCAGAAAAAAAAAAATATTATTCCCATAAATACATTTCTTTACATAAAAAAAAAACAAAAAAACAATAAAAGTACACATATTTAGTATCGCCGCGTCCGTAACGACCCGACCTATAAAACTGGCCCACTAGTTAACCCCTTCAGTGAACACCGTAAGAAAAAAAAAAAAAAAACGAGCCAAAAAACAACGCTTTATTATCATAACGCTGAACAAAGAGTGGAATAACACGCGATCAAAAAGACGGATATAAATAACCATGTTACCTCTGAAAACGTCATCTTGTCCCGCAAAAAACGAGCCGCCATATAGCATCATAACCAAAAAAATAAAAAAGTTATAGTCCTCTGAATAAAGCGATGCCAAAATAATTATTTTTTCTATAAAATAGCTTTTATCGTATAAAAGCGCCAAAACATAAAAAAAATGATATAAATGAGGTGTCGCTGTAATCGTACTGACCCGAAGAATAAAACTGCTTCATCAATTTTACCAAACGCGGAACGGTATAAACGCCTCCCCCAAAAGAAATTCATGAATAGCTGGTTTTTGGTCATTCTGCCTCACAAAAAAATCGGAATAAAAAGCGATCAAAAACTGTCACGTGTCCGAAAATGTAACCGATAAAAACGTCAACTCGTCCCGCAAAAAACAAGACCTCACATGACTCTGTGGACCAAAATATGGAAAAATTATAGGTCTCAAAATGTGGAGACGCAAAAACTTTTTTGCTATAAAAAGCGTCTTTTAGTGTGTGACGGCTGCCAATCATAAAAATCCGCTAAAAAACTCGCTATAAAAGTAAATCAAACCCCCCTTCATCACCCCCTTAGTTAGGCTAGGTTCACATTGCGTTAATGGGTTAACGCTAACGGACAGCGTTGCACGGCGAAAATGTCACAATTAACGCCGTGCAACGGGTCCGTTAGCACAACCATTCACAGCAATGTGATTTTCAGGTGTAGCGCATCGCTAGAGCGTGCCATTTTCGGCTCGCGCTAGCAAGGTGCCATTCTTTTGTGGCGCGCCTCAGACGCTGCTTGCAGCGTCCGCGGCGCGCCCGAGGTCCGATCCCCGATCTTCCAGAGCGGGGACGTTAACGCGACCACTAAACACGACACCTAAAAAGACATTGTGTTAGCGCAATCCGCTAGTGCTAAACGGATTTCCCTAACGCAATGTGAACCTAGCCTTAGGGAAAAATAATAAAATTAAAAAAAATGTATTTATTTCCATTTTCCGGTTAGGGTTAGGGTTAGGGTTAGGGCTAGGGTTGGGGCTAGGGTTAGGGTTTGGATTACATTTACGGTTGGGATTAGGGTTGGGATTAGAATTAGGGGTGTGTCTGGGTTAGGTGTGTGGTTAGGGTTACAGTTGGGATTAGGGTTAGTGGTGCGTTTGGATTAGGGTTTCATTTATAATTGGGGGGTTTCCACTGTTTAGACACATCAGGGGCTCTCCAAACGCGACATGGCGTCCGATCTCAATTCCAGCCAATTCTGCATTGAAAAAGTAAAACAGTGCTCCTTCACTTCCGAGCTCTCCCGTGCGCCCAAACAGGGGTTTACCCCAACATATGGGGTATCAGCGTACTCGAGACAAATTGGACAACAACTTTTTGGGTCCAAGTTCTCTTGTTATCCTTGGGAAAATAAAAATTTGGGGGGCTAAAAATCATTTTTGTGGGAAAAAAAAGGATTTTTATTTTCACGGCTCTGCGTTGTAAACTGTAGTGAAACACTTGGGGGTTCAAAGTTTTCACAACACATCTAGACAAGTTCCATGGGAGGTCTAGTTTCCAATATGGGGTCACTTGTGGGTGGTTTCTACTGTTTGGGTACATCAGGGGCTCTGCAAATGCAACGTGACGCCTGCAGACCAATCCATCTAAGTCTGCATTCCAAATGGCGCTCCTTCCCTTCCGAGCTCTGCCATGAGCCCAAACAGTGGTTCCCCCCCACATATGGGGTATCAGCGTACTCAGGACAAATTGAACAACAACTTTTGGGGTCCAATTTATTCTGTTACCCTTGTAAAAATACAAAGCTGGGGGCTAAAAAATCATTTTTGTGAAAAAAAAAAAGAATTTTTATTTTCACGGGTCTGCGTTATAAACTGTAGTGAAACACTTAGGGGTTCAAAGTTCTCACAACACATCTAGATAAGTTCCATGGGAGGTCTAGTTTCTAATATGGGGTCACTTGTGGGGGGTTTGTACTGTTTGGGTACATCAGGGGCTCTGCAAATGCAACGTGACTCCTGCAGACCAATCCATCTAAGTCTGCATTCCAAATGGCGCTCCTTCCCTTCCGAGCTCTGCCATGCGCCCAAACAGTGGTTCCCCCCCACATATGGGGTATCAGCGTACTCAGGACAAATTGGACAACAACTTTTGGGGTCCAATTTATTATGTTACCCTTGTGAAAATACAAAACTGGGGGCTAAAAAATTTTTGCGAAAAAAAAATAAATTTATTTTAACGGCTCTGCGTTATAAACTGTAGTGAAACACTTGGGGGTTCAAAGCTCTCAAAACACATCTAGATAAGTTCCTTAGAGGGTCTAGTTTCCAAAATGGTGTCACTTGTGGGGGTTTTTAATGTTTAGGCACATCAGGGGCTCTCCAAACCAACATGGCGTCCCATCTTAATTCCAGTCAATTTTGCATTGAAAAGTCAAATGGCGCTCCTTCCCTTCTGAGCTCTGCTATGCACCCAAAAAGTGGTTTACCCCCACATATGGGGTATCGTCGCACTCAGGACAAATTGCACAACAACTTTTGTGGTCTAATTTCTTCTCTTACCCTTGGGAAAATAAAAAATTGGGGGCGAAAAGATCATTTTTGTGAAAAAATAAGATTTTTTATTTTTACGGCTCTGCATTATAAACTTCTGTGAAGCACTTGTTGGGTCAAAGTGCTCACCACACCTCTAGATAAGTTCCTTAAGGGGTCTACTTTCCAAAATGGTGTCACTTGTGGGGATTTCAATGTTTAGGCACATCAGGGGCTCTCCAAACGCAACATGGCATCCCATCTCAATTCCAGTCAATTTTGCATTGAAAAGTAAAATGGCGCTCCTTCCCTTCCGAGCTCTGCCATACGCCCAAACAATGGTTTACACCCATATACGGGGTATCAGCGTACTCAGGACAAATTGGCCAACAATTTTTGAGGTTCAATTTCTTCTCTTACTCTTGGGAAAATAAAAAATTGGGGGCGAAAAGATCATTTTTGTGAAAAAATATGATTTTTTATTTTTACGGCTCTGCATTATAAACTTCTGTGAAGCAATTGGTGGGTCAAAGTGGTCACCACACATCTAGATAAGTTCCTTAGGGTGTCTACTTTCCAAAATGGTGTCACTTGTGGGGGGTTTCAATGTTTAGGCACATCAGTGGCTCTCCAAACGCAACATGGTGTCCCATCTCAATTCCTGTCAATTTTGCATTTAAAAGTCAAATGGCGCTCCTTCCCTTCCGAGCTCTGCCATGCGCCCAAACAGTGGTTTACCCCCACATATGGGGTATCAGCGTACTCAGTACAGATTGTACAACAATGTTTGGCATCCATTTTATCCTGTTACCCTTGGTAAAATAAAACAAATTGGAGCTGAAATAAATTTTGTGTGAAAAAAAGTTAAATATTCATTTTTATTTAAACATTCCAAATATTCCTGTGAAACCCCTGAAGGGTTAATAAACTTCTTGAATGTGGTTTTGAGCACCTTGAGGGGTGCAGTTTTTAGAATGGTGTCACACTTGGGTATTTTCTATCATATAGACCCCTCAAAATGACATCAAATGAGATGTGGTCCCTAAAAAAAAATGGTGTTGTAAAAATGAGAAATTGCTGGTCAACTTTGAACCCTTATAACTCCCTAACAAAAAAAAATTTTGGTTCCAAAATTGTGCTGATGTAAAGGAGACATGTGGGAAATGTTACTTATTAAGTATTTTGCGTGACATATCTCTGTGATTTAAGGGCATAAAAATTTAAAGTTGGAAAATTGCGAAATTTTCAAAATTTTCGCCAAATTTCCGTTTTTTTCACAAATAAACGCAAGTTATATCGAATAAATGTTACTACTAAAATGAAGTACAATATGTCACGAGAAAACAATGTCAGAATCGCCAAGATCCGTTGAAGCGTTCCAGAGTTATAACCTCATAAAGGGACAGTGGTCAGAATTGTAAAAATTGGCCCGGTCATTAACGTGCAAACCACCCTCGGGGCTTAAGGGGTTAATTGGAGGTATTTGCTAATATTATTATTATTTCACCTACTACATATTGGGATAGGCTCATAGAGATGGGAATACCCCTTTTAAATTCCCTGCATATCAGTGGGGGTCCAGGTCCTGAGACCCCCATCAATCAGTCAAGACTGCTCAAAAGTGTGAAAAGAATGAAAAGCTGATTTTTTTTTTTTTTTTTTTAAATTTTAACAAATTTCTCAACCCAGCAAGACTGTAGTAAAACGCCTCATTGACCAGAAGAACGGTTACCTCCCACTTTTCAGTTCATCTATACATTCTCAGGAGGAAAAAATGGTAAAAATGGCACGAAGTAGTGATTTTCTCTTTTAAATTGAAACACATCTGCGAGATTCCTACAACCCTTACATTGGTCAAACGCACTATTTCGCCTCTCATGAGGTTTTATTGCTTTTGTCTGTTTAAATAAATTTGTATTTCATGCTGAAAAAAAAGCAATAAATTAAAATATATATTGTAATATTAAAGAGCAAGAGAAAAAAAGAATCAGACATTCCATTTGATGGATGGGAGAAGCGGCTGCACAAATACCATTTTGGTTTTGCATTTGGTAAATTATGAAAAAGGTGTTAATGGAAAATACTTTCGATGGATGGTTTTCAAGAGGGAAGGTTCTCTCTGTGGTTACAGCTAGATGGAGCTTGCCAGGGTGTTTCCTGAAATTGTCTGAGAGTTTTTTTCCACTAACTGGGCAGCTGATCAGCTGAGGCTTCCATGGGCTGATGCAATGTGCATGCCACTCTGCAGATGTCTGCTCCACTAGGAAGAATAATACAGAAGAGACTACGGCTTCATGAATATGCCCATACCTGAGCTAAATATTCACCACTCGAGCAGCCTGACTGATTTACTGGGATTTTAGCAATAGTATTGATAGGCCTTAAAGGGAATCTGTCAGCAGGTTTTTGCTACCTCATCTGAGAGTTACCTGCTGTAGGGAGACGGAAGCTGAATCCAACGATGTATCACTTAGATTACTGGGTGCAGCCATTCTGGCACAATCAGAGCTTTTAGATTTCGCAATCGGGCAGAGCTGAGAAAGCTAACTCCGCCCACACCAGGCTCTGTATACACAATGTCCATAGGCAGTGAGCTGCCTATCTCAGAAGGGGGCGTGTCAGACTAGCATGCACGTGCTGCTGTGTCCAGGAATGATAAGCTCCTGGTACTAAAACAATCATTGCAAACAAACGAAACCACAGATTTTGATGAGAGGCATCCCTGAAATCTATGTTTTAACCTCTACCTCATTCTGTTTTTCAGATTACGTAGCAAAAACCTGCTGACAGGTTCCCTTTTAATGAGCATATCAAGGACATATAGGTCACACAGGAGGATGTATGACCTATTGTTACATTCTTTGTTTTGTTGTTTCAGTAAAATCATTAGGAGATTGTTACTACAGGACTAGTTTCCTCGTGCCTCCTAGTCAACTGCTCTGTGCACCCTTGTGTAATTGGAGTCATTTTTCTTTTTTTTTAGAAATCTCATGTGCCACTCATGAGTAATCTAGGAGATCTTGTAAAAGCCACATGCAAATCTAGCGCTGGAAGTGCACTTGGGAGCAGTCCAAGTGCATTGACACACCCCTAGTGCACTTCCATTCTGATTAGCATATGACTTGGATGCTAGATTTCACATCACTGGCACATTGGATCTCTGCAAAAAAAAAAAGTATATATTTTTTTTTTTGGGGTGCAAGTACCTATGCAGCCAGACTACTGTATATTCCTTATACAAAAATGTGTGGAGAGGTTCCTTTTTAAGGCAGTGGCATGGCACAGTTGCATTTCATGCCACGTTCTGTGGGGGCATAAAATCCCTCCCTCTGCCCCCACTGTTACTTCTTCTTGCAGGGGCACACTGGGGCAATAAATGTTAGCCCTGCGGCTGGCAAGCTGAATGACAAAGGTTGCCAGTGGCTGTTTTGTCATCCTGGTCACTACTGCCATTTACTACATATAAGCGCAGCAGTCGTGATGAGTTTGTCAGCGGTTGCTGTGCTCTGCATAAGCAGCATTCTTAGGGTTAGGTATATAGGTAATAGGGTTAGGCAGGTAATAAAATAGTTTCATGAAGATAAAAAGCGCAATTCATTAAAAAATTAAAAGCAAAAAAAAATATTATTATAACAATGTATAACTATACTTATAGTTTTAATCCAGATTTTAGAGAACAGCAGGAAAACTACAGTTTCAATATTTTCCACAAATACAATACATGTGCTTGGGGGATAAGGAGTTTCGTTCTGGACTGGTGAGCAGAACGGCCCACTCGTTAAGAGGTGTCGAATACTTGCCTTGCCCGGGTGCTGGCACCGTCGCTACACCCCCACTGTAAGGCGAAAGGTTCTGTATATTGTGTAACACTCTCTGAGGATAGTCAGGTCTTTTCTTCACTCCTAAAAGGATTGGGAATTTGCATGTTTGTAACCTTATTACAGATTTGACCATCTTGTCGATGTTGGCAGTGTCTGTGCCACATGAGCGTTAATGTAATACAAGTCAGACTGGCAGCATAATGTCATTTGTCATCTAGGCAGAGGTTCTGCTCCAGTGAGGGACACGGTTCATTCCTTTTTTTTGGCTTCTCGGAGTCACTGCATTATCCTCATTGTATATAGGAAATGACCTTGGATGGGACAATAGCGGGGGTCCATGCGGCTGGCAGGCTTAAGCTGCGTTGCTCAACAATGGTCACCACTGTGTTTTTGAAGACCGAGATGCTGCTTTTGCCCACGTGGACTGATGTTTGGCAAAGAGAGATCAGTACTCGCTGACTGAGTTTCTAAAGAAGCTCATATAGAGGGCAACTTGTGCTAATAGATCTGTTCTGGAAGCTGTTCTTCACGGACAGCTGGGTCCCAAGTCCTGCATTCCTCCGAGTTGTTAAAGGGACCGCACGCTTTCTTCTAAAGTAAGTCTTGTTTGACACTTCTAAATATTATCCAACTTATCCTGAGTCATTCCATATCATCAGCCTTTCCACAGCCTAAATACATAGACAATTTTAGGCTTGGACTGGCCCACGGGAGAACAGGAGAATCCTCCGGTTGGCCCCTGTGCAAGAGTTGACAAGCACCCTCTTATATGAGCAGTTCTTGGGACTATATACTTGAATCCCTATACAAAAGAGGCATCGTATTCATTTAACGATCTACCCAAGTCATTGTTATATAAATTCGTGATTGAGGATAATGTCAGATTTGCATGTAGCTGAAAAGTGGGGCCCTGGAGTTGGTTAACAGTGGGCTCTTGGCACTCCAGTCTGACACTGCCCGCAAGGACGAGGATCCGGTAGTTGGATAAAGGGCTCATCCACGTTGGGTGTTGTGTTATAAGGAACTGTTTCTCTTTTTCTCTTTTTCTGCCCTGTGCTTGTCTGAGCAATGTTGAACACTACTTTGCTTATTGCCATTTTTTTTTAAACCAACCTAAATCAACTGCTTAGTATTGGCCACAAATTAGAATTCTAGGACATTCCTATCAGGCTGTGCGGAACATCATCCGAGCAGTATAAGGGGATGCAGTATGAAATCACAAGTTCCAAAGAAGCCAATCATTCAATGATCTTGACTGTAGGCAGTGATGTAGCAGAAGGGGAGTTTTTCTATGGAAGAAATATTTAAAAAGCATTGTAAAGTTTGCCCAGGTGAATTGTCGTGTCAGGTGCTGAATATAGGGCAATGCACATGCACTGGACTTCTGGCCAGGTGCCCCAGATCTCTAGTCGAGCGCCATTGTGAACTGTATAGACTTCAACATGACACCAATGCAGTTGTATCTTGCGGTAGAACAAGGCGTCACTGCGTTGCACCGCCTGTGCCGGTCTGCTCCATGAGCAGGGGAGAAGAGAACTTTATTTTTGTGGAGAATGAGCCGAAAAGTGGTGTTAATTTTGGAGGGGGCATTCAGGGGGCAATACTTGCTATAAGAGGTCACTCTGGGTGGGGAGGTGAATTTTTTTTTTTTCTAGGGGAGTTAATAATGGGTTAATATTTAGACCCATATATTTGAATTGACGAGATTGATTCGATCCTCTGATCAAAAACGGACATGTCGCGTCGCCATGATATTGTGTGGATCGCTCAGTCTGTGAAAATACACAAACTCGTGAAGAATCCCAGAAACTGTAATGGGTACGAGTTCTACCCATGAAAACCAAAGATGGAATACGTACTCGAAGGAGTGATGTCTGAATGAGTCCTAAGTTGTAGTCCGCTTATTAAACCTTTTTTTTTTATGGGGAATGGGCAGAAAAGTGACATTAATTTTGGAGGGGGCAATACTTGCTTTAAGAGGACACTCTCTGAATGGGGTGAATTATTTTTTCTAGAGGCGTTAATACTGGGTTAGGGAACGCAATACTATTTTAACTCCAGTCAATCCATGCTATGCCATTACTATAGGGGAATTGTTTTTTGAGACACTTTCATGTTTTTTTTTCCTTTTTGTTTGTTTAGTGTCTTATATGCCTTTTCAGAGGTTTAGCCTAAAGGTACCTTCACACTGAACGATATCGCTAGCGATCTGTGACGTTGCAGCGTCCTGGATAGCGATATCGTTCAGTTTGACAGGCAGCAGCGATCTGGATCCTGCTGTGCCATCGTTGGTCGGCGCAGAAAGTCCAGAATTTTATTTTGTCGCTGGATCTCCCGCAGACATCGCTGAATCGGCGTGTGTGACGCCGATTCAGCGCGATGTCTTCACTGGTAACCAGGGTAAACATTGGGTTACAAAGTGCAGGGCCGCGCTTAGTAACCCGATGTTTACCCTGGTTACCAGTGTAAATGTGAAAAAAAAAAAACACTACATGCTTACATTCCGGTGTCTGTCACCCGGCGCTGTGCTTTAGTGGATGAAGGGCCTCTCCTTTCGAATGTCGGTAGACGGCTGAGGCGCCTCTTGGAGAAGTGAAGGTGCGTCTTCAGCACCGTGAATTCTCTATATCATGTGACGGTTCACAGGCAGAAGCAGAAAGCGGCTACAGGGAGACTGTGAGATTAAGCAGCAGGAACAATGATATACAAAGAGCAAACACAGTCTAATGAAAGAGCCTGGGTGTATTTGAATAGGTCCACTGCATCTATTGACTCTGCTTTTCAGAGGATCCTCCTCCTGAGGCGCTGTCTGCATTTGTTGACTTTGTCATTGAGATAGGTAATGAGGTTGCTATTTGGGGGAAATAGACTTTGCATGAAAGACAAGGATTGTTTCTATACCGAGCCTTCCTCATTTGTTCCCTTGGTTATAAAGCATATCCAGTAACCCGTTGACCACTGGATGGGTTCTAGCAGAGCTGTGTACGTTCCTCTCTAAACAGTGATATTTTTTTCTTCTAAACCTTTCTTCCCATTTTGACTATTTGGGCAGTTGTATGAATGGAGTATAAAATTGCATCCAGATTTTCACTATCACCATTTTATTTTATTACTATGGGTCTGAGAACTAGCAGGCAGGTATTTAGCCGGTGCCAGCTCGGAGCGATCAGACCGATCCTACCAGCGATCTTGCGTCTTCATGTCAACTGAGTAGCCAAGACAAATATATGGGTCCAAATAAAAAGAAAAATTAGACCTTCCATGCCATCCGTGTGCTGTCTGTTTTTCATGTATGTTTGACAGAAGAAGATTGAGAAACCTCCATCAGTTCCTTTTTTTTTTCATCCAAGAAAAACGAATGAAACTGTGACCAAACACAGCCGAAGACCAGTCCTAGGTGCTACTTTTCAATTTGCCCAAAATTGCAAAGCAGGCACAACATTTTTGAATCATTGCTAATGATTAAAAAAATATATGCTTTCATAAAGACAGCCTATATTAAGTTGTATTAGAGAAAAATGCATATTTTAACTATAAAACAGCCCAGACCTTTACAAAAAGCTCATTTTGTCTATTATATTAGTACATATTGCAATAGGCAATATGTAATTTTTTTTTTAGCCAAATGAAAGTGGTCCTCAAATCTTCTCCATAGGAGTCATTTTGAGCATCATGCCTCCAACGTCCTATGCCAATATGTAGTAGGTGTAATATTAGCAAATACCTCCAATTAGAAATCTAGTATAGTTCATCTGATTCGCTAGGTCGCTTACCACATGTGCAGGGCATTGCAATAGCTTAGGTAACCATGGTTACAACCACTAACAGCTAACTAACTGTCACTATATGAGTGGACCCAACCATGGATACCTAAGCTTACTGCAATGCCCTGCACATGGGGTAAGCAACATAGTGAATCAGAAGAACTATACTACATTTCTTACAGAAGGTATTGGCTAATATTATTTTTACATCTACTACATATTGGGATAGGATGTTTGAAGATGGGAATACATATTTAACTAACTATACTAAATTTATATACAAGGAAGAGAAGGCCATATCTCAAGAACGGAGAGTCGCACGGCATTAATACGTGGGGTATGTGAACTTTTCATCAGGGTTATTTGGATGTCTTGGATTGTCATTATGATTTAAAAAGAGAAAACACAGTAGTTTGATAATAAATGGCTTCACCCAACCACTAACCATGAATGGAGAAAAAGTTTTGACGTTACCATTCATATTCTCTGAAAAAAGGCCAAGAAAGCAAAAATTCTGCCGGGGAATGTAAACTTTTTAGCACAACTGTATATTAGTATACACCTACACTCACGGACTTGCTCACTACATTGGAGAATGCAGGACTAACTATTGTCTCAAGTTGTCATTTCTGACCAGCAATGGAGCAATGATCACTAAACTCCTACACCTGCATGTCTTTTTCTTCAAAACTGTATGTTAAATAGTGACCTGTTGAGATTTTACAGGATTTTTATGAGCTTCAAGCTCAGAATTTGACAGTGGAGATCAAAATATCGGTATGAAGACTTTCTCTGAGAAAGGACTAAGTGCTGTATTAAAAAAATGCTATTTAGGCAAATGAATTGAAATCAGTGTGGCACTGTGGTCCCATCCATCAGCATAAATAATATTACAGCCTTCTAATTTGGCTAACGTAATCCGTTCTTCTTGGCTTCTTTTACTGATTTTTTTTTTTTTTGCTGATGTTTGCTGCATTGTGAGGATTTGCCAAGTATTTCCATTCGCTTATAGTGGTCTCTATCAGTTATCTTGGATCTGTAGACAATTAAACCCATATGCAAACAAATATCCAATAAAAGAAAAAAAATCGGCACCGCTGAGACCCAAAGTCTGTACCTCCACCGCTTAATGTCGCTGCTATTGCCACAACTGCCTAAACAAACAAGACCCTCGGGTGCAAAGATCCAAAGATAATGTAAAATCCAATACAAGAAAAAATAGGAATGCACTCACCGGTTTGTTGAAGCAAAAAAATCCTTTATTGGGACATGTGCAGGAGACGACAGAACGTGGAATAAAAGGACGACGATCGTTTCGCGCTGCTGCGCTTCTACGGGTCCTAATCTACGGACCCTAATAATATTTGTGTCGCTGTTGTAATGTAGCGGTAGCACCGTACGCAGTGAATCTGCAGTGACCCAAGCAAGTTCAAAACAAAACGTTCCTTTAATGTGTTACCGTACTTCACACAGTCCATTAGAATACATAGTACACAGCTTTAGTTTGCAGTCCCTAAACAGGCCAGACTTCCCTTTGTCCAGTTTCCCTGGGCGACTGCTTTCCGGGACCAAGTCTCTTTACTCACGCAGTGCACAGCACGGTGTATCCTCCGGATCGCAGCCGGGTAAACAAAAGACAGCCTTAGACGCAGAGTGTCAGTCTCTTTGGTTCCTCTTGCCCCTGTGTTGCCTTACACAGGGTGTGCTCTGCAGACAACTGCTCTGTCTGCTTCCAAGACCAACACTGACACACCTCTCCCTATAATACAGGGCTTTTAATCAGTCGCTGCTTCACCATTCTAATAGCTACACCTGTGACTGCAATACGCCCTCATGGCCTCACTACGCCTCCGTGCGCATTCTGGAGAGCACAAACAGCGCCCCCTAGCTGTAACAGGGGTCATTGCCTCACACTGTGTAGAAGAGAAGACACAGACGTAAGGTGACCCCACAAGTTCTCTTCATTCTTCTGGACATCCATAGGTATTGCCCATGAGATCATAGAGGCCAAAAGAAAATAGTGGGTCCTCAATGCTACATTTGGGATTCTTTTTTTTTTTTTTTTTACTTTATGAATTACGGTAATTTTTTTTAATACTTATTAACTCATGGTAATATCTTTAATATCCTTTACATGTTTTTTTTTAATTAGTGGAGTTTTCTTTATGCATGTAGCTTTTCTTTTTTTTTGTGGATTTGAGATAGATCAAACTTTAGGAATAGTTTTTTTTATCATGTGAAAAAAAAAAAAAAGCCACAGACCATAAAACGCCACTGAAATAAAAAAACAACTTTATTTTTAGACCTTTTTAAAATTCTATTTGCAACATTATTTGCTTAATAATTTCATGTAAAACGTAACTTTTCTGAAAAAATGCAGCATGTGCCTAAAGTTTGGTTATCACTGCTCAGTCTATTTCTTCTACCATTGAACCTAATGAATAGTCTTTGTACAGAATTTTTTGTCTTCTTCTTTTTGCTCTTTTGACTTCTCATTGGCGAGCTCATGATGTTTGCGATTCTCTCCATGCTTCTTGGAGTCTTTCTCTGCCAAAACCCATTAGTTTTTTTCCTAGAAACTAAGGCCTTGTCATCTGTCCAAAATTCTAAACCCTTGGTCTGATCTTGGGGCTGCTCATACATTGATCAAGAATCTGACATTTACCTTGTTGTCATCCAACGTCTTCACCAATATCATAAAGCCATTTTTCTCATTTTCCACTAGTGACATTCCATAAAATAATTACCAGCTATTTACTTGGTGGAGGGGGAGCAATCTCACGTATTTTTGTTCTGTGATTGAATTATGCTCTTCAGTTCCCTTTGGCACAGTACATAAGCAAGTAAATTGCTGTTACTTTTAGGCCATTGCTGTACATACTGCAGTTCCACTAGGTAACTGGTTAGTGCAAATTAGTCTGGCACCTACACAATTGCTTCTTCCCCGATGTGATTCATAGATCTCTGTAGGACGCCACACGGCAGTGACATCTCAGAAAGTGACATTACCCAGACAAAGTCTATTTGAGGCGGCGTTCTCTGGAAGGTGACATGAGGGCTGCTCTTTCGAGAATGACATGTCCTTTGACACACAGAGGGATTTTGTATAAGCTGTTGATGTTGACTAAAGTGTCTAAGTGTTACAGTGCCTTACGTGTCAAGTGTAGAAGACAACTAAAGCCAACAAGAACAATATTCAACAATGAATTAAAAAAAAAAAAGTCTTTAAAAAAATGTGAATCTAAAAGTCTATGAGATTATTTTTATTGCCTGAAAATTTCTCCAAAAGAATTTACCGTAAGATTTTAGACGACAGTAGTGGCTTTCTGGATCCTTACCATTTTTGTCAATAATACAGAATTTTCTGAACGGTGTATGTAGGTTCTGACTAGTAAAATGTGTTTTCTGCTTTATGCTGACATTCGCTATTTACCCGAACCTCTGAGAGGCCCAACTTATAACTCCTTGCTGCTCAGGGGGGCTCGGCCTTGTCCCCTGCATTGCTTGACCTCCAACATGGGATAAAATAATAGTTCCATTGTTCTCAACATTTCTTTGAAATACAGTCACTAGTAGAGAGATGGGAGATTCCAGAAGACTGTGGGTTGTAAAAGGAAAGGCTATCTACTCTCTGGAGAATTCTTCTGCATCACGCAGTATGAACTGTTAGAAGAACATAAAACATATTCGAGAAAAGCGATGACTTTATTACCAAGTTTACATTTCATGGGATTGTAGAAAAACAAGTTCTTTTATTGAAATATCCAAGCTTGACACAGCGGCATTTTCCTATCCTTTCGGCCCAATCAAAGTTACATCATGAACTTTAGCCAACATTTTGCTCCTTGGGGCTCATAAATGTCGGCTCTTCATATACAAGTTCTAACTGTATTTTTCACAGATAGGACTATAATAGGTACGAGTTCTATGCGGCTGTCCACATGTCCATGCCTTTTGCAAAATGAGTTGTCCACACAAAAACACAGATATGACTAGTTATTATTATTATATTAGCGCCATACATAATAAAAAAACAAATACAGTAATCTTAAGCAATACAAGTCATGACTGGTACAGGAGGAGAGAGGACACTGCCCGCGAGGGCTCATAATCTACAAGAGAAGGGTGAGGCTACAATAGGCAAGGGCACAGCTGGTCGTGCGGTGGTTTGGTTGATCGGTGGTTACTGCAGGTTGTAGGCTTGTCGGAATAGGTCGGTCTTCAGGTTCCTTTTGAAGGTTTCGATGGTAGGCGAGAGTCTGATATTTTGGGGTAGAGAGTTCCAGAGTAGGGGGGATGCTCTGGAGAATGCTTGTATGCGATTGTGGGAAGAGGAGATAAGAGGGGAGTAGAGAAGGAGATCTTGTGAGGATCGGAGGTTGCGTACAGTTAAGTACCTCGAGACAAGGTCACAGATGTATGGAGAAGACAGGTTGTGGATGGCTTTGCATGCCATGGTTAGGGTTTTGAACTGGAGTCTCTGGGTAATAGGGAGTCAGTGAAGGGATTGATAGAGAGGAGAGGCTCGGGAAGAGTGGGGGGACAGGTAGTTCACGGATCAAACTGATCAACACAAGTCTATAGGTGTATGGGGAAAATCCACCAGATCTTTGGAGGTCCCATGGCCTTCACCCTTTAAGCTCTGTACAGGGATCTGGACTTGCACAGGGGACCCTGGATTAGGTTTATAGTTTTAGAGTCAGCTGGCAGACAGTGGTCGATAAGCCACGTCAATACAAGGAGGTCAGGGATAGGAACAAAATTGTCAGGCAGAAGAATAGTCAAAACAAGGGACAAGATCAGAAACTTGTGTCAAACGGGTGAAGCAAAAGGTGAACAACCAGAATGAACCAGAACAAGTATAAACTAGAATTTGCAACTCCAAGCAGTACTCGTGATTTTAAATGAAACAGAGCCTCCATCACCAGCGCTGCCCATAGAATAAATACACAGCGCGTGGTGGCAAAAGCAAACGTCACAGGTGCAAGTGGAGCATTAATGTTTGGTCCCCTGTGTACAGCATAGTATTGCGACTGATAAGTGGTAATACTGCCATAGCTGGGAACATTTTACATCGCTGATGGTGACTGTTTATTCTATAGTCATGATAACACCTCTATATAAGAAAAAAAAGTCTCGGAAAGGTAAAAATAACATTGTGATAGTCTAATATTTCAGTTCAATACCTATTTAATTTTTTAAATTACACTTTTGAAACCACTTACATTATTACACTGTATATGACGAGGATTTTTTTTAGTAGCGTTTCAGATGACTGACTTTAGACGCTGAAATATCCTTAAAAAATAAGCATATGACAAAGCTTTCTTAGCAGACATTAACAAGACAAGGTAGTAGAACCATTGTATCAATGCAAAAATGGCTCTTAAAAGTTCCAGGATATTGCAGGTTTCTAATCTTCATCAGAGCCATCTCTTGGTTGATGTAAACTAGAATAATACCTTAGACACACAGCACTTGCATTTTTATTTAACATTTAACTATATTGTTGAGATTTAGATTTTCTAAGATTTTTTTACTATTTACCACTAATATCTTCTCAATCTTAGCTTTGGTCAATGGCTATACTTTTTGGAGCTCGACCTTCTGGTAAGGCTTATGCTGCCTATAAATATTGAGGTCTGCAATTCCTGGCAATTTATTCTGGATCTACAGTCCAATTTGTAAGGGTTCAGTTGCAGATTGTAGGGAAAATTTAAGATTGTTGCAGTTCAAAATGGCCGTCCTATTTTCTGAAAGAATAAAGTGACATCAATGAACTAAACTTGGATGATGGGCTGAGTGAAGAATTCAAGGGCGATATCTAATAGGGTGTTCCAGGGAATACTGTATATTATTTCGGAATGCCTTAGACTGCTTTAAAGTATTAAAATAACATACACTCAACCCCCTCCCCACCGCTTGCAGGTCCCTTTCCAACAACATACAAACTAGAAATAACTGAAAATGCCCATTTAGCCAATTTCTGGCCACAATGGTGACCCACCTTTTTAGTTTTTTAACATTTACAGCCATTTCTAGTGTTTCATGTTGAATGCCAGGCAGCAGAAAAAAACAAGCAGGAAATGCGTAAGTGCCGGGATTGTACTTGTGGTTAGTTGGGTAGAGTGAGTATTTATTTTATTAGTTGTATTTGTATCCAGTGTTGCCGAATTATCTTTAAGAAGAGGTTATCCAGATAGAGCTGCACAATATATGAGCAAATCGATTCACTGGACCCTTGAGCAGTGGCCACATCAGTGGTCCAGGGTTTTTGCACTTGATCCATGGGAACCTCATCCTACTTATTAGTTGGCCCGGTATGACTTGTGCCTCACACTGCAATGATGTCTCGCCAGGCCAAAAAATGTAGAACAGGCATTGAGGATTCCGGCAGGTAGGAGGCAGTTCACAGGGCTCTCGTCCTGTGGCCACAGACTATTGACGTGCCCTCCAGTCCCATGTCCTGCGAATCAGTTCATTCAACTCAAGAGAGCACCGAAGTCCATTGGAAGAAGGCGAGTATTGCATTTTTATAAATGGATCTAGATAGTTATGTAGTTTGGGTATATTTTAACCAGAGGAAGAAACTGTGGGCCAGACTCATCGTTTTAAAAATTTGTTAGAAGTCGCTTTTCTTGTTTTGTCTTTGTTGCAGTTTTGTTTGCTCCATATTTACAAAATGTTGCACATGCTTCATGAATTCTATGCAAAATAAAAATAATCTTTTGTTTTTGACCCGCTTTAGGATCTTTTTAGCGTAAAATGTTGCACCTTTTGCAAAAATTGCACCAAAATGGTTTATCTACAGAATATCGCTCCAGGGGAAGTGGAGTGGAGTACATTTGCGCCAACGTTTGCGACTGTTTTCAACTGATTCCTCACTCTGGAAAAACCACATGGAAGATAAAAGTCAGGAAACTAAATAAACAACAAAAAGATAACGTTAAAAAAGGAGCAAATCAATTAATTGAACCCCACAATTTTTTTAAAATCAAAATTCAGTATTTGCCCAATGAGTCAAGGAAGATCTGCACACAGAGTTAAAAATTGCACAAGAAAGTTCGCCACCTATCTGGAATTTGTCAGGTCTTTAATATTTTTTTTTTTTACAACTAGAGAGAATTCTAAAAATGACATACATGGATTGCAGCAGTAAGGATTTAGTTAGTATACTCTCCATCCCTGGTAATATTCAACCTTAAGACCACATTTTTGAGACTATGGGATTTGAATGGATCCAGAATACAGTTAGCTTCTCATTGTAATTCCCTGAATCATTCACGCAGGCCTCTCTCTTTTTTTTTTTTTCCTTTTTCTTTTTTCTTCCATACCAGCCATATTCCGTAATTAAAAAGAGATGGTAAATCCAATACTGGATTCAATCTGGAATTGTTCCATGAAGGGGGAGAAATATGCAAGTTATTTGGAAATGTTCTTTTTAACCTTTTGACTCCCTGAATGACCTGAAAAAAAGACTGCAAATAATTAATAAATATTCCTTAAATCTGTTTCTCATTTGATGACATCGCTGAAATAATTTCTTCTTTTGCCCGGGTTCATCACAAATTTTTTTTCCATGACATAAGCTGTATTATTCAGTTTGGAAAGGAAAAAAAATAATAAAGAAAAAAATAAAAAGAATTGAAACTTTCCTGGATAAGACCTATGGATAAGCGTCTGATGTGACCGTAGGATTCTCAGCAATGGGTGAGCTCTTGGTAATACATATAAATGAGTGGTTAGAGGCCACTTAATATGGGAGAAACCTTTAAAATAAAATTTAACAGAAATGTTTAGAGGCACTTAATCTAAAATCTTTAAATGAACACTACGGTTATGACGTTTTGTTCTTAAGACGGTGACGGTTTGTAATTAGATCTGTCGTGTTTCCATCGAGATTCCACAGTTTTTGACGCTACAAACTACTTTGTCCATGTGGTCAAAACACCTGAACCGTAACAAAAAGGAGGAAACTAGTGTTGCCAGAGCCTAAAGCCGGTAGATGGGCTACTTAAACTATTTACACATGTATGGAGGTTCTCAGCACTGGAGATATTTATGATTGAGACGATGAGGCAATTTTCTGGACTTCGTGTCTCGCGGAAGAAAACAAGCTTCACTCTTCCAAGTTTAAAGCGGTTGCCGGGACTTTAACATTGATGGCCTATCCCTAGGATAGGTCATCAGTCTGATCAGTGGGGGTGCGACACCTGGCACCCCTGCTTATCAGCTGTTTCCGTTGTCGGTGGTGTCTGGATCTGGAACTGCTCTGTTGAGGAGCTGCACAGTATAGATGCGTTGACGGAATGGTGGTCGCAGATGGATGCTGCACATCCACCCCCTATTGATTGGAGTAAGAGACAGATGTGCAGTACCCGGCCGCAGCCTGTATACAGTTGATGAACTGGGAGCAACTGATTGGCAGAGGTGACGGGTGTTGCATTCCCACCGATCAGACATTGATTACCTATGCGAAGGATAGACAACCAATTTAAAGTGGCTGCTTATACAAATAAATGAATCAATTAAATAAATCTGACCCCACTAAAAATATGATGTCAAAATGGACAACCCTATTATCTCCCTTGAGGGAAACAAAGTTGAAATACTTTGGATTTCACTCCATTCAGTCCTTTTTTTTTTTCTTGATAGTTGATCAAAAAGCCTTGCATTACCCTAGCCCAGAAGGAATGTCAACAGTCTGCGGCCACTGGATATCTCCTAGATGCCACTGGTAGTAGGAGGTTCACTGGGCTTTGGTCCATTGGCCATCGACTACTGACCTGGCCACTGGACAAGAGTCCTGCCAATAATTTTGCTGAACTCGACTTACTTTTACCTGAGCAGGACCAGAAGTATCTGGTAGCCACTTATCTCCCTCTTTTCAAAGAGGGACATGGTGAAAAATGGGGGTATGTCTGACTGCTCTTATACAGTAATAATAATAATCTTTATTTTTATATAGCGCTAACATATTCCGCAGCGCTTTACAGGTTGCACACATTATCACCGCTGTCCCCATTGGGGCTCACAATCTAAATTCCCTATCAGTATGTCTTTGGAATGTGGGAGGAAACCGGAGAACCCGGAGGAAACCCACGCAAACACGGGGAGAACATACAAACTCTTTGCAGATGTTGTCCTTAGTGGGGCGTGAACCCAGGACTCCAGCACTGCAAGGCTGCTGTGCTATCCACTGCGCCACCATGCTGCCCTATACAGTATGCCTTGGGCCACGGTCACACGTTCAGTATTTGGTCAGTATAGGGCTAAGTGCACCGCTGCGGTTTTTACTGCGGATTTACCGCGGTTTCTTTTGCGGTTTCCTCTGCAGGTTTTCACCTGCAGATTTCTATTGGAGCACAGGCAAACCCGCAGCGGAATCCGCACAAAGAATTGACATGCTGCGGAAAATAAACCGCTGCATTTCCGCACGTTTTTTTCCGCAGCATGTGCACTGCGGATTTCATTTTCCATTGCTTTACATGGTACTGTAAATGCATGGGAAACTGCTGTGGATCCGCAGCTGCGGAAACGCAGCAAAATCCGCAGTGTGTGTACATACCCTTAGTGATGAGTGAATATACTCGTTACTCGAGATTTCTCGAGCATGCTCGGGTGTCCTCGGAGTATTTTTTTAGTGCTCGGAGATTTAGTTTTCCTCACCTCAGCTGAATGATTTACATCTGTTAGCCAGCTTGATTACATGTGAGGATTCCCTAGCAACCAGGCAACCCCCACATGTACTTATGCTGGCTAACAGATGTAAATCATTCAGCTGCGGCGATGAAAACTAAATCTCCGAGCACTAAAAAATACTCAGCGGTCACCCGAGCGTGCTCGGGAAATCTCGAGTAACGAGTATACTCGCTCATCACTAGTCAGTAATATATCTATTTATTTATAAGCCAAAACCAGGAGTGGAATAGGTTGTTGAAATTGATAATAGAAACATGTCACCACTTCTGTATTTTTTTACCCACTTCTGGTTTTGGCTACAAATACTGATGTAAAATACTGACCAAATACTGAACTTGTGAACATGGCCTTAAGCTGGCCACACATATTAGAGTAATGTCAGATGAAACTGCTGATTTTTGGCGATGCATCCCCTTGGTTTCTGCGTGGCCAGCTGTTTTCATCTTATGAGAGGTAAGATGCCTGAGGTGTCTGGCAGTGGCACAATCCCCATACAGAACACATTCATGTTTCGCCAAGTCAGGGGTGCAAGTGAATGAGGGATCAAGAGTGATAGTGGTCATGCGAATGAATATTCAAGTGACTAGCATTTAATGTGTTAGGCCAGCCTAAGGTCTAGTGTAATACTGAACATAAGAACGCTCATACACAAAACAAGCAAACTCAGATTTGTCGGCAGGGCACATCTTTTATGCTGTCCTAAAAATTATCTATCAACAGCACATCTCCTCATGCAAACGGGCATGCTGCCAACACTATATATATGGGGACTGGACCATCTTAATACCTACCTTTCTTTCCTATATATCTTGTATTAGCCCTAGTAAAAGGGCCTTTAAACGAGCTTCGATCCACTTGTCATATAGTCAAATGGTGTTGTTCTGGAAGAAAATCAGACTCTGAGATAGATGTTCTATCTACCTTGTATATTTGTTGGTGCTCGCCTACTGTATCTTCACCCATCCCTTGTAGATTGTGAGCCCTCGCGGGCAGGGTCCTCTCTCCTCCTGTACCAGTCGTGACTTGTTTCGTCTAAGAATACTGTACTTGTTTTTTATTATGTACACCCCTCCTTACATGTAAAGTGCCATGGAATAAATGGCGCTATAATAATAAATAATAATACTACACTTACCCGTTAAGAGTTGGGCAATGGTTGGAAAACAATCAGCACACCAATGGAATTCTAGTATGAACAGTCCACAAGAAGGCAGGAGCGGTAAGGGTGCCACTACGGAGAGTAAAAAAAACCAAAACATTTTTTGAAAAAACAAAAAAACAAAAACAAGTTTCGGAACCATTCTGGTTCTTTCCTCAGGTACGAGACATAGCAGAGTAATTGGGTTTATATAGTACGGAGTTCAGTTTGGACGCAATGAACTATGTAAACCTGATAACTCTGCTGTTATTTGTATCTGAGGAAGGACCAGATCAGTTCCGAAATGCGTTGGTCTTTTTTTTTTTTACACATTAAATTTGATATATATATATATATATATATATATATATATATATATATATATATATATATATATATATATATATATATATATATATATATATATATATATATATATATATATATAATATTATATTTTTTACACTCTGTGGTGGTGCTGACGTTGATCCTGCACAGTTAGTCCTAGAATTCTAATTGTATTTGTTGACTCTAGGACTCTACAACGTAAATTATATGCAGCAAATGAATAGTCCACATCCAAGCTTGACGTCTGGATGTGTTACTCTGTTTCAACATCCACTAATGCCTAGATGTGTGTGTGTGTGTGTGTGCGCGTGTGTGTGCGCGTGTATACTAGGGGAACCCAGATTTGCTAGATACTTGAAGATCGGGCCACACAGTGACTTCTTGGAGGATAGCCTTTACCCACAGTAGCACTGAATGAGTTATTCTGTTCGTTTTCAGTGCTCTTATAAAGGTAGATTAATCATATTGTGCTGCGCTATACATAGCTAGAGGAATGGTGTTTGTTGAGTCGTGAAGTACCAGACGTGTCACTATGGAAAGTCACACTGAGAAGAACACCCAAGGGAATGAAGACTCACTGCAAAGTGGCCGGCTAAGGAACAGCGGGGGGGCCGCCAGGATTTGCCAGCTCATAAGGGAGTTGCGTTTCATCCGCAAGCAGGTAAATGCTGAGATAACAACTGAATGACCTCAATCTGTTCTCTCAATTAAAATGCTGGGTTTTCCTTTATAGTGAACAGCATGTGATGCACCCGATTCTGTTTCTCCGCCATGACACTGCTGTACGATGCCGAGTCTATTAGTTACGGTATGTGAAAGTGTAGGTTGGAGGATAGGGATGTTTTCTGGATACATTCTTTCTGCACTGTGACTGTACCTTTTCCAGAACCTTCTCATTTGATCACTCTGCTCTCTGGTCGTTCTTCCGAGCCAGCACTGTCCTTCTCTCTGCTTCTCTGTAATCTCTGTGTCGGTCTGTTGCTCCGGATCATGCTATCTCTGTCCCGGTCTCCTTTCTCTTTTGTACAAAACACCCACTACATGTGGCCTTGCTGCGCACTCAGACCAAACGTCTGCTCTAGCTGAAAGCTAGGCCCTGTTTGAACTTATAAAAGGAAACGATCTCTGTCCCTAGACTGTAGCCTCTCCCACTATGGGCTAGTCCCAACATTTAACTCTATCTTGCCCAACTCACTGTCTGTTGCTGGGCAGTACTCTGCTTCCTCACAGTACAGTGCAACACATTACAATACACCACATCACAATAACGCATGGTATTACACACCCCACACTTTACATTATACATAGCACTGATGTCTTCAAGGGGGACCATGACAGTTTGTCCATCTCCTTACAATCCACTTTAAGGGTTTTATGTTTTGTTTTTTTATTCATCTGGTGAAACATCTGTTGGAAAGTATGTGTCACTTCTTTGAAGTTGATCCTCCTGAAGGAAACCTCTTTAAACTAGGCACTGCCAAATCAAAAGGCTGTGGAGAATGCTTCAGGTAAAAAAAACTATGAAATCTCTTCAGGAAATGCTTCAGGAAAAAGAAAAACTGTCCCAAAACGGCGCCCCCAATTTTTTTTTTTTCTTCTTGAATAACTTATTTTTGAAAGCCTAAAACCCCTGTGTGAACATAGCCTAAGGCCCTTGTCCTATGCACCTTAGGCTGTAAATTCTGGGTTCCTTATCCTTACTTTTCTCTACCAAGTGCTTTATGTACAAAGCTATACTGCACCTGATGGAGCAGGAAACTTTTTCTTTTTTTTTTTTTTTTCACAACCGTTCAAATCTTGACATACCTTATTAAAATGTAAAACATTCAGAGTTATATTGGGGACCACACACACTTCTGTAGATCGTGCATGTCTGCTCAGTAAAATTTCCAGGTTGTATGGAGACAGATTACGCGATGTACATGAGACCTCATCCGTAGATATTCTCTAATATAGCTTAAATGATTTTTGGTTTAGACTCTGTTTTCCTGCAGTGCTTTCTGTATGTCTGTCTCTGACTCCCAGCTCGGAGATCAGTGACGGCCTGGTGAGGATTTGAGGTGGGGCAGGGGGTCACAAGTGTATGTCCATGTTTTGAATCACATTCCTTTCCTAAATTAGAAATTCTTGAAGATCAGTTGTTGTTTTCCTTTTTTTTTTTCTGTCATCCACATGAAACCTATGCTTGTAAATGCAGTTTAATTTTAGGCCAATATTAGATTTATCACTTTTTTTGTCATAGTCTAGAATATTAGACAGTTCAATTATCTCTTACTAATATAAAAAAGACTCTTTTGTAAATTGAAGCCAATTGCAATAGTTGAAAACATTCTGGTCACATTTAAGGCCTTGTTCAGAAGCGCCATTTTCCCATACGAGTGCTATCGTGTTTTTCAGCAATGCAAGTCAATGGGTCTGTGAAAAAATAATCGGACTGCGCTCGTATGACATTTTCATGGACTGTCAGAAGAGAGCTTTTATTTTCATTTTTCCACGTACGGGAAAATTGAGTGACGCTCATACCACACTCTGATCAGAGTTTCTCATATGCGAAAAAATCAGACTTCTGAATGGAACCTAAGTCAACCTCATCTCTGCCCCGCTTGGGAACGCCCATGAACTAAACTCCATGGGAGTTAAAGGGAAGCTGTCACCTGAATTTTGCGCTACTGGTTTTGGGTCATATGGGCGGAGTTTTCTGGTGTTTGATTCACCCTTTCCTTACCCGCTGGCTGCATGCTGTCCAAAATATTGGATTGAAGTTCATTCTCTGTCCTCTGTAGTACACGCCTGTGCATGGCAAGATTGGCCTTGCGCAGGCGTGTACTACAGAGGACAGAGAATGAACTTCAATCCAATATTGCAGCCAGCGGGTAAGGAAAGGGTGAATCAAACACCAGAAAACTCCGCCCATATGACCCAAAACCAGTCCCTCCAAATTCAGGTGACAGGTTCCCTTTAAATTAAAACCTGCCCTCTTTTGGCTCAGGGAGTCCTCGGAGAACAGAGAAGGATGGCAACTATCAATGAACAAATAAACTTCAAGTGATCTTCAAGAAAAATGAAAAAAAAAAAAAAAACGCTTCAAATGTGGTTGTTTTTATTTTATAGACTCTATATAAAACTGTGATTTTGATGCTGTTGTTTGTACCCTAGGAAGTGATAGAGAAGAAAAAAAAAAGAAAAATCCTAAGGATAAGTTTGCATATTTTTTTCATATGGGTTTTGGAGTACCGTAGATTCTGCTCCAAAATCTACATTAAAAACCCTTCTATTATACTCACTGAGTAAATTTCCTATCGATAGCAATGAGAAAATAAATGCGCCCATTATGCTGTTATGTTAAGTGTAGAAAAAGATGCAACATCTCAAAACTTGAGGCAAACCACTCCAAATTTGATCACTGAACAAAGCAGGGAAAACGCATAATAATAATTGTCACACTCTGCACAAGAAAATTTAGTTTTTTTTTTTGTTTGTTTTTTTTTATAAATGTACGTTTGTATTGATCTTTTACATATACTTTTTCCTCTTTATTAAAAAAAAATCTGTTCTCCCCAAAACATGATTTAAAGGGGTTGCCCACTACCAGGACCACCCCTTCTCTTTCCTCATGTTTGCCCCCCGTTAGGCTATGTGGACATGTTGCGGATTGGGGTGCAGAATTTTCTGCACAAAATCCGCATCTCCTGGCAGAAAACGCAGGTGCAGATTTGACGCGTCTTTTATGCTGATTTTGTGTGTTTTTGTTGCGGATTTGATGCGGATTTTGTGCAGACTTTGGGCGGATTTAATGCGTTTTTTACCACTGCAGATTTCTATAATGGAAGGGTGCAGAAACGATGCAAATCTGAACAAAAGAAGTGACATGCTACTTCTTTTGATCCGCAGCGTTTTTCATGCGGAATTTTCTGCACCATTAGCACAGCATTTTTTTTTTCCTATTGATTTACATTGTACTGTAAATCACTTTGCGGATCTGCAGCGTTTGTGCGGAAAAAACGCTGCTGATCCGCACTAAATCCGCATCGTGTGCACACAGCCTTAAAATAAAAATCACCAATACTCGCCTCCCTTGCCGGCACCTTTCCAGCGGTGTCGGCACTCTTGTTTCCGGGGTTCACATGCGGTTATTATGCCCCGAGCCCAATCACTTCAGGCGTTACTGTCCCCGCCTTCAGACGTATAAGTAATCAAGAGGAAGTAAGGGCTGTGTTTTTATTTTAATGGGGGCAAATATTCAGACTGAGAAGGGGTGGTCCTAGTATTGGACAACCACTTTAAACTACTTATACAGTCCTAAGGGACTCAGCCCCTATAAAACTATAATATCTGTTGTCAGATTTTTTTTCTTTAGTCTGATTGAAATACAGTTTTAATTTTAAATGTAAATGAGGGAACCTTGGTACACCCTTGGTGTGGCCAAGAGCTCAGTGACCGTGCCACCCTCTTGAGGGCCTCGATCAACTTGCTGCACACCTCCCCTTTCTTGTGTGACAGCGCTCGCTTGAAGTGCTGTCTGCAATGAATCTCCAGCTCTGCATGTCCTCAGTGACACTGCAGGAGCTGAACTCACACACCATGTCATTATGGGTGTACTCTCATCTTTTCGGAAAGTCTGCAGCTGCCATTTGCAACTTTGCTGAATGAGCAGGCACTGAAAACAGAAAAGGGAGATGATGGCGCATCCACACTGACACTATGTGTGCGCGCGCCTTTCAGGCTCCTGCAGTGTCTGTGTGCAGATGCATGGCCAATACTTCAACTCAGTCAATATTCATTCTGGGCATGTGATCGCTCGCAATCAAGCCAAGGGGGAGGAGCATGGAATGTTGATCGGGATGGTGGGGAATGCTCAAAGTGTGAATTGGGCCTAACGCTGCATAGACCTGTTATGTTTTTTCATTTATGGGGAAAAATCCCAGGCAGGGGCCTCATTTTTATCATTGTGACACCAGAGTATATTTAATGTATAATAATTCTGCTACCTTTCTCTACATACATCATAAAGATCGACACTAAAGCCATAGAAAGTGACGTATGTCGCCAGATGGGGATGCTAATTGATCACACTCAGTAGCTTTTGTCAAAACAAGAAGCTTAATTTTTCAAATTAAAGTCCAGAAAATTTGATGGCCTGTACTTTTGTATTAATCCTTCAGATGTATGGCCAGACTCCTAATTAAGCGCAAGGAGTAATTTAGGATACAATTATAGACCCACAGCATTATATAACATGGAGTGAGCAAAGATTAATGTGAGATTTAGAGTAGTTGTAATTTGGAAGACCATTACTGGTCTGAAATCTTCTGATATTGGCCTAGGCTGATCATCTGATCAACGTGGATTTGGCACCTCTTACCATGGGCCAGGTACAGACTGGGGCTGAAATTCAGCCCTGGCATTTGAAATGACACAGGCCCATGCTGTCCCCATCACCAGATGGGATATCTTACTAAGATTACCCAGCGTGGAGGAAAGCAAGATTTACTGCAAGACCAATATTTCTATTGATACCCGTGGCCTGCTGGGGTAAGTGACGGAGTCAGCGACTTTGTGCTCCGTCACAACTCTTAACAGTATGGGTGTCTTGAGAACACCGATTCTGTTATCAACGTAGCATTTCCCAGAATTGCCAGATGGCCAGTCTGGCCCTGCCGTGGGCCACAATCTGGTATTACCTGTCTAGCCATACAGTTCCCTTCAGTTCAGATGAATGCACATGAAATTAGAGACTCACTAGATTTGAGGAGCGAAAGCTTCTTTTACACTTATAGCGGCTCTTCATTATCACTTATAGAGGGGGATCTTCAGAGTATGTAAATAGTGGTTTTCCTACTGTAGTGAAGCACATCTTTAGGAGTTGCACTGTAAGAACAAAATTATTAGGACACGCGTCTTAATTATTGAATTCAGGTTTCTCACTCGACTTCAGAGGTCTATCAAATCTTGCCCCATGTCTTGCAGGCTGCCTTTACTAACATTTCTAAAAATTAAATAAAAACAATGGCTCATTGTATGGATCTTAATGAAGTTGAGTGTAGTCCTGTAATAATACGTCACCGATGTAACGCATCAATTCATTTCATTTTTTTTCCTCCTAAATATTCCACCATCACCTGTTAGTAGTAGTATTGAAAACTGGAAGCATTTAGAAATCGCAGGAACTTGGCCACAAAATGGAGGCCACATAAAGTAACAGAGCTAGGTCATCGAGTACTGGGCAGAGTGTTGGCGACTTTCATGCACTACAAACCTGACTGCATAACTGCATAGACCCAACCTCCTCTGGTATTAACATCAGCATAAAAACTGCTGGAAGCTTCATGGCAAGGGTTTTCATGGTCTAGTAGCTTCATGCAAGCCTTGCATCACTAAGCATAATGCCAAGTATTGGCTTGAATGGTGTAAAGCCGCCTCCACAAGCAGTGAAAATGTGTTCCATGAAGTGACTGATCACACACAACCATCGGTCTGATGGACGAGTTTGGGATTTCTAAGTGCCTTGACTTAATTTTGTCATTTGTAAAGTTTGGTGGAGGATGGATAATGCTATGGGGTTGTCGTTCACATGTTGGCCTGTGTGCCGAGTTCCAGTGAAGATAAGTCTTCATTTTTTCAGAATGACAATATATTTTGTACAATTTTATGCTTTTACAGTATTGTGGGAAAAGTTTGGGGAAGGCCCTCTTCTTTTCCAACATGATTGTGCCCCAGTGCACAAAGCGATGTCCATACAGGCATGGTTTGGGGAGTTTAGTGAAGAAGGACACAGAGCCTGGACCTCAACCCCATCCAGCTCCTCTGGGATGAACTAGAATAGAGATTGCAAAACAGGGCCTCTCATTTAACATCAGCGTCCAACCTCATAAATGTTCTTCTGGATAAATGGGCAAATATTCCCACAGACCAAAATCTTGCAGTAGATCTTCCCCCAAAGAGTAGAGGCTGGAGGAGCTACAAAGGAGCCAACTCACAGTGGCTGAAACAGATGGGAGAGGGCCCCTGTGCAAGAACCGTACATGGGGCACCTGGTTGTGTATGACAGAAGCCACTTGCTGATTTGAAGGTAGAAGTGGGCCCACTTACTACTTGGCTCTCTGTGCGGTGCGGCGCGGCTGCACAAGTTGCACCAGTGATATGTTCACCGCTGAACTCGACATTTAAAGAGGTTGTCCACTACATTATCATTGATGACCTATCCTTAGGAAAGGTCATCAATGTCTGATCAGTTGGGGTCCGACACCTGGCACCCCCCCGAACAGCTGTTCTTGGCGGCCGGAGATGCTCACTTGCCGAGCCGCTCAGTCTTCTGATAGTGGCCTTGGACATCCTCCTATTCACATCAATAGAAGACAGTGGCTGCGGATGGGTACTGTCAGAAGATGGAGCAGATCCGCAATTGAACACCGGCGGACAATGCCAAGGACAGACCCGGACGATCAAAGATTGATGACCTATCCTTAGGATGTATCATCAATCACTGATAAAGAAGTGGACAACCTCTTTAATGCTGGTGGATATAGAATTGGTTGTCATAAAAGTTCCTGTAATTGTAATCTGTGCGTGTCCCAATACTTTTGTCCTTATAGTGTATGTCACATTAAAATGGAAGCTTACTAGTTTAACAAGGGTTTGTCGCCTTGTATTCTAATTTAGGCTAAGTTACCCTGGTTATAATGCATTGTCATGGGGACGACAACTTTAACCAACCAATAAAGCTCCCTATGGGGTTGTCACTTGCAGAAAACAGCTCCCTTCCTGTACAATGGTGCATTATAGATTTTTTTTAATCTCTCCTTGCTCTTCCTCCTTCTGATGTACCTAAGGTTGGAGTCTGACCTCCTGTGCAGGAAAAAAGAAATCTGCTTTTTTTGTATACCATAAAAGAACGGCCTGAAGAGAATTGGTCCTAGTGCAACAACCTAATACCCATTGTGTCCTGATTCAGCCATACAAGGCTAAATGGCTTGTATCTAACATTAAATCAATGTTTTACATCCAAAGAGAAAAGCGGCGTCGGCCCATGTCGGTGCCCGTGTAGAACATGATCTACGGAGATCTAACCGCTCGCTGTGACTGCTGCGCCGTCGTGGAGTGCCCGAAATTACAGAACAACTAAAAAAAATGGTGTCAAATGAGAAATGATTGGCTGCGCTGTTTGTGTTCGTCTATTGAGGAGCCTCGTACGGCGGCTTACATCAGAGCTGGATGTTTCAGTTCTGGGGCATGTTATCTGCGCTGGAGCGGATATAATGTTCTCCTACTCTGAACATTAATGCTTCAAGTGGCAATTACTGCCCATAATTATATTTCTCCAAGTTTATCTGAACCAGGGGAAACATTGGAGCCTCTGTGATATGCAAAATTAAACCACAGCTCTAGTTCTTCTACCTGCTAGACATTGCAGGCAATTGCTATGTTTTGCCATGCAAAATATATATATATATTTTTTTTTCTAAAAGCAAATTGGGAAGTTACTATCTTTTATTTTTGTAACTTATGTTATAAACGTTGGTTCGTTGCTGCTGGGGGTATTTAGGTACAAACTACATGACGTGAATCCCCATGTTATCAGTCATCATAAGTGAAAGGCGTCTAATACATAACATGAATAGTAATATATAAATCATAGAGAAGCTGCACGGTGGCTCAGTATTTAGCACTGCAGCCTCACAGCACTGGGGTCAAATCCCACCAAGGACAACATCTGCAAGGAGTTTGTATGTTCTCCCCGTGTTTGCGTGAATCTAGATTCTGAGCCCCAATGGGGACAGTGATGATGTCTGTAAAGCGCTGTGGATATTAATGGCGCCATATAAATGATTACCATAAATAAATCCAGCAAAGTATTCCAGCAATGTAACACACCCAAAATTAAAGGGAACCTGTCACCAGGTTTGGCCGATATAAGATACAGCCACCGCCTTTCAGGGCTTATCTACAGCATTCTATAATGCTGCATCTTGACACAAAAAAACAAAAAACAAATCGAAAACACAACATGCGCCCATGGCCTCAACCTCTTGGGCTTTTTGGTAAGAGCAGCGTCACTACACATTCATGATGAGATTTCTGTGTTTTTTTTTTTGTTTTTTTTTTCACGTCCGTGCAATTCACCTGAGGAAAAAAAAAATTAGAATTATTGCTATATCTGGCTGCCAAGGTTTTTCTTGTAGGCTGGGTGAGAATAATCCAAAGGGCGGTGCAGGTAAAACTCACCAGGGACATTCCAAGAAAATTGGTCGAGGCTAACGAAGTGGAAAGATTTGTATGACACAACAGCTGTGTCTGAACATTTTGTGGTATGTGCTCTTAGCAATGCAGGGCCGGGTGAGCAAAATATAGAAAATGTAGATGTTTCCACATCATCGCCACTTAGGGAAATAATTTAATTTTATAGAGTGAGATATATACAGGATGGTAGAGGGAACAAAACGTAGAGGTGGGGAGCCAAGTCATTACTAGGCCTTAATGGGTCCGGGTAAGGATATATTCCACTATTATTGGTTTACATTTCCATTCTAGAATATCTATAATATCATTTTTCTCAGTGCCATCTTCTGAACTATCTGTATATCAGTCTCCTCCTCTGGGAAGATTTTGGTTTGGGTAGTAAATAAGCAAGACGACTAACCAAGCAGTGGTGGTCCATAAATCTTGAGGCATGTTCTGTCACATAACTATAGCAGGTGCAAGGATTGCAATTGAGGTCCTTGAACCTCGGAGGCCTAAAAGATCATTTTGGCCACCTAAAAAGTTCAGTACTATAAAAGAACTGTGATAGTTGGGAGACCTGTTGGATATTTTACATCGTGACCTACCGGATTCAAGGTTTACAACAAGGTAAGCGATATTCTAAATTGATGCTTGTTTAGAGCCCTTTTACACGGACCAATGTAAACCATTAATACGATTGGTCAGTCCCCATGAAGTTTGCGTAGGGTAGCAGTAAAGTTGGTGTGAATTTATTCGTAGGACCCGGGCAATCTGTCACATTAGCTGGACGGGAGCCCTGAGAACGGCCCTTTGCCTTACTTCTTTTGATTAGCCGACCTTGCATGACGTCACACCAGGCCGGCTAATCTAGAAAAGAGCCAAGGATTCCCGGGAGGTTGGAAGCCATCCTCTGGGCTCTTGTCCAGCAGCCAGAGATTACTGACGTTTCCACTGGATTTGGTTTTGTAAATTGATTCGCAACAACTCTAGGCGCAACACATCCTCTGGTTGCACGCGGAGACATGTTACCAACAATTGTGTTTTTTAGGGCATTTGATGGTGGATCATTCTCATTTTTACACGCTCCAATGTTTGGGAATGAGTGTTGTTATAAATGTTCCCTCAGCGATTACAGGCCCAAATAAAAAGGGCCACAAAAAGTAATGGTCAAACATCAGAGAGCTTGACATTTTGTGCATCCATACGGTTTATTCTCTCCTACTTTCATGCTTTAGGCTCCATATCTGTGAGTTTTCATCCATGTTTGACAAAGTGTAAGTGGTCCTCGTCTTAACTGCGTCTTCCTGATTTTGTTTCTGGATGTCAATCAGATTTCATTCATGTTCCACTGATCTTGAATTGAATAAACTTTGAAGTGAAAAATGTTCTTCTGAGAAACAAATGTGCCTAATAAATCTGTTTTACAAGTGGCTCTATGAGCGGAGTTTTCCAGATAAACGGTGCGTTACTCGATTCGCACGACAACTTGTGAGCGCTTTATTTTCAAGGGTTGAGGGAATGGCCAGACACATATCATGTTAGTTTATTAGTGGAACAGCTTTCTATGTAGGAGAATTACTCTGAAGAAACTGTAGCTCACTTAGCCCATGTTTTGCCTAAGGATGACCTTAATTATTTTTTAACTCTATTACGATGCCTTATTTAATTCCATTGCATAGTACCCAGTCGCAGATAATGATTAGTGATGAGCGAATACCGTACTCGTTACTCGAGATTTCCCGAGCACGCTCGGGTGTCCTCCGAGTATTTTTTAGTGCTCGGAGATTTAGTTTTTATTGCCGCAGCTGAATGATTTACATCTGTTAGCCAGCAAAAGTGCATGTGGGGGTTGCCTAGTTGCTAGGGAATCCCCACATGTACTTATGCTGGCCAACAGATGTAAATCATTCAGCTGCGGCAATAAAAACTAAATTTCCGAGCACTAAAAAATACTAGGAGGAGCGTGCTCGGGAAATCTTGAGTAACGAGTATATTCGCTCATCACTAATAATGATTATCACTTTTTTTTTGTTTGATTCCTTTTTTAAATATTTTATTTTTTAGTATTTTACTATTTTTTTTAATAGAAATATCCACCCTTTTTTACTGTCGTTTACCTCTCGCATATTATGCATATTTGGATTTCGGCACCTCAAGGTTTCATGGATCTTAGTCTTTTACCCCAAGGTCATGACAGCCAGGGCCTGCTTAAATCAATTTTGCAGCCCTATCCTAGGTATAAAAATCCCCTCTTATTTTAAGATTCTACAAAGGGTGTTTTATGAAGGTCCTCATTTTATGGTATATACATATTACTCCTTGACTGATTTGTGGCAATTATCCAAGGTCTCGTCGGTAGGAAACACTCAAAAAAGTTTGTCAAAACACAGTAAGCTGAAAGCTACCAAATGTCTTAATTTTTATTTTTTTCCTAGGCAAAATCTTTGAAGTAATGTTCTTCATATCCACAGGATAGGGGAAAAAACTCTGATTGGTTAGGTTCGAAGGGTAGACCTCCACCAATCACTACAATACTATTGTGTTTAGATGAAAAGGTCCGACTCCTCCAATAGGGAAGTCAAATGGAATCCAGAGTTTTATATTTCCTATTCCTTAACAATGGTTCTGTCGGGGTCACCTCTGAATCCTGATCTAAAATCTCTATTTAGGGTTTTGTTTTTATTTTTTTTTAGATAGTAATGGACTAATACATTTGCAGGACTCTGGTCTAGTGGCTAAGTAAGTTTTTTTTTTTTTTTTTTTTTTTTCTTTCTTTTTAACCACCTTAAACCTTTAGGCATCTATGGATCCTCTTTTGATTAGCCCACTTGGCACGACGTCGTGTTTGTATTTTTGCAGAAATCATGACTTTGCACCAGGGCAGCTAATCAAAAGAGTAGCTGCCGATACCTAAAAGAATGGGGCAGTTTGCTGGGCTCCCATCTTGCGGCCATGGAGTACTTACTGACCAGAGGCCTGCGATTGAATTTGCTAATTTTTATTTTTAATTCTTTATGCACAGCATACATGTGCTTCTCACAAAATTAGAATAGCATCAAAAAGTTAATGTATTTCAATTCTTCAATACAGAAAGTGAAACTCGTATATTATATAGAGTCATTACAAACAGAGTGATCTATTTCAAGTGTTTATTTCTGTTAATGTTGATGATTATGGCTTACAGCCAATGAAAACCCAAAAGTCATTATCTCAGTAAATTAGAATACTTTATAACACCAGCTTGAAAAATGATTTGAAAATCATAAATGTTGGCCTACTGAGATGTATGTTCAGTAAATGCACTCAATATTTTGTTGGAGTTCCTTTTGCATCAATTACTGCATCAATGCAGCATGGCATTGAAGCCATCGGCCTGTGGCACTGCTGAGGTGTTTTGGAAGCCCAGGTTGCTTCAGCTCTTCTGCATTGTTGGGTCTGGTGTTTAATCTTCCTCTTGATAATGCCCCATAGATTATGGGGTGAAGGTCAAGCGAGTTTGCTAGCCAGTCAAGCACAGTGATACTGTTGTTTTTAAACCAGGTATTGGTACTTTTGACCGTGTGGACAGGTACCAAGTCCTGCTGGAGAATGAAATTTCCATCTCCAAAAAGCTTGTCGGCAGAGGGACGCATCATGTGCTCTAAAATTTCTTGGTAGATGGCTATGCTGACTTTGGTCTTGATAAAACACAGTGGACCTACCCCAGCAGATGACATGGCTCCCCAAACCATCACTGTGGAAACTTCACACTAGACCTCAAGCAGCTTGGATTTTGTGCCTCTCCTCTCTTCCTCCAGACTCTGGGACCTTGATTTCCAAATGAAATGCAAAATTTACTTTTCTTGTGGAGGGTGTCAATGACTGCCTTCTGGACATCTGTCAAGTCAGCAGTCTTCCCCATGATTGTGGAGCCTACTGAAACAGACTAAGGGACCTTTTTAATCACTTAGGAAGCCTTTGCAGGTGTTTTTTTTTATAATTATTCTGATTTACTGAGATAATGACTTTTGGGTTTTAATGGCCTGTACGCCATAATCATCAACATTAACAGAAATAAACACTTGAAATCGATCACTCTGTTTGTAACTCTATATATAATATGAGTTTCACTTTTTGTATTGAAGAACTGAAATAAATTAACTTTTTGATGATGATCTAATTTTGTGAGAAGCACCTGTATAAGTGAATAAATTTAAATAAATATTAATTGAGACATGGCCCCTCATAACTTCTTAAAGGGGTTGTCCTGGACTTATTGAGGACTGAAAACTGCTTCTATTTGAATGGAGTGCATTATTTGGCACCAGCCACTAAGCAATGTCCGGGACTGTTGTGGTGTTCTCCATACATCGCTTAGTTTCCGCAGTTGCCATTAGCTTTGAGCTGATCGTTGGAGTTCTGGATGTCAGCCCCCCACTGATCCCATCTTTATGACGTATCCAACAGATTTGTTCAGTCCTGGACAACTACTTTAATGGATGCATGTGGGAATCGACTAGAAGATTAATTTAGCGTAATTTACAGGTAAAACGGAAACTGGGTCATATATGCATTTAAACATTTTGTATGCAAAGCCAGCAAATATGATTCTCGCTCTTTTGCGAGCTCTATAATCTGTTCCAAATCTTCTTTTGCAATTCAGAAGGTCACCATGTAGGAGCATGTCATTACCATGTTCTCGTTCAGGCTAAAAATAATCGATAACTGTTGTATATGCAAAGTAACTAAGGTAAAATGACAGATTCTGGAAAGCATAAAACAGATCTTTTACTTACTAGAATAGCCATTTTTATACCATGTGTGTGCCGGGGGACCTCTTAGCAGGCTCCATCACAGTTTGTAAAATGGTGGAGACCATGAATGAAACCTGATGGGATTTTGTAGAGACAGGTCACAATACACATTAGATTAAAGGTCAGGCCAACCCAACAGGATTGGTCACCCATCTTTTATGTATGGGTGCCAGCTGACTGTCTCCTGACTGATTACATAATGGTCAGTCGGTTGAAATTCAGTGGTCAGAAACTATTGTTCAGCGGGAAGAAATGCCACTGTCAGATGATTGTTTTGCCAAGCCACTGTCAGATGATTGTTCTGGCAAGCCACTGCCAGATGATTGTTCTGGCAAGCCACTGTCAGATGATTGTTCTGGCAAGCCACTGCCAGATGATTGTTTGGCCAAGCCAATGCCAGATGATTGTTCAAGGCAAGCCACTGCCAGATGATTGTTTTGCCAAGCCACTGCCAGATGATTGTTCTGGCAAGCCACTGCCAGATGATTGTTCTGGCAAGCCACTGCCAGAATTGGGTCTCTAATAAAGAACACTGGTGAACCTGGTCAAGCTGAGGGTTCCTGTGTATGGAAAAGCAGAAAAGAAGGCTGTCAGATGAACTATTATGTAATGTGTATGGCGAGCATAAAGGCTTAATGGCTGCTGTTGGTGTGTGTCGTGTAATAGATTCGGCTTTACCATTTTTGTTGGTTTTCTGTTTCTCTTTCTGTGCTGTCAAAGGAACAGAAAACTGAGCGCAGCTAAGGTTTGTCACCTTTGTGGATAATATTGGGATAAATGGTGATTATAATTGTACAAGTGTGATTATTTAGTATGTCTCGCTCTAATTTTTCAAAGTAATTTTTCAGTTTTTTTCTACTCTTCTAAACAATTTGTGCATTAATTATCTCATTGAGTGATTTCTTTTTTTTTTTACATTTTTTTTTTTTTTGGTCCTATCCAAGAGTTGCATTTAGACTTCTGCTGGTTGCTATTGTAAACTGTCAACATGATTGTTCACACTCAGGTTTTTATGGTGTTTTTGCTTCAAAACTCAGCAAAACATTATTACATTAAGTGCAGAAATGCTGCAGAAAATCTGCAACATCAAAAACTTGCAAAATACTGAACATGGGAAAGTAGCCTCTAAATTTTCCCATACAAAGCCGCTTTAGTAAAATTCCAGCTGTTGTTTTCCTGAAGCGGCTTCGCCTGCGGTCTTGTGCCTGCTGCATCTCCGACAGGTTTCACTCTGTACCGTGAGGTGGCATCCGAGGGGTAGCCACCCAAAGTCGATAAGATCTGAAACAGTTAAACGAAGTGACATAAGACTGAGCATGCTTAGTCCACCAGTCCTTCTCATGAACCACTGGCAGCTCCGTACTGACTTGGATAGACCCCCCACAAGGTCCAAAGCCATAGAAAAGCCAAGATTCCAAGGCACCAGAGAAAACGGGGATAAAACATAACCTTTATTCTATTATTCCATCACTAAAAATCACATGGTGAAGTACAATTGAAGTAGACAAGTGAAGCAATGTTTTGGCCAAAAAGGGCCTTCTTCAAGCCAGAAGTACAGTGAAAGTGGCTGTAATTTTCATTGCATTTCTGGCTTGAAAAACACGTTTTGGCCGAAACTTTGCTTCACTTGTCTACCTCAATTGTATTTCACAATGTGATTTTTTTAAGAATGGAATAAAGGTTATGTTTTATCCCCATTTTCTCTGGTGCCTCGAAATCTTGGAAAGTTTTTTTTATAAGACTGAACATTAGTGATGAGCGAGTATACTCGTTGTTCGGGTGATCTCCAAGTATTTGTTAGTGATCGGAGAATTAGTTTTCATCGCCTCAGCTGCATGATTTATGGCTTTTAGACAGGCTGAATACATGTGAGGAATGCCTGTTTGTTAGGGAATTCCCACATATATTTAGGCTGTCCAGTAGCCGTAAATCATGCACCTGAGGCAAAGAAAACTAAATCTCCGAGCACGCCAAATACTCAGAGATCACCCGAGCGTGCCCGGGGAGACCCGAGTAACAATGCTACTCGCTCATCACTACTACTACATTATGTTAATTTTGCTGTGCACTTTTTAGGCGGATCCACAGTTTAAAGTAAAGATTACTGATGGTGCAGCCTCCGCAATAATGACAGCAAAACCACTGATAAAGCCGCTTAAGGAAACCACTGCCAGTATTTTCCTGACGGTGTTTCACCTAGAAAAACTCAGCGGCTGTGTCGGCCAATTAAGGGTGCTGTGTGCACATAACCTAACAGTGCAACAACAGGCATTCGCTTTAAGAAAATCTTACAAGGAATCTCTATGGGTGACGGTCAGAGTAAAAAAATCTGACCATTCAGGCAGTACATAATAATGGTATGATTCACCATACTTAAATCTGGAGCTGAAACCATTTTACTTCTCGTTCAGGAATGAGTTGAGCATCTTTGCTAAAACTCTATCCCTTGGGTGAGTGTCGAGTGTGCCAGGAAAGGGAATGCTGTTAACACCCCTCAGAAAACCCTTAAATATATTTATAATCTAAAGCTATAACACGTCATGTTCACTCAGTTCGTACACTCCTTATTGAGCTTCTGGTCACACCATCAGACTCCTAGTCCCCCGACACTTTTCCAATTCCACATACCCCCCCCATGTGTGTGTGTGTGTATGTATATATATATATATATATATATATATATATATATATATATATATATATATATATATATATATATATTTGATTAACAATCGCATACAGCAGATCATATTCAGCGATCCATATCAGATATTAGAAAACTAAGGGGTACTGTGTCAATACAGTTGTCAAAGCAAGCCCGATCTGACTGACCCAAAAGCCAAGTGCATATTTGGCAACTTTTCTGGCAGTGTTTAATTCTCTCCTCAGACTCCAACCCTCCCTAGAATGACATAGCTCTCCCGAGAACGGCCCCTGACTTTCTAGGACAACCCACCTTTTGGGTGAGGTTTCTGTCATTTCCACCCCCTTTTTGGACGAGGTCTTTTTGGAAATCCATTACAATTGGCAAATCAACTTGTGACTGCAATATATGTTAATTCTTGGACTGCTTTTAATTCTCATGGTTCTGACTCCACCAACAGATGGGAAGTCAACATATCGTATTGTGCCATGTTAAAAATGCCGAATTTTTCCTCTTTGTATTCTTCTCGACCCATTTGTAGGTATAGGCATCCATACATATAGCCTTCTTTACCTGTCACCTTATTTTTACTTAGCAGCTCAATTCTTAACAGAGAAGGAACCGTAGACCTGGTGGAGGCTTCAAATGGTTCCTCAAAGAGGTCCACAAACTTTCTAGCTTCTTTAACCCCTTCCCGACCTTTGACGCATACGCTGCGTCATGAAAGTCGGTGCCATTCCGACCCATGACGCAGCATATGCGTCATGGAAAGATCGCGTCCCTGCAGGCCGGGTGAAAGGGTTAACTCCCATTTCACCCGATCTGCAGGGACAGGGGGAGTGGTAGTTTAGCCCAGGGGGGGTGGCTTCACCCCCTCGTGGCTACGATCGCTCTGATTGGCTGTTGAAAGTGAAACTGCCAATCAGAGCGATTTGTAATATTTCACCTAAAAAACTGGTGAAATATTACAATCCAGCCATGGCCGATGCTGCAATATCATCGGCCATGGCTGGAAATACTAATGTGCCCCCACCCCACTCCTCCGATCGCCCCCCCAGCCCCCCGATCTGTGGTCCGCTCCCCTCCATCCTGTGCTCCGCTCCCCCGTCCTCCTGTCCGCTTCCCCGTGCACCAATCACACCCCCCGCGCTCCAATCAAACCCCCCCGCACTCCGATCCCCCCCCCGCACACAGCGACCCCCCCGTGCTCCGATCCACCCCCCCCCGCACAGCGATCCCTCACCCCGTGCTCCAATCCTTCCCCGTGCTCCAATCCTCCCTCCCGTGTTCCGATCCACCCCCCCCATGATCCGATCCACCCCCCCGTGCTCCGACGCCCCCCCCGTGCCCTGATCTCCCCCCCCTTATACTTACCTGGCCGCCCGAGGTCCGTCCGTCTTCTTTCCTGGGCGCCGCCATCTTCCAAAATGGCGGGCGCATGTGCAGTGCGCCCGCCGAATCTGCCGGCCGGCAGATTCGTTCCAGAGTGAATTTTGATCACTGAGATATAACCTATCTCAGTGATCAAAATAAAAAAATAGTAAATGACCCCCCCCCTTTGTCACCCCCATAGATAGGGACAATAAAAAAAATAAAGAATTTTTTTTTTTTTCACTAAGGTTGGGGTAAGAACTAGGGTTAGGGTTAGGGGTAGGGTTAGGGGTAGGGCTAGGGGTAGGGTTAGGGCTAGGGTTAGGGTTAGGGGTAGGGTTAGGGCTAGGGTTAGGGTTTCGGTATGTGCACACGTATTCTGGTCCTATGCGGATTTTTCCGCAGCGGATTTGAAAAATCCGCAGTGCTAAACCGCTGCCGATTTATCGTGGATTTACCGCGGTTTTTCTGCGCATTTCACTGCGGTTTTACAACTGCGATTTTCTATTGGAGCAGTTGTAAAACCGCTGCGGAATCCGCAGAAAGAAGTGACATGCTGCGGAATGTAAACCGCTGCGTTTCCGTGCAGTTTTTCCGCAGCATGTGTACAGCGATTTTTGGTTCCCATAGGTTCACATTGAACTGTAAACTCATGGGAAACTGCTGCGGATCCGCAGCGTTTTCCGCAGCGTGTGCACATACCTTTAGAATTAGGCTATGTGCACACGGTGCGGATTGGCCGCTGCGGATCCGCAGCAGTGTTCCATCAGGTTTACAGTACCATGTAAACATATGGAAAACCAAATCCGCTGTGCCCATGGTGCAGAAAATACCGCGCGGGAACGCTGCGTTGTATTTTCCGCAGCATGCCAATTCTTTGTGCGGATTCCGCAGCGTTTTACACCTGTTCCTCAATAGGAATCCACAGGTGAAATCCGCACAAAAAACACTGGAAATCCACGGTAAATCCACAGGTAAAACGCAGTGCCTTTTACCCGCGGATTTTTCAAAAATGATGCTGAAAAATCTCATACGAATCCGCAACGTTGGCACATAGCCTTAGGGTTAGGGTTGGAATTAGGGTTGTGGTTAGGGTTAGGGGTGTGTTGGGGTTAGGGTTGTGGTTAGGGGTGTGTTGGGGTTAGGGTTGTGATTAGGGTTACGGCTACAGTTGGGATAAGGGTTAGGGGTGTGTTGGAGGTAGAATTGAGGGGTTTCCACTGTTTAGGCACTTCAGGGGGTCTCCAAACGCAACATGGCGCCACCATTGATTCCAGCCAATCTTGTATTCAAAAATTCAAATGGTGCTCCCTCACTTCCGAACCCCGACGTGTGCCCAAACAGTGGTTTACCCCCACATATGGGGTACCAGCATACTCAGGACAAACTGCACAACAATTACTGGGGTCCAATTTCTCCTGTTACCCTTGAGAAAATAAAAAATTGCTTGCTAAAACATCATTTTTGAGGAAAGAAAAATGATTTTTTATTTTCACGGCTCTGCGTTGTAAACGTCTGTGAAGCACTTGGGGGTTCAAAGTGCTCACCACATATCTAGATAAGTTCCTTGGGGGGTCTAGTTTCCAAAATGGGGTCACTTGTGGGGGGTTTCTACTGTTTAGGCACACCAGGGGCTCTGCAAACGCAACGTGACGCCCGCAGACCATTCCATCAAAGTCTGCATTTCAAAAGTCACTACTTCCCTTCTGAGCCCCCACGTGTGCCCAAACAGTGGGTTACCTCCACACATGGGGTATCAGCGTACTCAGGAGAAACTGGACAACAACTTTTGTGGTCCAATTTCTCCTGTAACCCTTGGGAAAATAAAAAATTCTGGGCTAAAAAATTATTTTTGAGGAAAGAAAACGTATTTATTATTTTCACTGCTCTGTGTTATGAACTTCTGTGAAGCACTTGGGGGTTCAAAGTGCTCACCTCACATCTAGATAAGTTCCTTTCGGGGTCTAGTTTCCAAAATGGGGTCACTTGTGTGGGGTTTCTACTGTTTAGCCACATCAGGGGCTCTGCAAACGCAACGTGACGCCCACAGAGCATTCCATCAAAGTCTGCATTTCAAAACGTCACTACTTCACTTCCGAGCCCCAGCATGTGCCTAAACAGTGGTTTACCCCCACATATGGGGTATCAGCGTACTCAGGAGAAACTGGACAACAACTTTTGGGGTCAAATTTCTCCTGTTACCCTTGGGAAAATAAAAAATTGCGGGCTAAAATTCATTTTTGAGAAAATAATTTTTTTTTTTTATTTTCATGGCTCTGCGTTATAAACTTCTGTGAAGCACTTGAGGGTTCAAAGTGCTCACTACACATCTAGATTAGTTCCTTTGGGGGTCTAGTTTCCAAAATGGGGTAATTTGTGGGGGATCTCCAATGTTTAGGCACAGAGGGGCTCTCCAAACGCGACATGGTGTCCGCTAATGATTGGAGATAATTTTCCATTTAAAAAGCCAAATGGCGTGCCTTCCCTTCTGAGCCCTGCCATGCGCCCAAACAGTGGTTTACCCCCACATATGGGGTATCTGCATACTCAGGACAAACTGGACAACAACATTTGTGGTCCAATTTCTCCTATTACCATTGGCAAAATAGGAAATTCCAGGCTAAAAAATCATTTTTGAGAAAAGAAAAATTATTTTTTATTTTCATGGCTCTGCATTATAAACTTCTGTGAAGCACCTGGGGGTTTAAAGTGCTCAGTATGCATCTAGATAAGTTCCTTGGGGGGTCTAGTTTCCAAAATGGGGTCACTTGTGGGGGAGCTCCATTGCATAGGCACACAGGGGCTCTCCAAATGCGACATGGTGTCCGCTAACAATTGGAGCTAATTTTCCATTCAAAAAGTTAAAAGGCGCGCCTTCCCTTCCGAGCCCTGCCGTGTGCCCAAACAGTGGTTTACCCCCACATATGAGGTATTGGCGTACTCGGGAGAAATTGCTCAACAAATTTTAGGATCCATTTTATCCTATTGCCCATGTGAAAATGAAAAAATTGAGGCGAAAATAAATTTTTTGTGAAAAAAAAGTACTTTTTCATTTTTACGGATCAATTTGTGAAGCACCTGAGGGTTTAAAGTGCTCACTAGGCATCTAGATAAGTTCCTTGGGGGGTCCAGTTTCCAAAATGGGGTCACTTGTGGGGGAGCTCCAATGTTTAAGCACACAGGGTCTCTCCAAACGCGACATGGTGTCCGCTAACGATGGAGATAATTTTTCATTCAAAAAGTCAAATGGCGCTCCTTCCCTTCCGAGCCTTACCATGTGCCCAAACAGTGGTTTACCCCCACATGTGAAGTATCGGTGTACTCAGGAGAAATTGCCAAACAAATTTTAGGATCCATTTTATCCTGTTGTCCATGTGAAAATGAAAAAATTGAGGCTAAAAGAATTTTTTTGTGAAAAAAAAGTACTTTTTCATTTTTACGGATCAATTTGTGAAGCACCTGGGGGTTTAAAGGGCTCACTATGCATCTAGATAAGTTCCTTGGGGCGTCTAGTTTCCAAAATGGGGTCACTTGTGGGGGAGCTCCAATTTTTAGGCACACGGGGGCTCTCCAAATGTGACATGGTGTCCGCTAAAGAGTGCAGCCAATTTTTCATTCAAAAAGTCAAATGGCGCTCCTTCCCTTCCAAGCCCTGCCGTGCGCCCAAACAGTGGTTTACCCCCACATATGAGGTATCAGCGTACTCAGGACAAATTGTACAACAACTTTTGTGGTTCAGTTTCTCCTTTTACCATTGGGAAAATAAAAAAATTGTTGCTGAAAAATCATTTTTGTGACTAAAAAGTTAAATGTTCATTTTTTCCTTCCATGTTGCTTCTGCTGCTGTGAAGCACCTGAAGGGTTAATAAACTTCTTGAATGTGGTTTTGTGCACCTTGAGGGGTGCAGTTTTTAGAATGGTGTCACTTTTGGGTATTTTCAGCCATATAGACCCCTCAAACTGACTTCAAATGTGAGGTGGTCCCTAAAAAAAATGGTTTTGTAAATTTCGTTGTAAAAATGAGAAATCGCTGGTCAAATTTTAACCCTTATAACTTCCTAGCAAAAAAAAATTTTGTTTCCAAAATTGTGCTGATGTAAAGTAGACGTGTGGGAAATGTTATTTATTAACTATTTTGTGTCACATAACTCTCTGGTTTAACAGAATAAAAATTCAAAATGTGAAAATTGCGAAATTTTCAAAATTTTCGCCAAATTTCCGTTTTTATCACAAATAAACACAGAATTTATTGACCTAAATTTACCACTAACATGAAGCCCAATATGTCACGAAAAAACAATCTCAGAACCGCTAGGATCCATTGAAGCGTTCCTGAGTTATTACCTCATGAAGGGACACTGGTCAGAATTGCAAAAAACGGCAAGGTCTTTAAGGTCAAAATAGGCTGGGTCATGAAGGGGTTAAAATTGGAAAATTGTTGCTTTACTTCTTTGAACATTACAATTTTAAATACTTAAGGTCAGAAAACAAATATCGTGCATAGACAAGGGGCAAGAACCCACGAAACAGCTGCCTGTCTTTTTTTTGAGGAGACAATTATTTGGCTTGTATTTTTAGTCACAGCTTGTTAAAGGGTCAGACATGTACTTTGGTGTAGCTACCTTCAATAAGTGACTCTAGAGAGACAGCTTTCGGTCTTCTGTCGAGAGAACTTGGACACCTTTTTTATTTGAGTGGCTTGCCTGGCTTCCTTACGTCCACTAGCGTTTGGCACAAGGAGAAACTGTGTTCACCTAGTCCAAACTTCTTCTTCTAATGATATGACCTTCCATTAACATAGTAATATCCATTAACTAGAGGATTATTTCAATGTGTGTAATGCTGCTTTTTTTTTTTTTTTTTGGGGGGGGGATGGGATGGGGGTGATTGGCACAACTTGCGCAGTTTCTTGGGTGTAATGGTATTAAGGCTGTTTAGTATTTGTGCAACAATATGGGAGACGTGCAGTGAAGCATGCAACTACATGGTGCCCAAGTAAAAGTGGTCTGATTTTGACTCATGTGTAAGAATAAGTATTCTAGAAATGACGTGGCAAAAATGGAGCCCAAAATAAGCAGGTTCAGTGTTCTTAATTTCAACTTTTCCAGTAAGGGAACTACAGTACAGGCGAAGGGTGGAGTAGAAAGTGGTCATTTTTTTGGAGGAAAGTTATTATAGTAGTAAAGTTAAACTCTATCTATGTCGCTTTGTGGAACGAGACTTTGCAACAATCCAGAATCTCAGAAGACCACAATTGTAAGCTTCAGAAACATTAGATTTTTTTTTTTAATCTGACCTAATTCAGTGTCAGTGGAAAGCGACTTGTATAATTAGCTGGGTTGAATTTTTGGTGCCCAATTCTATTGTTTGTTTATTTTTTTCCGGGCAGTGGGTCATCTCCTGCACTGCATTGGATTGACTTGGGCTCACTCCATTGTTTGATACATGAAAAAAGTGGACGGTGAAATTGTGACCTCCAGAAGTTTTGATTGGTGGGGTATGGATACGGAGACGCCCTTCTGGCCTCTTGAGCAAAAAGGTTAAAATTAAACACTCAACTCGCCTTCGCTTTTGGTTAGTCCCCTCTGGAAATATGTTTACATGTTTGCATTAATCTAATGCAACACACATTTTATATCCAAATCCGTGGAATAAATCTCTGATTTCCTCTGTTTGTGCAACATGAAGTGCCGCCTATGCACACAAGAATTGACCCAATTTAAGGGGCCAACTTTTCCATAGGAATAGGTAGCGTTTTGCTTATTCTTGCAGATTTTTGTCTGTGTAGACATGTTCCTTTGCATTGAACGGCGTTACAGAACTCCATTCACATGTATGAGATATGGATTCTCTCAGGATTTCATGCAGGTTTTGGCACAGATTCAACACAGAAATTAGGGGTATGGAATAAAATGCTGCCAGACTTGAGGCCGCCTGAAGTCGACATGTTTGGCTGGCAGTCTCATGTGGATGGGGGTGCCAGTCAACTGATCGATGCGCAGATGTCATCTTCAAGATTGGCAGTCTTGATAGTTGTATTTATTGGTCCGTTTACAGATCTCAATCTACGGACCGTCCACCGGTCTCTTGATTCAAACTAACAGCCGTATTGGCATATTTGTGGCTATTAGTTTGGGTCATGAGACCCGTGATCGGTGCGGCAATTGTGGAACATGTTAAATTGGCCTTGCGTGTAAGGTCCTATTTTCAGGAGGGGCACTCCTTAGGAATCTCAGTAAACAGATTCCCAATAAGAAATGATTCCTGTCTATGTGCATTTTATAACATGAAGGTGAACTTTTAGTAAGGGTGGGGTCACACAACCGTTTTCTCCATAGAAAAATGGTCCGATGAGTTTGACCAGACAACAAACACCAAATTAAAGCAATAAATGAAGGCCGTGATAAAATTGCTAAATTTTATTTAAACACTGTAAAATCAGTATATAAGGTTAAAAACAGAAAAAAAAACCTCTGATGAGGCAATTGTGAATAGTCCTGGACAAAACAAAATATAATATAAATGGAAACAGGTAACCAGCCCTTGAAAACTATATAAAGAATGAACTGCCTACAGTCACGCAGGCAAGAAGATGCTGTTATAAATGAATATTCCAAAAGAAGCCTATGAGGCGCAGAGGGGTACACGTATGTGACAATAGTCAAATTTTTATAGAATTTTAGTAATCTAATCATTACCTTATGTCTATACCCAAGTAGGCAGTATAGATATGACACATCTAGTGAATACGGGCATAAAAGTTTCAGCATACATATATACATATAGGCATACATACTGTATGTTTAATATCACAGTCAAAAAATAAGGTACATAGGGGTATGCAAACAAGTATCAAATAGAAAAATAAGAAAAAATAATAAAGTAGTGGGTGAGAAGTAAGGCAAAAGTATGTCTTTCATCCAAATTTTAATGAGTAAAAAAATGAGATCAATGCAACCCTCATGTTCATCATAGAGTTCCTGTTACATGTATAAAAAAATGCCTAAACATGTCCATATAGCAAAGATACCAATATGCATAACATTACCTAAAGGAAGTACAATGTCACAGGACCCATCAAAATGTCAAAATTGGCAAAACAAGTCTATAGGCCCCATTTTCATGGACTGATAGAAACGCGCGTCAAGGGGATGTCTGTTTCTATCAGTATATATTTTCATTGTATATACTGGATTTGCATTGTCAATTTTGATTCAACACTTGGAAAAATATCGGACGCATGTCAGTTTTTGATCTGAGGAAAATATTTGACGTGCACAGCCCTATAACATATCATATCACTTGCAAAGCGCCATGGAATAATTGGCGCTATAATAATAAATAATAATAGGTACCAATGCCATTCTGTGAAAATCATGGAGAGCACTCTTATGAGAAAATCGGTCGTATGCACGAGCCCTTTAGGTGAGAATTTTTGGGGCTCATGTCTGGAAGGTCTCTGCTGTGAAAAGGTGTTACCTCTATACTTCTGGTTGATAATTTGGGTTGTATTTTTTTGTAAACAGAACTGGCGCCGCAGAGAGCAATGGCAGTCTATGTTCAGAGAACGATCTATAGCTGACAGTTCTGTGCACATGTAGCCGATCGGTGGTCATCTTCGACTGCAGACCCTGTAGTCTAAGCCCAGCCTAACAGTCGGGTCCCATAGTTGGCAGATGAAACCTGATTTTCTGTATTCCCCTTGTAGCTGCAGGGTTTACGTCTGCCCTATATTTCTGTCCCGTACAGGCGATGAACAGTTAACGTTATTTAGCCAAATGCAAGCAAATGCTTTGGTTATGTTACATGACAGCTCTCTCCAGCAAGCCCTGCATTTCATTCCATTCTAACATGCCTGAGAGTGGATCTATTTTCCGGTGTAGATTAGTCACAGGACAGGGTTGCTGTGTTAATTTGACTGAAAAAGACAGATGCGGGCCGGGCAGTTTTAGCAAGCGACCAAGATCTCCGAAAACGTTGGGTTTCAGTGTTGGTTGTGGCGCGTTTGCTTTTAGCGGTTTAGCTGGAATTAGCCGGTAGCGCGGTTGCACTGCGTCATACAGCTCGCAGGGGTAAGGTAGGGGAGACTGTGCTCATAAATCATGGATTTCGGTTCCTGAGCTATAAATATCTCCACGTTGGACGCACGCTGACAGTTTAGAGCTGAAAATACATACTGGTTATGTAAACATTACGTCTGACTGAACTTTAATGCACAGGCCTTGTAATCCCAACAGGAAGATAATGATGGCCTAAATCTACGGAAATTATGATTAGGGCTCATTTCCACTTGCGAGAAAAAAAAGGTCTGATTTACGGACCGAAAAAATGGAGGAAAATCATGCGATTGTCATGCGATTTGTTTTTTTATCGCAACATCCGTATGACATCTGTATTGCTGTCCGACTTTTACGCACCGGTGTCCTTTGAAAAGCCGGTAATTCAGCGCGGTGTACAGTAAAATCACACTGACAGGTTAGATTAGAGTAGATATATACACATAGAATAGGTATGTGTATATATATATATATATATATATATATATATATATATATATATATATATATATAAAAAAAAAATTTCATGCGGCTTTTTATCTTCTATTCCATCAAGGCTAGGGGTCACACGATCGTTTCCTCTCCATCCGAGAAAAATCAATCCGATTATGCTAATCGGAATTTGACCAAAAAGGATACGATTTTCTCCGAGGTGGAGAAAAAAAAAAAAAGTTTCTCCACCTTCTGGATTAATTGGATTATATATATATATATATATATATATATATATATATATATATATATATATATATATATATACATACCTATTCTATGTGTATATATCTACTCTAATCTACTCTAATCTAGCTTTTCAAAGGACACCGGTGCGTAAAAATCGCGTAATATATATATATATTAAACTATATATTTTTAATGCAGCGCTAGATGGCAGAAAAGCCGGTAATTCAATTTCCGGCTTTTGCTATCTCCTTCACAAACCCGACAGGATATAAGACATGGTTTACATACAGTAAACCATCTCATATCCCTTATTTTATTACATATTCCTCACTACTAATCTAATGTAAGAAGTGTCTTTGTGTAAAATTTGGGGGCTCTAGCTGTTAAAATAAAGGGTTAAATCACGGAAAAAATTGTTGTGGGCTCCCGCGCAATTTTCTCCGCCAGAGTGGCAAAGCCAGTGACTGAGGGCAGATATTAATAGCCTGGAGAGGGACCATGGTTATTGCCCCCCCCCCCCGGCTAAAAACATCTGCCCCCACCCACCCCAGAAAAGGCACATCTGGAAGATCCCACTCCCCTGTAGCAGTGGGATATGGGGTAATAAAGGGTTAATGTCACCTTGCTATTGTAAGGTGACATTAAGCCAGGTTAATAATGGAGAGGCGTCAATAAGACACCTATCCATTATTAATCCAATACTAGTAAATGGTTAATAAAACACACATTGAGAATAAAGTATTTTATTGAAATCAAGACACAGGTAATAGTTTATTATACTCTTAATCCAATTGAAGACCCTTGTCACCTGAAACATAGTTAAAATAAAAAATCAACAATATCCCATACCTTCCGTCGTTCAGTCATGTCCCACGCTGTAAATCCATCTGAAGGGGTTAAATAATTTTACAGCCAGGAGCCTGCTAATGCAGCTGTGCTCCAGACTGTAAAAAGTGGGGAATGAATGGAAGCAGGTGAACGTACAGTAGCTACCTATACTTGCGGTGCTGCGCCCCCTGCTGGCATAACCTCATATGAACTCTAGCGTGAGAAAATATTCAGAAAAATTCCCACGCTAGAGTTCATCTGAGGTTATGCCAGCAGGGGGCACAGAAGGTGGAGAAACTTTTTTTTTTTTTTCTCCACCTCGGAGAAAATCGTATCCTTTTTGGTCAAATTCCGATTAGCATAATCGGATTGATTTTTCTCGGATGGAGAGGAAACCATCGTGTGACCCCTAGCCTTGATGGAATAAAAGATAAAAAGCCGCATGAAATTTTTTTTTATTTTTGTCCTAAAAACTGAAGCAAAACTGGACTGAGCCTCTCTCGGCTTCTTTTGTATCAGTTGCGCAACGGACAAGTTTTTGACATTAATTCCATTTGTCTGTTCCTAAGAATTGTGTGACCGTAGCCTAGAATTTACTGTAAATGTTTGTTACCAGGGTGCATAAAAACAGGTCGTGCACATGTGCTTCTCTGCTGGGTTTACTTCCCCCGGTCTTGTGCACTTTGGCGTTCTGCCCTGTGACATCCGTGTGTCCCACCAGGTGACTGATAATGTTGTCGCCCTCCCTGCAGCAGACACATTCGTTTTGTGTGTGCCCATGGCCGGTGTGGCACTGTGGCAGTTGGGTGTGAAACGGTTGGACATGTTTGGGAAGGGCGTATGCTGGAAGGTTTGGTCTGTGCTTTGACAAGCAGCAGCTGTTCTCTTTATTTTTTTTTCTGAGCATGTGTAAAATCAGTGCTTGCAAAGGCATTCTGGATAGATGGAAGTTAACGCTTACAACGCCAGCTCGGTTTAAACGTTACGTTTGTTTTTTTTTGGGGGGGGGCTGCATTTTTCTTTTTTTAATTTTTTTTTTACATGTGTAAGTTTTAGGCTGTGTGCACATGTAGCAGGTTTTTTGCTGTTTTCGCTATAAAAACGCTATAAAAATGCGAAAAAAAACGCATACATTATGCATCCCATCATTTAGAATGCATTCTGCATTTTTTGTGCACATGATGCGTTTTTTTTCCGCGATAACAAAACGCAGCGTGTTCATTAATTTTGCGGATTTTTTGTGGATTTCCCACTATATTATTGCATTGGGAACCTCCGGAAAAATCCGCAAAAAAAAAAAAACGCACCAAAAACACGGTAAAAAAACGCGCAAAAAAACACATGCGGATTTCTTGCAGAAAATGTCCAGTTTTGCTCAGGAACTTTCTGCAAGAAATCCTGAACGTGTGCACACAGCCTTACAGTACCAGCAAACGCTGAGTTTTCAGCTATCTCATGCACACACATTGTTTTGTTTGTTTTTTTTCTTGACTGAATTGGAAAACTGCTGCATTTTGGCAAATTGCTGCACATCACATCACATATTTTTGTTCCAGATTTTACACACAGTTGACTGTGAACAAGAGTTTGCTAATCCTCTCCTTTGTTTCAGTTGACATCTCTTGTGTTGGACCCATGATTGATGTCAGTCCACTTGGTGCAACAGCTCTCCAAGGTGTGATCACTCCTTTTTAGATGCAGACTAACACGCAGATCTAATTTCATACAGGTGTTATTTTTGGGTATGAAAATTTACAGGGTGATTCCATAATTTTTTCCTCAGAATTGAGTGATTCCGTAACTTTTCCACCAATGCTTGGTTAAAAAAAAGTAACCGTTAGTGACTACCACATTTTTTGTTCTTGATTTCTTTTAGTGTTTCTTAAAGCCAGAAAGTTGTCATTTGAAATGACTTTAGTTTTGTGCCATGTCTGTGATCTGCTTTTTTTTCTACAAAATTAAGCAACTGAATGAACATCCTCCAAGGTCGGTGATTCCATAATTTTTACCAAGGGTTGTATGTTGTCCTGCTTTTCCACATTTGGCTCAGTCAGACATCACAAGTATACAGCTCTCTCAGTAGATTATCTGTTTGGAAGTTCCTATCCAAAATGTTGGATAAAATGGTGCAGCACGTCGCGCTACGGACCCCGGTGGACTCCATTATTGTCAGTGGGTCTGATGGGCGCCTTTTCCATCGGTTTTTTTCCAGGATCAGACCATTAATCCAAACAATGGCATTAAATAAGACACATGTAGGCAGAGCCTTTTCAAGTCTATGGCAATTCTTAGATCCAAACTATTCTAATTGCTGCGGGTTCTAACTATTCAAACTATTGCCGTGGATTCAAAATATTTTCCTACATCTCGCCATGGTATAAATCAAGTGCTTTCAATTTTACGTATTGGAGCGAAAAGATTTGACAGCTGCAGTCAAGGCGGCATTGCTTTGCAGGAAAGCAAGGCCATATAGTGTCCGCAGTGTTAAAAGCTTTGTTTGATATTGTGTGGCAAAGCATGATGGCACATACAGATGTCTCCTTTCTTTTCCTCTCGGTTTGAGACCCTCCTAGGCCTTAGGTAGCGTTCACACAGGCAATGCAATTTTAGTCCCAATACATGCAGTTTTTATTGCTTTCCACAGGTTGCACAGCATGAAAACAAACTCAAAAACCTAAATCCCTAGCTTTTTCCAGGCTCTAACCAAACAGAACAGACCCTGGCTACTCATACACGGCTGAGCTAGCCCCAGCTCGGTAAAAAAAAACATCTTTTGTCCATAGCAATCACTGACACTTGTGGTTCTCTGAGAGGGATTTTGTCCTGTCTCTCTCTTCAGCTCCAAGACACATCCAGTCTGGTCAGTTTCTTTAAGGAGCCTTTCACATGTCTGTGTTTCCAGTATGTGTAATATTGTTTTTTTTCACGTCACACGTACCAATTATAATCCCTGGTGCTGCATACATGTACGAGTGTTTGCACGGACCGTGTGCTCATGCAAACCACACAGAGACATGTCTGTTTTTTTCCAGCAGCATGGATGACAATACAAGTACAATGCATGGATTACAAATACAAGGTCTGTGTAAAACATGTACAGCACACGGATGACATCCATGCCTCATCTGTGTGCTGTACATGTATTACATTGCAAAGTATAGGAGAAGCTTTGGAACTGATTTTTCTTATGCCATACCGGGGAAAAACCGGATAACACACGGATGTCTCACTGATGGCATAATGATCCAAAACACTGAGGACACTGGTACTGTTTTTGCAGGTACCGGTATTATACGGATGTGTGAAGTGGACCTAAGAAGAACAGCTAGCCTAGTTATATGGCTAGCAAGGTGATGTAACCTGTAGAGCTAGGATTAAGGTACGGAAGTAGAAATCATCAAGGACAGAGTTACCCATATTTTTTTGTAGTTTTTTTGTTTTTCTTTTTCCATGGACTGATAGTGGAACGCTCATTAGAATGTTCTGATCATTGGTTTGTCTAATAGTGATGAGCGAACGCGCTCAGGTGAGGTGCTATCGGAACATGCTTGGGTGCTAACCGAGCGCTCGAAAATTGTTGAACAGCCGCGAGACATGGAGCCGCGGGGACTCAAACATAGTATTGAAGCACGCCAAAGACCCTCGGTTAGTACCTGAACATGCTCAGATAACACCTTCTATCCGGCGAGCACGTTCGCTCATCACTATTGTCTACACATGGTACCAATCTGCTGGTCGAATAAACAAAACAATCACCAGCTGATAGAATTGTTTATGGTGACATAAAAATTATCGTTGTCAACAGCGCAACAGGGTATTTGCTGCCGACACCACGGGACAGAGTGATTGTATGAAAGGGTTACTTCCAAAATGTGAAGTGTCTATGTGAGGTTCAGAGGAAGCTTAATACAGAACTTTTTCAAGATCAGTAAGTGATCTCCTGCCCTATAAATAGGGGACAACGTCCTATTATCGGAATAACCCTTTAACCATTGTTCTGTCCCCATAAAGTTTGTGATTTGTACTAAAAAAGAGACCAGATTTGGCTTTTATATAGTCGACTGCTGCGGAGTTCTTCCACTCTAAATATATCTTAATTGTCTTGTTTCATTTTAGTAATTTTTTTTTTCATCTTTAATAGTGAATGAGTCATGAATTTTCTGCAACCACCATATGGCACGGCACATTTTTCATCCCGTCGAGCTCTGGTACTGGTGAAGAATGGACTCCTCTTGACTTCTTTTTTTGCTTTGCTCAGCTTTACCAGTAGGAGAGTTCTAATTGTGGGGCATCATCAGGTTTAGTGAAATACCTCGAGGCCAGAATACACGACTTTTGATTAAATCTCATTAGCAGGACGGTCCAGACCTTCTAAACTTGAGTGGCAAGTGTACCATCTGCCAACAAGGCGCTGGATCGTCTGGCGGAGCTCACTTCAAAAGCTTTCTTCTGATTGATATGGGCGTCCGACAGATGAAGATTTCGCTGCTGCATTTGTAATTACCGTTAATGGAAATCTAAAGGGAAGAAATCAAGCTGTAATATTTCATCCCATAATCTACGGTGTGATTACTAATATTCTACCTCCTGACCCATCTTACTTTGGAATATATTCACGATAACGGCATACATTTCCGTTGTGTACAGTCAGTCGTTTTGGGAAAAAAATATTTCTTTATGCCGCTGGTGGACCACTCTTAGTCCAATAGTGATATCCTATTTATCTACAATTTTTTAGTATATTTTTTTTCCATGTTTCATATTAGATAAATATTTTTTTGTGATAAGTTAATGTATGGAGCGTCATGCGATAAAGCAGTGGTGATATCATGGAGCCTCTTGCTTATGGATCTGCAATGTGCATAAGGATGTGGCATCAAAGGGAAAACAATATCTGGACGGAATCTAAATTCATTACTATTCTTAAAGGGGTTTTCGAAAGTGGCGAGAAGGAAAGTATAGTATTAAAATAAATAAGTGCTCCTTACACTTGCAGAACAATCCTGCACTAAGGTGGCCACCCCGGTGGTCTTAGTGTGGCAGTTGTAAGTGATTAAGTCCGATCCACACAGGTGATGTACAAGAGTTAGGTACTGTCCCGATTGGGTCCACCTTGTCATGGTGGATACAGGTAAACTACAAGAGTTAGGTAGTGTCCCGATTGGGTACACCTTGTCATGGTGGATACAGGTAAACTACAAGAGTTAGCTAGTGTCCCGATTGGGTACACCTTGTCGCGGTGGGGTGGCTTTTACACTTGTTTTATCAAAATAGTGTTAGCTAAGTCTCCTATCTTATCTATATGAATTTTGATCATTATGCATTAACTTATTACAGGGTATTTTCTCATTTTGGTTTTATCTTGGGTTCTGTCCATTAAATGGCCACAATATGATTGTGCACCTATGTATGCATTGTACTAATAAAAAAAAAATATTCTCTGGCTTATTTTTGGTTTTGATTCATCTGACCCTGCAGCCAATCAGTGGCTTCCGTGGTCCCATGACTATAGCTCTCTGTCCCTACATCCTTCTGCTCTCAGATCAAATAGCAAAAACCTGCTGATAAATTCCCCTGTGTGGTAGGACTGACTCCGCATCAATAATTGACTTTATTGGTGACTGTTCACACACTATTCTAACGCTACAGATTGTCTCATTGCGCCATGCACCGTAGTCAATGTTTTCATGCTTGCAATCTCTGGTGGGCTTTGGTGGGCTCTGGGACACACGTATATTTGCTGCGTGGACAGATATAACCTTATGTCCAATCTATAGTCCTATAAAATTAGATATAGGGCCATACATCAAATATAGGGCTACGTTGTTGTTTCATAAATTATACATTTATTGACAACTTATCTGATGCAACTGTTTAAAGGGACGCTTAATCTAAGGTAAGGAACCAAAGAAAACAGCTGCTAATATAATAGTACTCTTAGGGCATCTATTTTTGTCTAAAAGCAATGTGGCGTTTCTATGTTTTTGCTTATAATAGTATATTGTGTGGGAGTGTAGTGTGCGCTGATGGCATGCTGTGCTCTTCTATGCTTAGGCATTGTGATGACTTTTCTCAGCATAAGCTTTAGTGGAAAAGTGGCTCGATGTTCGTACTGGATAACGTTGTGGGGAAATCGCACGTGAGAACGTATTGGGCACTTAACCAAATTCTTGCAAAACTGTGTTTATTTATTTATTTTTTTTTTCACTATTGCTGAAACTGCAAAATTTGGCTTTAAGATTTGTGAACCTGCATAGCGGCGCTCCCATCTACGTGTGTGACCGGGTCTAGGTTATAATTCCCCTAACAGTAGGTGGATGGGAGCATTTATGAGCAAGAAAAAAAAAAACAGCAATGCAGAATTTTAAAGGGATGACCAGGGTTTTTATAGAAGTAGAAAAGCAATCCTCACCTATTCTCTGTCCATTCCATTACTGCCAGTCTTGTAGCGATGTCATTCTGCCTGATATTCATGTGCACACTGGAGCCGGCCATTGACCTCACCGGTGAAGATTACATTTGCGGTTCGTGGCAACTCAGGATTGGACACTGCCGTTGAGTGAATTATTGACTGAATGAGGATTGAAGGATTAGTTATTCCTTATTTCATTATTTTAAAGGGAATCTGTCACAAGATTTCTGCTACCTCACCTGAGGTCAGCATGATGTAGGGGCAGAGATGCTGACTCCAACGATTATATCACTTACTCAGCTGCTTTCTTCAGTTTTAATAAAACTGTTTTCTCTGAATGCTGAGCCCTGTATAACCCCACCCACACCATTGATTGGACGATTCTTATGTATACTGTACATAGGCAGAAAGCCGCCAATCAGTGGTGAGGGTGGGGTTACATAGAGCTTATGAATATCGAGGACTACATGGCAGCAGGTTTACTAGTCCTGTAGTGATAATCTCCTGCTGCTGTTTTCCCAAATCTGTTGTTTTTTTCTTTCTTTCCTCCTGAGATATTACTGCCTCTTCCCTAAGTATAAATCTAGTCTTTTTAGCCAAATGGATGTGGTCCTAGTAGACTCCTATTGAGAGAAGAGTTGACAACCCTTTTAAATATCGCTTATCCATCACGTCTACTTGGCTGAAAAAATTAAATTAAAATCTTTCTGAAGAAGTGGCCACATCTCGGGAACAGAGAGGGGCAGTAGCAATGGAAAAACTTTGTCAATGCGACTGAGTCACTTCTCATGGACAGGCCATGAGTCAGGATATTCAAGAAGTCCGAGGTCAAAAACCAGGAGGGTACGTCATAAACAGAAGGAAGAGACAATGGTGTAATCAGGTAATGGTCCGAGGTCAAAATACCAGGAAGATGGCGGATCAGAACAAAAAAGTTAAACAGGTGGTTAGAAAGAGGTCCAAGGTCAGGAAATGAAAGATCAGCAAACAGAACACAAGGTACAGAGAGATAAACCACACAAAAGCTGAATGTGTATCTGACAGAAGTTGGGAGTAACAGTTCAGTTAAGTAGCTGGGCAATCACCTGGGACAATGAACACCTGGAGACAGCCAGCACCTCCCAGTTTCAGAATAAATGGACGAGCTGTCAATCAAAACACTTAACAGCTCAGCACACCCCTGCACCAGACAGGACAACTGAGCTGTCAATCAAAGTACTGACCGCTTCAGCATGCCCCTCTACCAGATTGGATGGCTGAGCCATCAGTAACTGCATATCAGACACACTGAGGAGTGGAATTGTGACCGTCAGATTCAGGAGAACAGCGTCATTTACACCAGGATTTTTTTCCCCTTTTACATATTTATAATAAATGACAAGTACTGTTCAAAACGCCTGGCCGCTTTATAGTTAAATGTATGCATAGTGTATTGTGGATTTGCGTGAAAAAAATCCAGAGCACAGGGTGAAATCCAAGGCAAATGTAACACTCGCCGTGGATTCACCCATGTTCTGCAGATATCCTAAAACCTTTTTTCCTGACACTAGAATGAATTTCCAGGTATAAAATTGAACATTTTTATTGAACTTAGAATTTATTACATTTATTGACCCCCAGCAACGAATTCATAATATTGCCATGAATCTGTGTCACTGGTTCGCTTAGGAAATACACGGCGAGCGGAGCAGCACCTGTGTAAATACATCGGATTTGATCATATCCATTATGTGGTGCTAGAAAATCCAGGTGTGCGGTGCATATACTGTCATGGAAAATCGGCTGAGCCGCAGACTGTATGCCATCCATCCAGCTGACCCCGATATCACAGCTTGCTTTCCTGCATGATATAATGAGTATTTTTATCTTCTAGTGTCTTATATTAGGATTGTGGGAAGTGAAGCATCACTGCTGAGCAGCGTTATCTGACGGGGGAGGAATTCCCATCTGGGAATGCTCCACGTATCCGCTTTAGTATATGGTCGACCCATAATGCTCCATTTTATCCATTTAAACCACTGAACCCTATTTGTCACATGTAAGTAGAGTTTATACGCAGCCGACGTCACGTGTATGGTTAATACCTCCATCCCGCTGTGGGCGGGCTTCTTACACATGGCTCACAATTCCCAGAAGTCCGAATTAATATGGAGGAAAGGGTTTTTGTACAAATTTTAACAATCTAAATAAATAAAATATTGTGATTGAGTATTGATTTTATATATTTATTGTACCCTTTGTATCGCTGGGATTCTACACCTGAGCTGGAGTTCTCATACTTTGCTTCCTTGTGTTTGCCCAAATTTCTGGGGTGTGCGCACTGTTCACATATTGCGGTTATTATGTTATAATATTTAGGGGCACTTCTGCACAAAATGACTGTTCAAACCAAGCACTGGCAGAGGGTGGCCAAACAGTTCAGTGCAACGTCCCACCTACTTGTTTTCCATCTGTTTCCATCTATTTTGTCATTTTGTGCTGACAAACTCCCTTCAAATTAATTAGTCAGGGACTACTTTATTTTCGTTGCTTAAATTCTGTTATATTCCTATTTTATGATTTATTCCCTATTAATCATATCCTCATGGATCCATGGTTTCTGCTGCACGTGACGCTTGGTTCCTTCTAGCAATTTACCCATTCACAAGATCTACATTATGCGAATATTCCCTTGATTGGATCATAAGTGATGTCTCATGTTGGCCATCTATTAATCTTATCTATATCACTATTTCTAGCTGTATCTATTTATTTGTCTATATCTCTAAGTCTTTCTATATCTGTATCTATCTACAGTGGCCTGTGAAAGTTTGGGCACCCCTTGGTCAAAATTACTGTTTGCTCGAGCACGCCAAAGACACTCGATTAGCACCCGAGCATGCTGGGATAACACCTTATCTGAGCACGTTCGCCCATCACTAGTTGGCATCTTTTACATTTTAAAAATTTCAAAAAGGAAAATGGGGTGATGCAAAAGTTTAGGCAACCTTCATGGTTAATACCTAGTAGCATCCCCTTATGAAAGTATCACAGCTTGTAAACACTTTTTGTAGCCAGACAAGAGTTTTTCAGTTCTTGTCTGAGGGATTTTCATCCATTCTTCCTTGGAAAATTCTTCCAGTTTCTGTGAGATTCCTGGGTCGTCTTCCATCTTCTGCTATTTTGAGATCTAGCTGCAGATTTTCAATGATGTTCAGATCAGGGGACTGTGAGGGCCATTGTAAAACTTTCAGCTTGTTCCTTTTGAGGTAGTTTATTGTGGATTTTGATGTGTGCTTAGGATTATTATCCATTTCTAGAAGTCATCATCTTTTCAACTTCAGCATTTTTACAGATGGTGTTGTGTTTGCATCAAGAATTTGTTGAAATTTAATTGAATCCATCTTCCCTCTACCCATGAAATATTCCCCGTGCCATTGGCTGCAACACAACCCCAAAACATTATTGATGCCCCACATGCTTAATAGTTGGTAAAATGTTATTTTCCTGAAATTATATGCCCTTTATTCTCCACACATACCTTTGATCATTGTGGCCAAAGAGTTCTATTTTCACCTCGTCTATCGACAGGATTTGTTTCCAAAATGCATCAGGCTTGTTTAGATGTACTTTTGCATACTTTTAATTTTATGGTGAGAACGCATGAGAGGTTTTCTTCTGATGACTTTTCCATGAAGGCCATATTTATGCAGGTGTCTCTGAACAGTAGAAAAATGTACCAGAACTCCAGAGTCTGCTAAATCTTTCTGAAGGTCTTTTGCAGTATAGCGGGGGTGGGGGGTTGGGGGGGGGGGTCTAGGGGTGCTGATTGCCTCTTTAGCAATCCTATGAGTAGCTCTTGATGAAACTTTGCTTGGTCTTCCAGACCTTATCTTGACCTCCACTGTTCCTGTTAATAGCCATTTCTTAATTATATTTTGAACTGAAGAAAGGGCAACTTGAAAACGCTTTGCTATCTTCTTATAGCCTTCTGCTTTGTGGGGCTCCACAATTTTCATTTTCAGAGTGCTAGGCAGCTGCTCAGAAGAACCTATGCCTGTTGTTTTCGGCATAAGGTTAGAGAAGGATGGGCTTTTATAAAGCTGGGAGATTTGCATCACCGGGCCTTTCCTAAGGATGATGGTGAACAAGCCTTAACCCTAACAGGCTAATTAAGGTTTGAATCCTTGGTCAAAGTTATCTCGGCACAAAAATCTCCAAAGTTTTGCACTGAAAAAATTTCCTTTTTGTCATTTTCAAAATGTAAAAATTTACACTTTTTTTTTTGCCTAAAATACTAAGGAAATGTGTTCTATCTATCTATCGTTCTCTAACTTTATTTATAGCTCTCATTATCTATTGATCGATCTTCCTTTGTCCATTTGACCTCCCCTAGGTCCCCTTTTCTGTATTCTTCCTCTTCTTTTATCTTTTTTTTTCCGTTTTGAAGCAGATTTTGTCGCTCCTCATTCCAATGTTATGAGTCTTTTCCAGTGCTAAATGGGAAATAATTGGAAAACCGATCCTAGCCGAATGATTTTCTCAGTAATGACCTATTTGCAGTTATCCATTTGGGCACCTACAATTGGCTCAGTGAGTAAGGAAAGGGTTACAGATTAGCACTTGTGCCCTTAATCATTTCCAGCCAGTTGTTTCCAGAGCTGGAATGAGATGATGTCACCTCCTGTGATCTAGCAGATCCGGGCTCAGATCTCCCTGCGCCACATTCCTGACCCGCCGCGCTGTGCAGTCACAATCCGCATCGTACATTGGGTGTTTCAGCAGAAACGTCCAGTAAACGGCGTGGATTCCTAATCACATTACCGGAATGGTTTAATACTTACTTCATCCTAGTTTTTTCTTTCTTTTCTTATCCTAATATAAAATGAAATGTATTTGTATAAATGCCTGGATGTCTATCACCAAAGGTCTCGGCTCCGGGGCTCGGAGAATCGGTGTCCTGAAATACTGTGTAATTTAACCGTAGAAATGTTTTGCTGCACTCGCCTTATTGAATATAACGAGATTACTTGCTTGGTTGGGAGAGGTTTTTCTTCAATAAATTGCTTGGAAATTCAAGTAATGTTATCTCTGTTATTCAGTATGGCAGGATAATGACTCCAGGAATGGCCTCCGAGTCTGCGGCTCATATTTCATTATGGCAGCCGAGATGATCCCACGTACAGTAATAAATACAAATATGCAATCAAATGATATTCTTCTGCGCAGAACAGTGATCCCAATGAATGACGTCTGCCTGGAGAAAAGTTCTGTGACTTTTCTGAACATTGTTTGCTGGAGATATCAGGACTTGAGTCATGGCTGTGATGTGTCCGATGATGTCAGCCCATCTAATGGTCAGGAAAAAGGGAAACAAGGGAACAAACAGTGGAAAATCCAGACAATCTGTGTTCCCTAATGGAAGAAGTCCTGGATAATCAGAGATCCACATAGATGTGAGATAGTTGTGGATTGCCTGGAAATACATGGTCCTGTTTGTCCAGAGGCAGGTGGCTTATATCTGGCAGCTACCCTACCCCTCCTAAACTGTGGCTAAGGGTATGTTCACGCTGGCGTAGAACATGTGCATGTTTTGTCTCATTTTTCCGTGTGTTTCTTGAGCCCTGACGTGAATTCAGCATTGACGGCATTTCATGGCTACCAACATGCAGTGCCGGTACTGGCGTCACCTTACTAAACAGCGCCTTTTATGTAATTTTTTGGGAGCAGATTGGGGGCTTATTGTTAGGAGTCAATCCCCTCCTTATGGCTACACTGTGATTCTTCCCATTGTCGGAACTGAGCACACGAATCCACTTTTACGCATCTGTGTTGTGCAGATGTTTTCGTTGTATTCTGGAAGAGATGATACGTTCCAGCCAGCAAAGATACAACTACTATATTGGTGGGGGGCTGACTGCTCACACCACCCTCCGATCGCCAGTGCAGTGGTCCTGAGCCCCGTCCCTCTGGGTGGAGCATTAGTCAGCCCTTTAGACTTCAGTGACGAAAACGCCCAACAGGCACAACTATTGGTTTCATCAAGTGGAGGACATTGGTCTGGCTGTTGGTGGGGGTCTCACTGATCGGACCTCCACTGATCTTATAGTGCTCGTCTACCCAGAATACTCCTGCAACTTATATAGATTGGATTCACAACTATTTTGGTGTTTAGTGCCAAGAGTGAATACTGGAAGAATCCATAAAACCTCTCTGTATGTTATTCCTACCAATATGTTACATATATAATCATTTATATCAAGAATTAGCTAATTTTCTGTAAAGAGGTTGTCCACTACTTTCATTGATGACCTATCCTTAGATAGGTCTATGATTACAGACCCTTTGACCGCTTTTCCTTAGCTCTTGCATTTTTGACATTGGTCCAAGCTTATACGTACGTGTTGACCCCATAATCTATAGTTGAATCTATTTTCTACTGCTCCTCTTGTCTCATTATTTGTTAAATTTATTACAGGTTTTGTGTATGATTACGATTTAATACATTTATACTCCTTTTTTAGCAATGGACCATCTTGACCCCCTGTTTTTGTATTCTGCTCTGTTTTGGAGCGTCTAGCTGACTAGTGTTGGCTCACTAGACTGTTAGGTCCCCCCTTTTTATTGTACAAATACTTATGACCGTTCCTGCTCTTTTGATGTTGTACTAGTCTGGGTGGAAGAGAGGTTTCCCCGGATTAGTCCTAACTAACTAGCATATGAGGAGCCGCACATATAAAGTGGTTTTAACTAAAAAAAATGAACATTTTGTTTTTGGGGCATGAAGGGCTTCATGAAAATTCAGCAATAGGTCTGTGTCAGTTAATGGGGGCGCGCTGGGGTCTTGAAGGGGGTCTGAAAATCTGCTATAAGCTGCACTTGTTATAAAAGCAAACACACAGAGTATTACTTACCCTCCCCAAATCCAGCGCCGGCTCTCCTCCCTAGCCTTAGTCTCTGTTGTTTGTCCACAGCATTGACGTCATGTCAATATCGCTGCAGCCAATCAATGAGCTTCAGCAGCTCTCTACATGGGGAAAAACTGCTGAGCTCAGTGATTGGCTGCAGTGTTGTAACTATGAGACTGGGGCATATGCAGAAGGTGTCCACTGGACTCTCAGATGGTATCTAATACTCATTTTGTTTTTTTATAATGTTTTCTGAAAGTGGGCAACCCCTTTAAGATACCTGACAGGTTCCCTTTAACTCTTTCCTTTCTAAATGCACATTACATGGATGTTACAGCAGTGTAGCCCGTGCCGTGTGTTTGAGGAGTGACCGAGGGATCGCTCCGCTGCTGGCGTGTTCATTGTACGGTTGGGTGCAGCGTGTATCCCTCTCGCAGTTGGACTGGGTAATAATGGCAGGCGATGGATCGGAGTCTTATTTATCGTCAGATACTCCCCCTGTTTTGCTGCTCGTTTTTTTTTTTTTTCCTGTTCGGCAATTTGTCATTTTTGTTATCCCGAGTACGGAACCTCTATCTGACAATTCTGTAGAGAACAATGCTTCAAGTAACCGGTGAAAGATCCTGACAGGTCCATGAATTTTCCAGCCGCTGATTGATGGCGCGGCTTTGTGAAGGCAATGTAGTTTTTCTTGCATTGTGATGGCGATTTCAACAAGCACAAAGTGGTAAAGAGCGGGATTCACTCTTCTTCATTCAGATTTGTAGACTTATTGCTGAATAATTACGACATGCTTCAGTCCCCTGGCTTGGATCTACACTACGGTTTTGGCTTCCACACCGGTCGTGTGGCCAAAGACTACTCTGTGCCGCTGCTACACGAGACCTTAGTGTAAGCGAACGGGGTCTCATTGGGACCAGCAAGATCCCACGACCACAACAACCAGGCGGCAAAAAATCCTACTGGTTCCAGTTTTTTGCAGAGGTCGCAGTGCGATCCTATTCACCTGCATTACGCTACCTTGTAACAGCGGCACACAGCGATCCTCAGTAATGCGACCTGTGACCCATGTAGCCACAGCCCTAAGCTGACATTTTGCTGCTGCTTCAGGTGAATTAAAACCTCAATTAAAAGAGGTTGTAAGTAGCGAATAGTTCTGCATCGTGAGGTGACCGGACCAAAACGTTAGGAGCAGCGCACAATTTCTGCGTCTGAAATTCCATTCATCTGAATGTGATTGTTTCACATGAATTAGAAGGTTCAGCAACAAAATCTGCAGCATATACATTCTGTGTGACCTGGAGATCCAAAATAAATCTTCCAAGGAAGGCCAAATTCACGCATCCAGGTTCTAAATAGACCGCGCACTGATGCCATCCATGACGCATCTGTTTAAAGCACGTCCTTACCATTAGAATTTTTGCATTTGGGCTGCAAGTTGGACAATCTTGGATATATATTTTTATTTAATGGACCCATTATTTCGCAAAATAATGAACATTTCCAATGGGCCATAGAGTATGATGACTGTAGTGTTCTATTCCCCCCCACAATCCCCAAATTATATACATAAATTAATTAGCGGACGTATTAACGTATGTGAAAATCAGACATGTGAGCGGGGCCTAAGGTTTTATTGACATCTCGTTTTTTGACATCATCATAGTTGTACATTAACAGAGTTTCTTAGTATGTATTGTATCTCCAACAAAATCCTCCAAGTATAGTGGCCATTCACTCTTAATATGTAAAGTGCATAGGAAAGTGTAAGACTATGCATCCTGAAAAGGGGGAAAAATTACAAAGCGACACATACTGGATCAATGTTTGCCAAAAGGACGCTATTTTGACATAAGGTGGGTGCATGGATATCTCTGGAAACATTGCAAATAACATTAATTGCACCCATCTTGAGTCATGGCCCAAGAACTCACCCGATTCACAGACCGGTCTTGAATACCCTGACCCAAACACGACAGCTGCAAGAGCTAAATTGAAAAATATGCTTATTTTAATAATAGGCAGAACATTTTTCACAAAGGTTTATTAAGCCGTTCTTGCATTGATGATAAAAGTAAGTACCCTGGCCTCATCAGGTCTATCTAGTAATGTATGCAGTTTATATGGTGAAATGTGATAGATTACCCTTGGAAGTGGTTTTCCGGAATCAACCATAAGCTGCCTTACTTACCTGTTCTATTCTCCACCGTATCAGTGTTCATCGCTGCTCTGACATCTTGTTGAAACACTTGACCACTGCAGCCAATCACTGGTCTTGGTCGGTAAGTGCATGGTGGTGCTGGAGTAGCCAGAGATGTAGCCGGAGCAAGTTCAGAGAAGAGCAACCAGGATGGTGAGCGGTCTGCAAACTATGTCCTACGAGGAACAGTTATAGGATCTGGGAATGTTTAGCTTGCAAGAAAGAAGGCTAAGAGGAGACTTAATATCTGTCTATAAATATCTGAAGGGCTGTCAGTGTAGAGGGATCATCATTATTCTCATTTGCACATGGAAACATCCTTGTGTTGTCCGTTTTGGTTCTCGGACAGCACATTGACCCATAGTTTCATTGATCCACACACCATTGATCCGTGGGACTCAGAGCGAGTCCTAATCTCACCGGTTTTCCAGATCATACTTGGCCATGAAGGTCCATGGGAATCCTTGACATATGGATGAAGCATGGAAGACAGACTTTGTTCCTCTGTTTTCCATCCTAGTTTAATCCATTTTCAATTGATCCATTGTGAAGAGTCAATAGATAAGAAAGGTTCAGACGACCTACCTGTTACTGAAGGAAGAAAAAAGGGATGAGAAACAGAAAAACTGAAGCAACTGGGATGACACATGGAAAAAATATTGGTCCGTTTCTCTCGGATGGTAACATCCCACGGATGTGTGAGTGCAGCCTGCTTTCCCCGCTTGGTCACTTTAACAGTCTGTCACTGTTAGTAATCTGTTTTATTGACACTTGAACTTTCTGAAGTCGCGGTTGGACTCGTGTAGTATGTGCTTAGCGGTGTCATCCCGTGTAATCTTGTTTGCATAGCACCTGTTCAAATTTGCTTTAGTTGCAGAAGTGATCAGTCCGCGGTATTAAGTAACAGATAACAGGAGAAATACAATATGACATAATTAATAAAATGTTAATAAGTTACTGCATAACCAAAAAATGTTGGCTGGTACAATTACATGATGTTTACCCAAGGATTGTACTGACTAAATAAGAGCCGGGCATTCCTCCTGCCTTATCCTGTCATCCTTGATGTTTACAGGTCATAGTCTGCGGCACAGAACACGAGCCTCCTTAAGGACGGCTCCTTCTCATTCCTCATGTTTGGGCCCGTTAAAGTAATAACACCTGTACTCGCCTCCCGTTCCAGCGGTGTCTGCTCTTGTGTTCCCAGGGCTCCCATGACGTTGTTATGACCCGTGAGCCCTGTGCCCAATAAGCGCTGGCGTCACTGTCCTTTCTTTTGGACAAATCGAATATCTAGAGGAAGTCAGAGATCAGCCACAGCCAGGACTTCCTGTTGATGTTCAATACGTCCAAAACCAGGGAAGGTGACGCCAGCGGTTATTGGGCCCAGGGCTCACGGGTCATAACAACATCATGTGAGCCCCTGGGAACACAAGTGCCAACACCACTGGAACTGTGCCTGCATGGGAGGTGAGTGTAGGTATTTTTATTTTTATCGGCGCCCAATATTCAGAGCGAGAAGGGGTTGTCCTGGTAGTGGACAAGCCCTTTAATGATATGCTATGGTTTTCCAATGTGTCCTTTTCTTATGAATTGTTGAAAAAAAGAAAAGCAAGTTGACAACTCTGTTGCCAGAGCTAAGTACAATTTTGTTTCTCCTCGCTTGAATTCTGTAAAAATAAGAATATTGTCATACTTGCCTTTTCTCTTCACCCTCGATCAAGCACAGGCCACTGTGCTGTGTGGTCTGCACCCACAGCGTGATGATGACCCTTGTCATTTGGCTGCTTGGCCGGGTGACCAAAACAGAGCGGCACAGGATATTTCTAGGATGATGCATTTTTAAAGTTGACTGTAACCTGTTTTGTACTTTTGGCGGATCAGGGGGCTTTGGTGAGCCCAGCCATGTGCCATATATCTGTATTGGTTCTCACATGGTGGCTTTCTGGGTCACAATGGATTTAACGTTCCAACCATCTGTTTTACATAGAGATCAGCGATCAAGTGATTCCTTGTTTTTTTTTTCTTTTTCCCCATTTATTTATAGTTAATGCATTTACCATTTCCTGTGACTTTCTTATGCCTTGAGTTGCTTGCCTGACGTTTCGCACAGGACGCACATGTTTCGCCAGGACTTTTATTTTTTTAGAATGAGATTGTAACTTCTAAACTTCACTTGTTGTCGCACATCAAAGGCGCAAAGCGGAGGTCAGTGAAAGTGTACACATCCTTATGTCTCATTAGGGGGATCAGTCACAGGAAGAACGTTTCTCTTCATCACAAATTGGCTCAGATACCCAACCACACAACCCTTTTTTTTCCCTTCAAAATTCTGTTTTTTTTTCATCTTTCCCTGCTCCGTTCTTCTTACAAGAATGCACTTGATTAGCCAGACAGCCCTAAGACCGCAATAATCTGACAGCACTTTGATATTTTATAGGCACAATGTTACATCATAACGGGAAAGTGGCATGTTTTGTCTCTTTGTTTAGTGATAAAAAGAGGGAAAAATATTCAAACTTCATAACTCAATTCCAGCTGATTTTAGAGGTAAATGTACTACGTCCTCCTATGGACACTATTATGGAATTTACGGTACATACACTGCTCAAAAAAATAAACGGAATGGTAAAATCGCACATCCTAAATATCACTGAATGAAATATTCCAGTTGCAAATCTTCATTCATTACATGGTGGAATGTGTTGAGAACAATAAAACATAGTAATGATCAATGTAAATCAAAATTATCCCATGGCGGGTCTGGATTTGGAATGTTTCTCAAATTCAAAGTGTAAAATCAAATTACAGGCTGATCCAACTTCAGAGGAAATGCCTCAAGACAAGGAATTGATGCTCAGTAGTGTGCGTGGGCTTGGGCATGGTCCTGATGAAGCGGCAGATGTTCTGAGGGATCAGTCAACTCCTGGACAGTCTGTGGTGCAATTTGGTGTTGGTGGATGGAATGAGACATGATGTCCCAGATGTGCTCGATTGGATTCATATCTGTGGAATGGGCAGGCCGATCCATAGCATCAATGGCTTCGTCCTGCAGGAACTGCTGACAAATTTTAGCCACATGAGGCTTAGCATTGTCATGCATCAGAAGGAACCCAGGGCCCAGTGCATCTGCATATGATCTCACAATGTGTCTGAGGATCTCATCTCAGTACCTAATAGCAGTCAAGATACCTCTGGCAAGCACATGGAGGGCTGTGTGGCTCTCTAAAGAAATGCCTCCCCACACCATTACTGACCCACAGCAAAACTGGTCATGCTGGAGGATGTTGCAGTCAACAGAACGTTCTCACGGCGTCTCCAGACTCTGTCACATCTGACACGTGCTCAGTGTGAACCTGCTTTCATCTGTGAAGAGCATAGGACGCCAATGTCGAATCTGTCAATCTTGGTGTTATCTTAAAAAATGCCCATTACCCTGCTCAGTGTGGGCTGCAACACCCACTTGTAGACGTCGGGCCCTTATACCACCCTCATGGAGTCTGTTTCTGACAGTTTGAGCAGAGACATGGATGTTAGTGGCCTGATGGACGTCATTTTGCAGGGCTCTGCAGTACTTCTTCTTTGTGCAAGGAGGAACAGGAGGAGGTAGCCGTCCTGCTGCTGGGTTGTTGTCCTCCGATGGTCCACTCAATGTCTCCTGGTGTAGTGACCTGTCTCCTGGTAACTGCTCCATGCTCTAGACCGATGTTCCCCAACTCCAATCCTTTAAGAGCCACCAACAGGTCATGTTTTCAGGATTTCCTTAGTATTGCACAAATGATGGAATTATTGCCTGTGCAGGTGATGCAATTGTCACCTGTGCAATACTAAGGAGATCCTGAAAACATGACCTGTTGGTGGCTCTTGAGGACCGGAGTTGGGGAACACTGCTCTAGACACGGGGCTGAGAGAAACAGCTACTCTTCTTGCCACAGCTCACATTGATGTGCCATCCTGGATGAGCTGCACTACCTGAGCAACTTCTGTGGGTTGTAGACACCACCACATGCTATTGTACAGTACTGCTAGGGGTAAGGGCAATGGCAAGATGCAAAAGTGACCAAAACAAGAGTCAAAAAGGATGAGAACAGAGAAGTGGTCTGTTATGAACTGGTGGTTTAGAAACACAATGGACCTGGTGGTTAAGAGCACACAAAGTGACCTGATAGTTACTAATAACATAGGACGAGCTCTGAGACGTGGGAACTCTGCTGACCGCAATCCCTAATCCTATCACACCACACTAGAAGTAGCCGTGGAGCGCTCCTGACCAGACCTAGGCGCCTCGGCACAGCCTAAGAAACTAGCTAGCCCTGAAGATAGAAAAATAAGCCTACCTTGCCTCAGAGAAATTCCCCAAAGGAAAAGGCAGCCCCCCACATATAATGACTGTGAGTAAAGATGAAAATACAAACACAGAGATGAAATAGATTTTAGCAAAGTGAGGCCCGACTTACTGAATAGACCGAGGATAGGAAAGATAGCTTTGCGGTCAGCACAAAAACCTACAAACAACCACGCCGAGGGCGCAAAAAGACCCTCCGCACCGACTAACGGTACGGAGGTGCTCCCTCTGCGTCCCAGAGCTTCCAGCAAGCAAGACAAACCAAAATAGCAAGCTGGACAGAAAAAATAGCAAACCAAGAAACACAAGCAGAACTTGGCTTATGCAGGGAAGACAGGCCACAAGAACGATCCAGGAGAGAGCAAGACCAATACTGGAACATTGACTGGAGGCAAAGAACTAGGTGGAGTTAAATAGAGCAGCACCTAACGACTTAACCTCGTCACCTGAGGAAGGAAACTCAGAAGCCGCAGCCCCACTCACATCCACCAGAGGAAGCTCATGGACAGAACCAGCCGAAGTACCACTCATGACCACAGGAGGGAGCTTGACCACAGAATTCACAACAGTGGTCTGTGTAATTATTAAAAGAAACTGTCACCTTTGGAAAACACTACATTCAGATATAGAGTTAATCAATCTATAAATAGTGTTCCAATATTGTCCTGTCACCGTACTGAAAGTGCGGCTACTGGGTGAAAATGAACTTATTTTCTCCCGAGAGCTGCTGACTTTCAGTCATAGAGGTGGATCAGGGAGCGAGAGGATGTATTTCCGCCCCAGCACTGACAGATGGTTCTGCAGCACTTCTGTGCAGAGTGAGCCGTCGATCAATATGCCAGAGCGTAGTCACCGCTCACACTATAGTGTGCAGTGCTGTGAGTGGTGACTGTAGGCGCTCTGTGCACACTCCAATGACTGAAAGCTGATGGCTCCCGGGAGGAAATAAGTTAATTGAAAAGTGATTACTGTTAGATTGATGTGGGTCCTAATGAGGGGCAGCACGGTGGCGCAGTGGATAGCACAGCAGCCTTGCAGCGCTGGGGTCCTGGGTTCTAATCCCACCTTGGACAACATCTGCAAAGAGTTTGTATGTTCTCTCCGTGTTTGCGTGGGTTTCCTCCGGGCACTCCGGTTTCCTCCCACACTCCAAAGACATACTGATAGGGAATTTAGATTGTGAGCCCCATCGGGGACAGCGATGATAATGTGTGCAAACTGTAAAGTGCTGCGGAATATGTTAGCGCTATATAAAAATAAAGATTATTATTATTATTATTATTGCCAGTACTTTGGGAACTTGTGTTGCTGCCGTGGGGAGTTTTAATGGAGCTGCAGGTTGTGTATGTGCCCTGTGGCTTCACACAAGACTAAAGCACCGATGAGGAACTCGGGCCACATAGGTAACCCGCTCTCAGTTCCTTTCCTGCTGCCGAGTTCTTGTGACCAGGGAGAAAACCAAAGAGAACATGGATTCAAGTGCTCCACCCTGGTGATCAGTCGGGGGTTCCAGAAGTGTGACCACTTTTCAGATTTTGTTTTTCCTGCTGCCTCCATTGATAACGGTACCGCGCACTCACTGCACATATTTAGTTTCTACTGGACCACGATGAAATGCTTGTTTTTTTGCAGGCTAATCACCTCATGTAAAAGTCACTCAAAATTGGTGCACAAAAATTAATGTAATATATTTACAAGGTATCATCATTTTTATATAGGCAAGTACAGCGGGTGAAGAAAGTATTGAACTCGTCACCAATTTTCTAAGTAAATATATTTCTAAAGGTGCTATTGTCATGAAATTATCACCAAATGTCGGTAACAACCCATCAAATCCACACAGGTAGAGAAATAAAATCATAGATGTCAATAAATTAAGTTATGTGTAACAATGAGAAATGACAAGAACTAAAGTTCAGAGTTCATAGAAGGAGCCCATGGGACCTTCAGTATTTGAAGAGTGTTTGTGGGCCAAAATCACACCTGAGCAATGCCTGCGACTAGTTTCTCCGTACGGGAGGTGTCTCAAACCTGTCATTTTGTACGAAGTATTAAATAAATTTCAGGAAGTGTGCTCGCTACCTTTTACACATAATTTATGGACATCTATGGTTTGCTTTATTTGCCTGTGTGGATTGGATGGGTTGTTACTGACATCTGGTGAGAATTTCATGTGAACAGCACCTTTACAAATATATTTGCTTAGAAAATTAGTGACATGTTCAATACTTATTTCACCTGCTGTATGTATCATTTTACAGAGCTCCACTATCAACGGAGAGGAGCTCAGAAGAAGGAAGACAAGGGTTATAAACTCTCCCCAAAGAATAGCTTGCTGATGGATTCTCAGTTAACTCATTCTGTAGATGCCAAGAGACGATGCAACACAAAGGCTATAGAAAGAAAATGGTGCAGCATTTTTAATGATATACATGCAATATCCAATATCCTTTTAAGGAGAAAAAGTGAGAACTTTCTAATTCTCATTAAAGTGAGACTCAGTCTTTTGTGAAGCCATGAAATACTGCCATTTACATACATTGTCCACACTCCATTTGGTAGCTGTGAATTTTATGTAAAATCTTGCCGTAAAACCACTGGAGCAGGTCACAGGTGATCACGTATGGAGCCGTATAATGAAGTCCTAACTTCCTGCCAGGGTTGTTTCATCTCCTCTTAGTGGAGTTTCTCAGTGTCGGGGGAGGACTAAATCCTTACCAAAGCCTCATATGGGGAGGACTGTCGGCGCCATATCCTCCCCTGATCTGCCACCTGGCAGTGCCACCTACAAACCTGGTGACAGGTTCCCTTTAAAGTGACATGTGTCTAAATGGAGATAGAGATCCGGATTCAGAAAAGTGTAACTCAACACCTTCCTATATAAAGGCAATGACTTCTGTGTTATGAATTGTCCCACGCTTGCAGTTTATTTTTAACCAGATATGAAAATCTAGTTTTCGATAGTTAATGGAAAGGACCATTTATTGTCTAATGTGTGGTGGCACTTAGTTTTTTTTTCATTTCATATCAGTGGGAGAGCAACCTTCTCGGCTATAAGGGCTGATCTCGCTCCACATCACAGAGGCGATGGTGATTGAACATACTCAGTACATCGCATTGCATTTTTCTTCTCGATCAAAGGAAAGTAACTTAACAAGCAGTCATAATTTCTATAGCCTGCGAGTGTCAGCTGGTGACTGTGTATGTATGTGGGCAGTCAATTAAGGCTTTGTACAATATCTGCTTACTTCTCGACAGGAGTTATGGACACAGATGCAGGGCACGCAGTTGGATTCCCAGGTTATTTTTAAGCTATTTTTTATCTTTTTTATACTTTTTTCTTTTTTACGTTTACGTTATTCTTAATTTAGATCCGCAGCGTTGCTAATGGATTTTTTTAATATCTATTTGTAGCGACAGGAGGTTATGGAGTAATGGTATGTTATTAAAGAGCATATCCAGGACTTTAGACATGTAGTTGCTAACAGAGGTAATTACCTGTACCTGTTTTTAGTACCCGGCGTCTGTTATTGACCGCTCCTGCCAGAGATTCAGCTACTCCCTGTCAATAGAGCAAACGTTTTGCTTCCTGTTGACAGGCCGGAGTACTGGTGTCATGCTGATGGTTAACCGACTCCCACTGCCTAGTCCGGGAAGCTGGCTGTCAATCAGCATGACTCCAGTAGTTCCGCCCTTTCAACAGGAAGTGAAACTGTGATGTTGACAGGGAGTAGCTGAATCTCTGGCAGGAGCGGTCAATGATCGGCGCCAGGTACAACAAGTCCCATGTATCCCCCCTTTAACTAAAGCTTTAATTTACCAAAAGAAAAAAGTTGGAATTAAAATATTCTGCATTCATTTTTTTTCCTGTTTCTGTGATTAAAGGTTTATTGAGATCCTATTGAAAGATTTGCTGGTGAGAAATTTGCAAATTTGCTTTGAAAACTTCATTGAAAATTGGACTTATGCTCAAAATCAGTGGCCTTTCTGCATAACTGAACATATCTATACAGAATACATATACAGCAATTGTACAGACAAAGTAGTCAAGTGATCACTTGTACATTAAAAGGATGGTCCAAAATAAAAATTAATTATTTTTCCTAAATGCATATATATTTAAATCCAAAATGTAAACTATTTTCTAATATACTTGAATAAAAAATTCCGTACCATTCCCTAACTACAGTTGCGGAGGTAGCGCTGCTCCCTGTACTCCGGGAATTCGTCTTACAACGCATACTGACAGTGCTCTCTGTTGCCGGCTTGTTACTGCTGATTTGAGCTGGCGAGAGTGCACTGTCATTGTGCTCAGTCCTCATCTCGCAGGAACTTGCCCTTCAGGAACTAGCCCAGCTCCTGAAGGTCACTGATGAGGCTTCACCTCAGTGAGTGGGCAGATGCTGAACGAATGACTGCAGCCTCTACCCCCTCATGACACTTTGATTATCCCATCATGCACAGGGATTCTCAAAACAGAGCATCATCAAAAAGTAAGTGGAGGTGGGGGGGGGGGGGAATGAAAATCCGCTAGTGTGTTTAAGGATGGATAGGAACATATTAGAAAATAGTTTAGATAATTGCATAAAATTGATAGGGATTTAGGATGAAAATTAATTTGTGTTTCGGACCACTCATTTTAAAGAAGTAATCGATTCAAAGGTTATCACCAGTTCACTGGATTAATGCTAGATCTATTGGTGTTTGACCTCTAAATCCCCACTAATCGCAAAAATGATTGAACTTCCTGTTCCATTGGCCCAAAGAGTAGATCAAATGGTGATCGAGCATGCACCAGATCTGTCAAACTGATGGAAACAGTTAACCACACCGCGTGGCTATTTCTTTTAGTTCTATAAGTTGACCGTCATGTGGCACGCTCGACCACCTTTCAATGCTAACCACCTCTGACTTTAGTTTTGTGGCTTGAGTGGAATGGAGGATCCAGAATCCCTTGGTCTGATGGAGATCCCAGCTGTGAAACCTACACCAATCTTACATTTATTATGTAATAAATAATAGGGATTAGTCCTTCTTAACGAATATCCCAAGAAAGTACAGTTTGACAAGAACAGGGCCAGTATTCGTGTCAATGGCTCCCTTAGAGGAGCAGTCATAGGCTCAAAACTGGCCAGTTTTCGTTCCCTCCGCTCCCCTGAATACTCCATTTTTATTTTATTTTTTAAATCCATCATACGGTTCTAAAAGAAATATTGGCTTCTTTTATTTAGTGCCAATTTGCACGTTCTTTCCTAATGACTGTGGCTCATATAATCTCTGGGGGGTCTTTAGGCTGCTCTGTATTATTACCCTGTGAATAATGCCCCCCTAGTAAAGACCCTTAAACATAAAAAGGCCCATATTTTTGGATCCCTTTTGTAGATTGAAAACAGAAAATGGTATACTTGGGTGCAGCTAAGAGAAAATAGGGGCAAAACCTGGACACTTTTGACCAGGTGACCTCTTTTAAGCTGCCCATACACATAAAGGAAAAGTTAGGCTATGTTCACACTCTGCGGATTTTGCGGGTCCGCAGCAGTTTCCCATGCGTTTACAGTACAATGTAAACCTATGGGAATCGCAATGCGCAGTGCACATGCTGCGGAAAAAAACGCATGGAAACTCAGCGGTTTACATTCCGCAGCATGTCAATTATTTGTGCGGATTCCGCAGCGGTTTTACACCTGCTCCATAATAGAAAACCGCAAGTGTAAAACCGCGGTAATTCCACAGGAAATCCGCAGGTAAAACGAATTGCCTTTTACCTACGGTTTTCACAAATCTCCTGCGGAAAAATCCGCAGACCTCAGGAATACATGTGGACATACCCTTAACCAAACCTGCTTTAGAAGGATCAGCAACAATTTTACGTGGATAAGAGCCTCTCTCCCCTGATGGCAGATGTCAGTGTAAAAAAATGTCCATTGTGATATACCATGTCCTCGCAGCTGTCTAGCAGTCAGTAGTAACAGATCTTTGTCAATGACTACGGTAATCAGATCTTATGTAAAGCCACAGTTTCCAAAACAAAACAATTGAAAAAAATAAAGCATAAACATAATAATCAATAAATCCTGAAGGTGAAAGTGTGCGAGCCTTAGAAGTGGTGGAGAGATTATATGGCACCTCAGGTCCATGACCTTAAAATTATACACTGCATACCGGATTAAAGGACAGATCTAAAGAAACTGGTAAAGAAAATTAAACATACTGTAATAAGGTAATAAACCAGCACTTTGCAAATGTATGTCCTATTCGGAAAATTTTATCACTCCTTTGGGGCATCAGGAGCTATGATGGGAGGACCGGTGATAGTTCAGGTTCTGGTACCTAACCCAAACTTTATAGAAAATTCTATTCTGGTGACAGAGCAGTATCTGAACCCCATGGACAATAATGGATAACCAAACTGCTAAGAAAAATATATATGTATCTCTCGTGCTCTAGTAGTAGAGCCAAGTCACATGCTCTCTCTCGCGCGCTCTCTCCCCCTCCCCCTCTCATAGAGCCAATTCTCTCCCTCTCTCTCTCATAGAACCAATTCTCTCCCTCTCTCTCTCATAGAGCCAATTCTCTCTCGCTCTCTCTGAGACAATTCTCTCTGCTCTCTCTCGTAGAGCCAGCTCTCTCCCCCTCTTTCATAGAGCCAACTCTCTCGTAGAGCCAATTCTCTCTCTCTCTCTCGTAGAGCCAATTTTCTCTCTCTCGTAGAGCCAATTCTTCCTCGTAGAGCCAATTCTCTCTCGTAGAGCCAATTCTTTCTCGTAGAGCCAATTCTTTCTCGTAGAGCCAATTCTCTCTCTCGTAGAGCCAATTCTCTCTCTCGTAGAGCCAATTATCTCTCTCGTAGAGCCAATTCTCTCTCTCGTAGAGCCAATTCTCTCTCTTGTAGAGCAATTCTCTCTCTTGTAGAGCCAATTCTCTCTTGTAGAGCCAATTCTCTCTCTCGTAGAGCCAATTCTCTTTCTCGTGGAGCAATTCTCTCTCGTAGAACCAATTCTCTCTCTCATATTGGGTGGTGTTCTCCACCGTTGATTCCTCTTACCCCAGTAGGATGCACAGTTTCCTCTCCTCATCCATGTGAGTGGAGAGTCTCTAGAAGTGGGAGGCCCTCAGTGCTGAGTATTTGTTGCGGTGCAGCAGGAAGTGCGCCTCATCATTCCGGGCTCCTTCCTGGCAGTGCTGGCACAGTCTGTACTCCGCTGCTTGTGTGTCTGTCTCTAGGCTGCAGGCACTCAGTCCGTACAGACTCCTGTTCTGCCTGTCTTTGGGGTAGTGTAATCTCTCCAGATATGAAGCCAAAGCATAGTCCCTCCACAGTTACCGATAGATGGTGATATTCTGGGTGTTCTCTAATTCAAATTTCCATCCCTTTATGTATCGCTTCTTGCAGCTCTTTGAGGTCCCCTTGATTTGGGCTTTTGTTAGGGTGTGTTGCTGACTTTGGCTGGACTGGCTGCCGGTGTTCCTGACTTGCTCTGAGCTTTGGCTCAGCAGGACTTTATGATGGTAGGAGCTGGAGTTGCTGCTGTGTGTGTGCGTCAGGTGTGATAGCACCCTATTGTGTATAGTGAGCCATATGGGGAATTGGCCCAGCTCTGCCCGATAGGCTTTATTTGAGGTGCTGCAATGGACCTGTAGGAGATATTTGCAGAACTCTAGGTGGAAGACTTTGGCTGAGCTGAGATCTCACTTTTTCTGGTCTGGGTATGTTGCTTTTGATCTTAAGCTAGACTCTCACTAGTGGTTTGAGGTGGTACAGTTGTCTTCTCATGGCGAAGAAGGTTCTGCACACTTCTTTTCAGGGCCTCTGCTGCTTGCTTGAGATTCCTGGTTTGGCTTGGCTCCAGACCGAGGTAGGCATAGCTGCTGGTCTTCTCCAGCATTGAACCATTTAATGTGAGGGAGAGAGTGTGGATTTTGTTCTGGTTCCTTCTCTGAAACACCATGACTTTTGTCTTCTTTTGGTTGATGGGCAGCACCCATGTAGTGCTGAATGTTTAAAGAACTGCCAGTCTGTCTTGGAGGCCTTTTTCGGTTGGGGAGAGTAGGTCATCTGCATACAGCAAAGACTTCACCTCTTTGTCATGCAAACTGAAGCCTGGGGCGGAGGAGGATTTCAGAGCTGCAGCCAGTCTGCGGCCCATGGTGCAGGGGCTGGCAAGCCTACTCGGGTAGTCGGGTCAGAACTAGGAGGACAGTCAAGATACAATATCGGAAGGCAAGAGAATGGTTAGAAAACAGACTGTGCTCAGACAACAGGAATATAACAAGCGAACAGGAGCAGATAACACGGGGACTGAACCAGAGAAGGTAACTACATCTGACAGCACCTAGCTGTAAACTGGGAGTATAAATAGGGTGTGGTGCGGTCTCATTACCTATAGCAGGGACCTGATTATTCCAGATGGACTGAACACACACCCATACTGCCAGACTGCGAGTACTGCAGGTAGTATTTCATAGAGAAAAAGTCAGTCTCTACTAAAATTAAAAATCTAAATGTTGTAGATTGGTAACTTGAAGCTTTTCATTGTATTGAAAACGAGTTTTCATCCAAGTAGAGAAAAGCTCATTGCATTGATATGAAGCTGTAAGTTTTCCGGAGAATTTGTACAGGTTCTCGGCGATTTGGTTTTTAAGTGAATTTCTGGCCTAGATTTATGTGGAGAGAACGTTATACTTGTGGGCGGTTGGCAAATCATTTTATTACAATTGGAAAAGCTTATTGTAACCAAGTTCCTGATACATTAAACTTAGCCGGTGCTCTCCCCTGCTGAATATTAATCCACTTTATTTGCATATTTTGGATTTTTGTAGCATTAATTCCACTATACCTCTGGACAGGTGTTAATCACGGTTTAACTATTGGATTTTTCATGAGTGCAGATTTTTGGAGTAAAATTGTGCCCTATTTTCCTAGTGGACTGATGTCAGCTGGAGATGAAGTACAAAACCTATAAAGATATACATTAATCCACACAGAATTTGAAACCTATTTGGAGTCAATAAATGGCATCCATGGGTAGACGGTCTCGGTTACCAGATTTTCAGATACAAAGTCCATGCTTAGTTAAATAGATCTTTTAGACCTGATGAGACTGGTGTAGTCCCCGTACCTTAAAAATTCCATGACACAATGGTTTAAAACTTTTTTTTGCAAATTGTCTCTTCAGAGAGGAAGAGAACTAGAACTATTGGAAGTAGCAATCCTAACAGTCAATGCCGATCCTTTAACGAGCCTTGTCACATGACTTAGGATAATAGCCAAACCAGAATCTCAATTTGCAGACACTGTGTTTCGGGGTACTGCCCCTCGTCAGTGCAAAGTGGAGATCTGGTTTGGCTGATTGAGAGGCGTCTGACCGGGATCCAAGAAGTATCGTTTCTCCTTGCGGAGAGTGACATGATAAGCATGTCGAGGTGAGGAGACTAAAAGCCACAATGCTCCTCTGGGAAATATGCAAATTGTCTCTTCAGAGAGGAAGAGGACTAGAACTCTAGTGCCACCTATTGGAAGTAGCAATCCTAACAGTCAATGTCAACCCTTTAACGAGCCTTGTCCTTTTCCTCTCTGAAGAGACAATCAGCCAGATCTCCACTTTGCACTGATGAGGGGCAGTACCCCGAAACACAGTGTCTGCAAATTGAGATTCTGGTTTGGCTATTATCCTAAGTCATGTGACAAGGCTCGTTGAAGGGTCGACATTGACTGTTAGGATTGCTACCTCCAATAGGTTGCACTAGAGTTCTAGTTCTCTTCCTCTCTGAAGAGACAATTTGCATATTTCCCAGAGGACCATTGCGGCTTTAAGTCTCCTCACCTCGACATGCTTATCGTGTCACTCTCCGCAAGGAGAAACGATACTTCTTGAAACTCTTTTTTAAAAGTGTAAACTCAGTCTCTGCCCAGTGTGATTGACAGCTCCTAATCGTCCCTCCTGCTGTTGAGATCTGCACCTGCTCAGTACAAGCTGCAGTTGTTTGTCAGCCTGGGCAGGTGAAGACTAAATACACTTGCACTTATGAGCTCTCACTCTGTAGCTGGACTCAGAGTGCTCATCTTAATATCTAGATTATAAAGCCGTTCTGGCACAGATTTTCAAAGTAAATACACTGGTCTCATCAGGTCTGTATGATCTGTTTATTAATGTATACAGTGTGTATTTTAAAATCTGGTGACCGATTCACAATTTAAGGCAATCGCATTGATTCCTGATAATTGTATTAATTATATTTACTATTACAATTATTTTGCATACCAGAAAAACCCATCTGCATAACGTGCTACAGTAAAATGCAAAAAAGGGAAATAAAGATTGAAGTATCCATTTGTAGAAGACTTAACTTTTAAGTGGCAGCAGTCGTTCAAAATGCAGAAGATGACCATGGCTTTATTACAGCAACATTCATTTTTTAATATGTTCATTTTCCTCAAGTGGAAGTCTGCAATTAATCAGAAACTGATATAAAGCCCTGAAGTCACAATATAATTGGTTTGAAATTTCTCAATACGCAGATAAGTAAAGGTGAGGATGACATTACATTTTATAGGGTAATATGACTATTTTTTTTTTTTTTTTACTGTGTAATCTGACAGCACCGTTAGGTTAGGGACAGAGACCCTGATTCCAGCAGTGCAGCAGTTATGATAGTCACAGTTGTCTTCTGCAGATTTAGCAGAGCTCAGTTATTGAGTTGTGTATAACCCTACCACTGATTTCTATGTACATTGTATAGTGACAGAGAGCTGCTAATCAGTGCTGGGGGCATGGTTGGACTAGGAGGCACGAGGGCAGTTGTCCTGTAATGATAGGGAGGAACTCTTTCTTTTGCTCCTCCCACCCCCTCACCTCTCTTAGAATCTTAAGAGTTGACAGTTTTTTTTTTTTATAACATTCTATGTAGAAGAAAGGGGAGAGCAGGAAGGAGGAGCTCTGTCTTTTGCTCTTTCCAACTCCTCCCCTTTTCATAGAATCTTATAAGTACCAACTGTCATCACCTCTGTAGAGGGGAGGAGGTAGGGTGAGCAAAAGTCAGCTCCTCCATCCTCCTTTCCCCTCCTGTCTACTTAGAATCTTAGAAGATGACGGTTGTTTGTTTTTTATAAGATTCTATGTAGAAGGGAGGGGAAAGGAGGATGGAGGAGCTGTCTTTTGCTCGTCCTTCCTCCTCCCCGCTACAGAGGTGATGACAGTTGGTACTTATAAGATTCTATGTAAAGGGGAGGAGTTGGAAAGGGCAAAAGACAGAGCTCCTCCTTCCAACACTCCCCTCCCTTCTACATAGAATGTTATAAAAAAAATAACTGTCACCTCTTAAGATTCTGTGTAGAAGGGAGGGAGGAGCTCTGTCTTTTGCCCCTCCCACCTCCTCCCCTCTACATAGAATCTTATCAGCACCAACTGTCATCTCCCATCTCTGTAATGTAACATTCTGTTTTCACTAAATTCAAATTTTACCTATGAATTGAGAATTTTGAGAATGAGAGATCAGTCCAGGAGGAGAAAGAAGCAGATTTCTCTGATAAGATAAATTACAAAGTTTCTTATGATCAGGCGTACCATTGATTTACGAAATGAAAATTGATATGACGGTCACTCTTTAAGCAATGTATCCTAAAAGCTTCAGTATTAACCGTTACTAAAGGTACCTTCACACATAACGATATTGTTAACGATATTGTTGCATTTTGTGACGTAGCAACGATATCGTTAATGAAATCGTTATGTGTGACAGCGACCAACGATCAGGCCCCTGCTGGGAGATCGTTGGTCGCTGAATAAAGTCCAGAACTTTATTTCGTCGCTGGACTCCTGCTGACATCGCTGGATCGGCGTGTGTGACACCGATCCAGCGATGTCTTCACTGGTAACCAGGGTAAACATCGGGTAACTAAGCGCAGGGCCGCGCTTAGTAACCCGATGTTTACCCTGGTTACCATCCTAAAAGTAAAAAAAAACAAACACTACATACTTACCTACAGCTGTCTGTCCTCCAGCGCTGTGCTCTGCTCTCCTCCTGTACTGGCTGTGAGCGTCGGTCAGCCGGAAAGCAGAGCGGTGACGTCACCGCTCTGCTTTCCGGCCGCTGTGCTCACACAGACAGAACAGGAGGAGAGCAGAGCACAGCGCTGGAGGACAGACGGCTGTAGGTAAGTATGTAGTGTTTGTTTTTTTTTACTTTTAGGATGGTATCCAGGGTAAACATCGGGTTACTAAGCGCGGCCCTGCGCTTAGTTACCCGATGTTTACCCTGGTTACCGGCATCGTTGGTCGCTGGAGAGCTGTCTGTGTGACAGCTCTCCAGCGACCAAACAGCGACGCTGCAGCGATCCGGATCGTTGTCGGTATCGCTGCAGCGTCGCTTAATGTGAAGGGGCCTTTACTATCAGGTTGCGCAGAGAAATTTTGTAAATTTGCTTTTAGTCTCCTAACGAGATAATGGTGTCTGCCCCTTTGCGCCCTGGTTGCCATGGTAAACTGTTTTCCAGCCATGCTTGTAAAATCGTTGTATGTGGTGGTCCTGGAGGGACCCCCTTCAGCTATGACTGGGATGGTTACACTGTTTTCTGCTGCCAAGGAGAGACTTGAAGGTTTTTCAAGCAACATATTTCTTTGTAGGTGTGACGTCACCTGCGAGTCCCCGGGCGCGTCTAATCACCCTCCCTCATTAGCAGGTCGTTAGGACGTTGATTCTGTAATACGTTTTGATTTGGGTGCCAGGGTTCTATCTCTCTCGTTTTGCATCTGTTACAGGAGCTGCGAAAAAAAAAAATCCAAGAGGGGAAAAATGATTTTGAAAATCTGTATGTTAATAGTAGCACTTGGATTGCAATGACTGTCTAGCTAATCCAGTTTTTGCTTTAAACCCCAGCGTATGCCAGCACATCTCTCTCGTAAGGTACAATCAATGTTTTATGCAACAATTTCTCGCTGCATAATTCATGGAAGAAATTTTATAAGCTCCAGAGAGTCTACATCGAATGATAAGAGCCTAAAATAGATTTTTTTTCTTCTTTTTCTATAGTAAGTATGGCTATTTCACTATTGAGAATAGGATCTGCCCAGACACATCTGTATTTGCCATTGTCATCACCACAAGTTGCTGTAGGTCCATGTCAGCTTGGAGCTGCCACTGTGAGACTAATCTGCAAATGTTTTAGATTCTAAATCCTTTCTCTTCTAATTTCCAAGCAGACCCGTCAGCAAATTTCACAATAAAAAACTGCATACGTTACTAAATAGATCATAGGCCTGATGAGGCTGTTGTACGTACTTTTAAAATTCTTGTCAGAATGACTGTATAATCTTCTTTGATAGCAGCACCACCCCTATATTGCCCCTACATCGACCATTTCCTTAACAAGGGAAGAACTGAAGTGTATCACTCCCACTAAAAACCCATCTTCCAATGCATTTTCTCTGGATTCAAAAAAATCATAAAGAGAGTACGTGTCCTATTAAAAAGGGGCCCACTGGTAGGGACCAACAGTGGTGAGTTTGAAGAGGGCGCCAACGGCTTGGTGCTGAGTGTTCCTCACCCTGAAACTCCTCTTCTAAACAGAAATCTGCTGTGTTGTGCTGTAGGATGTGTTCTGTACTCACTTGTGGGCCGCAAGCCTTTGGTACATCTGTGTCCTTGGGTCTGCGATTAGTAACACACACACCAGGAGACCTTGGGTCCGGTTCAACAGGTTCAGTTTTACTGTACAGTTCAGGTGTGTTTGGCTGCAGCTCACATTATGGGGCAGAGACACCTTTGGTTATTGTTCCCGTTTCACAATATGTTTCAAGGTCTTGCCTCCTTTCTGCCCAAACTGTCCCCACCTCAACAGCTCCTGTTGACACTAGGGACTCTCTGTCTAGCAACCCTGGTTTCCAGAGGGCCACCACCGTTGCCTCTTGATCTTCCCCAAACAGACTCCTCCTCTTAGGAGAGAGTGAGACATAAACTCCAATGCCTCTTCTGAGCCATAGGCCCTGGTCCGTCCCGGGATCTATGCTAGACTCGGTGCGTCCTCCTGCTGTTTGGAAGCTTAGTGTGACTCTGGGTGAGGGAGAAGCAAGGTGCACAACAACACAACAACTGGGAGAGGGAGGGAAAGCAAAACCACTAGGGAAGGGGGCAGTGGAGACACCTAGGCAGACACTCTGTCTGCCCTAAACGTCCCTAAATAGGTTCCGCACCAATCGCCGAGCAGGAACCTAATCCCTGCCTGACCATAGCAAAAGGCCCTGGATAGGGAAGGTATGCGGTGAACGCTAGTCAGCTCCCAACACAACTAAAGACAAAGTGGACAATCGAGGGGATACACTTAGCTTGAGAAGACCACCGAGATATTACGCCAGCAATCCTCCAAGAGTACTCCAAGAAGACACAAGATGACTGCTAGTACTTCCCACCAGACTAAAGGAAATGAAGCCAGCATCAGCACCTTGCTGAAGAGACTGAAGATATTTAAATCTTCATCAAGTGTGTATTAATTAGCTGCATAAGGTAGAGGTAACTGTTGGGTCCTAGAGGGAGAAGGATATCATTCCATAATAGAGGGGCAAAAATCAAGAAGGTGCTTGTAGAGCTAATTGCAATGAGCTTCTACAGCCAGATTCAGGATGACTTTGTCTGACACACCTGTGACACTTGGTACTGTTGGGGCCCATTGCAGCTTGTACTTGAACTTTGGTTCTTAACACTGTCTGAGACTATGACTGAACCTAACTGAACTCCCTTCTCTAACTATGACGTGCTTCCCCTTTTTTATCCAGTCTAACCCCTCTCCATATGTGCGCTAATCCCAAACGTTAACTATACCTTACCCAAACTGCTGCCACTATATCCCTATGCCTTGTAATGGTTCCCCTATGGACAGGCCTCCCAAACCCCCAAGGATGGCCTTGAGGTCAAACCCCCAGGAAACCTACCCCGACCCCCCACCCACAATAAATATGATACTTGATCATGAGAAATCTAGTGTAGAAGTAATATGACAATCAGGCTGAAAGTGCACTGGGGGCGTGTCAGAAGCTTTGGTCTGCTTCTTCCACGTGCACAGTCACACCCCCAGTGCACTTCGTACCTGATTTGCATATGACTTCTACACTTGATTTCTCCTCACTGGCATGTTTTTTTTTCTGTTAGGTTGGTTTTTTTTTTATTTGGGGGAAACAATTATAATGAATGTTTTTTATTACTAGATTTTCTAAATGCTTCCTTTTTGTTATTGTGGTAATAGGGATTCCACATATTTTGTTTCTAGAAAAAAAAAACATTTTCAAATAGCAAAAATGTGATTACATTCTGTTTCTAATTTGACCTTATTTTTCGACTTTTTTATTTTTTTAACTCCTTTATTCCATTATTGTTCTCCTTACCATGCTGTATTTTAATATTTGCCTGCTGGTGACACGTAGTTACACCCACTTACCTGTAGAATTCATTTTCTCAATTTTCCAGTTCCGAAAATATCTTGGCAATGAATGAAACCTGGGAGACATTTTGGTTTCCATAGAAACAGAACTCTGCGCACTTAATCCTTTAATTTGTTGATCGTCACCATGGGAACAAAACATTTCCTGTGTGTATGTGTGGTATATATTAATATAATATATATGATTATTTTTCTTCTTTTGCTTAATATATATTTGGATAGCTCCAAGTATTTTATTTAACAATCTGTTTTCTTACAATTTTTTTGCAGTTTCATTAATCCTCTCTCCCGCCCCTTTTTTATCATGTAAATCTGTGTAGTATTCCACCACTTAATGGCTCACACGGTGCTAGAAATACCGTAAGTTCATTCTAGTCGTCTGGTGTCTTATTAAAAAAAACAACAAAAACCCAGTGCAGCTGTTTCGCACTTGTTCATCTCACCTCTATAAATAGGTTTCATTGTTTGTAATCATATCGTTTGTGTGCGTTGTGTATAATTACGGTCGCACATTGTGTTGGTTATAAGTCGTCGTGTGCAGGAGCGCTCCCTCCACTCTCTGACCTTCTATGTAATGCTGGAAACGGGGTCATGGATTGGTATCTATTACTATTCAATACATTTCCGTGCTTCTACAATCACTGTTATCCCCTATGGTACGTGAAGTTAGGTTATGATCACACTATATCTTTTTCCAGAGGTTTTTGATCCAATTTTTTTTTTGTGCATTTTTTTTTTTTTGCTACTCAGTGTTAGGTATCTTAAAAGAGGAAAAAAGTAAAACTGCTGAAAGAATTGACATAGTAACATAGTAACATAGTTAGTAAGGCCGAAAAAAGACATTTGTCCATCCAGTTCAGCCTATATTCCATCATAATAAATCCCCAGATCTACGTCCTTCTACAGAACCTAATAATTGTATGATACAATATTGTTCTGCTCCAGGAAGACATCCAGGCCTCTCTTGAACCCCTCGACTGAGTTCGCCATCACCACCTCCTCAGGCAAGCAATTCCAGATTCTCACTGCCCTAACAGTAAAGAATCCTCTTCTATGTTGGTGGAAAAACCTTCTCTCCTCCAGACGCAAAGAATGCCCCCTTGTGCCCGTCACCTTCCTTGGTATAAACAGATCCTCAGCGAGATATTTGTATTGTCCCCTTATATACTTATACATGGTTATTAGATCGCCCCTCAGTCGTCTTTTTTCTAGACTAAATAATCCTAATTTCGCTAATCTATCTGGGTATTGTAGTTCTCCCATCCCCTTTATTAATTTTGTTGCCCTCCTTTGTACTCTCTCTAGTTCCATTATATCCTTCCTGAGCACCGGTGCCCAAAACTGGACACAGTACTCCATGTGCGGTCTAACTAGGGATTTGTACAGAGGCAGTATAATGCTCTCATCATGTGTATCCAGACCTCTTTTAATGCACCCCATGATCCTGTTTGCCTTGGCAGCTGCTGCCTGACACTGGCTGCTCCAGGTAAGTTTATCATTAACTAGGATCCCCAAGTCCTTCTCCCTGTCAGATTTACCCAGTGGTTTCCCGTTCAGTGTGTAATGGTGATATTGATTCCCTCTTCCCATGTGTATAACCTTACATTTATCATTGTTAAACCTCATCTGCCACCTTTCAGCCCAAGTTTCCAACTTATCCAGATCCATCTATAGCAGAATACTATCTTCTCTTGTATTAACTGCTTTACATAGTTTTGTATCATCTGCAAATATCGATATTTTACTGTGTAAACCTTTTACCAGATCATTAATGAATATGTTGAAGAGAACAGGTCCCAATACTGACCCCTGCGGTACCCCACTGGTCACAGCGACCCAGTTAGAGACTATACCATTTATAACCACCCTCTGCTTTCTATCACTAAGCCAGTTACTAACCCATTTACACACATGTTCCCCCAGACCAAGCATTCTCATTTTGTGTACCAACCTCTTGTGCGGCACGGTATCAAACGCTTTGGAAAAATCGAGATATACCACGTCCAATGACTCACCGTGGTCCAGCCTATAGCTTACCTCTTCATAAAAACTGATTAGATTGGTTTGACAGGAGCGATTTCTCATAAACCCATGCTGATATGGAGTTAAACAGTTATTCTCATTGAGATAATCCAGAATAACATCCCTCAGAAACCCTTCAAATATTTTACCAACAATAGAGGTTAGACTTACTGGCCTATACACTTACACTTACACTTACTTTTTAACTTCTCACAGGTCAAAGGACCCAAGGATTAAAAATGCAACATGTGAATGATATTTTAGGGATCTAATTAATTTTTGCTGCCGTTGCTGTTTTTTCCCCCTTCCTATTACACCCTACAAAAGTGACAAGAAAAACGTAGCAAAAATGCTACGTGTGTACAAGCCCTAAGACTTGCTGCCAGAAACCTGTGCTGTCAGGCAACCCACTAAACATTAGATTGTCAGTAGGTGCTACATTGGTTACATAGCATTGGCCATTTTACAGGAAATGGTTGTTATTCTTTTGAAGCTCTCCATTGAGATGCCCATCCATTGATGTGTTCTTCCATTGATGTGTTCTTCCATTGAAGGTGCCCATCCATTGAGGTGTCCATCCATTGAAGTGCCTATCAATTGAGGTGCCCTTCCATTGAGGTGCCCACCATTGAGGTGCCCATCCATTGAGGTGCCCATCCATTGAGGTGCCCATCCATTGTGGTGCCCATCCATTGCCATCCATTGTGGTGCCCATCCATTGTGGTGCCCATCCATTGAGGTGTCCATCCATTGTGGTGCCTATCCATTGTGGTGCCCATCTATCCTATTGAGGTGCCCATCCATTGTGGTGCCCATCCATTGTGGTGCCCATCCATTGTGGTGTCCATCCATTGAGGTGCCTATCAATTGAGGTGCCCTTCCATTGAGGTGCCCACCATTGTGGTGTCCATCCATTGAGGTGCCCATCCATTGATGTTCCCACCATTGAGGTGCCCATCCATTGAGGTGCCCATCCATTGCCATCCATTGTGGTGGCCCATTGTGACGGGGTGTACGGCAGAGCAAGAAGGGACAACAGGCCGAGGGATGATTCAACAGATTTATTATCAAGAACGCTGGAACAACACATGCAGGTAGATCTACAGAGTCCACAATTAGTCCAATGGAACAGGTTCGGGGGCACCTCCCGATAATCCTTGTGCCAGGTAACAAAGCAATAGTCCACACGAGTCCAATATAGATCCCAAAACAATCTCACAAACGACGAGATATGTCCTCAGCTCAAGTCTCACCCCGTTCGCTTCCACAGTCCCAGATGGACATGGGGTCTTGCCTCAGCTAAGAATCCCCACTCCTTCTCCTTCAAGGATCAACTCACATCTGATCTCAAAATAAGAATGGATTGTCTGAGCTCCTGGGATCCGCCCATAAAGGGGGGGTCACACCTTCTATTCAATGGTTGGGTCCACCAGAAGATTGTAGACTGGTGGGCTCCAGGCAGTCTAGGCAGTATTTACGTTTGACTAGCCACCTGCTGTGAGGAAGAATGGCTATTCTTTCCCTAGTGGTGTGGACAAAGCTTAATTACATTATAGCTCAGGGCTGCAAGTATTGGGGGAAGGAGACAGGTTAGTTACATACACCCCATGACATTGCAAAATGTACAGTAAATACAACGAAAGAGAAGTCGCATCACATCATGACATATTATACAAAATACAGGACAGGGAAAAAAGTACAGATCATGACACCCATCCATTGAGGTGTCCATCCATTGTGGTGCTCATCATTGTGGTGCCCATCCATTGAGGTGCCCATCCATTGTGGTGCCCATCCATTGTGGTGTCCATCCATTGTGGTGTCCATCCATTGTGGTGTCCATCAATTGAGGTGCCCTTCCATTGAGGTGCCCACCATTGTGGTGCCCATCCATTGATGTTCCCACCATTGAGGTGCCCATCCATTGAGGTGCCCATCCATGGCCATCCATTGTGGTGCCCATCCATTGAGGTGTCCATCCATTGTGGTGCTCATCATTGTGGTGCCCATCCATTGAGGTGCCCATCCATCGTGGTGCCCATCCATTGTGGTGCCATGCCATTGATCTGCCCTTCCATTGAGGTGCTCATTCACACGTCCAGTTTTCACATCATGCCAATCCATTGAGGTGCCCACCGTTGTGGTGCCCGTCCATCATGGTGCCATGCCATTGATTTGCCATTCCATTGAGGTGCTCATTCACACGTCTAGTTTTCACATCATGTTGTAGTAACATAGTAACATAGTTAGTAAGGCCGAAAAAAGACATTTGTCCATCCAGTTCAGCCTATATTCCATCATAATAAATACCCAGATCTACGTCCTTCTACAGAACCTAATAATTGTATGATACAATATTGTTCTGCTCCAGGAAGACATCCAGGCCTCTCTTGAACTGAGTTCGCCATCACCACCTCCTCAGGCAAGCAATTCCAGATTCTCACTGCCCTAACAGTAAAGAATCCTCTTCTATGTTGGTGGAAAAACCTTCTCTCCTCCAGACGCAAAGAATGCCCCCTTGTGCCCGTCACCTTCCTTGGTATAAACAGATCCTCAGCGAGATATTTGTATTGTCCCCTTATATACTTATACATGGTTATTAGATCGCCCCTCAGTCGTCTTTTTTCTAGACTAAATAATCCTAATTTCGCTAATCTATCTGGGTATTGTAGTTCTCCCATCCCCTTTATTAATTTTGTTGCCCTCCTTTGTACTCTCTCTAGTTCCATTATATCCTTCCTGAGCACCGGTGCCCAAAACTGGACACAGTACTCCATGTGCGGTCTAACTAGGGATTTGTACAGAGGCAGTATAATGCTCTCATCATGTGTATCCAGACCTCTTTTAATGCACCCCATGATCCTGTTTGCCTTGGCAGCTGCTGCCTGGCACTGGCTGCTCCAGGTAAGTTTATCATTAACTAGGATCCCCAAGTCCTTCTCCCTGTCAGATTTACCCAGTGGTTTCCCGTTCAGTGTGTAATGGTGATATTGATTCCTTCTTCCCATGTGTATAACCTTACATTTATCATTGTTAAACCTCATCTGCCACCTTTCAGCCCAAGTTTCCAACTTATCCAGATCCATCTGTAGCAGAATACTATCTTCTCTTGTATTAACTGCTTTACATAGTTTTGTATCATCTGCAAATATCAATATTTTACTGTGTAAACCTTCTACCAGATCATTAATGAATATGTTGAAGAGAACAGGTCCCAATACTGACCCCTGCGGTACCCCACTGGTCACAGCGACCCAGTTAGAGACTATACCATTTATAACCACCCTCTGCTTTCTATCACTAAGCCAGTTACTAACCCATTTACACACATTTTCCCCCAGACCAAGCAGACTGCAGAGACCCGTGTGTCGTAACCAGTGCCTTCTCCCGTCCCACCACTCCGTAATAAAAGATACCAACAATCCTGGATGGGTTGAACAGGTCGGTCACAGTTTTATTAATTGCAAAGTAGAGAAGGGCAATTACACATCGCGACGCACTCATTGCTGAAGGCCCCAGCCGACGACCGCTGGGCCAGCAAGCCGATGAGAGGTTACGAACCTTTGCCCCCCTCTACCTACCGCCACTGTGACGTATATAAAAGAACATCAAAATCTTTTTTTTTTTTTTTTTTTTAAATTTAAAATTCAAAACATTTTAACAGTAATTGCACAGCACATTTATCAATTTATAAGGGAGGGAGGGTGGGACAACAGCTTCCAAGGGTCAGCCGGGGAGAAAGAGGGAGAACCTGGCCCGGTCACTGGAATTTAACCCCTGAGGGTGTGGCCTGACTCACCTCCTCTCCCCGGTTGGTCCGCTGGGCGTCCCAATCATGACCTCACCTGGGGAGGTAGTGGGAGGGGGGAATTGGGCACTGCACTGATTTCCCCTCTAGCTATCCCTTAGGGGCTCTGCAGTCAGAGGCACGTTCCTTATACAGTGCCGTGCCTACCAGACTGCAGAGACCCGTGTGTCGTAACCAGTGCCTTCCCCCGTCCCACCACTCCGTAATAAAAGATACCAACAATCCTGGATGGGTTGAACAGGTCGGTCACAGTTTTATTAATTGCAAAGTAGAGAAGGGCAATTACACATCGCGACGCACTCATTGCTGAAGGCCCCAGCCGACGACCGCTGGGCCAGCAAGCCGATGAGAGGTTACGAACCTTTGCCCCCCTCTACCTACCGCCACGGAGGATCATGTGTATGACCTACACAAGACTCCGACCCCCACACAACATCATTAGAGCCTGTTCAACACCATCCCGCAAACCCTCCAAGAATATGTCCAGTCCGATGTCCGTGAGGTGGATGCCATCTGGTCTCAGCAAAGCAAAATTGTTCCCTTCTAACTCCTGGTGTCGAACCACAATGCCGTAATTTTCTCTCACAAACTTCGACATCTTTGTGTTAATCCTTTTTCTTGCGTTTTCGATGGCTTTTACGTCCTTAGCTCCGTGCCAGACCGCTCGAGGTATTATCTCTGACCACACCACCACCATATCTGGTAATAAACAGACAAACCGCTCGATGTCCGTTGACATTACTGTGTACAGCTCGGCCCCTTTCCGCTTGCCCAAATCATTGCCTCCGGCATGTAGCACCAGAACCACCGGCCCCTTGGCCTTCTTAGCGATGTCGACCAACTCCGGGAAGATCTGACGCCACCGAAGCCCTCTGACGCCTCTCCAGTTGACTTCCAAATTCGGGAAGCCAAAATTGGTTCCCCCCGTCCTGAGTTTGGCCCTTTTGCACGCCCAGTAGACAAAAGAATGCCCCACTACCCAAACTGTGGGCTTAAAGCTGCCTGGAAGAGACAAGAAGTGTTAGAGCAGGTCTGGTCTTATGTATCTTGCAAAGCATGCGGATTTCCAGCGGCCCATTCTCTGCACCTCGACTTCCGATACCCCCGCTCTAGCTGCTTCGGTCGCCGCCCCTATTCGGAATGAATGTGTCCCATATTCCTTTGGAGCCACGCCGAGTGCCTCTAGGCACTGTCTAAAAATCGCTTGAAATTGATATTTAGTAAGAGGGGACCCGTCGGTGTGTGAAAGGAGGAATCTACCCGGATGTCTTACTAGCGCATAGTTTTTAACTATTTTTACGGGGCATATAGGGCCGCCTGATGCCTTGACCAATACCCATGTCCCCCTCCCGGTGGGGTCGCACTTGGATCTCCGTACTCTAATGCGCAGAGCTTCGCTGCATATGACGAGGTCTTCATTGATTAAGCCGCCTATTGATGCTGTTTTTGACTGGGGCAGTAATTCGCTGATGCGAAGTGCCCCGAAGAAGGCGATTGCGAACGCTGCAGATATCAGCGTTGCCTCGTATTGTGATTTGCACACCGATGAAGAAATTGCAATTATGTCGGCCAACAGCCTTAAGGAAACTGGGCGTCGGCATTCCTGACTAGGTTGCAGCCTTCTCCAGCCTTTAACGGCTTGTTTGATGAAAAAATATTTGGTTACGTCCACCCACCCCAGCAGCTGAAAGAAGAATGCTATTCCCGACAGATGACGTTGCGCTAATGTCCCTGACGCACCTCCCTGCCTGAGCTTTTCTAAAAGTTCTACTAGGACGTCGCATCTCGTCCGGTTGCACCTATCGACTGATCTTCCTTGCGTTAGCGAGCACCACTCCTCCCACGCCTTACCGTAAACCTGCCAAGTCGCCGGTGTCACCGAAGCGCGGATCAAGGGCATCAATGATTGGCCACCATGTCCAAGAGAGAAGGAGGACACCGCAGGCCCGACGTTCGCGCCCTGGGGAGGAAGAGTTTGAATGCCTGCCAATCGGAAGATAACAAAGAGTTAACAATTTTATCATCGACAGTCGCCGTAAATCTGGCCCGGCACCAGATGTTGTGCTTCAGGCATAATAGTGCTAGGCGGCGCAACAGCGCGAGTACCGGCTGAGAAGAAGAGGACATGCTGTTTAGGGCTTTTGCTGTTCTCAGCTGTTTTGTTGTAAATCTGATGTTTGTATTTTCCAATTGGGCACCCCATAGCTCGACTGATGTTACTATTGCCAAAATTTCCACCAGTGCTGGGTCACGGCCCCATGCGGCCGTGGTCCATAGTTCAGGCCATTGGCCTTTGCACCACTGGTTTTTGTATATCGCCGCAAAACCATCAGTAATATTTCCACCAACCATCAAGTCTAAATCTTTGCTTGGCGTCTCCTGCGCCATAACGCATGTATGCCCATTGTAGGACTCCAGGAATGTCCTCCAGACCAGCAAGTCTGCCTTCAGGGAACGGTTTAGCCTAATTCTGTGGCTCGGCTGGGCTATGCCCTTGGTTGCCAGTGATAGTCGGCGTGAAAACGCTCTGCCCGCCGGCATTACACGACAGGCAAAGTTGAGCAATCCTAGCAGGGACTGCATCTGCTGCAGGGTAACTTTTTTTGCTTCGTAGCAATTTTTAACCATTTGCAGAGTTTTTTGCAGCTTATCAGCTGGTAATCGAAACACCATTGCATTGGTGTCTATTTCAATACCGAGGAAAGGCAAAACGTTACAAGGGCCGACTGTTTTATCCGGTGAAAGTGGTACCCCAAATTTTTTGGCTAAAAACTTAAACTTTTGGAGAAGAAAGGAGCAGAGTCTGGAGTCCCCGGGACCGACGAACAAAAAATCGTCGAGGTAGTGAATCGTTGAGTTGCTACCAGTTTCGTATCGTAATACCCAGTCTAGGAAGGTGCTGAAAAGCTCGAAGTAATGACCGGAAATGGAGCAGCCCATTGGTAGGCACATATCAAAGTAAAATAGCCTGTCCACCTCACAGCCTAATAAATGAAAACATTCCGGGTGAACGGGCAAAAGGCGGAAGGCTGACTCTATGTCGGATTTCGCCAGCAGGGCACCGGGCCCGGCTGCGCGCACGAGCTCGACCGCCCTGTCAAAAGAAGAGTAGGTTACGGACGAGTCTTCCGCGGGTATTGCGTCGTTAACCGATGCGCCTTTCGGGTAGGAAAGGTGATGTATTAGCCGATATTTTCCTGGCTCCTTTTTGGGAACAATACCTAAAGGCGAGATTCTGAGATTTTTAAATGGCAACGAACTAAAAGGTCCCGCCATCCTGCCCAGCTCAACTTCTTTTTGGATTTTTTGCTGTAAAATATCAGGGAATTCGCGTGCCGATTTTAAATTATTTGCAATAGTTGGCGAGGGGCTGGGTTTGAAAGGGATATAAAAACCGTGTTTAAAACCGAAATATAGTTGCTCTGCCGCTTCTTTATTGGGATAACGGCTTAGCCATGGGCCCATTGCGGTTACGTTCACCGGGGTTAGACCTCCGCAGGTGCTCTATTTGACTGGCGGGTACATCTGGCCGCAGGGTGTCCACCTCCGCAGGAGGAGCATTCGTGTCTATATTTACAGGACCCTTGGAAACGGCAGTATCCATCGTTAAACAGTAAGCAGGCCCCAGGTCCGCGTGCGACCACTGTGTTCTGGCCTGCTGCTGTTGAGTGATAAGTGGTCGCTGCCGAAAAGGGGGGCTGCTTTTGGGACAACATCAGTCGTAACCAAACGTCCGTCGCTTTCACCCCCCAGCCCAAGTCTGGTTGCATGGCCAACCACCTGCGGAACTCCTCGTCGTACCGTTTCCATGCCGCCCCGCTGTGGCACTTATATGAATTATATATTAGATCTTGGTAAATAAATAATTCGGAACAGCGCTCTGGGTGCTTTTGGCCCATTATACATCCGAGAACCGCGAAGGCCTGGAGCCAGTTATTCATTGTTTGAGCTATTTTTGGTTTGCTCCTATCTTGCAACCGCTCGCCAGTCCTCCTTTCCTTGTCTACGGACTGTTGGTCGGCCGATATCAGTGACCATATATCCACATAACCATTTTCCCAAATTTTTTGCTTTGTCTCCAAGTCAACATGCGCTCCCAGTGGGCTAACTCCACAGAAAAATGCATCCTTGTGCAGACTAGCTGCTTGGGTGGTGCTAGCATCAGTTGGTACGCCTGGGCGTGTCAACTGCTGAACTAGGGTCTTAATAGCGGCCGCCAGCTCGCCTTCTCCCACATTTTGCAATGTAGAATGTTCACCAACATCAAAGAACTCACCGCTGTCAGATGCCGGCCGAGTGTCTCCGGACGGAGGTACTCTGGCTCCTGCCGTGGCGCTGTCCTGGTGCTGGCCGCCCGCCCAGGAGGATGAAGATGGCAGGCCAGCGGCCAGCGCCGTGGCACGGGGATGTATTCTCGTCTGGTGCCGAGCGTCTCCTGGAGAGGGAGGTGCTCCGGCGTCAGTTGTCTCCATGGTTCGGTGCTGGCTGGTGGACCGGGGAGGTACGTATGGTGTGTCTCCCTGTGCGTCAGGCCAGGACGGAGCTCGGTGCTGGCTGGTGGACCGGGGAGGTACGTATGGCATGTCTCCCCGTGCGTCAGCCAATGAAGGAGCACGTGACGGATGAGATCTGTCGTGTGCTCGAGGATGAGAGGCTATTGGGGCCCCGATCTCTGCCTGGTCGGTAACGGGGGGTGTCAGTGTCTGTTCCCACCGGGTACCCGCTCTGGGTGTCCGGTGAGACCGCCGTCTTTCGGCGTGTGACCGGTACCGCCCGTTGTGACTCCCCGATGTTTCTGAACCGGTTGTGGATGGCGAACGCCATCTGGAGGAGCGGGATCTGTGGTGGCTCCTGCGTGAGTGGTGTCGGCGTCTGGAGTGGGAATGGCGACAGCAAGAGGGACAGCGGGAACGGTGGCGGGAATCTACTGATGAGGGTGAGGACGATCTGCGGCATCTATGTCTGCGATCGCCCTGTCTAGGGGTTGTGTTAGGTGGGGGACGTTATCTTGGCCACGGGGCGTGAGTGGCGGTGCAGGGGGTAGAGCCGGGGAAGGTGCAGAGACTATTAGGCTGGAACCGCAGGGTGAGCGCATCAGGGCGGGGACTGATAGGAAACTGTCTGCAATTTGCGTTTGGGAGCATGGGGGTGTTGGCGGCGCGTAATTTATTGCAGCTGTGTTAGTGTTTGGTGCGACTGTATGTGTGTTTGGTGCATACATTCCTGGCCGCGGAGCGTGCTGGCTGGTCTGAATAGACCAGGCATCACGCTCCGCGGCCGTGTTCGTGGCTCTGGCCCCCGACTGCCTGCCCCCCCGCACAGGCAACGCCGATGTGCCTGCTGGGGGGACGCGGTGGGCCAGGGGTGGGCTGGCCAGAGGTCCACGGTGCTGCAGTCCTGTTCTGGCAGGGGCCGGTCCAGCGCTCCGTGGTGGGTACTGGCACGGGGGGCTAGTGAGCGCTGTCTGTGAGGCGCCCCCCCGACCGATTTGGCGGGTTGGGGCCCCACAGACTAAAGCTGCGCTGCTGCTGCCTCCCGGGGAGTAAGTGGGCATCAGGGAGGGGAGAGTCCCTGACGCTGCAGGGGACTCGCGGTGTGCCTGGGCTGGCTGCCCACGCTGCCCCCTGGTCCTCTTGAGCGGCTGGCGCGCCGCCGAGGACACCGAGGCAGCGGGCGATCCCCTGCCTGCCTCCGCAGCACTGAATATCTGCCGGGAGGAAGTGGGGCCAGAAGTGGGCGTGTCCGACAGGGCCCGCACTGCACTCTGGGAGGCAGGGCGGCCTGTGTGAGAGGGGGAGGCTGCCACTATGTGCGCCGGGCCCTGGGCCTTAGATTGGGGACCGGAAGTGACCGGGGCCCGGGCGCATTTGTAGTTAGGAGCGGGCGCTTGGCACCGGCGGGCAGCGGAGCCCGATGTAAACGTCGCGACGCCCGCCGCGCCCCCCGGAGCCACACGTGGGGCAGGAGCACGGCGGCTAGTCAGCGCCGGCTCTGCTCCAACATGCAGGCGCTCGGGAGGACGGGAGGAACGCCCCGAGCGTCTACCTGGCGTCGCAGCTGCACCATGATCAGCGGGAGCGCCGGGAGCTGAGAGAGGAGGCCCAGGGTGACCGAGGTCTGCGGTGGACGGGGCCAACACTAAGGGCAGGTGAGTAGGGGTTAGCTGCGCTGGGGAGACAGGAGAGAACGAGGCCCCAGGGGAGGATGTTGCAGGGACAGAGCCCTGGGGGATGCCGGGGAGGCTAATGGATGAGGAGGGGGCACAGGAAGGTGAGCACCCAGGCCAGAATTAGGGGATCGCGACCATTGCTCACCTTCCTGTGCAGCTCCTTGCTGTAGGGCCTCGGTTGCAGGGGCAGCCATGGTGGCCAGGAGATCAGGGACACAACAGCTTCCAAGGGTCAGCCGGGGAGAAAGAGGGAGAACCTGGCCCGGTCACTGGAATTTAACCCCTGAGGGTGTGGCCTGACTCACCTCCTCTCCCCGGTTGGTCCGCTGGGCGTCCCAATCATGACCTCACCTGGGGAGGTAGTGGGAGGGGGGAATTGGGCACTGCACTGATTTCCCCTCTAGCTATCCCTTAGGGGCTCTGCAGTCAGAGGCACGTTCCTTATACAGTGCCGTGCCTACCATTCTCATTTTGTGTACCATTGTGTATCATTTTGTGTAGAGTGATAGAACACTTACCCATTACAGTGTACGTGTTTGTTCACATATCTGTGTTTTCTTGTAGGTTGATTGGTCCACAAAGAATCACTGGGAAATATTAGTTTTCATCCAAGTCACAGATTAAAATTACTAGTGCAAGTCAGTGGGTCCGTAAAAAATCACTGCTAGAACACAGATGCCATCCGTGTGCTGTCCGAGATTAACATTGCAATGAATGTGAGACGCTTTGTAATTTATTTATTCTTTTATCAGTGAAAATTACTGATATTAAGCCTCATTTTTCACATACAACTAATGTCTGTGTTTTTCACGGATAGCCATCGTACCTGTGACGTCTATGGGGCTTTCACATGTCCATGATTTTTCGTTGACCAAGTGGTCTGCACAAAACACAGAGACATGTCTTATTTTGATCCAAGTGTCCGATCAGAATCGGCAATGCAATCTATGGGTCTGTGAAGCCATCGGACAGCATGTGTGTGACATCCCAGTGCGGTCCCATTTACAGACTGTAGTATGTGAAAAGAATAGAGGTTTTTTCCCCCTCTTTTCATGTACGAGAAAAGCTGATGACTCTTGGACCAAACTCTGATGAAACTCTGTCAGTATTTCTGGCACGTGAAAAAATCTGACTTGTGAATGAGGCCGAACATTGACAGACAAAAACTGATGAAACTCAGATGAAAAGCACCGATGACACTCGGAGCATTTTTTGCGTATGTGACAATCCTTCACATCTGAATGAGTCCTTGCCCTGTCTGACCTCTACTGGTGAAATATTTTACTCTACTGTTCTTTAATGGATCCTGGCACTGGTTCATGTTGTTTTTTTTTTCTTAGGTTTTGTAATTGTCCATTTCTGTTTTTTCTTCTCCTGCATGATATATGATGTATGGGACAATCAGAAAAAAGTATAATAGACACGTCACCACTGTTACAGAACCCCCAGCACCAAGAATATGTTATGCAGTATATATTATGTATAATAGGTTCCATGTGAAATGCATCAGTCCACAGGCTGCGCCCCTAGTCAGAGGGGACAAGATATTCTCCTTCTGACCTCCCCCACCTTTGTAATTCCCACAGTAAATATCAGCAGGCTCCGGCCCCCTGCGGCTATTGTAATGTATGTCTGGCCTGCTTTTTCTATTGGCCTGCCCTGTGTATCTGTGTTATATATTCTGTGTGCTGTGAATAAAGGGTGTTCGTTTAGACTGGAAATACGTGGAGTAGCAGTCAGCTTTATGCTCTCACGTAATCAAGGAATTCCAGCCAGCGTTCTTCATTCAGAATCCAGCAAAAGCAGAGTGGACCTCCTGAAACACGGGGGGTGCTGAAAGAGGTACTACAGCACAGTAGACCCCGTTACACTGGTGGCAGACAGCGGGATGTGATACCCCTTCTACAGGAGGAAAGGAATGAATGGAAGACAACTACCAGAAGTTAAAGAGGACTACATTAAAAGATCTGGTGGAAGCCCGAGGGTTAATCACCAGCAACAAAACAAAAGCGGATTTGATAGCAGCCATCATGGAACACGACAGTGCAGCGCCCCCCTATATGAACGTGGAGGAGACTGAATTCCAGAGGGAGGTAAAGAACAGACTAGCATTCTATGGCCCAAACCCTGCAGTAGAGATCATACGAGAGGTGATGGCTGATGTGCGTACTGATCTGAAGGAAGAGATGGCCGAGCGGACCAGGATAGAGCTAGCCAAGATGGAGATGGCAGAGCGAACCAAAGTGGAGCTGGCCAAGATGGAGATGGCAGAGCGGAGAGAGGAGAGTCAGCGAGCAAGGGGAGCTCTGGCCTCCGCCCAGGTACCTTCAACAGTAAGCCACAAAAAGATCCAGTATAATGCCCTGTAGTGTTAGTGCCCAAGAAGGTTGGGACTACACGGTCGTAAGCTCAATGAGAAAACAGTGACGGATGCGTATCCCATGCCGCGTGTGGATGACTTGTTAGACCGGCTGGCAGGGGCAAAGTATTTGACCACCATCGATCTATGCGAAGGCTACTGGCAGATTCCCCTTAGTCCTGATGCAATTCCCAAGTCGGCATTTGTCACCCCGTTTGACTTATTCCACTTTCGAGTTATGCCATTCGGGATTAAGACTGCCCCGGCGACCTTCCAGAGGCTGGCTGACCAGCTTCTGGATGGTCTCCAGGACTATGCGTGTGCCTACCTGGATGACCGCCATCTGCAGCGCGACATGGGAAGACCATCTAAATCACCTAGAGACAGTATTAGACAGGATCCACAAGGCCGGAATCACCCTGAACCCAAACAAGTGTCACGTGGGCAAAGCAGAGGTTCAGTATTTAGGGCATTGGGTGGGAAGTGGGAAACAGAGACCAGAACCAGCCAAGACTGAGGCCATAGCCAAATGGCCCACCCCACGCACTAAAACCCAGGTCATGGCGTTTCTAGGGACAGCGGGGTATTATAGGAATTTCGTTCCCAATTACAGCAGCGTGGCCAAGCCCCTCACTGATCTGACCCATAAGAACCAACCCCGCCAGGTAACCTGGACCCCAGAGTGTGAGGAAGCCTTCCGCCAGCTAAAGGACGCCCTCACCAATACCCCTGTATTGGCCGCACCCTATCCAACTAAACGTTTCCTTGTTCACACAGACGCTTCTATGTTTGGATTGGGGGCAGTACTAAGCCAAGTCGGGCCGGACGGCCAAGAACACCCGGTAGCTTACCTGAGTCGGAAACTACTGCCCCGTGAAGTGAGCCATGCGGCCATCGAGAAGGAGTGCCTGGCAATAGTATGGGCACTCAAAAAGTTACAACCATATTTGTATGGACGACAGTTTTCCCTCCTAACGGACCATAATCCCCTAGTCTGGCTTAATCGGGTCTCTGGAGACAACGCCAGATTACTGCAGTGGAGTTTAGCACTACAACCTCTGGACTTCACCATCCACTACAGATCCGGTAAACAAAACGGTAATGCTGATGGACTAAGTCGACAAACGGAACTTGTGCCAACCCTATAAACTTCGGTCATCCCCAAACCGATCCGTTAAGGATCAGACTGTATGCCGATCGTGTCGCTGAAAAGGGGAGCCATGTGAATAAAGGGTGTTCTTTTAGACTGGAAATACGTGGAGTAGCAGTCAGCTTTTATATGCTCTCACGTAATCAAGGAATTCCAGCCAGTATCCTTCATTCAGAATCCAGCTGAAAGAGGTACTACAGCACAGTAGACCCCGTTACAACCACCATTTTTCATTCTCTCCTGATTTTGGCTTACAAATACTGAGGTAAAAAATCTCACTAAATAACGTGAGACCGTGACCTAAGGGTTGTTAGGATAATGGGCGCAGAATTGCAGTCTAGGGGTGCTGTAAGCTGCCTATCCGTTCTCAAAAAACAGAATTTTCAGGAAGGGGCTTGAAGTAGACCCCTGTTGGTCATTGGCTTTTGTTCAGTTGGTGTCACCAAATCATTCAAGTAGTGTTATTAGTTGGAGTAGTGCACAAAACTGATAGGACCCTTCTTCAGGACCACAACACATCATTATCAGAGAAGTCTGGTTCATGAGCCTGTACAGCTCTGCGTCTGCAATTCCATCAACTAATCACCTATCTTGTGTTGGACACATAATTCAAGAAAGATGGCGGTCTGGCTCTTTTCGGTTGCCCAGCTAGGCCCTTCTTTGTATCCGTATGATCCATGGGTTGGGCTAATGAGCCGATTACGACAGCCAGCCCCCTTCATACCCATCCCTTGTGATGTGCTGACACATAGGCAATGAGCTTTTCACTTTGTTTGCGCCCCAGCACTGAAATTGGGACACCAGTTTGGATTTCTGAGTTCTGAATTCTGAAATCGCAAAATAACTATTATTAGCTGCTATGACTGAGCACCAGTATAGGCACTGAGAAAATACTGGATGAGCGGGAGCTGGAATGGTGCCATACTTGTTATCATATAGCGGTTAGGTCTCATTCACACGTCAGTATTTTGTATCAGTGTTTTGTGTGCCAAAAGCAGGAGTGGAGCTTACAGAGAAAAGCTATAATTGAAACATTGATTCTGTTTTTTTTTATAGACCCTCCTGGCTTTGGCATCAAAATACTAATGCAAAATACCGAGTGTGAATGAGGCCTTACAGAGATACAAGTGATGGCAGAGGAGAATGGGTTTGTTTATTGTTCCCCCCTTTTAAAATGAGTTGAACTGGTCACTTTCTAACTTCCAGTATCTATAAGGTTATACAGGAAGAAAAAAATCAATATCTAAATCTTTCATTAAAATGCTCCTTGGTCACACATGGCAATTTTACATGAATGTTCGGACTGTTAATATTCTTCTATGTAATGTCCAGCAAATAAAACTTTAAAAGCAGTGGTTTAATAAGCAGAGTTTTTTTTTCTTTTTTTATAATATATCATCGCCAAGGGTTTATCATTTTATTTCTCTCTGCTTCAATGCTGAAATGTATTGCCTGGATATTGATGATCTTTTTTTAAAGGTGATTTCCAAGATGTTTGACAGCTGGTGGCCCATAGTTTAGGATAGGCAATCGATGTACGATCGGTGAAGGTTTGGCCACCTGGGATCCTGACGGTGATGGCCCAGCGAGGTGGAATGATTGGGGCTAAATTGTAGCACCAGGCAAAGCCACAATAGTAAGTCCTCATGTGTAGATACGCATCGAGAACATGTTTACCCAGATTGTATTTTTGTGGATGATTCTGCAACAAATCCGCACCAGAAAATCTGCACTATGTCGTCATACTGATTTTGACATCGATAGGTGAAATTCACACAACAGATCAACTTTCACACAGAGATTTTCCTCTGGAGATCGGCCGTTGGTCCTGCTTATTGGATGGAGTGAGACGCCGATTCTAATACAACCACTTAGCGTTCCGATTGTGCTATACTGCGGTAATACATCTGATATACGGTATATGCCCTGTTCTGAATGTTACATTATTTGTGTTATTTCGTGCTCTTTTGCCTGCGGTTAGTTTGCCGTTTTGACACTAATTCCGGCTATTTTCAGCTTTCAGGAATCATTTACTCATGCAGGGTTTATTTTTAGATTCTTCAAGCATAGTTCCGTAAAATGTCTCCACTAAACCAAAATCGCAGGAATCGGGACAACAGAAACCTTTTTTTTTTTAAATGGTGGTTAAAGGCGTTGTCCGCTACTAGTACAACCCCTTGTTAATCTAAATGTTTGGCCCCGATAAAATAATAAAGCCTATGCTCACCTCCCGTGCTGGCACAGTTCCTGCTAAGTAAATAAGGAAGCACACTGCAGCGCTAGAACATACAAACTTGAAATACGAAATTTGAACTGCATTACTGCACTAGAAATATGAAAAATGAGAGCGTTTAGCGCATAAAAATGGCCAATTTTATGTGTACCTGGTAGCCCCTTTACGACATCTCTCTTATACCAGGTCCTACGCTTGCCTTACCTCGCTGAGAATAAACGTCTCCATCTGAATGGGTACATGTGAAACCTCTTCCTAGACTAAAATTCTCTCTCTCTGTGGAGGGGTATTGGACCTGCTGTAATTAAAACACCTGTAGGCTAGGAGGCGGAGTGCACGATCAGAAGGCTAAAGAATAAATTTCAAAAACCTGACCTGCACATCCAAACATTGACTAAGTGTGAACAGGTGCTGAACCTGGAGTCGCCAACTCGTATATAGTTAAGTAAATAAGGCAGCACACTGCAGCGCTAGAACATACAAACTTGAAATAGGAAATTTGAACTGCATTACTGCACTAGAAATATGAAAAATGAGAGCGTTTAGCGCATAAAAATGGCCAATTTTATGTGTACCTGGTAGCCCACAGTTCCTGCTGTCTCGGCACTCACGGTCTCAGGGCTGTGATGCGGTGGATTGTCACGTGGTGCCTGGCCCCCAATCGGTGCTGGCATCACTGTCCCCACCTTTGGACAAACTGAACATGAAGAGGACGTCCGGGATCAGCTGCAGCGCGGACGGCCTCTTCATCCTCAGTTCTTATGAAGGCGGAGACAGTGATGCCAGCACTAATTGGGCGCCGACGTCCACCACAGTTGCGGGGAGAGCGAATGCTGACAGCATGGGAACGGCGCTGACACGGAGGCGAGTAAAGGTTTTATTATTTTACCGGGGCGGAAAATTTCGTTTATAAAGAGGTTGTCCTAGTAGTGGACAATCCTTTTACTGTTGATTTTTTTTTTTTTTCCCTGTTGTTGGGATTGCCAAACGTTTTGGCAAGTTTTCTGTTGCTGAATAAAATATACAGTGTATGCGATCAAGAAATCAGAACTTCGACAGAGTCGTTATATTGGATGTTTTGAGATGGTTGACAATCATACAATGTATTAATTGAACAAGAAAATGTAAAATTATTGGGATTTGCAATAAGCTTTATTCAACTGGAACACGTATTCGGAGGGGGCTTATATCGCATATATGGCCCACCAATGAGTCATACATGTGCTTGTCTGGGCCAATTTCACTGAAACTGCATCAGAGGAGAGTACAGGCTGCTTTTAGTTTATGAGGGGAATGTAGTAATTGAGAAAGGGTTGTCAGAGTAGTGGACAACTCCTGTAAGGCCTCCACACACGTCGGAATAACGTTGGCAGAACATGCCAATATCGAGAGGTTTGGCTGACAGTCTAATGTGTATGGGGGCCAAGCGAACACTCCCCAATATCGAGAGGTTTGGCTGACAGTATAATGTGTATGGGGGCCAAGTGAGCACTCCCCAATATCGAGAGGTTTGGCTGACAGTATAATGTGTATGGGGGCCAAGTGAGCACTCCCCAATATCGAGAGGTTTGGCTGACAGTCTAATGTGTATGGGGGCCAATTGAGCACTCCCCAATATCGAGAGGTTTGGCTGACAGTATAATGTGTATGGGGGCCAAGTGAGCACTCCCCAATATCGAGAGGTTTGGCTGACAGTCTAATGTGTATGGGGGCCAAGCGAACACTCCCCAATATCGAGAGGTTTGGCTGACCGTATAATGTGTATGGGGGCCAAGTGAGCACTCCCCAATATCGAGAGGTTTGGCTGACAGTATAATGTGTATGGGGGCCAAGTGAGCACTCCCCAATATCGAGAGGTTTGGCTGTCAGTCTAATGTGTATGGGGGCCAAGTGAGCACTCCCCAATATCGAGAGGTTTGGCTGACAGTATAATGTGTATGGGGGCCAAGTGAGCACTCCCCAATATCGAGAGGTTTGGCTGACAGTCTAATGTGTATGGGGGCCAAGCGAGCACTCCCCAATATCGAGAGGTTTGGCTGACAGTCTAATGTGTATGGGGGCCAAGCGAGCACTCCCCAATATGAAGAAGTTTGGCTGTCAGTCTAATGTGTGTGGGGGCCAAGTGAGCACTCCCCAATATCGAGAGGTTTGGCTGACAGTCTAATGTGTATGGGGGCCAAGCGAGCACTCCCCAATATGAAGAAGTTTGGCTGTCAGTCTAATGTGTGTGGGGGCCAAGTGAGCACTCCCCAATATCGACAGGTTTGGCTGACAGTATAATGTGTATGGGGTTCAAGCGAGCACTCCTGCTTATGGGAGAGAGTAGTGGAGAGAATGGCCTACAGGGTTATAACATCTGCTCGTCGTTACCTGGGCAGCACGGTGGCGCGGTGCAGCTTTGCAGCGCTGGAGTCCTGGGTTCAAATCCCACCAAGGACAACATCTGTAAGGAGTTTGTATGATCTCCCCGTGTTTGTGTGGGTTTCCTCCGGGTTCTCCGGTTTCCTCCGACACTCCAAAGACATACTGATAGGGAATTTAAGATTGTTAGCCCCAATGGGGACAGCGATGATAATGTGTGCAAACTGTAAAGCGCTGTGGAATATGTTAGCGCTATATAAAAATAAAGATTATTATTATTACCTGCCTCCTTTCATATGGTGATGTCCTTATAACTAATAGTTTGAGTTCACAGTGAGTTGTCTATGGCTGACACAGCGAAGGACTTGGCCGTGATTCTGTAGATCGCAGCGAGAAGATTAGCAGGCAGGACATTACTTACAATTGTCTAATGAGCTGGACCACTAAATATTGTATTAACCATCTGTCGCGTGACTGTTTGTTCCTCCGCTGATCTGAAGTGCCATCATCTTGTGTTACAACTGGATTTTTTTTTAAATTCTTTGAAATATGCAGCAAAGCTAATGACCCGATAAGCCGTCTTCTAAATACACCCAGTGTCTTACTCCATGATTTCATTATTTGATCATTAATGGTTTGTAGGGGAAGGACTTGTGCTTTCTATCATTCTCTTGGTGTCATGTTGAGGTCTATATTCACCATAGTAATGACAGGCTGATTGTATAATTAGTATTGCCTACCTTTTGCGGGGGAGTTAAGGTTACCTAGCAACAACTTCCTGTCCGGGTGACCACTAGTTCTAACTGTTATACATCTATGTACAATATACAGTTGCAATCAAAATTATTCCACCCCATTACAAATTAGGTTTAGTCGCAACATTCCCAACATTTCTGCAGTTTGCAATAAACCAATAAAACAAGAACAATTGAAATATCTTAAAACAACTAATATGACGAGTGTTTGTTTTCTTCAAATTCAGGACAAAATACTTTTAATAAGTGCTGCAGTCTCAGAATTATGCACCCTCTTTTTGACAAGCATCGTTAATACTTAGTTGCACACGTCTGGCTGTTATGACCTGCTGCAGACATGATGCATAGCCAGACACCAGATTCTGGCAGCGTTCCTGTGGATTCTTGGCTCATTCCTCATGGGCAGTGGCCTCCAGGTCAATAATAATCTTGGTTTCTGTGCTGCAACACCTTCAACTCCCCTCAAAATTTTCTGTGGCGTTCAAGTTAGGCGACTGATGGCCACTACAACATTTCTCTGCACTTCTGAAACTAAGCCTTAGTGGTCTTTGAGGTATGCTTATGTTTATTGTCCTGTTGGAAGCTCCAATAACTCCTAAACTTTAACTTCCTCACAAAATGCCTGATGTTTTCTCTTAGGTTTCTAGTGCCATAACAGGCAAAGCAGCCCCATAACATCATGAGCCACTGCCATGCTTCACTGTAGGTAGGGTCTTTTTTAGTAAATGCCTAGTTCTTCCACCTCCTGACGTACCGCTGAATCGTAGGCCTGAAAAAATCTAGTTTTGCTTAATCGCTCTACAGAACCCCCAAAATCAGTCATTATACTTTTGTGGCTTAATTATATGATTGTCAGCTTATATGTTTGGGTCAGTAGAGCTGCACATCTTGGATTTCAGGCATGTAGACCTTCTGTATTTACTATGGTCCTTAATGTGCAAACTGAAACCTCAGCGCCTACTGTGACCAAATCTTTCTGCAGTCTTTTGCAGTCACTCCAGTGTTTTCGACCTCTTGCATCCTCAGGCACCTAGTGATAGCAGTGCAGTGGAATTTGCTACAGATATGGAAGTTATCTTTTTGTATACTTTTCCTTTTTTTGTGCAAGGCAATTGCCTCCTCTGTCTCTTAACTGTTTGTACCACTCTCTTAACAATTCAAGTATATTAGTGATTTGGAGGTCATTTCCCATGAGGAACGGGCTAAGGTTTCTCATGAACACTGCCAGAACCTGGAATCTGGCTATGCATCATTTTCTTAGCAGGTCATAACAGCCAGAGGGGCTCTACAAAGTACTAAAGACAATAAACATGAAGAATTTGAAGAAACCACTTGTTATATTAGTTGTCTTGCTTCATTTGTGTATTTCAAACCGCAGAAAGTTTGTACATTTTGCTAATAAACCTAATTTGCAGTGGAGGCTGAAAAGAGTGCCATTTTTTTAGATTTCCACGTGGGCAGTAGGAATAAGGCTGACCTTACATCTTTGTACTGTTCTGCAGATGTTTTTCACAGTATTCGATTAGGCTGTGTGCACACATTCCGGATTTTTCGCATTTTTTTTGTGTTTTTTCGCTATAAAAATGCGATAACGCTTAAAATACACATACATATGCATCCCATAATTTATAATGCATTCCGCAATTTTTGTGCATATGTTGCGTTTTTTTCGCGGAAAAAAACGCGGCATGTTCATTAATTTTGCGGATTTTTGCGGACTTCCCACTATATTATTGCATCCCAGAACCTCTGGAAAAAAAACGAGCACAAAACTTGAGAAATACGTGAAAAAAAGGCGAAAAATCCGCATGCGGATTTCTTGCAGATAATGTCCGGTTTTGTTCAGGAAATTTCTGCTAGAAATCGTGACGTGTGCACATAGCCTTACAGCATTATCAAAGAGGCAATCATTACAGAGCTTTTAAAGGGAACCTGCCACCTGAATTTGGCGGGACCGGTTTTCGGTCATATGGGCGGAGTTTTCAGGTGTTTGATTCACCCTTTCCTTACCCGCTGGCTGCATGCTGGCCGCAATATTGGATTGAAGTTCATTCTCTGTCCTCCGTAGTACACCCCTGCGCAAGGCAAGATTGCCTTACTATGGAGGACAGAGAATGAACTTCAATCCAATATTGCGGCCAGCATGCAGCCAGCGGGTAAGGAAAGGGTGAATCAAACACCTGAAAATTCCGCCCATATGACCGAAAACCGGTCCCGCCAAATTCAAGTGACAGGTTCCCTTTAATTGTAAAAGTCCATCAACGCTAAACAACTTTGAACACTACACCTCTTCACAATTGCCTAGCACTGCCAAGCTTCTGATTCCCGACACATGACCCAATCAATACACTTCATTCCCTGACTCAGATTAAGGGGAAGTGAGAATGTGCCGTCATTATTGATATCACACTTATCACCTTTCTGATGGATGGGTGATAAAAGCGTTGATTTAGATTAAACCCATGTAAAATGCTGACGTCCTGACCGATCCTTTGTCTACACATAGTAACATGTACAACACTCGGGGGGGGGGGGGGGGGGGGGGGGGGGGAATATTTTGTAGATATCCTTTAATCACACACTTCATTCTAGAAGTCAGAACTCAGGAGGCCCTTTATGATCAGTTGTTCTTGGAGCTGCTGCTAGTCAGGCTCACTTTTAGACCTCTTCATTCTCCTGATGCCAGAGATCGGACCCCAGCCGACCAAACATTGACGTCCTCTATTAAGGATCGACCAATGTTGTTGATCGGGAAAATCCCAATAATTGAGAAATGCACAAAATATTATAAATGTTGATTTTTTTTTTTTCCCTGCTCATGTTTTATGGTAGTCACATGCTATATCTATGAGAAATGTTATTAGTGATATTTTAAGACACCGATGTAAAGAAATAATCAGAAATGTTCGTGAGGTGCTCACAGTAGAATCGAGGACCACTTGTGTTCCTCTTGGTGTAACTTGTGTGCACCTGTTGCGGTGGCTCGTTGCCCAGAATCCACTGTGGTAATTACAGTAAGCCCTTGTGTGACTAATCCATCCTACACTCGCAGGAATATGTTCTCTGCAGGAAGAATGAGAATGTATGGAGATCATAGTCAACTCTCAAGAAGCTCACTGAATTGTGTGCATATATCTGTGTCAGGGCCTCTTTATTAAAGGCAGTTACCCAGTTCTCAAAGTTTTCTATAAATGATTCATCATATGTGATCCACTCCTAACAAAACAGCCATACAGTGCTTCGAGTAATGGGAAGGTGCTTAGTATAAGAATATTACAAATTATTGCGTAGAGTTGTAAAGTGTCCTAGTGTACAAAATGTGCAAACCAATGTAAAGCGATAAGGGGAGATTGCAGAATCCCCCAAACTGGCTATAGACATCTTTTCAACTGATTAAACGAAGAGTCACGGGAGTCCCCAGTACACAATTGATGCTCATCAGGTTTGGCTATCTTTATTCTCTAATGGGAATTGGTGACGTGGGCGGCTAGAAGAAGCTGTGAGTCTAGACAGGGTTAAACTGTAGTAATGGCACAGAGGGCACATGCCACAGGGTCTCAACCCCCTTTAGACTTTTCACAAAGCTGGTTCTCTAGGATTATTAAAATTAAACCTGAACCAGAGAAACAGTCTGTTGTGAATTCTGTGGCAGAGCTCCCTCCTGTGGTCACAAGTGGTACTTCGGCTGATTCTCTCTGTGAGCTTCTGTTGGTGGAGGGAAGTGGTACTGCGGCTTCTGAGTTTCCTCCCTCAGGTGATCTGGTGAGGTCGTTAGGTGCTTCTCTACTTAACTCCACCTAATGCTTTGATCCTGGCTTCCTGTCAATGTTCCAGTGTTGGACTTGCTTTTCCCTGGATCATTCCTGTGGCCTGCTGCTCTGCATAGCTAAGTTCTTCTTTGCTATTTGTTTGCTATTTTTTCTGTCCAGCTTGTCTATTTTGTTGCTGGAAGCTCTGGGACGCAAAGGGTGTACCTCCGTGCCGTTAGTTCGGTACGGAGGGTCTTTTTGCCCCCTTTGCGTGGTTTTCTTTAGGGTTTTGTGTAGACCGCAAAGTTACCTTTTCTATCCTCGATCTGTTAAGAAAGTCGGGCCTCACTTTGCTGAATCTATTTCATCTCTACGTTTGTCTTTTCATCTTAACTCACAGTCATTATATGTGGGGGGCTGCCTTTTCCTTTGTGGTATTTCTCTGAGGCAAGGTAGGCTTATTTTCTATCTTCAGGCTAGTTAGTTTCTCAGGCTGTGCCGAGTTGCATAGGCAGAGTTAGGCGCAATCCACGGCTGCCTCTAGTGTTGTTTGGAGAGGATTAGGGATTGCGGTCTGCAGAGTTCCCACGTCTCAGAGCTCGTTCTATGATTTTGGGTTATTGTCAGATCACTGTATGTGCTCTGACCGCTATGTCCATTGTAGTACTGAATTGCCTTTCATAACAACAGTCGTTCGGCTCCTTGCCCTATCATTTACCTTGCAGGCCACGGACTAATTGTCAAAACTTTGCCTCTCTGGATTTCTGAAGCCCGATGTAATACATGACTCGCTCTCGCTTATCATTAGATCATTCATCAGTTTACGTCCTGACAACTGGGACGGGATGATGGCCGCGCCTTTCCCCACCCTGCCCCGTTACCCTACCCAATTCTCTCCTCTTCTTCTACCCCTCTATCTCTTCTCTACTCTAATCTCTTTGTTTGTTTTCCACCCCTTCTTTAGTTTGAATACGCATTGTGATTACTGAATAGTCATAATGAAAATAATATAGGTTATTATTCACTTCAATTGTTCTTCATTGTCAACATATTATAATATCAATCAGTAGTATTACTTTTTAGAATGTTAAGTGCAAGATATATGATGTTGCTGTAATGCATTTCTTGTCTAACGTGTAATTTTACCTGGTATTTTACTGATATACTAGAATGCATCGTTTACTTTTATTCTTCTTGCTTCACTCAATAAACATGATTTAAACAAAAACTTTGCCTAACTGCTGAATTCTTTGTTCACCTCCTTTTTAGGAAATGGAGGTCACCTTATGGCCTTTCATTAATTCTTGAAAGACTTGTTCCAGCTGTATTGTCTTGTCTTCATTTTAGCCACCATTTCCTTCCTGACCTAAGATAGCCTAACCCAAACTAACAGCATCATCGACATATCCTAAGTAGCGATGAGCGAATATACTAGTTACTCGAGATTTCTCGAGCATGCTCGGGGGTCCTCCGGGTATTTTTTTAGTGCTTGGAGATTTAGTTTTTCTTGCCGCAGCTGAATGATTTACATCTGTTAGCCAGCATAAGTACATGTGGGGGTTGTCTGATTGCTAGGGAATCCCCACATGTACTTATGCTGGCTAACAGATGTAAATCATTCAGCTGCGACAAGAAAAACTAAATCTCTAAAAAAAACTAAAACTAAAAAATACTCGGAGGAGCGTACTCGGGAAATCTTGAGTAACGAGTATATTCGCTCATCACTAGTCCTAAGGAAGTTGTTGACTTGGCTGTCTCCATAACTTCCATAGGCTATAGTAGGGGGAGTAAGGGCTCGCTCACATGACGTATAACAAAGCCGAGTGCTGTCTGATGTTTTATCGGGTAGCACTTGGACTAATGTTATTCTATGCGACAGTGCAGATCTGATATTTTTTTCTCATGACAAATCAGCATGAGAATTAAATTGCAGCATATTGCGATTGGCTCCGGAATTCGGAACCTGCGCACCCATACAAGTCTATGGGTATGTGTGAAACATCGGACTGCACTTTTATGTCATCCAAGTGCAATCCAACATCCGCGGACTCAGACAATGGAGAAAATGGAGAAATTAAGTTGTCCATCCTCTCCGCACCTGTGATACGAATCTCACATGGGAGAGAATCAGATCATAGTAAGATGACACTCGGAACAAACTCTGACAGAGTTTGAACAGTCTGTCATTAGCATAATCAATCCGATGCTCTCGCATGAGAGAATCAGCGGCCGTGTGACCTCAGCCTCAGTCACCTTTATAACCCTGAATCTTCAGAACCTCATAGGTGGGATTGGGGTCCTAGGGTCTCCACCACCCTGTTCCAGATAGGCCTTCATAGAGTGTTAGAGTTGGAAGGGACCTCCAGGGTCATCGTGTCCAACCCCTTGCTCAAAGCAGGATTCGCTAAACCATCTCAGACAGATGTCTGTCCAGCCTCCGTTTGAAGACTTCCATTGAAGGAGAACTCACCACCTCTCGTGGTAGCCTGTTCCACTCATTGATAATCCGCACTGTTAAAACGTTTTTTTCTAATATCTAAACTGTATCTTCTCCCTTTTAGTTTCATCTTTTCGAATGAATGGCTCGTGGTTACCTGCATGAGGCAATGCCGTCAGGCCATGTGGATGTCATATTCCCATGACAAGTTTCCAAAATACAGATCAGGAAGAACTCCATGGCTTACTTTATTGCACTCACCTCAATTTGCTGACCATTGCGAGCTCAGACCTAAGGAGTAAAGTCCTCTACTCGGAATCCATTGGTTTCTGTTGATGCAATCTCGGCACGACGTTTCCCACCACACCTAAAGGAACATATATTGGAATTTGCTAACTGGATTATGTACTATTCTATGCTACTTGCCAACTCCAGAGCCATCAGAATAGAATATCATTCCCCGTCCATCTATCCAAGGTTCTGGCAGCATATGAAATAAATAATGGTGTTATTACAGCAGCTCCTACATCACGCCATGTACAGTCTGCGTGAGAAGGAAACTCATGGATCCTTTTCCCCCCAGAGCGTAAAAAAGTCATATTGGATCTAATAAACAAATCAACGTTCACTGGGAATAATGGAAAGTGTAATATTGTTGCTGGGAAACTGCTCGTTGTGTCGCCTGTGATCAATGTAACTAGTTATTTCTTCGCCCCCCCTTTTTTTTTTTTGCTCTTTGTTGTTTTTTTTTTTTTTGTTAGTGGTGAAATTAATATAACCCTTCTCGGCTACATAGATGTTGACAAATGCAATTGCAGATCTGCCATTTTGTTGGAGTAAAACCGTGCTATTAGCAGACATCTTACTGAACCATGTGAGGCGAGGAGATGACTAAAAGGTATAATTAATGCACACTGTGAGGATGTGCAGAACGCGCGTTTAGGTTTACTCACTGCCTGTCTGCCAGCCAAAACTCATAGATTTCCTAAGGATGGTTCATCCCTGTCCACACTCGGATTGTACTTCACAAAAGATAATTTATTTTACCTTTTTGTTAAAGCACAAAAAATTAAATTATATATAAATATTATAGTATTTTTTTTCATGTTACACCCAAAAACTTAAATATATTTTATTAGGATTTTATGTGGTATACCAACACAAAGTAGCAAGAATTTGGGAATTATAAAGAAAATGATACATGGTTTTCTATTTATTTTAAAAATATAATGAAAACTAGATTGTTGCCCGATTCTAACGCATCGGGTATTTTAGAATATGTATGTAGTTTATTTATGAAGATTTTAGAATAATACATTGAATACACAGGATTCGGCCGGTTACGACGTAGTATATTGCACAGCCCACGCAGTATATTGCACAGCCCACGCAGTATATAACACAGCCCACGTAGTACATTGCACAGCCCACGTAGTACATTGCACAGCCCACGTAGTACATTGCACAGCCCACGCAGTACATTGCACAGCCCACGCAGTACATTGCACAGCCCACGCAGTACATTGCACAGCCCACGCAGTACATTGCACAGCCCACGCAGTACATTGCACAGCCCACGCAGTACATTGCACAGCCCACGCAGTACATTGCACAGCCCACGCAGTACATTGCACAGCCCACGCAGTACATTGCACAGCCCACGCAGTACATTGCACAGCCCACGCAGTACATTGCACAGCCCACATTGTATATTGCACAGCCCACGTAGTATATTGCACAGCCCGTGTAGTATATAGCAATGTGGGCATCATATCCCTGTTAAAAAAAAGAATTAAAATAAAAAATGGTTATATACTCGCCTTCCGTTGGCCCCCGCTTCGCACCGATGCTCCTCGCGCGCTGCGGTCTCAAGAGCGCATTGCGGTCTCGTGAGACCGCTACGTCATCTCGCAAGATCGCAATGCTTGGAGCGGTTACCGTCACAGGGTTGGTATGAGCGCAGGACCTGTGAAAACATCGCGGTCACATGACCGTGACGTCATGGCAGGTCCTTCTCGCATAGCATCCTTGGCACCGGAACCTGCCGCTTGCATTGCCGAGGACAGCGGGCGACGTCGGAGGGTGAGAATAACCTTTTTTTTTAAATTATTATTTGTAACATTAGATCTTTTTACTATTGATGCTGCATACGCAGCATCAATAGTAAAAAGTTGGTCACACAGGGTTAATAGCTGCATTACCGGAGTGTGTTACACAGCGCTCTGGTAACGCTGGCATTAACCCTGTGTGTGGGCTGACTGGAGGGGAGTATGGAGCGGGCACTGACTGCGGGGAGGAAAGAGCGGCCATTTTGCCGCCGGACTGTGCCCACGACCAATCAGCGACTTGGATTTCCATGACAGAGGCCGCGACCAATGAATATCCGTGACAGACAGAAAGACAGACGGAAGTGACCCTTAGACAGTTATATAGTTATATAGTAGATCGTGACGTGAATTTGTATTCACTCATCTGTAGTCTGGTACCCGTAAATAAAATCCTAAGTGACCAATTGCCTCCAGAGGGTCACATAATTAGGAAATTGTGTCCACCAGTGTGTAATTTTTTTTTTTTTAATCTACGGAGTGCCAAGTTTTCTTCCATATCATTGAAGGGGTTATTCGGGCACGACCGTAATCTGTGGCAGTATGATGGGCGCTGTGAGATCCTACTCCTACCTAACGACAACCATGGCTCTTCTTTCGATTAGCAGTTCTGCCATGACATCATCATTGCGCTGTGATGCACTTGTGATGTTGAACCAAGCCATCTAACCAAAAGAAGACCCTCAGATGTTGTCAGTTAAGAGGCTCCCGTCCTACGGCCACCGACTACTGTTATAGCCGATGGACTCGGCTGTGCACTATAGCTTGGCACCAACTTTAGAAGACATGGTTAAAAGTAATTTAAAAACCTATACTTCACCACTCTAGCCCCATGGCTTCAGCGCAGGACATTTGGGTGGTCTCTATTGGGACAAGAGAGAAGGCATCCAGTGGATCAGTACCTTTCTTGCCCAACGCCTACTTACTAAATACTATTGTTGTGGATCCTTCAAACTGCTGAGCAGTGGAGGGTGCTGAGACTTGGAACCCAACCATTCTTGTATTATGGCCTCTACTTACAATAGGCCATCAATGTTCTAACCAGAAAAAGAAACCTGTAAGTAACTTAAAATCTGTTTTTAGGCCATAGGTCTCTTGCGATTTTTCCGGCAAGTTATACCTTCTAACAGGACAGTAATATGATAAAGGAAAGTTTAACTGTCTATTAAAGCAGCTAAATGGATGGGAATATGATGTGCTGGAGTATACAACAGCTGCAGGCTTATGCTTTATGGACTGTGTTGAGCTGATAGGAGATGGTCCAGTAATAACTTACAGTTTGTGTTGTAGCTCCTCTCTAGACTGTACTTTGTGACCTCTCTTGGGTCAGTTTCTCTTATAATCCTCCATATTGTGATCATGAGTATAACAGTTGCTCTAAGTCCCATGTAAAACTTTTATTTTCTAACAAAGTGCTGAGAGACGAAATCTACAACTTGACTGTCAGCAAACTTGTTGATGGATTCTAAAGACCAAAATTAAACTGTACAAGAGTACGAAACCTGGAATAACGCAATGTATTCACAAACGTATTCCGCATCGAGCGCTCTCGCAAGCATTGTCACCTTCTTTCTTTTTTACATGGAATCGTCCTTTAATTACTGTGACCGTTAGGAGTTTTCTCAAAGTTTTAATGGACAGTCATGAATTTCTAGCAATTTCAAGTAATGTTGCCGTACTCCTATTTCTTCATTTCATACCTAGAATATTTTATGTAGGCTCTGCTCCCTTCCCTGTTTATTGCACGGATGAGCGGTTGGACCGCAGTCAAAGCCTTGTTTCCTCGCTTCGTTGTGCTTCTCTGTAGTGCGCTGTACACATTTTAAGGCAAAATAGGAGCTTAACTTCTGTCATTTTAACTCCTATTCGTGGGACATTTTTTTAAAGCCTTTTAGAAAAATCCATTTTAGCTGCTCTTTTAGGTCCATATTTAAGATCATAAAAAATGTGACCGTGGAAAAACAGTCTGTAAAATGATCTAATATCAAACTGTATATAACATTACAGTATAAATATATAAAATATGTACCGTAACTCCGATGGTAGCGGAGTTCATTATTCCTACTCTTTACCAGATTAGAAGAATTCTTTTAAAGGGCATCTGTAAATAAGATTTCCACTAAGAACCTGAGGAGGAGCAGGATATTGGGCGAAACCTCTCCAAGGATACCCGTTGTCATCGTTGTCCAGTGCTACATTGCAGGGAAACTTAGGATTTTATTCATGTTTAAATTAGATTTCTGAGTGAACCGGTGGGAATATTGTGTCCTTGAAATCCTCACCTCCTCCTCACTCCTCCCTGCCAACGCCAACCCCTTTTCTTGATTGACAGTGGAGAGAAGTGATGATGTGCTGCAGAACCTGTGTCTCCGCTGTCAATCAAGAGTTGGGGGCGGTGTCGGTGAGGAGGAGTCGAGTGCTGCAAGTACACCTATACACCTATATGTCCGCCTGTACACCTATATGTCCGCCTGTACACCTATATGTCCTCCTGTACACCTGTATGTCCTCCTGTACACCTATATGTCCGCCTGTACACCTATATGTCCTCCTGTACACCTGTATGTCCTCCTGTACACCTATATGTCCTCCTGTACACCTATATGTCCGCCTGTACACCTACAGTATATGTCCGCCTGTACACCTACAGTATATGTCCGCCTGTACACCTACAGTATATGTCCGCCTGTACACCTATATGTCCGCCTGTACACCTATATGTCCGCCTGTACACCTATATGTCCGCCTGTACACCTATATGTCCTCCTGTACACCTATATGTCCTCCTGTAACCTATATGTCCGCCTGTACACCTATATGTCAGCCTGTACACCTACAGTATATGTCCGCCTGTACACCTATATGTCCTCCTGTAACCTATATGTCCGCCTGTACACCTATATGTCCGCCTGTACACCTACAGTATATGTCCTCCTGTACACCTATATGTCCGCCTGTACACCTACAGTATATGTCCGCCTGTACACCTATATGTCCGCCTGTACACCTATATGTCCTCCTGTAACCTATATGTCAGCCTGTACACCTATATGTCCTCCTGTAACCTATATGTCCGCCTGTACACCTATATGTCCGCCTGTACACCTACAGTATATGTCCGCCTGTACACCTATATGTCCGCCTGTACACCTATATGTCCGCCTGTACACCTATATGTCCTCCTGTACACCTGTATGTCCTCCTGTACACCTATATGTCCGCCTGTACACCTACAGTATATGTCCGCCTGTACACCTATATGTCCGCCTGTACACCTATATGTCCGCCTGTACACCTATATGTCCGCCTGTACACCTATATGTCCGCCTGTACACCTATGTCCGCCTGTACACCTACAGTATATGTCCGCCTGTACACCTATATGTCCTCCTGTACACCTATGTCAGCCTGTACACCTATATGTCCGCCTGTACACCTATATGTCCGCCTGTACACCTATGTCAGCCTGTACACCTACAGTATATGTCCGCCTGTACACCTATATGTCCTCCTGTAACCTATATGTCTGCCTGTACACCTATATGTCAGCCTGTACACCTATATGTCAGCCTGTACACCTACAGTATATGTCCGCCTGTACACCTATATGTCCGCCTGTACACCTATATGTCCGCCTGTACACCTATATGTCAGCCTGTACACCTATATGTCAGCCTGTACACCTACAGTATATGTCCGCCTGTACACCTATATGTCCTCCTGTAACCTATATGTCCGCCTGTACACCTATATGTCAGCCTGTACACCTACAGTATATGTCCTCCTGTACACCTGTATGTCCTCCTGTACACCTATATGTCCGCCTGTACACCTATATGTCCGCCTGTACACCTACAGTATATGTCCGCCTGTACACCTATATGTCCGCCTGTACACCTATATGTCCTCCTGTACACCTATATGTCCGCCTGTACACCTATATGTCCGCCTGTACACCTACAGTATATGTCCGCCTGTACACCTATATGTCCGCCTGTACACCTATATGTCCGCCTGTACACCTATATGTCCGCCTGTACACCTATATGTCCTCCTGTAACCTATATGTCCGCCTGTACACCTATATGTCAGCCTGTACACCTATATGTCCTCCTGTACACCTATATGTCCTCCTGTACACCTATATGTCCTCCTGTAACCTATATGTCCGCCTGTACACCTATATGTCAGCCTGTACACCTATATGTCAGCCTGTACACCTACAGTATATGTCCGCCTGTACAACTATATGTCCGCCTGTACACCTATATGTCCGCCTGTACACCTATATGTCCGCCTGTACACCTATATGTCCGCCTGTACACCTATATGTCCGCCTGTACAACTATATGTCCGCCTGTACACCTATATGTCCGCCTGTACACCTATATGTCCGCCTGTACACCTATATGTCCGCCTGTACACCTATATGTCCGCCTGTACACCTATATGTCCGCCTGTACACCTATATGTCCGCCTGTACACCTATATGTCCGCCTGTACACCTATATGTCCGCCTGTACACCTATATGTCCGCCTGTACACCTATATGTCCGCCTGTACACCTATATGTCCGCCTGTACACCTATATGTCCGCCTGTACACCTACAGTATGTCCGCCTGTACACCTACAGTATATGTCTGCCTGTACACCTACAGTATATGTCCGCCTGTACACCTATATGTCCGCCTGTACACCTATATGTCCGCCTGTACACCTATATGTCCGCCTGTACACCTATATGTCCGCCTGTACACCTATATGTCCGCCTGTACACCTATATGTCCGCCTGTACACCTACAGTATGTCGCCTGTACACCTACAGTATATGTCTGCCTGTACACCTACAGTATATGTCTGCCTGTACACCTATATGTCCGCCTGTACACCTATATGTCCGCCTGTCCACTTGCAAAGCTATTTGCATATGAATAAAAGACAAATTTCGATGAAATATGTATCATTGGAAATGTTTCTCCCTCCATTGTCCTGCGCTACCTCCAAATTTTTAGCTTAAGGCTGTGTTCACACGTTCCGGTTTTTTCGCGGTTTTTCCCGATAAAAACGCTATAAAACCGCAAAAAAAACGCATACAATAAGCATCCCATCATTTAGAATGAATTCCGCATGTTTTATGCACATGATGCGTTTTTTTCCGCAAAAAAAACGCATCAGGCACAAAATCCGGACATGCTCTATCTTTTTGCGGTTTTTCTGCGGATTTCCCACTCCAAAATGCATTGGGAAGTGTCCGGAAAAAACCGCTGCAAAAACGCGTCAAAACCGCTGCAAAAACGCGGCAAAACCGCGGCAAAAAACGCATGCGGTTTTCTTGCGGATTTCATGCAGAAAATGTCCGTTTTTTCACAGGAATTTTCTGCATGAATTCCTGAACGTGTGCACATAGCCTTTAAGTCTTACTGACAGGTTCTCTTTAACAGAATCGGTCACCAGGTTTTTGACATTTCAACCTGAGAGCAGCATGATGTTGGGATAGATACCCTGAGCAATGCTTTACTTATAGGGCTGCTCGCTGTAGTTTTGATAAAATCAGGAGATTATCACTAGAGGACTTGTAAATAAGTTGTCAGGTAATCCTCAATACTCGTGAATTCTGTATAACCCTGCCCCCACCACTGATTGGCAGCTTTCTGCCTATGCACAGTGTACACAAATATCTGCCACTCCGTTAGACAGAGCTCAGCATTAGATCAGCAGATGAGTGATTTTTATCAAAACTGCAGCAAGCAGCCCAATAAGTGACATATCATTGTATTCAGTGTCTCTGTATCTATCTTTGCTGCTCTCAGCTGGAGCAAAAACCTGGTGACAAATTCTCTTTAAAAAAAAAAAAAAGTAAAACCACTGTTTCATTAACAAGAGAAGAATTACTAAAGTACCTTAATAGGGTATAATATGCAAAATGATCCCATCTGTCCTGGGGTGTGTTCTTGTATTGTGTGTGGTTGGATATAACTGTTACCCACAGATGATGATATCTGTTGCATGCAATGGTGGGTTATAATTCTGCTCGCTGTAGTTCATATCTTTATCTGATTCCAGACTTGTTAATACCCCTATTAGGGGAAAAGAACAACATGACATCGCCACACACTGGTTTCATACGGTACTGCGTACATGGCCCACCAATAAATATGAACAGATCTCTTTTGTGTTGGAGGATTATAGTCATCATTTAATCCATCCTTGATTGGTAATCTGTCATTGTACATAGTGCTAATCCGTGCCCATGCTAATTGATCATCTTAATAGCACTTTACCACTAATTAGATTTCCACCCTGATGGTTACATTACATTGATTGAAGTATTGTGCTGGATATTTTACATTAACTTCCTTTCGATATATTGATTGGGGTTTATTGCTTACAAACACATTTCTGGAAGTTGCAATTTTCAGCTTGTTAAAACATTACATTTACATGATCGACATCATTTTCTATATGTTATAACTAATGTAGAAATGCTATAGAATCTATCACCAGCAGTCCGATCGGTGGACAGCACCGTACAGAGAAGGAGAAGCTGAGCAGAATGATAAATAGGCTCGTTAGAGAAGATTCAGTACAACTTTATTCACCGACATCCCAAGTGTTTGTATGGATGAGTCCAGTGGGCGGTCCTACTAGTGATTGACAGCTGCCTCCGCATGCACCTTCTACAGGGAGTACTGTCAATCACTGATCAGGACCGCCCACTGGACTGTATGCATACAAACACCAGTTTTACTGTAACTCTTCCAACAAAAATATGCGTCAATATGACCGGTTCTACCTGCCTGATTTTTTTTCTCCTCTTCTCTTTTTTTTTTTTTTTTTTTTTTGGGGGGGGGGGGGGGGGGGCAAATATTGTCTCTGTACACAAGGTGATTGACTCTAATGTGGGGGAAAAGTTCTTTTTACAGAACTTGTTCTTAGGTAATCCTGGATGTATTGAATACTGTGCATCTGATAGAACACCAATTCCTCTGAGCGGACAGAGTTGAGGTTTCCGGTGAGATAATAATGAGTTCTTTAGTTGTAGTAGCTTATGTGCTTTTGTAATGCTGAATGCTGCCTCATTGCTCAGATTTTATATGAAATCCACTTTCTTGGGTCCAGGAAACCTTTATTTTTGTGTTTGCACCACCACGGGCAGATAATTCCCCCTTGTGTGTCTTCACATCATAAAAGGGGCTGGCTGTTAGGCTCCGTTCCTCTTATCTGTCTGTGCATCAGTCTTTGACTTGGTTTTTATACCTTCAGAAAGGCCGTGGTCCGGCGCAGAAACTCATTGTTGTTAATAAGAAACTGTTTTTGAACCCCAAGGCTCTTTATTCCCACAGTGCAGCCCGCCTACACGTGCCAGCTTCCGTTTTTACCATTGTGCATCAGTCATGGCAGGGAAGGGGGCTGGCTTTGCTAGTGAAGAGAGCAAGGATAGGTGATAACTTGCTGATTGGTGGGTGTCCCCACTGCTGGGTTCCGCTTCGATCAGTGGATCGGGGAACATGTATGTCTGTTATAATACAGCGGCATTGCGCATGCTGAACCGCCGCTCCATTCATTCTCTATGGAGTTTTGTCCACACAGCGCGTCTGTTTAGGTGTTTCCTCAGCATCTTTGCTCCTTGTACACAGGTGTAAGCTTTGTGGATCTGGGCAGGAGCATAATGGATATGCCAATCACGTGAAGATGGCACAATGACAAGCGGCAGCGGTCCTATTACTACAACATATTCTATTCATCTCTTCATGGCTAATTCTGGGAAGCCCGGTTTTGTGATGCACTTAGCAGTAACCATTTCCTTTAATCGTTATCGGGAGAAAGTGAAGCTATTAAGTATGCCATCTCTATCATTCAGCCACATCCGCTGCTACGTCAGGAGAGGCCTTATTTACCCACAAGATCCAGGAAGATCTTCCTCCACAGTAAATGGTGAAAAGCTCTGAGATCTTATCAGTCTGGCAGGATAAGTTATGATGGCTGTAAAGCTGGAGGTAGCTGCTGCCATGCTCCGGAATATGTGCATTCACTTGTCTCCACAGACCTCTGATGTGCTGGTGGGCCCACCGCAGCCAGCGGGTAATCATTGGTGACCTTCTATGGTCCCAACCTCAAGCTTCTATTCCTGCCCCAGGCGAGGACTGGCTCATGGTGAAGTTGGTAAATCTCCGGGTAGGCCCCTTACTTTCTTGGATTAATAAAAGGTGCCTTTTCCAGTCTGCCCAAACATCTGCAGACTTTCAGGACATGCTACCGACGTGTCTGCGTTACCAAGATCCTACAAATCTTTTTGATCTGAGTTAATGTACAGGTAATATCTATGTACAAATCTAGCAAAGGTTAAAGGGAACCTGTCACCCCGTTTTTTCAAGAAGAGCCCTCGCGGGCAGGGTCCTCATTCCTCCTGTACCAGTTATGACTTGTATTGTTTAAGATTATTGTACTTGTTTTCATTATGTACACCCCTCCTCACATGTAAAGCGCCATGGAATAAATGGCGCTATAACAATAAATAATAATAATAATAATAAAATAGCGTTAAATAGGGGCAGAGCTGGGCTTTACATTAGTGTATTTTGGAGCCTTTATTCCCCACCTACGCTGCCAAAATACCTTTGTAAAGTTGCCGTTTTGGGCTGTCACTCACGATGGTCAGGTCATATGGGCGTGGTGACAGCGCTGTTTCTCCCCCAGATCTCCGTTGGTGGCGTAGTGGTGTGCGCATGTCCAAGTGGCGAATCCACTGCGCAGCTTCAAGGAAAATAGCGCGATCTGCGCTATTCAGGCGTTTATCGGTGGGCGCGGCCATCTTTGTGAGGCCGCGCGTGCGCAGATGGTTCTTCTTGGCTTCCCGGGGCTTCAGGAAAATGGCCGCGGGATGCCGCACGTGCGCAGATGGAGATCGCGGCAGCCATTTTCCTGCAGCCGAGATGCGAACTCGGCTTCAGGAAAATGGCTGTCGAGATCGCCACCTGCGCACGCGCGGCATCCCGCGGCCATTTTCCGGAAGCCGAGAAGAACCATCTGCGCACGCGCGGCCTCACAAAGATGGCCACGCCCACGATAAACACCTGAATAGCGCAGATCGCGCTATTTTCCTTGAAGCTGCGCAGTGGATTCGCCACTTGGACATGCGCAACGGAGATCTGGGGGAGAAACAGCGCTATCACCACGCCCATATGACCTGACCAGCGTGAGTGACAGCCCAAAACGGCGACTTTACAAAGGTATTTCGGCAGCATAGGTGGGGAATAAAGGCTCCAAAATAAACTAATGTAAAGCCCAGCTCTGCCCCTATTTAACGCTATTTTTTAGCTCTTCTTGAAAAAACGGGGTGACTAAGATACTACTGGACAATGGGATATCTCGACACAAAAAAATTTGACTAGAGATGAGCGAGTATACTCGTTACTCGAGATTTCTTGATCATGCTCAGGGGTCCTCCGAGTATTTTTTAGTGCTCGGAGATTGTTTTCCTCACCTCAGCTGAATGATTTACATCTGTTAGCCAGCATAAGTACATGTGGGGGTTGCCTGGTTGCTAGGGAATCCCCACATGTAATCAAGCTGGCTAACAGATGTAAATCATTCAGCTGCGGCAATAAAAACTAAATCTCCGAGCACTAAAATATACTCGGAGGACCCCCGAGTGTGCTCGAGAAATCTCAAGTAACGAGTGTATTCGCTCATCACTAAATTTGACAACTAAGTTGAGATCAATTAATGGCTTGCACAATGCTAAGATGGTGTATGGAGTCATGACAACATTTGCTACATCTGTAGTGAAAGACACCCTAGTCCGACACTGCCTAGCACTTAGATTCCATTTAAGAGCATAATATATCAGCAGGTTTTTGCTGTGTAATTGAAGACATGATGAGATAGGGGATAAAATGCTGATTTCAGAGATGCCTCTCTTATCCAGCTCAGAGGATTTCTTTGCTTACAGTGATTGTTTTAACACCAGCAGCTTATCATTGCTGTGACTAGCTGGTGGAGTGAGCCCTGGGCCTACACTTCCCCTCCTGTGATAGGCACCTCATTGTCTATGGAGTTTGTACACAGAGAGCCTGGTGTGGGCGGGGTTAGCTGTGGTGTGGGCAGGGTTAGCTGTGGTGTGGGCAGGGTTAGCTGTGGTGTGGGCGGGGTTAGCTGTGGTGTGGGCGGGGTTAGCTTCCTCAGCTCTGCTTCATTGCTAAATCTAAAAACTCTGATTGTATCAGAACGGCTGCATCCAGTAATCTAAGTGATACATCATTGGATTCAACTTCTCTTTGTCTACATTATGCTGCTCTCAGATGAGGTAGCAAAAACCTGCTGACAGATGCCCATTAAATCTTTCTCATCTGGCTGTAAGCATAATTTTCTTACGTCAGAAAGCAAACATGCGCAATAGTTGGATCTGGTGAGCTTTGGCCCATAGATCCCAGAACTGGAAGGCAAATATGATATCTGCCCTTGTGCTTATACAGATATCTACTATATAATTGTCTAAGGGTCACTTCCGTCTGTCTGTCCTTCTGTCACGGTTATTCATTCGCTGATTGGTCTCGCCAGCTGCCTGTCATGGCTGCCGCGACCAATCAGCGACGGACACAGTCCGGAAGAAAATGGCCGCTCCTTACTCCCCGCAGTCAGTGTCCCCGGCGCTCCGCTTCATACTCCCTGCAGTGTCCCCGGCGCTCCGCTCCATGCTTCCCGCAGTCACTGTCCCCGGCGCTCCGGTCCATACTCCCCGCAGTGTCCCCGGCGCTCCGGTCCATACTCTCCGCAGTGTCCCCGGCGCTCCGCTCCATGCTTCCCGCAGTCACTGTCCCCGGCGCCCGCTCCATACTCCCCTCCGGTCACCTCTAACACAGGGTTAATGCCGGCAGTAACGGACCGCGTTATGCCGTGGGTAACGCACTCCGTTACCGCCGCTATTAACCCTGTGTGTCCCCAACCTTTTAGTATTGATGCTGCCTATGCGGCATCAATAGTAAAAAAAAAGTAATGTTAAAAATAGTAAAAAAAACAAAAAAAAGCTGCTACACTCACCCTCCGTTGTCTGCTTGCGCCTGCCGCCATCTTCCTTTCCCAGCGATGCATTGCGAAATTACCCAGAAGACCTAGCGGTCTCGCGAGACCACTAAGTCATCTAGGTAATTTCGCAATGCATCCTGGGAACGGAAGATGGCGGCAGCCGCGCCCCCATCGACACCGCGCCGTTGGATCCCAGGAGGCGGAAAGACGGGACGCTGAGGAGCAGCGACGAGAATGGTGAGTATGTTGAACTACAAGGGGCCCTCGGATCGTTAGGTGAGTATGTTTATTTTTTATTTTTTAACCTGTGACATACGTGACTGGGCAATATACTATGTGGCTGGGCAATATACTACGTGGCTGGGTAATATACTACGTGGCTGGGTAATATACTACGTGACTGGGCAATATACTGCGTCACTGGGCAATATACTACGTGACTGGGCAATATACTACGTGGCTGGGCAATATACTACGTGGCTCTGTGCTGTATACTACGTCACTGGGCAATATACTACGTGGCTGGGCAATATACTACGTGGCTGGGCAATATACTACGTGGCTCTGTGCTGTATACTACGTCACTGGGCAATATACTACGTGGCTGGGCAATATACTACGTGGCTGGCCAATATACTACGTCACTGGGCAATATACTGCGTGGCTGGGCAATATACTACGTGGCTCTGTGCTGTATACTACGTAACTGGGCAATATACTACGTGGCTGGACAATATACGTCCCTGGGCAATATACTACGTGACTGGGCAATATACTATGTCGCTGGGCAATATACTACAATGACATGCATATTCTAGAATACCCGATGCGTTAGAATCGGGCCACCATCTAGTGTAGTAATAGTTATCCAATGTAATATAGTTTGCTGTTAACGGAATGGATCATGTTTAACCCCTTAGTGACCGAGCCAAATTTTTGAAATCTGACCAGTGTCACTTTATGTGGTAATAACTCTGCAACGCTTCAACAAATCCCAGTGATTTTGAGATTGTTTTTTCGTGACACATTATACTTTATGATAATGGTAAATTTAGTTCAACATTTTTTGTGTTTATTTATAAAAAATATAAAAAATTTGAGAAAAATGTTAAAAAATTAGCAATTTTCTAAATTTGAATGATTATCCCTTTAATCCAGATAGTCATACAACAGCAAACCATTAATAAATAACATTTCCCACATGTCTGCTTTACATCAGCACCATTTGTAAAATGTTATTTTATTTTGTTAGCATTTTAGGAGGTTTAAAAATGTAGCAGCAATTTTTCATTTTTTCAAAGAAATTTACCACATTTATTTTTTTAGGGACTTATCCATGTTTGAAGTGACTTTAGGGGTCCCATATATTGGGAAACCCCCAAACGTGATACCATTTTAAAAACAGCACCCCTAAACATATTGAAAACTGCTGTCAGGTAGTTTATTAACCCTTCAGGTGCTTTACGGGAATTAATGCAAAATGGCATGACAGAAATGAAAATGTGTATTTTTACCACCTAAATGTCGCTAACTTCTAAACAGATTACTACAGCCGTCAGACTCTAAGGCCGCTATTTGGTCATGAATTGCCATCGCAAACATCAGGACAACAAAATCATGATCTGAGGGCACCAATTGGGATAAAGAAGAAGCCCCCACACTCTGTTAACCATTTATAATGATGTAGTCACTATTGACAGCAGCATCTAAGGGGTTAAACAGATTTAGAAGGCGCAAATACTGATCGTGGCTGATACAGCAAGTTGTCAGCTATAGTGTACAACCAACAGATGCTGGATTGTCACCTGTATGGGGATACTATTCTCTTATATCTAAGGTCAGTTAAAAGACGTATTGGCGGTCATTAAGGGGTTAAATAGAAATGTTATTGTATGTGTGATTGTGACGTTTAAATAGTCGCTTCAATGCCAAGGACAGGCGTCAGTGTAGTGGAGAAGCCCTTTTACAATCCGGGAATAGTGTCTGGCTGCACTTTTGCTGCTGGTGTTAGCGGTGTTTATGACCATTGACATTTCTCTAAGTACGGCCTTGGTTCTAAGATCATGGCTAGAATTCCATGGAGGAATGGAGGCTAATTTGTAATTAATATGCATTTCTACACACTGGACACTGGCGTGCATACAAGAACAGGGACATTTTTTTCCCTATGGATCTAATCAGTATGCGAGTGAAGTGTCCTTCCTCCTCTCCAAAAATGTTTTTGCTGTTCTGCAGTTTTATGAAAGCAATGATTAGAAATGTGATCTGAGCGGCCATCAATGATTTTTATAGTAAATTTAGGGACTGCATAATATGGCAAAAAGCAATTAACTCACAGCTGACTAGATAACACAGAACCCAACATTCACAAAAGGTGATGGCCACAGCTCACCCCCTCCCCCTCCCTGCATTACTACTTCTGTAACAAAACCCTTCTGTAGAAGTCAATCAGCATCTTCAGTCTTAAAGGGATTCTGTCAGCATTGTGATTGCTATGGAATCTGATAGAATGATGTAGGAGCAGAGATCCTGATTCCAGCAATGTCACTTACTGGCCTGTGATTTGCTATTTCAACACAATCGTGTTTTATCAACAAAAATTATCACTACAGAACAAGCTGCTATCAGTGCCTCATAGTCCAACCCAGCCCCCATCACTGACTAGCATCTTTCTGTCATTTTACATTGTACACAGAAAGCTGCTCATCAGTGAGCTAAGTAATACATCACTGGAATCAGGCTCTCAGTCCCTACCTCATGGTACTATCAGATGATATAGCAAAAACCTGCTTACCGATTCCCTTTAACTACCCTCTGTTACTGCTATTAAGCATGTCTCTAAATTCTGTTAAAGGGATCTGTTACCAGTTTTTTGCTTCCTCTTCATAGAGCAGCATGATGTAGGAGCACAGACCCTGATTCCAGCAATGTATCATTTACTGAGCTGCATGCTGCAGTTTTGCTAAAATTACTGTTTTCTCTACTGCATATCTACAAGTTCAATGAATGCTGAGCTCTGTATAACCCCGCCCATACCACTGATTGGCAGTATTCTGCCTATGCACAGTGTACACAGAAAGCAGCCAATCAGTGTTGTTGGGCTGGGTCATATAGAGCTCATGAATATAGAGAACTAGTAGGCAGCAGGTTTATTAGTCCTCTATTGATCGCCTGCTGATGAAACAGTGGTATTACTAAAACTACAGCAAGCAGCCCAGTAAGCGACACATTGCTGGAATCAGGGTCTCTGTCTCTACACTATGTTGTTCTCATATTAGCTTGGTGACAGATTCCCTTTTAACGGCACCACAGAAGATAGAATGAAAAAATATCTTCAGTTAAGAAAATAAAATACTTAGAGAAAAAGAGAGTGTTTCATTATCTGCATTTTAATTAATAAAAATCTAGGTGATACAGTTGCGGGAATTGGGTGAGTAGTTATACAAATTTAAAGAAAAAATATTTTCAATGGCCTGGACTAGGATATTGATATTATAGTAGGCTCAGCCCATAGAAGTGTCCCAAAAATGGCATGTACAGCACATTTTCCCATCTTCTGCTGTGGGTGCATGTATGGTCGCTTCTGCTGTCATCACTGGTGGTTTCCAAAGCTGCTCCTGCAGTGATCATCTGATCGCCAGAGCGGCTGTGGTTTACAAAGAGGTCGTCCTCATGAGAAAAATCTCTTTAAGACCACGTTCACACTATCAGTATTTGGTCAGTATTTTACATCAGAATTTGGAAGTCAAAACCAGGAGTGGGAGAAAAATACAGAATTGGTGACGTGTTTCTATTATACTTGTTCCACTCCTGGTTTTGGCTTACAAATACTAAGGTAAAACACTGACCATATATTGAACATGTGAACGTGGCCTTAAAAAAAATCCCAAAGGTCAGGTAACTACCGTAATTTGCCAAAAATTATGGGATCTGAGATCTTTGATATTAACATCTATCAATATTTTCATCTGCCACTCATAAAAAATATATATTTAAAGGAGTTGTCTGGCTTCATTGTTATTTTTATACAATGGAAACCTATGGATGTTTTTAAAAAAAAAAAACAAAACAAAAACCCCCCCACAAAAATCGCTGCTCTAGCCTGGGTTCTCCGCTGCCGCCCTTTTTTTTAATGACCACAGCATTGACATCACTGCATGACGTGATTTGGCTGTAGTGGTCATGTGATGTCACCTCTGCCTCCATATCCTCAAAGATCAGGAGCAGGAGCTGAGAGGTGGAGCAGTGGGGGGGTTAGTACAGCTGTCTTTTTTTTTTTACATATCGGAAGTCTATACAATATTAACCCATTACTTGCCAAATTAAAATTTTTACAAGTACAGATTTTTCAGAAAAGGGCGTCCCAATATTCAATTAAAAATGACAATGACATGATTTCCTATTTTGAAAACCTTCATTTTACAAACACAACACAAAAAATTGGACCTAATTATAAAAATTATAAAATCTTAGTTGCTAGAAGCTAAAGATCAGGCTCCCAAAAAAAGGACACTGGTAGATAATGTTAAAGAAATGACGGATGGACAACCCTTTAATTGTGTTAGTCTGCACTCTAACTTTCTATCAGGGTTTCACTTTAGATGGAGAGAGTATTAGATAAGCAGCGAAATAAACTCGCAACAAACTCATAAAGTCATCGTGGGCTTATAGATTGCAGTCAGTGTTTTCTCTGTATAGTTTTGCTTATACTGTGTCTCTGATGATCGTTTTGTTGAGCCAGAGCACTTTCTATTTCTCGGGTAGATTATTACTGGTACCTTCTACTTTTCCATTGCTTTATCGGTGTTTTTCTCGGGCTTGGCCTCTCTTGTTATAGTCTGCTGCTGTATGGTAAACTACTTTGTTACGGCCTGATTTTCGCGCACATTCTTTTATAATATTCGAACATTCTAAAGCATCCTTTCTTCTTAAAGGTCAGCGTATTAGCAATTTGTAGTCAAGGATTCATGTTCCATTACTGATGACTAAACTTCAGCAAATCCAACAATGAACGCTTTCTTTTTCGGATGGTATCATATGATGAGAACATTCTCGAGGCCTTGGGGTTAATAGTATGCATATAACCTCCTCACAGGCCATATGAAGGTCACTGCAGAAACCATGAAATATGGGAGATTTTAGTGGCTTTTTTTTTAAATTACTTCATCTACGTAGAACAACATCACAACAAGCTGTAGTCAAACTATTGTGTATATGTCGATATATTTATCTATACACACAATAGCTTTACAGGTTATTGTTTTGTTGTACTAATTATCTTACATGGCGTATATAGGTATACAGCTCTGGCAAAAATTAAGAGACCACTTCAAAATGTTCAGTTTGTCTGATTTTTCTCTCTATATGTATATTTTTGAGTAAAATGTAAATTGTTCTTTTATTCTATAAACTACTGACAACATGTCTCCGAAGTTCTAAGCCATACATTTTGTATTTATTTTCTGAAAATGAGAAATTTATTAAAAGGGTTGTCTGAATTGCTAATTTTATCAGATTCCAAACTAAAAAATGTCACAGTATTAGAGGGGTTGTCCTTCCCTAGGCTACACGCATGGGGTCAGTCACTGTATTTGACTGCAGACTTGTGAATCCTCAAGACCGGCGCGAAACGGCCGTCGTTTAAGCTATCACACTCCTTTGTATATACACCCCCGTGCCGTGAAGATTAATATGCAATAAAGGATTACCTGCTCCGAAGATTGGTGAGTGCTGCCGTTTTTTCTTCCTTTTGTGATTTAAGTCAGCATTTTTTCTGGATCAAGCACCCGAGATCAGCGGGCCAGCTGATGCCGATTAGCCGGCGCGTTCACAGTGCGAACATTTGGTGGTGCGGTCAGCTGTTTTCTTTTTGGTTACCAAAAGGCTGGACAACCCCTTTGATACTGTGAAATTTTCTGGTTTGGAATCTGATAGAAGTTAGTAATTCTGACATTTTTCCTTGCTTCTATCAATTGACTGCACTTTAATAGAGTAGTCCCTTATCACAGGTTTTCCACATACATAGTATATGCCATAAGTGTCTGATAGGCGAGGGTCTCATTCACTGTTTCTCGAGAAAGGCACTTCACCTAATGTATCTGCCTTTTGATTAATAATTAATTTTTTCCACTAATTTAAGATCACGTCTGATGGACGTAGCAGTGCGTATATACCGAATGCGACCTGTATTCTTTTTTTTTTACTTGAATTTTGAGACGGTCATTGTGGACCGGAGCTTGTAAAATGATGTAATACCTGTTCACTTTTAAGTTACGACTGATGCTCCTTTTTATTCTGGGAGAATCTCTGAATTACAGCTCATTTTTCCAGCAGAACCTTCTTCCGTTTGATGTTATTTTTCCCCCTCGTGTCGGTATAATCTGTTCTGATAAATCTCCTGTTGGTGCCACTGTCTTTGACAGTTTGATATATTTCATATCCAGTTTGCAGTGATCAAGGTGAATTGCTGGGTTGTGGAAAGAATCTTTAAGCCTGCGCTTGAGAAATGTGGGGAGATGTCTTTCGCTCGGAAGGTTCAAACTACATAGAAAGCAGTGAAGCTAAAATGTCAGCTGAGATGATGCAGAAACACATGGAGCAGGGCTGTCGTCTGATCCTCACCTGCCGATCGAAGAGCGTAAGTCGGATTAGAGGAACGCGTCGGCTCCTGCAGATAACCGAAGACCTTGATTTTCTAGGATTTGAAATGTCAGTGAGTCAATCGTGCAGCAAATCAGTCAGTGTGAAAGCAAATACAGATTTACAGGATACCAAGAAAGTTGATGAAACTTTTAAAAATTTACATCTTAAGCAGTCTGCCCAAGATCAATGTGCAGAAAGAAAGCCTGCACATTTTAGTAAGGGCTTTAGCTTAGACAGAGAAGTGATATAACCTGGGTACAGCAATTCACAATTTTGATTTCAGATTTGGTTGTGGCGTTTGTTTTCTATAAAATGTAGCAACAATAAAGCATAAAAGGATCCAAGCACAGGTGACCAAGGCTTTAGCTTTCTGTGGTATCTCATGTAGGAAAGTGACTTACAAGGTTTTGACACAACGGTTTTCCAAAATGTTGGTATAGGGAGGGTCACTTAAGATATTGTAGGTGCCCATCTTAGAATTATGAGAAGTTTGTTTCTGGTCGGATGACCATATTGAACCCCCCAGAAAAAAATAAGTATCATAACCAGAACTCCCATCTTTCGGAAAAAATGTGGGTCCTTTTCTCAGAAAGTTGGCACTTTAGAGAGTAGAAGACCGTGTATTCAGCTCATAGATTATGGGTAACAGCCTCACATTTCACAACTTCCATAAACTACAACTGAAAGAGCCGCATAGACGACTACCTCTCTAAATGTCTTTCACAAGGGGTCAAGAGACCTTGTTCTCCTAATGCAAGGGGGCCCAGATATGGCCACACAGTTCACCATTAAGGCCCACATGCACATTAGATAGCTATTAGCCGAATTATCGTTCACCAACAGCAATGTGTCCATACTCCCCCATACGTAAATGCTCGGATGAGTGTTCTCTATGAGGGAGCCTCTACCATACTCCTCTGACAGCAACTTAAATCCAGAGAGAACAAAAGGGTTGGCCTTTGGTATTGAATATCGTTCCCTGATACGATCTCTCGGGGTGAGATGGCAGAATATATTGTTGGCCGAGACTGGTGGGTTCAGCCATTTTTTATTTAATTTGTATGAGATCATTAAAGGGGTTGTTCAGGCTTGGGGTATAAGTCTGCAGTCACTCTGCATGTGACTGCAGACTCATGAATTCTAAGGCTATGTGCACACGTTGCGGATTCCATTGCGGAATGTTCCGCAGCGGATTTGCAAAATCCGCAGTGAAAAACCGCAGCGGTTTTTACTGCGGATTTACCGCGGTTTTTAATGCGGATTCTGCTGCGGTTTTCCATCTGCAGTTTTGTATTGGAGCAGATGGAAAACCGCTGCGGAATCCGCACAAAGAATTGACATGCGCGTTTTTTCCCGCAGCATGTGCACAGCGGTTTTTGTTTTCCATAGGTTTACATGGTACTGTACACCACATGGAAAACTGCTGGGGACCCGCAGCATCAAAAACGCTGCGGATACGCAGTAAAAACCGCAACGTGTGCACATAGCCTTACAGTGCGCGCTGTCAGGATTGTCTGGGAGCTGGCGATCGTGTGCATACTACTGGCCACATTCCAACTAGACGTTTCTGGCCACACCCAATTCACTTGTTTTGAGCAAGGCTGTGAACGTCTAGTCAGCATGTGACCGCACACATTTAAATCACATACTTGCAGTCACTCACCGGCATATCCTGACAACACACTGCGCGCTGTCAGGATTCACAAGTCTGCAGTCACATCGAGTGGCTGCAAACTTGAACCCCAAGCCTGGACATCTCTGTTAACCCTTCCTTGCTCCATCTTCTATCTGACATGTAACCTCTATGTGACCGGCCACACACTCAAAAGCATTTCTTGGTCCAAAAGGTTTTGGGGCCAGCACATAATTTAATAGTGGGCTGCAGATGGTGCACCAACTATTTAGGTGAAGGTTTTTTGCCATCAGATAAAATATATGGACGGTATGTAATTTAATCTTAGTATTTTTTTACCATAAAAAGTCGATCTAGAATGGAACCAACCGATGTCCGTTGTAAGAAAATGAAGCCATGCCAATCTAATGCCATAAAGTGGATACTAAAGTGCGTAGGAGTAGAGTATTTGTGCACAACACAGGGCTGTGGAGTCGGTGTCATGGAAATTGAGAAGTTGGAGGTTTGGCTTACCGACTCCACAGCTCCACCACATATGGCATACTACCTGACCTCTCAAAATGTTGTGCCTAAAATGTATTAATCTATAACATTACGAGGTTCTATGCATCTACCTGGCCATGTATTTTTTGAACGAGCCCTTTTTTATCATCTAGTATGGCCTTGATACAAATCTTCTACATTCCTATAGGAGGTAGTTGGATATTGATCTGGACAACAAGACTAATCCTTTCGTCGCTCATAATCTGATCTTTGCAAATCAATATGCATATTAGTTGGGAGGAGGCTTGGCAGATATTTCTTTCAAGTTTTAGGGCTAATAGGCTGTAAAAATCCAACATGGCTGATTATAATATGGAATTTTATTCTTCGAAAGAACTTGAATCCTATTACATCATGAATGTACCCAAACTAAAATGGCAGCGGTCCAATGTGCATGCGTTGTTATACATGTCCCGTGAGGGCAATTTTTTATTTTTGGGCAAGAAATTTGAGATAACAGCAAAAAATAAACATTATTTCTCCTTTTTTTAAGATTATTTTCTCATTTTTTTTTGCCTTCCCAATATAAAAATAGATATGACTTCATATTAATAAATCCGCTTTAGTGGATTAATCTTGCTAGATAACATTTTGTATTGTAATATTTGGGTCATTTTTATTCCCCCCCCCAAAAAAAATAGTTTTGAATAAAAGTAAATCTCTTCCGAGGCCAGCTGTGTGTTTAACATACCCATCATACTGTGAGGTTTGATTAAGTTTGCCACTTAGCCCTTTACAATGCGCTCACTTTGAAATCCAGCATGTAAAACCTAATCTTCCTGCTCCAAAGTCATTGTGATATTGTGAGCTCGGAATATAATTATGTAAAAAAAGTAATAAGCACGACTTTCCTAATCAGTATCTTCACAGGGACCATCATTCCGAGACGTCAAATCCTGCGCTATTAAGATGTTAAACTGTTCAGGGTTCTCGTTCTGCATCTCTGGTCATTAAATTAGATTTTGGTTGATAACTTTTTTTTTTTTTTAACTTATGATATTTTTGTCCTTTTTGCAATGTTCCCGGGACATCTGTTTCTAAAGATAAGTGGCTCCTGTTCTGAATTAAAATACTACATAGTATGTTAATTCTTTTTTTACAGCTTGCCGATTTTATAAAGGTTTCATTCATAAATTCTAATATGTTTGTAACAAAAATTTTAATTTTTATTATTTTTTTTAATCTACACTCTCATAAATGGTATTAATAGCAAATGATTGGATAATAATATGATAATTGGTTATTGTGGTTAAATAATACCAATTAAAGTTTTTGTATATAGCTATATGTAAGTGGTTTATATACACTGATCAGCCATGTCATTAGAGGGATTTTTCTAACGATTTAAGCTCAGGATTCATCAAGACCAACATTTTTTCACTCTAGTCTTGATGATGGGCCATGCTGAAGTCAGTGATATGAATGCTGAGCTGTGTATAACTCCACCCATACTCCTGATTGGCAGTTTGTACACAGAAAACAGCCAATCAGTGGTGGTGGGCGGGGTTATACAGATTAGCTGGACTGCCTGGCATGTGGCAACTAGTCTTGCAGTGATAATCTCCTGCTGATAAAACACTGATTGTATTGAAACTACAACAAGCTGTTGAGCAAGTGACACATCCCTGGAATCAGGCTCTTTGCCCCTACATCATGCAGTTATCAGCCTAAATAGAAAAAAAGCTGCTGAAAATTTTCAATTAAAGATGAACTGTGGAGCAGCTTCACTTACAATCTCTCTCTTTATCTACAAATAGTATGTCAGAGGACTAATGTAAGAGGTTCATTTACATAGAATATGTCTGGAGTTCCCCTATTATAGACATCGGCCATCAGTGTTGTGGGATAGGGGCATTTGTAATTTATTAATTCCAATTTGTCTTTAATCTAATTGTAAAATGTTTCATAATCCGACTCATGTCCAGTTCTAGTGATGCCGGATTGCCTGATTTTTGCTCTCCATGTACAGATCCGTGTAAATGTATAGTCTTCTGAGCAATAGAAGGGTGCTGGGTTTTATGTTCGGCTGTCACATTATCCTGAAATTGAATGAGCTTCAATATAAAAGCTTTATTGAGCATGATTGTATTCCAAAAACTGATGGATCCTTGGGGATATTTAAAAGGCAAATGGTTTGTTGTATGTAGGATTTTATTAACTCTAGTGGATTGAAATAGTTTTTATTTATTGGAATGTACAAATTTATAAAATAGACACATAAGTATTCTACTAAAGCAATTATCATAAATATAACTCATGCCCAAATCGTAATCTAAAAAAAAATTGAACTATAATATACGACCATAAATAGTATGTCCTTATTTAAAGAAAAAAGCATGATAATATGACAATATTGCTGTCACGTAATGACAAGGCATTGTTGGCACCAACCGATCCCTTGAACTAGGGGCTCCCTAGGCTTTTCCTGTCCCCCAGATGACCCTGGATGGTGGATACGCCAGGATCTCCTACCTATCTATGCTCCTAACTTAACCCTTATCTGTTCCCTCCCCCACCCAGGGAGATGTGATGCCGAAGTGTAAAGGAAAACGCCAGACCGACAGGGGTAAACAGACAGGGATAGAAGAAAACTACAATCATACAAATACACTCACAAAACAAGAGAGGGAAACATAGGAGGGTATAGGAAGGAGAAACAAAATGTGAGAGGATAAGGAAAAACACACAAACCAACTCCAAACACTGTACTTTCACCTTCACCACCAAACCAGGAAGTGTGAGCTATCACTGACAACTCCCAAGTGCCAATGGTGACCATATATACCAGAGGGGAGTGCCCAACACAGAACAGCTGAGGCAATTCTGATGTAGAGCTCCAGGAGATCAACTGAACTAATTAACCCTTGCAATGACATGGCAAGGAAAACCTGCATTGTTTAATAGGATGGCAAAACCGTTCTAATAAGTGCAAGAGTTTGTGTAAATCTTCTGGCATCTCTGATTGGCTGACGACGTACTGCCAGTTTTTGTATAACTTAATTGATAAATGCGGCCTACTTTTTTTTAAGGTTTTTATTTTCCTTTTATGCATATGGCATAGACCTCTACCCCTCTCAGGGTCACAATTTCTTCTATGTTACCTTTTGACCTGGCGTTTTATATCTCCCTTTTTTTTTTTTTAAATATTGCTTCTTTTAAAAGGAATGTGAAATACTGATATGCCACGGCAGTGAAATCCACGTCTCGTAAAGCCGTCAAACTGTTCTAAATTCTTAGCAGCTGAGTCGTATTAGAAAAAATGTTTTACCAATTAAATAAAGTGCTGCACTTGGCTCTTTCCACAATAACCTGAGCGGCACATTGGGGACTGAGCCGACAGCGAGGATTTTATTTGCTCCGCAATGATTGTACTTGATGTTTTGTATCAACAAGAAATGGTCAAATTAAATGTTTGCACAGAACCAACAAAAATATCACTGTTTGATCATGTAATGAATGCGGGCTGGGTTGTAATTTTATGTGCACCATCTTAAAGTAAGAATTCATTGTAATTATATATAAATGTGTACAAGTTTGTACCAGAATGTAGAAAAATTGTACCAGAATCCTTTTTTTTAATTTTTTTTATTAGAAACATCAGTAGTAGCTGACTGCTTGGTAATGTTCCTATATTATGCCTGCTAAGATTTTATTAGATGCTAATCCACTGCTGAGCTGTTCTCTTAGAGCCTCCACTGCTCCACACCACAAAGTCGTAAGCCCTCCTTGTACCCCCCTATGAATAGAAATATTCAACCCGAAGCAATGCTTCTTGGGGACAATATCCCTTTAATATGTCATTGATTAAAGCACAGCACTATTCTTTTCTGTTGAATTTACCATAACGTACCACCATAGGCCGGGTGCCCACGATCTGGAACTAGCAGCGCTTTGGACGCAGCGTCCCCTGATCCTAGCACCAGAAAATCCTTACCGTGCACGCTGTTAAGATTCACAAGTCTGCAGACACTTAAAGTGATTGCAAACTTGAGGCCCAAGCCTGGACAACCCCTTTAAGTCTAAAAGAAGCACCCCTTCACCCATCAATGTTTTTATTGCAGTCATCATATTATATAGTACTTACAATTGCTCAGTTTTCCTTTCTACTCAATCAAATCTTTTCTTTTCTCTGCTCTGTGTAGAAACAGGAAGTCTCTTTTCCTTGCAGAAATAATTCCCTTCTTCACCTCCTGACCCAGCTGCTCTCTCCTCCCCGTCAGGGACTTTGGCAGTGACTCGTGCAGGAAAAATTGACCTCCTGTTTCTGCATAGAGCTTAGGAGGATTCAGTTAGTCAGTTATTAATCATGTGATGTCATAGACCTGACGGAAAAGAGAAGAATTAGCCGTGCGGGAAGTAACAAGGAGCAATTGTAAGTACACAGTGCTGTATAATATGATGACTGCATTATATTAAGAGGATAACAATTTTGTTGGGAGGAGGAGTGTTTCTTTAAATCAGTCTCTGTTCAAATCTAGTAGTAGATTTTAGCTGGCTCTTTTTAGTTATTGCTTGACGTGGCATATATTTCACATCTGGGAAATTTATATATCAGCTAAATCACCTGATGACATGCAGCTTCTGAGTCTACTTCTTAGCCTTTGAAGAACACAGGTCGGCAGTAAAACATTCTTGTAAAAGCCAGAAAAATTTAGTATTTGTGTGAAAAAAAAAAAAGAATTCCGGTCTCATAACCTGTTTGTATTAGTGATATAAATGATTCGCCAAAGTCTAAAAATTCTTTAAGGGATTCTGCCACCAGGTTTTTGCTATTTCTTCTGAGAGCACCACAATGTAGGAAAAGACCTTGATTCCAACAATGTATCACTTGGCTTACTGGGTGCTGCAGCCACACCCACCCATATCAGGCTCTCTGTATACAATGTCTATGAACAATGAGCTGCTTATCAGAGGAAGGGGTGTGGTCGGACCAGGGCTCACTCTCTACTGGAGTCCTAGCAGTGACAATGCCTGGTGATAAAACCTTCATTATACGTAAACTGCACACAGCTTGATGCATCATTTTATTCAGTGTTTTAACCCCTACCCCATGCTGCCCTTAGATTACATAGCAAAAAACTGCTTACAGATTCCTTTGTGCTGTGCCATCCCTCTATTATTCCTCCTAGAATTGTTTAAATAAGCGGAGTTCGGTGTTATCGGTTGGGGACGTGTCCCTACACGTTTTGACATTGTCCAGTAAGTACTGCCAGTGTCTGTGTAGAGACATACCCTTTTTACAAGGGGGAATGGTAACACCCAGTTGTCCATTTATTAATTAATTTTTTGGAGAAATAAGAGGAACGTCCCCATGCAGAGCTAGAAGATGTTTCACGATAGTAATTTTTATGGTAAAAGCAATCATTCACTAAAACAAGTCAAGAGGACAGACAGACCCTCTCTAAGTGACATTTCAAGCATGAGGCCATTATTATTTTATTTAACAACCTATAGCTTAAACTCGAGGCATTGTGCCTGGATGAATGAACGCTCTGTATGAAGATTGATCTCTAGATAGGTCCTCCAGGGTCTTCTCCTCTGTTATCTTGATTGTATCAAGCCATCAGGTTGCTGGTCTTCCTCTTTGCCTTGTCTTCCTCTTTGCCTTGTCTTCCTCTTTGCCTTGTCTTCCTCTTTGCCTTGTGTTCCTCTTTGCCTTGTCTTCCTCTGTGCCTTGTCTTCCTCTGTGCCTTGTCTTCCTCTTTGCCTTGTCTTCCTCTGTGCCTTGTCTTCCTCTGTGCCTTGTCTTCCACTGTGCCTTGTCTTCCTCTTTGCCTGGTCTTCCTCTTTGCCTTGTCTTCCTCTTTGCCTGGTCTTCCTCTGTGCCTTGTCTTCCTCTGTGCCTTGTCTTCCTCTGTGCCTTGTCTTCCTCTGTGCCTTGTCTTCCTCTGTGCCTTGTCTTCCTCTTTGCCTGGTCTTCCTCTTTGCCTGGTCTTCCTCTTTGCCTGGTCTTCCTCTTTGCCTGGTCTTCCTCTTTGCCTGGTCTTCCTCTTTGCCTTGTCTTCCTCTTTGCCTTGTCTTCCTCTTTGCCTGGTCTTCCTCTTTGCCTTGTCTTCCTCTTTGCCTGGTCTTCCTCTGTGCCTTGTCTTCCTCTGTGCCTTGTCTTCCTCTGTGCCTTGTCTTCCTCTGTGCCTTGTCTTCCTCTGTGCCTTGTCTTCCTCTGTGCCTTGTCTTCCTCTTTGCCTGGTCTTCCTCTTTGCCTGGTCTTCCTCTTTGCCTGGTCTTCCTCTTTGCCTTGTCTTCCTCTTTGCCTTGTCTTCCTCTTTGCCTTGTCTTCCTCTTTGCCTTGTTTTTCCATTCTTCTGACCATGATGTCCATGAGGCCATGTAGATATGGTTATACTATGAAAAAGGACAAAATAGGAGTGTTTCATCTTCACCAAGATCAGGGAGCCTTATGTCTTCCTTGTACTTACCATTTAATCTAAACCATGGCCTTCTGCTACTTTTGGCATTCTCAAGAAAAATTAAAATTAACGACTGCTGTTTACTAAAAAAAAAAAAAAAATCTGTATCCTTCAAAAAAAATAAATGAAAATATCACATCTGTAAAAGCACAGTAAGGCCAGCGACATCAGAATAGGAAACCTGCCTTCTGCTTATCTCCTGGATTCGTCAGGCAGTTATCTAATGCTCATAGCTTTTCCTGTTTCTCATTGTGTTATCAATATCAGATATTTCATATTTCCGGGAAAGAAAACAAAGTTATTATTTTGAAAGTCTGCGGCAAATTTCTGTATTGTTGTATTTGTTCTGCAGGACATCTGAGGAAAATAATCTTAAAGGGAACCGGTCACCATGAAGATGCTGTCCAGTCTGCTGGCACCATGTTATGGATTGGGAGAGCTGAGTGGATTGATATATAGTTTGGGGAGAAAAGATTCCGTATAACCTGCGATTTAATCACTTAAACCTCTGCTCTTTCTGGGATTTTTCTGTCCAATCAGTGACTACCAGCTGCCTCTGTATGGACTCTTATATACGCAGCTGTCAGTTACCGATCGGACCACCCACTGGACAGAGGTTTAAGTGATTAATAGATTATCCTGAGTCTCTTCTCACACCTATACATGAATCTACTCTGCTCCTCCTGCTCTATAACATGCTGCCTGGAGATTATATTGCATCTTCCTGGTGACAGGTTCCTTTAAGTGCAATTTACTATTCGATCCAGAATCTGAGGACTGAACGTTCTCATGATTACCAAAACGTGCCGGATAACTTCTAGATTTGTTCTTCCCTAGTCCTTCGTTGCAGCTGGACAAGGACAGTCCTCAGTTCTGCACCCATCTCCTTGGCAGTCACCGCTGCTTACTAGCACCCACAAAGTCTTGATGTCCAGTTTTTGGCACCACTTCAAAAAAAAAAAAAAAAAAAAGACAATGATAAACTGGAGCAAGTTCAGAGAAGAGTTACCAGGATGGTGAGCAGACTATAAACTATGTCCTACGAGCAAAGGTTAAAAGATCTGTTAATGTTGAGCTTGCAAAAAAGAAGACTAAGAAGAGACTTAATAGCGGACTACAAATATCTGAAGGGCTGCCACAGTGTAGAGGGATCATCATTATTCTCATATGCACATGGAAACAGGAGAAGCAATGGGATGAAACTGAAAGGGAGAAGATGCAGATTACATATTAGAAAAATTCTTTTGACAGTGAGGGTGATCAATGAGTGGAACAGGCTGCCATGAGAGGTGGTGAGTTCTCCTTCAATGGAAGTCTTCAGACAGAGGCGGGACAGACACCTGTCTGAGATGGTTTAGTGAATCCTGCATTGAGCAGGGGGTTGGACACGATGACCCAGGAGGTCCCTTCCAACTCTGACATTCTATGATCTCAAGGCATCATTAATATAATGACATCACATGACACCTAGTGATTGCATGGGGTTCTCAGGAGGCCAAGCCAAGGATGCCAGACCAGGGCAGTGTGAATCTTTCTGTGTTGGGAGTCATCAGTTCTGGATCCTCATCTCTTGACCAGAGTGGAGAACGGTTATATATTATCCTGTTCTGCGTTAACTCACACAATCCATTGATTTGATGGGCAAGGTGTAATGTTTGATTTTACCCTGTGATGGCGCTGCAGGAAAAGTTGAACACTTACTGCCCTGTTTCATCACAGATTTCAGCTGATCAGTGGGACTCTCAGCTGAGTGTTTGATGCAGGGGGAATAAGAATGGGCAAAATTACCCCTGAATTCCCGCTGCTGGAGTCAGCTGATCACTCTGGTGTCTGCTTGTCGAAAGGGGTTGTCTCATCGGAGGACAATGGTCGCTAATTGGTAACTGCAGACACTAAAGGGTGTGTGAATTGTACGCTGTGTACTGTACACTGTGCATAGGCATAAATCTGCCAATCGGTGATGGAGGCGGGATTATACATAGCTTATGCATATGGAGTATTACTAGTCCTCCAGTGATAATCTCCTGCTGATAAAACAGTAATTTTTATCAAAACTACAGCAGGCAGCCAAGTAAGTGACACATTGCTGGAATCGGGGTCTATTGCTCTGCATTACGCTGTTCTCAGCTTAGGTGGCAAAAACCTGGTGCCTGATTCCCTTTAAATTTTTGCTGACTTGCCTATGCCGTTAGTGGGAAGAATGTGTAGTTTTATACTCCTTTCGGCCACATTAGCACAGTTTAGGCCATTTGATTGTGACCAGAAACCTGTTATTTTGCACAAATAAATGTCACTGTAGATTAGTGACAGATACAGTATATCTAAATATTTGAAGGCCGACTTCAATTATCAGGGCCTTCTGTATGTTCGGCTGCATCCAGTACCTCTGCTAATGGACTTCTGGGCTCGGAAAAACACACTTGTTCCTGGGAAGCATATTTATTTCATGTTTTGCTTCCGCTCTATAATTAATGAGACTAAATTTGTCTAGAAGGGCCTGGCTGGCTCTAATATACTAAATGTATATTTTCTCTTTCTTACACTTTGGACGTGTCTAGAAATAGAAGGGAAAGACATTTGCAGTATATGACATGAATTGCTGTAAGCAGTCCTACTTTTGACTTTTAAGATGGGGTTGGGTACATTAAAGTGGTTGTCCAGGTGCTGATTACTTGCATTTTCCACGTTAGTGTATTGGTCAGTGTTGTCAGAGACAGTGACGCGGATGTTGTGCTCAGAGAGGGCTTCTCTTGTTATTATTGCTGGTGTGTAAATTACATGTGAAGCCTTTACATCCAGGCACAAAACACAAATTAACCCATGCCCAGGTGAGTCACAATTAGTAGCGATGAGCCGATCAGGCAACATTTTAATTTGCCAGTTCGTGTGTTTTTTTTTCCTGGTAGACTCGCTTTACGGAGAAGTTACTCTCCGCAAACTTAATGTTCCTTATTATGCTCTGAGGTCTTTCCTTACCAAAGTATAATAAATGATTATGCTCATCTCTCTGGCCCCTCTGCTCCTCACCCCCACTGTCCGGTGCTTGCCTTGTCTTCTGGTCCCCCACTGTCCGGTGCTTACCTTGTCTTCTGGTCCTCCACTGTCCGGTGCTTGCCTTGTCTTCTGGTCCCCCACTGTCCGGTGCTTGCCTTGTCTTCTGGTCCCCCACTGTCCGGTAATTGCCTTGTCTTCTGGGCCCCCACTGTCCGGTGCTTGCCTTGTCTTCTGGTCCCCCACTGTCTGGTGCTTGCTTTGTCTTCTGGTCCCCCACTGTCCGGTGCTTGCCTTGTCTTCTTGTCCCCCACTGTCCGGTGCTTGCCTTGTCTTCTGGTCTCCCACTGTCCGGTGCTTGCCTTGTCTTCTGGTCCCCCACTGTCCGGTGCTTGCTTTGTCTTCTGGTCCCCCACTGTCCGGTGCTTGACTTGTCTTCTGGTCCCCCACTGTCCGGTGCTTGCCTTGTCTTCTGGTCCCCCACTGTCCGGTGCTTGCCTTGTTTTCTGGTCTCCCACTGTCCGGTGCTAGCCTTGTCTTCTGGTCCCCCACTGTCCGGTGCTTGCCTTGTCTTCTGGTCCCCCACTGTCCGGTGCTAGCCTTGTCTTCTGGTCCCCCACTGTCCGGTGCTAGCCTTGTCTTCTGGTCCCCCACTGTCCGGTGCTTGCCTTGTTTTCTGGTCTCCCACTGTCCGGTGCTAGCCTTGTCTTCTGGTCCCCCCACTGTCCGGTGCTTGCCTTGTCTTCTGGGCCCCCACCGTCCGGTGCTTGCCTTGTCTTCTGGTCCCCCACTGTCTGGTGCTTGCTTTGTCTTCTGGTCCCCCACTGTCCGGTGCTTGCCTTGTCTTCTGGTCCCCCACTGTCCGGTGCTTGCCTTGTCTTCTGGTCTCCCACTGTCCGGTGCTTGCCTTGTCTTCTGGTCCCCCACTGTCCGGTGCTTGCTTTGTCTTCTGGTCCCCCACTGTCCGGTGCTTGACTTGTCTTCTGGTCCCCCACTGTCCGGTGCTTGCCTTGTCTTCTGGTCCCCCACTGTCCGGTGCTTGCCTTGTTTTCTGGTCTCCCACTGTCCGGTGCTAGCCTTGTCTTCTGGTCCCCCACTGTCCGGTAATTGCCTTGTCTTCTGGTCCCCCACTGTCCGGTGCTTGCCTTGTCTTCTGGTCCCCCACTGTCCGGTGCTTGCCTTGTTTTCTGGTCTCCCACTGTCCGGTAATTGCCTTGTCTTCTGGTCCCCCACTGTCCGGTGCTTGCCTTGTTTTCTGGTCTCCCACTGTCCGGTGCTAGCCTTGTCTTCTGGTCCCCCACTGTCCGGTAATTGCCTTGTCTTCTGGGCCCCCACCGTCCGGTAATTGCCTTGTCTTCTGGTCCCCCACTGTCCGGTGCTTGCCTTGTTTTCTGGTCTCCCACTGTCCGGTGCTAGCCTTGTCTTCTGGTCCCCCACTGTCCGGTAATTGCCTTGTCTTCTGGGCCCCCACCGTCCGGTGCTTGCCTTGTCTTCTGGTCCCCCACTGTATGGTGCTTGCTTTGTCTTCTGGTCCCCCACTGTCCGGTGCTTGCCTTGTCTTCTTGTCCCCCACTGTCCGGTGCTTGCCTTGTCTTCTGGTCTCCCACTGTCCGGTGCTTGCCTTGTCTTCTGGTCCCCCACTGTCCGGTGCTTGCCTTGTCTTCTGGTCCCCCACTGTCCGGTGCTTGCCTTGTCTTCTGGTCCCCCACTAACCGGTGCTTGGCTTGTCTTCTGGGCCCCCACCGTGTGGTGCTTGCCTTGTCTTCTGGTCCCCCACTGTCCGGTGCTTGCCTTGTCTTCTGGTCCCCCACTGTCCGGTGCTTGGCTTGTCTTCTGGGCCCCCACCGTGTGGTGCTTGCCTTGTCTTCTGGGCCCCCACTGTCTGGTGCTTGCCTTGTCTTCTGGTCCCCCACTGTCCGGTGCTTGCCTTGTCTTCTGGTCCCCCACTGTCCGGTGCTTGCCTTGTCTTCTGGTGCTTGCCTTGTCTTCTGGTTTCCCACTATCCAGTGCTTGCCTTGTCTTCTGGTCTCCCACCGTCCGGTGCTTGCCTTGTCTTCTGGGCCCCCACTGTCTGGTGCTTGCCTTGTCTTCTGGTCCCCCACTGTCCGGTGCTTGCCTTGTCTTCTGGTCCCCCACTGTCCGGTGCTTGCCTTGTCTTCTGGTGCTTGCCTTGTCTTCTGGTTTCCCACTATCCAGTGCTTGCCTTGTCTTCTGGTCCCCCACCGTCCGGTGCTTGCCTTGTCTTCTGGTCTCCCACTGTCCGGTGCTTTCCTTGTCTTCTGGTCTCCCACCGTCCGCTTGCCTTGGAATCTTCGGTTCTCTCACACTGTGCAAGACTTCCGGGTGTCATGGTGCCCGGGAAGGTTCTGTGCTGTTGCGCGAGATGTCAACTGCGCACGTCAAGATATCATTACAGCTTTGTCCTCTGCACGCCTGGAGTAAGGTTGGACATATCCGGAATCCTACTTACCGGGACTAAGGCGGACATTTCTTAAATGCTTTGTTTCCTATAGACAACTTCTTTCCATTTGCACGGCTAAAACATATGGATGTCAAAGGGTGGAGTTTTCCAACTAGGGACTCCCCACTCATGTATGCCGGAGCAGAGAACCTGCTTTACTGGCGATCACATCCATTACTTGGATAGACATTTGAATGGTCAACACGTAAATCTTTGTTTACCCAGATGTATCTCCCCCAGATATCAGATGATTGCCGCACTACCTACGTCTTAGAAATGGATTTATGGGTTGTCTTCAAGAGACAACATTGTTTTTCTCTCTTTCTTTCTCTTTGTGTTGCAGAAGGTGTCCATATTTAGCAGTAAATTCGTTAAGGGAATCTGTCAGCAGGTTTTGATATACAATCTGAGAGCAGCATAATATAGAGCAAGAGGACCTGATTCCAGCAATGTATCACTTACTGGGCTGCTTGGTGCAGTTTTGATAGAATCCATGTTTTATCTGTTGTAGATGTAGCAGTGCTCAGAATGCTGAGCTCTGTATAACCCCACCCATACCCCTGTCTGGCAGCTTACTGACAAGGTACACAAGAAGTTGTCAATCAGTGGTGAGGGTGTGCTTGCACAGATTAGCCTGACTGCCTGGCATGTGAGACTTAGTCAGGCAGGGGTAATCTCCTGCCAATAAAACACTGATTGTATTGACACTACAACACACAGCCTAGTAAGTGACACATCACCGGAATCAGCCTGACTTGCTCTACAATATGCTGCTCTCAGATTAAATTACATGTAAACTGCTGACATATTGTCTTTAAGAAATGTTGATCGTCGTATTGCAGACAGTAAAAGATAAATAATGTGGGATAAACTTCTCACTCTGTAGTAATAGTGAATGCAAGAATGTGTGTATAAACTTGGGAGGAGGAAGAAAAGATCAAGTTGAAATCCATCCAAACCCGAAAATTGGTTTAATTTTTAATGTAGGGTCAGAAAACAAAAACGTGAGCCAGGTTTGTGCCTTTTTTAATTGATTTACAATTAATATATTCAAATGTTGTGTTGTTTTTTTTTTTACTGTTGGGTCACCAGAAATTCCCCATTTGAGTTGTCTAACGGGGTCTATAGGTCTGCTCATCTCTCTGGGTATACCCTATCCAGTCGAATATTGGTAATAACTTAATTAGCGGTATACCACTAACAATGTGAGATATTGTAAATTACTAGAATGATAATTACTATGTTCATGTACATAGCAAGAATAGGGAAGCTTGCTATGCTCTGTCCTGTATGCGGTATCACAGTTTTAAGTGCAGAAGAACGCTATATTAGAGATGGCTCCACTTTATTCTTTTATTTCATGGAGCATTTTCCAGATAAGCTCCGTTTCTGTTTTTTTTTTTTCTGTTTTATTTATTGTGACAGAATTACATGAATGTTGCGGTAAAGGAATATGAGGGAGCGCAGCAGCGCGCCCTCCGTGGGGCACCTGGGACCCCTGTAACGGAGCTGGTTATTGAGTGTACAATATTTTAGCATTTCCATAGTCTTCCATCTTGCCGCACATTGTCAGGGCCCCGCCATGTTTATCCTAGCAGTCAGTATCACTGCGGAGGCTTTTCTTTGTCTTTAAACGAGTATTTAGCATTTATAAATGACTGCTGTCGTCACACGCAGCAGTAAGGCTACGTTCACATTAGCGTTGCGCCTCCGTGCGTCGGCGGCGCGACGCACGCTAAAACGAGCGCAAACGCGCGCAAAAACGCGCGCGTTTTGCGACGCGTGCGTCGTTTTCCGACGAAAATCGGACACACAGAAAATGCTACATGTAGCGTTTTCTTGCGTCCGACGCTAGCGTCGGAAACGACGCACGTGGCGAAAAACGCCACCAAAACGACGCACGCGTCCCCTATGTTAAACATAGGGGCGCGTCGCCGCTGCGTCGCCGGCGCAACAGCGACGCACATTGGCGGAACGCCAATGTGAACGTAGCCTTAGCTGCCGTTTTGTGTCCACAGCCATTATTTACAGTACGTTCATGTTATACATCGTGGTTTGGACTGAAGTCAAATTTCTAAGAAAATTCACGTAGTATTTCTTCCTATATTAGGAGATGAGTGGCAGGGGAATTTGGGAATACTGGGGATTCTAATGCTGCATTAGTTCATGTTAGACAGAAAAATAAAGGAAAAGGAAACCTTGGGTTAAAAAAAACAAAAAAAAATAGAACAAGTGGGCAAGCAATTTTCATCTATGCGATCCCAGTGTTACTACTGTATTTTTTTTTTGCACAAGTTATTATTATTTATTATTATTATTATTTATTTATATAGCACCATTGATTCCATGGTGCTGTACATGAGAAAGTTTAGGTCGTATATGAAGCGATAGGAAGATTTACTTGGACTGGAATCTAAAATTTTTTTTTTTTGCTCAGCCGGGCCTCCACGGCTTCGGAAAAATGGCCCCCGGAAAACCAATGCACTCTGCTCTGACTCACCGTCGATACTGGACCCGCAGCATCGCATTACTGGGGCACCCACTTCTCCCACCCATGGCCTCCACTTTTGCTGCTGGCGGGAACCTGAAGAAGGGACCATGCTTCCTGTGACCCCTCGCCACCGCCCCCCCATGTAAGAGACCTTACATTTGGACTATAAGAAGGACTCCCATCCTATAAAAAAAATAATTTTTTCCCTATTTTCCTCCCAAAAATTTGTGGTGCGCCTTATGGTCAGGTGCGTCTTATAGTCCAAAAAATATGGCATATTAGAATACTTAATAATGATGCGCCCATTGTGATGACCTCATCTGGACAATAAAAACATGTTTGTCTTTATATATATATATATATATATATATATATATAATCTTTATTTTTATATAGCGCTAACATATTCCGCAGCGCTTAACAGTTTTGCACACATTATCATCACTGTCCCCGATGGGGCTCACAATCTAGAATCCCTATCAGTATGTCTTTGGAATGTGGGAGGAAACCGGAGTGCCCGGAGGAAACCCACGCAAACACGGAGAGAACATACAAACTCTTTGCAGATGTTGTCCTGGGTGGGATTAGAACCCAGGACCCCAGCGCTGCAAGGCTGCTGTGCTAACCACTGCGCCACCGTGCTGCCCGATATATATATATATATAGATAGATAGATAGATAGATAGTATCTATATATATATGTATATAGAGATAGATATATGTATATAGATATAGATATATAGATATACATAATATATATCCCTTTATTTTTTATGCACCGTTGTATTGTCCTGCTGGGACCATCCAGCATCTAGCGCAGTGTCCATCTCTCTTCTGGGGATCTGCGATTGTGTGTTCTCTGTGTGATGAACAGAAGCTCCATCCCGAACAAACCTCCTGTGTACATAAAGCATAAAGATTATATATGTCTGTTTATTCTGGAGGCATTGAGCTTTGTGCAGCTGTTTTTCAGAGGATTAATTGACGTCCAGCTTTGAATTTATAGCCGCCAGAATAAATCAAGTTTAAATAGGAAACTTTTATAGTAAACCAATAAGAGATATGGATATTCTGTGCAATTCATTGCCATCTAATTATGTTGAAGCATTACTGGGATTAAATGAACAAAATTAAGAAAATCGGAAGAAACTTTATGGTTTATTCAAAGCTTACTATTAAAATAGTGACCTTTGTTCTTCCTGCAGTGACCTTGCCTATGCAAATGATATACTGTACCCTCATGGGTCTGGCTAGGAGAGCCGACAGAGCATTTGGGGCACATAGAAGGACTCCGAGAGCATTTGGGAGAGAGAGAATTTATGAAGTCCACATAATTTCTATTGCATTTGGGAGAAAGATTGAAGTAGTCACAGAGTAGTTGTGGGAGAGATAGAAGAACTCAAAGGGCATTTAGGAATGATAGAAGAACTCAGGGCATTTGGGAGAGAGAGTGAGAACTACTCTGAAAGCATTGTGGATAGAGATAGAAGCACTTGGAGATCATTTAGGAGATGGAAGGAGTCAGAGCATTTGTGAGAGATAGAAAGAGTTGTAGAGCTTTTGGAAGGATGCGGAGGGCATTTCACACAGAGAAAAGTACTCTGAAAACATTTTGTAGAGAAATAGAAGCATTCAAAACATTTGAGAGAGAGATAGAAGGACTCAAAGCATTTGGTAGAGATAGAACGTCTCTTAGAGCGTTTGGTAGAGATAGAAGGTCTCTGAGAGCATTTATTAGAGATAGGTCTCAGAGCATTTGGTAGAGATATAAGGACTCTGAGCATTTGGTAGAGATAGGACTCGGAGCGTTTGGTAGAGATAGAAGGGCTCAGAGCGTTTGGTAGAGATAAAGGTACCTTCACACTGGCCAACTTAACAACGATATCGCTAGCGATCCGTGACGTTGCAGCGTCCTGGATAGCGATATCGTTGTGTTTGAAACGCAGCAGCGATCTGGATCCTGCTGTGACATCGTTGGTCGGAGCAGAAAGTCCAGAACTTTATTTCGTCGCTGGATCACCCGCTGACATCGCTGAATCGGTGTGTGTGACGCCGATTCAGCGATGTCTTCACTGGTAACCAGGGTAAACATCGGGTTACTAAGCGCAGGGCCGCGCTTAGTAACCCAATGTTTACCCTCGTTACCAGCGTAAACGTAAAAAAAACAAACACTACATACTTACCTTCCGGTGTCTGTCCTCCGGTGCTCTGCTTCTCTGCACTAGCGCCGGCCGGCCGTAAAGCAGAGCACAGCGGTGACGTCACCGCTGTGCTTTCCGGCCACTGTGCTTACACAGTGCAGAGAAGCAGAGCGCTGGAGGACAGACACTGGAATGTAAGTATGTAGTGTTTGGTTTTTTTTTTAACGTTTACGCTGGTAACCAGGGTAAACATCAGGTTACTAAGCGCGGCCCTGCGCTTAGTAACCAGATGTTTACCCTGGTTACCAGGAGACTTCGCATAGTTGGTCGCTGGAGAGCTGTCTGTGTGACAGCTCTCCAGCGACCACACAGCGACGCTGCAGCGATCGGGATCGTTGTCTAGATCGCTGCAGCGTCGCTAAATGTGACGGTACCTTTAGACTCTGAGCGTTTGGTAGAGATATAAGGAATCTGAGCGTTTGGTAGAGATAGAAGGGCTCGGAGCGTTTGGTAGAGATAGAAGGCCTCGGAGCGTTTGGTAGAGATAGAAGGCCTCGGAGCGTTTGGTAGAGATAGAAGGGTTTGGAGCGTTTCGTAGAGATAGAAGGCTTCGGAGCGTTTGGTAGAGATAGAAGGGCTCAAAGCATTTGGTAGAGATAGAAGGTCTCTGAGAGCAATTTTTATGTATAGAAGCCTCAGAGCGTTTGGTAGAGATAGAGGGACTTGGAGCGTTTGGTAGAGATAGAAGGACTCTGAGTGTTTGGTAGAGATAGAAGGACTTGGAGCGTTTGGTAGAGATAGAAGGACTCAGAGAGTTTGGTAGAGATAGAAGGGCTCGGAGTGTTTGGTAGAGATAGAAGGACTTGGAGCGTTTGGTAGAGATAGAAGGACTCAGAGAGTTTGGTAGAGATAGAAGGGCTCGGAGCGTTTGGTAGAGATAGAAGGACTTGGAGCGTTTGGTAGAGATAGAAGGCCTCGGAGCGTTTGGTAGAGATAGAAGGGTTTGGAGCGTTTGGTAGAGATAGAAGGCCTCGGAGCGTTTGGTAGAGATAGAAGGGTTTGGAGCGTTTGGTAGAGATAGAAGGCTTCGGAGCGTTTGGTAGAGATAGAAGGGCTCAAAGCATTTGGTAGAGATAGGTCTCTGAGAGCAATTTTTATGTATAGAAGCCTCAGAGCGTTTGGTAGAGATAGAGGGACTTGGAGCGTTTGGTAGAGATAGAAGGACTCAGAGAGTTTGGTAGAGATAGAAGGGCTCGGAGCGTTTGGTAGAGATAGAAGGACTTGGAGCGTTTGGTAGAGATAGAAGGACTTGGAGCGTTTGGTAGAGATAGAAGGACTCTGCAAGCGTTTGGTAGAGATAGAAGGACTCTGCAAGCGTTTGGTAGAGAATGAGATACAAGGACTCTCGGAACATTTGAGCTGTGCATCTAGTGTTGAACTGCAGGTATTGTGTTTAGATGTCCTGAAATAGCTGAATTGAGTGGGCGACAGAAGAAAGTGTCAGAGATTTACTAATGCTTCCTTCCTAATGGGAGCATGAGAGGAGATAACATGAATGAATGGATCGCTTGGCTGCACACTCAGCATTTGCTTTCGGCCGTGCAGGTTCTTATATGGCAATGCTATTTTTAAATTTAATTAAGAAAAATGTATTCATGCATTTCACAGTTGTTCCCTAATTAGTTTTCAGTATGGACTGCTTATCGGCCCCACATTCCACTAAACAGATGTGGTACTAACTGTATAGCCAGTAGGACTTGCCCCCAATCCATATCTACAAGGATTACACTGTATTTGTAGTGTTTTCAGAGGATGATGTCACACACAGGACCAAGTATCGGACCGGTTCCCTTCAATCTCCCTGCACAGGACTCGGGAATAACATATGACATAGTATTGCACGGTGTATAGTTCTTCTGATATTCAGCTGCTCCAATGGTAAACTTTATGGGCAGAATAAGCCATTTTATGTTTCTTTTTACTAGGCTGTGCTTTTTTTTTAGTATGTTTCATCATATACACACATGTGGTCAAAATTGTTGGTACCCCTCATTTAATGACAGACAAACCCAAAATGGTCACAGAAATAATCTGACAAAATTAATAATGAATAAAAGATCTATGAAACTATGAAAATGAACAAATGAAAGTCAGACATTGCTTTTCAACCATGCTTCCGCAGAATTTTTAAAAAAAAAATCACTGCTGATTTTTCTGCCTTATGAGCAGCACATCACGTGATGAGAACATCATTAAGTGCGGCGGCGTTGGACCACTCTCGTGAGCAGCTGATGCAATGCAGAACCAGCAAACATCTGCTTCCGATCATGACATCAAATTCCTCCCCTTGTACTTAATGGGAAAGAAACTTCTTCATCTTTTCTTCTGAATTCTAGTCCATTCCCCCCCCCCCCGAATTAATGTGCAGGAAAGGATGGGTTAATTCTATACAATAGAACTCATTCACCATAATTAAAGTATTGTCTGCTAATTAGTAAGCTTTTATTTATGTATTTATTTTTATTCTCGTCTTATTGGTTTAATTTTTTAAATGAAAACTTGGTTAGTGTTTCCTCTCAGCGCTTCCTGAGATCTTTGTCTGTATAACAATACAATAATTGGCCGCGCTGAAGATCTCAGTCATGCGTTCTCTGCCGCCGCCGCCGTGCCGAGAGTGGCGGGGGTCCTACTGCGATCAGGCTCCTCGGCGCACTGGCGAATGCAGTGTAATGTTGGTAATTGATGTCAAGTGTGTTCTTCATAAGACTGAAGTGTACACAGCGAGTCTTTGCACGTAATAGATCTGCCTGGAATTTAAGGAATCCATATCTTTTATATCACAATGCTGATCTGTTTGTGGTAACTCAGGGGCGGACATACCATTGGTGCAACCTATACAACTGCACAGGGGCCCAAGATGTAAGGGGCCACTACCACCTCCAAAACAGGTGGAATTGTGCATTATGATTAGATATTGGACCCTAAAGGGCCCTTCTACTGTTCTTGCATAGGGGCCCGTTTTGTCTTTGTCCGCCACCGTGTTAACTTTATTAGTGATCCACCTGCAAATGATGTGCAAATAAATCGAGAGCCAAGGGCAAGAAAATTAAGCCCCCCCCCCATACACACTACATGGCTGTTTAACCAATCGTTTGGCTGGTGGCTATCTCATCCGACTTTCCCATACACATATCACGTTGTGTGAGGGAGAAGCAAGGTGCACAACAATGGGGAGAGGGAAGGGAAGCCCAAACACTAGGGAAGAGGGGAGTGGAGACCCCCTAGGCATATTTAACAATACCCTGCCTGACCCTGGCAATAGCCCGTGACTTTGGAGGGGATGGGGTGAGTGCTAGTCAGTGCCCACTACAACTAAAGACAGAGAGGGTGGACAAACGAGGGGATACACTTAGTTTGAGAAGACCACAGAGATATCACGCCAGCAATACTCCAAGAGTACCAAAGAAGACAGCTAGTATTTTTCTTACCAGACAGAGGGAATTTGAGCTAACACCAGCAGGGTGTTGCTGAAGAGACTGAATGTATTTAAACTTTCAGCAAAGGTGTGCTAATTAGCAGCAGAAGATGGAGATAACTGTTGGGTCCTAGAGGAAGAAAAATATCTCTCCATAACAGATGCAAAAATCAAGAAGGTGCTTGTAGAGCTAATCGCAATGACCTACAGCCGAATCCAGGATGACTGTCTGTCAGACCTGACACGCCCGTGACAGCACAGCCGTGCTCGCTCTATCCAGCGCTTGTGTGTTCTCTGTGCTGCTGTTGGACATCACTGGTGGCAATGTATAGCGGAGAACAAAAAGAACTTCAGTCTGAATTCGGACATGCTGAATCGTTTGCGTCTGGGTCAATCATCTGTCCGGGACACTCGCATACTATACACTGTCAACCAAACTTGTTGATATCTCCATATTCGTCTGATATTAGTCTATATTGGCATGAAAATAAGCAAGTTTGCTAATGACTTGCTTTTTCTATCTGCAGTCATTCTCGTGCAATGAGAGCGTTTATCCTTTATAGTGTACAGCTCATTTCCATGTAGATCGGTCTTCAAACCACAACTGAGTTTGCTCAGTAATTATATTCTAGGGGATTGGTTAACTCTTAAAAGGCATCTGTCAGCAGGTTTTTGCTATGAGGACAGCATGAAGTAGGGGTTACAAAACTGAATTCAATGATGTGTCCCTTAGCAAGGTGTCTGCTTTTGTTTACTTATAATGAAGGTTTTATCAGTAGGACATTATCATTGCTATGATTAGCTGGTGTGAACCTCCTGGTCCGACTCTGCCCCTTCCTGTGACAAATAGCTCATTGTCAATAGGTAATATACATACCGAGCCTGGTTGGGGCTTATTTAGCTTTCTCAGCTTTGCTTCATGTGGCATCCAAAAAACCCTTGACTGTGTCACAACAACTGTACCCAGTAAACTACGGTAAGTGATACATTGATGGAATCGGTATCTTTTCCTACATTATGCTGCTCTCAGATGAGGGGAGCAAAAACCTGCTGACAGATTCCCTTTTCCTTCCAGCTCAGCACTGACTGACAGGCGGCTCTGTACTGATGCACTGCAGTGTCTGCTGTCAGTCAGTGCCAGGATGCGATTACAACTCACTATGTACTGAGGCTGCTTCGAGGGAATAAAGTTAATTTCCAGTGCGAGTGCTGCACAGCTTCAATCTACTATTAATCTGCAGATTAACCCATGCAGGTTAATAATATTTTTTTGACAGGTCAGGTTCCCTTTAAATGTGGAAATGACAGAATCCCTATACTGTAATTATGATTTTTTTTCTTCTATTAATCTGTAAGATAAACGGTATTGGTTGTGGCCTCTCCGGTATTTGTTAATAACGGAACGTCATGTAGCAGATCTTGTGCTCTGGATTTGTCCTTGAATAAACTGCTCCCATCTGTATCGTTCAAACAAGCTGTTTCTTAGGAGATTTCCTCCTCCGAGACGGTGTATTTTAAGATCTTATTGACCCAAGTCTGCTGTCCAGACAGATGTTAATATGCGGCAAAGTGCGGCGTATATTTGTGTATCGTGATGACTCATGCCCTCATCGTGGATCCAAATGATTGGACAAGTAAATGTGAAGAGACGGCCGATATTCCTATAATTCCGGTATGTCGGGTATCTGCAGACATCTTAGATTTTCACCACTAAGTATAGGAAAACGTATATCCTAATAGAGTGTACAGTTATTCTTTTGTGGCAGTCAATGTACACGCCAATATGTGAATCTATCTAATATGTGTTATTAGAGGCTGTGAGGCGGTGAGGGGATCATGCGAGGGTCGATATGTGTCCCCCAGGATCCTAACGGAATCCTATTAAACCCCCTGGAGCGCCTTGTGTTCACAGCAGGACGCCTGCGAGTCACAAGGCAAAATAAAAGAAAGAGTGGATTGGGTCCAAGTAGTGACCCTGTCACATTTTTAGAGGGATTTGCAGGTTTGGTGGTGGGGCAAATCCCTCTCTCCATTTTGAGTTTTGGAAGTGGCTCTATGGCCACAATTCCATTTAGATCTCTGTTTGGCCGTGGGTGTGTCAGTTTTGGAGTTTGCAAGTTGCAGAGCAGGAGGCTCTGTGCACCCCGGCCTCTGTCGAGGTAACACAGAGCCAGGAACTTCAAAGTGGCTGATGCACCCAACAGACACATACGGCGGTGGCATTGCCCACAGCAGCGGGTTTTGAACATGGAATGTATTTGTGGAGACCCTACTGCGATCTGGAGGATATCACTAATATTATGTGTTGTGAGCCCAATCGGGGACAGTGATGATAATGTGTGCAAACTGTAAAGCGCTGCGGAATATGTTAGCGCTATATAAAAATAAAGATTATTATTATTATTTATGTGAGTCTGAGAATGTTGAACTTTGTATGGTCCCTGCCTATCTGTCGCACTGCACAAACCCTGCTGCACTACAAGGCTTATTTTATAATTAGTTCTTCCTTTATGTCAGTTTCCAAAAACCACCTCAAATATGTGTCAAGTGTAAAACAGACGATATAAGAAGGGCATGAGGGGGAATGAAGCTGCATCTTCACCTAGTGAAGGGGAGGAGGGGAATGTAGCTGCAGTTTCACTTAGTAAAGGGAAGGAGGGGATACAAGTGCAGTTTCACATACTGAACACAATGAGGGGGATGCAGCTGCAGTTCCATGTAATGAAGGGAGGGGGAATGTAGCTGCAATCTCACCTGGTAAAAGGGAGGAGGGGGATGCAGCTGCCATTCACGTAGTGAAGGAGGGCAGAGGGATGAAGCTGTAGTTTCCCCTAGTTATGGGGAGGAGTGGGATGCAGCTGCAGTTTCGCCTAGTTATGGGATGAGGGGGATGCAGCTGCAGTTTCACCTAGTCATGGGGAGGAGGGGAATCCAGCTGCAGTTTCACCTAGTTGCAGGGAGGAGGGGGATCCAGCTGCAGTTTCACCTAGTTGCAGGGAGGAGGGGGATGCAGCTGCAGTTTCACCTAGTCATGGGGAGGAGGGGAATCCTGCTGCAGTTTCACCTAGTTGCAGGGAGGAGGGGGATCCAGCTGCAGTTTCACCTAGTTGCAGGGAGGAGGGGGATCCAGCTGCAGTTTCACCTAGTTGCAGGGAGGAGGGGGATCCAGCTGCAGTTTCACCTAGTGAAAGGAAGGAGGGGGATCCAGCTGCAGTTTCACCTAGTTGCAGGGAGGAGGGGGATCCAGCTGCAGTTTCACCTAGTGAAAGGAAGCAGTGGGTATGCAGCTGCAGTTTCAGCTAGTGAAGGGGATGACTCAAATGCAGCTGCAATTTCAACTAGTGAAATGGGGGGATGCAGCTGAAGTTTCACCTAGTTTATCAAGGAAGAGGAAGGAGACAGTGGATTGGCTCAGAGCACACGGCATCACACTAGGATGCTTTGAGGCCGCTAGCATAATACGTAGTTGCTGAGCTGTCTCCAAAAGCCGGAGTTTCACTTTAAATCACACAAGATAAAATAAAACTGCAATCTTAAGTTCAGGCTATACTGCCATCTGATATCTGGCCTTCAGGATGGTTGGGCATGAAATCGACCTTGTTGCTTCGCTGATGAGGGTCTTTCTGCCCTCTGCTAGCTTGTCCTTTATAATTCCAGAGAATGGCCATAAATGAGTGTTTTGCCTTGTGCCATTCAGCAAGACCAGACTAATGAAGGGGCCTAATTGATTAGCCCCAGAGTCAATTTGTGCAAGAGGCTGAGCCTATTTTTAGTTGCCGTACAATGGAGCAGGAGTGTCAGGGTTCAGTGAGCCAGGGATTTCAGCAGTAATTACAGGTATCATACCTGCAGGCATCAGCGCTGCCACAAAACAAAGGCACGAAGCAGAGGCTGAGTCATTCTCACTCACATATAACTATACAAGGAATAATAACCCTGTTAGGGGAACGCATCCCCCGATTGCTTCAAAAATAAAAAATAATGATATGGCGTATCCAAAGGATGCATCATGCTTTTCCTTCTCCTACGTGCAGGGTAGGGTTTTATTTCTGTAACATTTCTATGTTATATTTATGTCCTTCTGGACTCCGTATTAGAAATCCTCAAAAATATTGTATTTCAGCCCATTTTACATTTTCTGTAAAAAAATAAATTGCAATAATATATAAATAAAAAGACTTAACCCTCATTCCTATGACCGGAAAGGCCCGCGTATGGAAGCAGTGTTTCTAGCCAGGATTTATTCATTTGGAACCTGACCCCTAAAAGCCTCAGTAGTTTTAGAGCCACAGTTTGGTTATATATATAATAACTAGATGGTGGCCCGATTCTAACGCATCGGGTATTCTAGAATATGCATGTCCACGTAGTATATTGCCCAGCCACATAGTATATTGCCCAGCCACGTAGTCTATTGCCCAGCCACGAAGTATATTGCCCATCCACGTAGTCTATTGCCCAGTTATGTAGTATATTGCACAGCCCACGTAGTATATTGCCCAGCCACGTACTATATTGCCCAGCCACGTAGTCTATTGCTCAGTTATGTAGTATATTGCCCATCCACGTAGTCTATTGCCCAGTTATGTAGTATATTGCACAGCCCACGTAGTATATTGCCCAGCCACATAGTATATTGCCCAGCCACGTAGTCTATTGCCCAGTTATGTAGTATATTGCCCAGCCACGTAGTATATTGCCCAGCCACGTACTATATTGCCCAGCCACGTAGTATATTGCCCAGCCACGTAGTATATTGCCCAGTCACGTAGTATATTGCCCAGCCACGTAGTATATTGCCCAGTCACGTAGTATATTGCCCAGTCACGTAGTATATTGCAGAGCGAGGTTGTATATTGTTCAGCCACGTAGTATATGGCACAGCGACATTGTATAGTGCCCAGCCTTGTAGTATACAGCACAGAGCCACGTAGGATATTGCCCAGTGAGGTACTATATTGCCGAGCCACGTATCTCACAGGTTCAAAAAATTAAAAAATAAACATACTCACCTAACGATCCGAGGGCCCCTTGTAGTTGAACATACTCACCATTCTGGTCGCTGCTCCTCAGCGTCCCATCTCTCCGCTTCCTGGGATCCAACGGCGCTGTGCCGATGGGCGCGCGGCTGCCGCCATCTTGCATTCCCAGGATGCTTTGCGAAATTACCCATATGACTTAGCGGTCTTATGTGTAATTTCGCAAAGCATCCTGGGAATGCAAGATGGCGGGGGTCGCCAGCGGCTCAGCGGACAACGGAGGGTGAGTATAGCAGTTTTTTTGTTTTTGTACTATTTTTAACATTACTTTCTTTTACTATTGATGCCGCATAGGCAGCATCAATAGTAAAAGGTTGGGGACACACAGGGTTAATAGCGGCGGTAACGGAATGCGTTACCGCCGGCATTAACCCTGTGTTAGTGGTGACCGGAGGGGAGTATGGAGCATGCGAGGAGCGGAGCGCCGGGGAGACAGTGCGGGGAGCGGGCGCCGGCCACTGACTGCGGGGAGCGGAGCGCCGGGGACAGTGACTGCGGGGAGCGGAGCGCCGGGGACAGTGAGTGCGGGGAGCGGGCGCCGGCCACTGAGTGCGGGGAGCGGAGCGCCGGGGACAGTGACTGCGGGGAGCGGAGCGCCGGACACAGTGAGTGCGGGGAGTATGGAGCAGCCATTTTCTTCCGGACTGTGCCCGTCGCTGATTGGTCGTGGCTGTTTTGCGGCGATTAATCAGCGACTTGGATTTCCATGATAGACAGAGGCCAGGACCAATGAATATCCGTGACAGAAAGACAGACAGATGGAAGTGACCCTTAGACAATTATGTCAGCAATGGTGGCCGGTCTCCTAGGGAAGGAACGTGTGTTTGCATGCCATTTGCTGTACAGCGTGAAAGTGGAGCTGTAATATGATGTAAATTGCAACGTTGCCTGTTTTTACAACCATTTTGCAATTTTATTTCTTAAGCTGAGAATAACCTTTTTATTGTTGTTACTTTGAATGTCTAGAAAAGCTGGATGACCCCAAAGTGACTACCGTTAGTTTGGATTGTCACCTAAATTGCCACAGAAGTATTCCTAATGGACGTCTTTTCTTAATTTAAAATATTTGACTATGTTCACACTGATGTCATGATTTTATTTGGTCTGAAAAGCAGATTATCATGATCTGGTGAGTTTCTCTACCCAGTAATTTAAAAGAACATGACCGACCCATCCCCAGATCAACACCTGGTCATCTAATGGTTAGACGGAGACCTGGAGAGGCGTACAAGCCACAGTATCTTGCACCCACTGTGAAATTTGGTGGAGGATCTTGGGATGCTTCAGCAAGGCTGGAATTGGGCAGGTTGTTCTTTGCGAAGGATGTATGAATCAAGCCGCATACAAGGTTATCCTGGAAAAACAGTTGATTCTTTCTGCTCAGGCAATGTTTCCCAACTCTGAGGACTGGTTTTTCCAGCATGACAATGCGCCATGCCACACAGCTAGGTCAATCAAGGTGTAGATGAAGGACCACCACATCAAATCTCGGCCATTGCCAGCCCAATCTCCAGACCTGAACCCCATTGAAAACCTCTGGAATGTAATCAAGAGGCGATGGATAGTCACAAGCCATCAAACAAAGAAGAACTGCTTACATTTTTGTACCAGGAGAGGCATAAGGTCACCCAAAAGCAGCGTGAAAGACTGGTGGAAAACATGCCAAGACGCATTAAAGCTGTGATTAAAAATCATGGTTATTCCACATAATATTGCTTTCTGAACTCTTCCTGAGTTAAAACATTAGTATTGTTATTTCTAAATGATTATGAACTTTTTTTTTTGTTTTTTTTTTTGCATCATTTGCGGTCTGCAGGCAATGCATTTTTTTGTTATTTTGACCATCTCTCATTTTCAGAAAATACATTCAAAATGTATATCTTGGAACTTCGGAGACATGTTGTAAGTAGTTTATAGAATAAAAGAACAATTTACATTTTACTCACAAATCTATAATATAAGGCTGGGAGTGTCACTCTGTCCGAAGCCTTTATAGACTGCGCAAGCGCCGGCGCAGTCTGGACCCCACAGAGTGACGCTCCCAGGAGATCGCGGTATGCATAAGCACTGAACGCACACCGCGATCTCCAACGGAGAAGCAGGGATGTGCCAGGAGGGTGAGTATGCTATATTCACCTGTCTGTCCCGTTCCAGCGCTGCGCGCTGCTCCATCTTCCGGGTCCTCTGCCTGTGACGTTCACAGTTCAGAGGGCGCGATGACGTGCTTAATGCGCGCCGCCCTCTGACTGAACAGTCACAGCCAGAGGACCCGGAACACGGAGCGGCATTCAGCGCTGGAACGGGACAGACAGGTGAATATAGCAAGTGTCGGGGGCCTGAGCTAGCGGCGATACCGGCACCTGACCCCCACAGCGCGCCGGTGTCCCCGCCTGCTCAGGCCCCCCAGCACTCGGCGCCCAGCGACGGTAAGTGAGTATGTTATTTTTTTTTTATATATCGCAGCAGCGTACGGGGCATATACAATGGAGCATCTTATGGGGGCCATAAACCATAATGGAGCAGTGTACGGGGCATATACTATGGAGCATCTTATGGGGGCCATCAACCTTTATGGAGCAGTATATGGGGCATACAGTATGGAGCATCTTATGGGGGCCATAAACCTTTATGGAGCAGCATACGGGGCATATAGTATGGAGCATCTTATGGGGGCCATAAACCTTTATGGAGCAGCATACGGGGCATATAGTTTGGAGCATCTTATGGGGGCCATAAACCTTTATGGAGCAGCATACGGGGCATATACTATGGAGCATCTTATGGGGGCCATAAACCTTTATGGAGCAGTGTATGGGGCATATACTATGGAGCATCTTATGGGGGCCATAAACCTTTATGGAGCAACATACGGGGCATATAGTATGGAGCATCTTATGGGGGCCATCAACCATAATGCAGCATCATACGGGGCATATACTATGGAGCATCTTATGGGGGCCATCAACCATAATGCAGCAGCATACAGGGCATATACTATGGAGCATCTTATGGGGGCCATCAACCATAATGGAGCAGCATATGAGGCATATACTATGGAGCATCTTATGGGGGCCATCAACCATAATGGAGCAGCATATGAGGCATATACTATGGAGCATCTTATGGGGGTCATCAACCTTTATGGAGCAGCGTATGGGGCATATGGATGGGAGCAGCAAATTACAGAATGGTGGCGCAGGATGGGAGCAGCACATGACAGAATAGGGCAGCACATGACAGAACGGGGGTGCAGGATGGAAGCAGCACATGTCAGAATGGAGGCGCAGGATGGGTGCAGCACATGTCAGAATGGAGGCGCAGGATGGGTGCAGCACATGTGAGAATGGGGGCACAGGGGGAGCAGCACATGACAGAATGGGGGTGCAGGATGGGTGCAGAACATGACAGAATGGAGGCGCAGGATGGGTGCAGCACATGTGAGAATGGAGGCGCAGGATGGGTGCAGCACATGTGAGAATGGAGGCGCAGGATGGGTGCAGCATGTGAGAATGGAGGCGCAGGATGGGTGCAGCACATGTGAGAATGGGGGCACAGGGGGAGCAGCACATGACAGAATGGGGGCGCAGGATGGGTGCAGAACATGACAGAATGGAGGCGCAGGATGGGTGCAGCACATGTGAGAATGGAGGCGCAGGATGGGTGCAGCACATGTCAGAATGGAGGCGCAAGATGGGTGCAGCACATGTGAGAATGGGGGCACAGGATGGGAGCAGCACATGACAGAATGGGGGGCAGGATGGGTGCAGCACATGACAGGATGGGGGCGCAGGATGGAGCAGCACATGACAGAATGGGGGCGCAGGATGGGTGCAGCACATGACAGGATGTGGGTGCAGGATGGAGCAGCACATGACAGGATGGGGACGCAGGATGGAGCAGCACATGACAGGATGGGGATGCAGGATGGAGCAGCACATGACAGGATGGGGAAGCAGGATGGAGCAGCACATACCAGGATGGAGACCATAGACCGATATAAATGCTCGCCACCCCCGGGCGTAGAACGGGTTCAATAGCTAGTATACCTATAAACAGAAAATTTAGAGAAACTGAATATTTTGCAGTGGTGTCTTAATTTTTGCCAGAGCTGTGTGTGTGTATATATACTGTGTATGTGTGTGTGTATATGTATGTATATATATATATATATATATATATATATATATATATATATATATATATATATATATATATATATATACGCACACGCACACACACATATATCCCTTTTAGATAATATGCCGGATTTATTTAAACCCATGTGTTGTCATTATATACGTCCATTGATCACGAACAAGGATTAAGAGCTTTTGAGAAAATGTTGAAATATTGAAATTGTATTGCACTTTAATTGGCCATGATTAAGGGATGTTAAGATACGTATATATATGCACTAAGGAGATACACTCACTGCTTGAGAAAGGCTTATTTGGAGCCGAAACGTTGCCCAGACATGTGGGTTTAAATAAATCCTGCATATTATCTAACAGGAAAATGGAGTGCTGCCTGCTTTGTTGAATTGTATGGACTAAGGAAAACCAGTGGACAGGCTGGTGGAGGGCTTTGCACCCAAAGATAAGTAAAGGATTTGTGCTGTTCCAATTTTTTTCTAAGATAGATAGATAGATAGATATAGATATAGATATAGATATAGATATAGATATATATATATATGTTTTTTTTTTTTTTCCTTTTTTGCTTCACCTCGTTTCACAAAAAGAAAAAAAAAAGAGATAGGAAATACATCTAAAGTGAGAAACGTAGTACCGTATATACTCGAGTATAAGCCGAGATTTTCAGCCCAAATTTTAGGGCTGAAAGTGCCCCCCTCGGCTTATACTCGAGTCACGGTAGCGGTGGGGTCGGCAGGTGAGGGGCTGAGGGCGCTGGGGTATACTTACCTAGTCCCAGCGATCCTCGCGCTGTCCCTGCCGTCCCACGGGCTTCGGCGCTGCAGCTTCTTCCTCTCTTCAGCGGTCACGTGGGACCGCTCATTACAGAAATGAATAAGCGGCTCCACCTCCCATAGGGGCGGAGCCGCTTATTCATTTCTCTAATCAGCGGTGCCGGTGACCGCTGATAGAGAAAGAAGCTGCAGCGCCGAAGACAGGAGGGGACAGCGCGAGGATCGCCAGGACTAGGTGAGTATGTTATATTCACCTGTCCTCGTTCCAGCCGCCGGGCGCCGATCCATCTTCCCGGCCGGCGCCTCCATCTTCCCGGCGTCTGCGCTCTCTGACTGATCAGGCAGAGGGCGCGATGACGCATATAGTGTGCGCGGCGCCCTCTGCCTGATCAGTCAGAGCAGAGACGCCGGGAAGATGGAGGCGCCGGAACGAGACGCTGGGAGCTGCAATCAAGGGAGGTGAGTATGTGGTTTTTTTTTTTATTGCAGCAGCGGCGGTGGCAGAGATTAATGTGGAACATCTATGGGGCACAGTGAACGGTGCAGAGCACCGTATAAGGCACAGCTAGGGGGCACAATGAACGGTGCAGAGCACCGTATAAGGCACAGCTAGGGGGCACAATGAACGGTGCAGAGCACCGTATAAGGCACAGCTAGGGGGCACAGTGAACGGTGCAGAGCACCGTATAAGGCACAGCTAGGGGGCACAATGAACGGTGCAGAGCACCGTATAAGGCACAGCTAGGGGGCACAATGAACGGTGCAGAGCACCGTATAAGGCACAGCTAGGGGGCACAATGAACGGTGCAGAGCACCGTATAAGGCACAGCTAGGGGGCACAATGAACGGTGCAGAGCACCGTATAAGGCACAGCTAGGGGGCACAGTGAACGGTGCAGAGCACCGTATAAGGCACAGCTAGGGGGCACAATGAACGGTGCAGAGCACCGTATAAGGCACAGCTAGGGGGCACAATGAACGGTGCAGAGCACCGTATAAGGCACAGCTAGGGGGCACAATGAACGGTGCAGAGCACCGTATAAGGCACAGCTAGGGGGCACAGTGAACGGTGCAGAGCACTGTATAAGGCACAGCTAGGGGGCACAGTGAACGGTGCAGAGCACTGTATATGGCACAGCTAGGGGGCACAATGAAGGTGCAGAGCACCGTATAAGGCACAGCTAGGGGGCACAATGAACGGTGCAGAGCACCGTATAAGGCACAGCTAGTGGGCACAGTGAACGGTGCAGAGCACCGTATAAGGCACAGCTAGGGGGCACAATGAACGGTGCAGAGCACCGTATAAGGCACAGCTAGGGGGCACAGTGAACGGTGCAGAGCACTGTATATGGCACAGCTAGGGGGCACAATGAACGGTGCAGAGCACCGTATATGGCACAGCTATGGGGCACAGTGAACGGTGCAGAGCACTGTATATGGCACAGCTAGGGGGCACAGTGAATGGTGCAGAGCACTATATGGGGCACAGCTATGGGGAAATATGAATGGTGTAGAGCACTATATGGCACAGCTATGGGGAAATAATGATCTATTTTTATTTTTGAAATTCACCGGTAAATGCTGCATTTCCACCCTAGGCTTATACTCGAGTCAATAAGTTTTCCCAGTTTTTTGTGGCAAAATTAGGGGGGTCGGCTTATACTCGGGTCGGCTTATACTCGAGTATATACGGTAATAATTGTTAGAAAGTTCCATCATTTATCTGGGAGCCTTGTGTGACTTCCATGTCCTTCCTGCTGATTATATTGTATCCAATGAAAATATTGTCCCTATTAACATCTCGTGTACGGAGCGCCACATACTGTTGTTAGAGACGAAGCATCACAGGTTTGGTCGTTTGACAACGATGATTTACATTGTGCTCTGCAGTTCAGTTTTCCGATATTATTGGGTTTATCTGTTTCGCTGCCGCTGGATTTTAGGTGCTTACAATTTGGCAAAACCTTCAGCATTGTGATAGGTTAATCCTGTCTGTTATTTTATATATATATATATATATATATATATATATATATATATATATATATATATATATATATATATATATATATATATATATATATAATATTATACACAGTACAGACCAAAAGTTTGGACACACCTTCTCATTTAAAGATTTTTCTGTATTTTCATGACTATGAAAATTGTAATTTCACACTGAAGGCATCAAAACTATGAATTAACACATGTGGAATTATATACTTAACAAAAAAGTGTGAAACAACTGAAAATATGTCTCATATTCTAGGTTCTTCAAAGTAGCCACCTTTAGCTTTGATGACTGCTTTGCATACTCTTGGCATTCTCTTGATGAGCTTCAAGAGGTAGTCACCGGGAATGGTGTGCCCTGTCAGGTTTAATAAGTGGGATTTCTTGCCTTATAAATGGTGTTAGGACCATCAGTTGTGTTGAGCAGATGTCAGGGCCCCTGACGAAGCCACTGCTGTGGCGACACGCGTTGGGTCTCTGCTCCTCCTGCCAATACTCCCCAGGGCTCAGCACAGGCTGTGAACAGCACCTAGGTTTGCATACTAGATTTGGTCATATGGTAACCTGGGTTTTCACTCCTCAGCAGGTCTCTTATATACTCCTCATAATGGGGATTCTCTGTATTGTAGCACAATGGTCTCTATACCCTGTTTAACTAGCTTAGTGGAACCTTTATTTGATCAAACCAGCATAATATGTCATTGTGTACCTTCTGAGAGCACACTTACTTGTTATTTTTGTTGGTCTGAAGGGAATTTAATCTAACACAGTATATGGGTTCCCACAAGCCTTTTTTTTTTTTGTCAGGCTTGATTGCAATAGGTTTTGGTTGCTTATATTTGATCTGCTATGGTATTTAGTTAAGCCTGCCAGTGATAATCATTCATGTACTGATATTTAACAGATATAACTATATCTTCAAGGCAGTGACACGTCTCCTGATAGCTCAGGATTGCTGTTCATGCAGACATCTCTACTGTGCTCATTAAAACTAGCCTTTGTATTTTGTCTGGGGAGTGTCTGTGTTAAGGGGGAGGGCTCCATTATGGGCCACTTGTTGTTGTGTGTAGGTCACATGTGTGACCAATTTTAAATGTTTTTAATTGTGTGCTCCATGAGGTTTTTTCTGTGTCCATTGGTGTTTATCAATAAAATTTGTATTTTTTTTTTACATGTAATCCATTGCCTTGGGTGATCCCCTTTTTTTGGTCTATTTCTTGTGTTGTCTGTTTATGGTTCATTCTAGTGAGTTAATATCTATGACAGAATATAGAGTATGCCCCAAAAGTCATAAGAAACATACTGAATCCACACAAAGATCTGCAAATGTCACCAATGTGAACATGGTCAATATATGAATCTCTTATATGGCTTTATCTTATTGAGGGCTGTGTAGGGAAATGTAATTGCAGGAAAGAGAATTATTGGTTGTGTAGAAGTCCCGTGGAGAGCCACATTGTGTGAATCCACTGCGGACCCTCCAGAATAGGGAACCATCGTGCCTGGGTAAGAATGCTCTGGAATAAGCATAAGTAATATTGTAAATGGAATTTTCCTTTAATAGAGGAACCAACAGCTGGGAGTAAAGATTGAGCAATTTCTGTAAAAGCTCTGAGTGAGTTATATCTTTGTATCAATCATATTCATTTGTCATGCAGAGATTATTCCGGGAAGATGTTTGGAATTGGAGGAAAAGATATATTTTTCTTTTTATGTGCCTCAGAGAATATTAGTTTTGAAAATTGCTGAATTCCGGATGGCCGGCACAAATTTAGCTTCCAATTGACTTTCAAAGGAATCGCGAAAAAGACAGTTCCATTACAAAACAGATTCTGACGGTTCTTAAGACAGACAGAATGGGCGGCATTTATACACCCAGCAGTTCTGTAGCTATGGCTGCATTTAAGTACTTGCCATGTGAAAAATACACAAATCTGTGCACCAAAATGGGATCAATCCAGGAGTATTCAGGAATCAGTCCATCAAAGCTAAAAGACTTACATTTTTTCTAAATAATCTAAAGGTTGTTTGACTCTTATGCTGTGAGCACACAGTGCATTTTTGCGGCATTTTTTTTCCCACCTGGAATTGGCCCCAAAACGCTAAGGAATCCTTATGCCAGCAGAATCGATGAAAATCCTGAAATGTTGTGCACGTGATCAGTATTTTTCCTTTCAGGATTTGCTGTGTGTTTAAATCCATAGCATGTGCATTCAGTGGGGCAAAAACGCACAAAGAATTGACAAGAAAAAAATGCATGCAAGAAAAGGCATGCAAAAACACTGCGAAATTTCTGCAAGCAAATACTCAGCATGCGCACATACCCATAGGCTGTGTGTACACGTTGTGTTTTTGCCGTGTTTTTGCCGCATGGACTTGTCACAAAACTATAAATGATTTGCATTGCCAGCAAAGTGAATGAGAATCCTGAAGTTTCATGCACACGTTGCTTATGTGTGATACAATTCTGCAGCATGTCAATTCTTTCATCGTTTTTTTTTCACCCATTGACTTTAATGAAGTTAGTTAAAAACTATATAAAACGCTGGTCTAAAAATTGTTGGATTTGCTGCGTTTTTGTAACGTTTTTGCTTGTGTTTTTTGCATGCATTTTTAGACAGCAATGAATGCTATAGATATAGATAATATAGATAGATAATAGATATAGACTGACAGACAGACATAAAATTGCACAACCCTGTGGAGCTTATTGGACATTTTAATTTTACGATGAAATAATTAACTGGAAAAAATTGACTTTGGGTCCCCCCTATTTTAGGAAACCAGCAAAGGTAAAGCAGACAGCTGAGATCTGATATTATCAGGCTGGGAAGGTCCCTGGTTATTGGGCCCTTCCCAATAATAGTGCATCAGATGAGATGCAATTCTGGCTCTTTGCCGCGCTCTTGCTGATTGCCCTGGTGCTGTGGCAATCAGGGTAATGGTGCTTGGGGTTGATGGTATTTTTGTTCTGGGGAGGGCCCAATAACCAGTGGACAGCAGGCTAACAGGCATGCACCAAATGTAAGGAAGAAGCCAGACGACCATATAACTCGGACGAGGATTGCAACGCAGTGCACAGACTTGGCCATCTGCTCTCCAGACCTGAGCGTGACAACTTCATACAAATATATGCTCGGGTCGGGAGACCTTGTGGTCAGTCCGAGCATTGCGTTGTGATACCCGTCCGGCCGTCTAACTGCGCCTTAAAGTTGTATCTCACAGCAACGGGAATATCTGGCTTGTTGCACCTTGCGCTCATATGCAATATTCCAAGGCTGGTGAGAACAGTGGCTCAATCAATCAAAGCGTAGTGGAAGGCATTATGGAGGGATTAGTGAGAAGAAATGGGGCACTTGCCTGATTTTCTCACTTTTTAGTTATGTAAACCACTATTCCATTTATTTTCTGTTTCACACGTTCTTATTTTTTTTTAAGCAGCCGTTGAGAAGTTCTAGCTATTGCGTACTTGACTTATAACCGTGAGCCAAAACATGTTACGCTCAACCTCTGACTTGTGTGTTTGTATTCGCCACCAATTCGCCTTTGAATTGTCATATTTGACAAATAGAGTTGACCCTCTTGTTACCGAAACCTTCACCACCTCAAGAATGGAGCAGGAGCAACCGTTCCAGTCACTGACTGCAATTGCTATGCACGGCATTGTCTTAGTATAGATGTTTATGCCAGAAAACAAGCTCTGGAAGAAAAAAAAAAAAAAAAAAAAAGAATTTTCTGAATATTATAGTTATTGGCAGCAGCCAGGAGTATCACATTAGCTAGAATGGATAATCGGCCTATCTAACATTATTCCAACAGCACCTCATATTTCAAAAATGATCATTTTTTTTTAAATAACATAAAGAGATTTTATCCTGTTTTCAGCAGATAAAGTGTTTGTTTTTTTTAAGGGAAAAGTTACACAATCCCTAATACTTTGTGTTGTTTAAAGGGATATTGCGGTTGAAGCTAGTCAACGCCTATCCACTGGATAGATGATAATTCTACGGGGGCCATCGGCCATTGGCAGACCTAGGGGACTTGTGACCCCCGTTCTTCCCTGACACTTTATACAAGTCTTTGGCACTGATGAAGAAAGAATAGAACAGCACTCGGCTATTTTTGCTCCTAAGACATTGAATGGAAAGGCAGGACTCATGCGTGATCTTTGCATCTGAGTAATCATTACATTTTTCAGTTTCAGCCCCCCCCAAATAGTTAGATCTGTTATCAGTAGTGTACAATCTTGCCCCCCCCCCCCCCAAATTGTGGATCTTTAATAGTATAGTTCTTCTCGTATAGGCCAAAGGGACCTTTTGGGTCCCACTAGACTCCCACAAGCCCTACACCCAATATTGGTACGCACTTATCTATGTTATATAAAGTAAACAAATGCTAATGTTGTATAAAGAGTCAGTTTTTCCGTGTTGCCCCTCATCACAGATGCAATGAATGTCTATAGGGGTTGTTTGTGTCTGAAGATATCGATGACCTATTCCTAGGGATAGGTCATAAATGTATTTTGACTGGACGATTTCTTTATTATGATATATTCACAGTTGGCTTCATTTATAAATACTACTGGAGGTTTTGGCTTTAAAGGGAACCTGTCAGTAGGATCAACCCTCTTAAGCCGTCTATATGGTCATGCAAGTCGTTAAATAAAATGATTCCTTCATATCTGTGATCCGGGGTTTTATCCTAGAATATTTCACATTTTTCTTAATATGTAAATGAGCTGTTAAGATCTATGGGCTGGACATGGATCTCCCAAAGAATCTGCCTCCAGAGCTTATCTTAAATGAAAGTAGGCGTTACCAATTTGAGACATGTAATGACTGACAGTCAGCTCTCCTGATCTACATGTCTCACACTGGTAACTCCTCCTGTCATTAAAAAATAAGCTCTGGAGACAGATTCTCTGGGAGATTTATGTCTGGCCCACAGATCTTAGCTGCTCATTTACATATTGAGAAAAACATGGATGTCTCTGGAGTAAGACATCGGATCAGAGATGGCCAGGTATCATTTTATTCAGCTTCCTATGACCTACATGCCCATACAGACAGATTAGGATGGTTGATCTTTCTTACCAACAGATTCACTTTAACCCCTTCCCGACCTTTGACGCCACGTAGGCGTCATGAAAGTCGGTGCCAATCCGACCCATGACGCCTATGTGGCGTCATGGAAAGATCGCGTCCCTGCAGGCCGGGTGAAAGGGTTAACTCCCATTTCACCCGATCTGCAGGGACAGGGGGAGTGGTAGTTTAGCCCAGGGGGGGTGGCTTCACCCCCTCGTGGCTACGATCGCTCTGATTGGCAGTTTCACTTTCAACAGCCAATCAGAGCGATTTGTAATATTTCACCTATTATAACGGGTGAAATATTACAATCCAGCCATGGCCGATGCTGCAATATCATCGGCCATGGCTGGAAATACTAATGTGCCCCCAGCCCACCCCACCGATCGCCCCCCCAGCCCTCCGATCTGGCCGATACACTGCTCCGGCTCCCCTCTGTCCTGTGGCTCCCCCCCTTGCTCTTGTCCGTTCCCCCGTGCTTCAATCACCCCCCCCCCGTGCTCCGATCACCCCCCCTGCACTCCCATCCACCCCCCTGCAGTCCGATCCACCCCCCTCCGTGCTCCGTTCCACCCCCCGTGCTCCGTTCCACCACCCCTTGCTCCGTTCCACCCCTCCCGCGCTCCGATTCACTCCCCCCATGCTCCGATCCCCCCCCCCCCCGTGCTCCCCCCCACCCTATCATACTTACCGATCCTGCCGGGGTCCGTCCGTCTTCTCCCCGGGCGCCGCCATCTTCCAAAATGGCGGGCGCATGCGCAGTGCGCCCGCCAAATCTGCCGGCCGGCAGATTCGTTCCAAAGTGCATTTTGATCACTGAGATATAATCTATCTCAGTGATCAAAATAAAAAAAATAATAAATGACCCCCCCCCCTTTGTCACCCCCATAGGTAGGGACAATAAAAAAAATAAAGAATTTTTTTTTTCCACTAATGTTAGAATAGGGTTAGGGGTAGGGTTAGGGGTAGGGTAGGGTTAGGGGTAGGGTTAGGGTTTCGGTATGTGCACACGTATTCTGGTCCTCTGCTGATTTTTCCGCTGCGGATTTGATAAATCCGCAGTGCTAAATCGCTGCGGATTTATTGCGGATTTACCGCGTTTTTTCTGCGCATTTCACTGCGGTTTTACAAGTGCGATTTTCTATTTGAGCAGTTGTAAAACCGCTGCGGAATCCGCACAAAGAAGTGACATGCTGCGGAATGTAAACCGCTGCGTTTCCATGCAGTTTTTCCGCAGCATGTGTACAGCGATTTTTGTTTCCCATAGGTTTACATTGAACTGTAAACTCATGGGAAACTGCTGCGGATCTGCAGCGTGTGCACATAGCCTAATTCTAAAGGTATGTGCACACAGTGCGGATTTGGCTGCGGATTCGCAGCAGTGTTCCATCAGGTGTACAGTACCATGTAAACATATGGAAACCAAATCCGCTGTGCCCATGGTGCGGAAAATACCGCGCGGAAACGCTGCGTTGTATTTTCCGCAGCATGTCAATTCTTTGTGCGGATTCCGCAGCGTTTTACACCTGTTCCTCAATAGGAATCCGCAGGTGAAATCCGCACAAAAAACCCTGGAAATCCGCGGAAAATGATGCTGAAAAATCTCACACGAATCCGCAACGTGGGCACATAACCTTAGGGTTAGGGTTGGAATTAGGGTTGTGGTTAGGGGTGTGTTGTGGTTAGGGCTGTGATTAGGGTTATGGCTACAGTTGGGATTAGGGTTAGGGATGTGTTGGGGTTAGGGCTGTGATTAGGGTTATGGCTAATGGTCAAATGGTGCTCCCTCAATTCCGAGCCCTGACGTGTGCCCAAACAGTGGTTTACCCCCACATATGGGGTATCAGTGTACTCAGGACAAACTGCGCAACAATTACTGGGGTCCAATTTCTCCTGATAACCTTGTGAAAATAAAAAAATGCTTGCTAAAACATCATTTTTGAGGAAAGAAAAATGATTTATTATTTTCACGGCTCTACGTTGTAAACGTCTGTGAAGCACTTGGGGGTTCAAAGTGCTCACCACATATCTAGATAAGTTCCTTGGGGGGTCTAGTTTCTAAAATGGGGTCACTTGTGGGGGGTTTCTACTGTTTAGCCACATCAGGGGCTCTGCAAACGCAACGTGACGCCCGCAGAGCATTCCATCAAAGTCTGCATTTCAAATGTCACTACTTCAATTCCGAGCCCCGGCATGTGCCCAAACAGTGGTTTACCCCCACATATGGGGTATCAGCGTACTCAGGAGAAACTGGACAACAACTTTTGGGGTCAAATTTCTCCTGATACCCTTGGGAAAATAAAAAATTGCAGGCTAAAAGATCATTTTTGAGAAAATAATTTTTATTTTTTATTTTCATGGCTCTGCGTTATAAACTTCTGTGAAGCACTTGGGGGTTCAAAGTCCTCACCACACATCTAGATTAGTTCCTTTGGTGGACTAATTTCCAAAATGGGGTCATTTCTGGGGGATCTCCAATGTTTAGGCACACAGGGGCTCTCCAAACGCGACATGGTGTCCGCTAACAATTGGAGCTAATTTTCCATTCAAAAAGTCAAATGGCGCGCCTTCCCTTCCGAGCCCTGCCGAGTGCCCAAACAGTGGTTTACCCCCACATATGAGGTATCGGCGTACTCGGGAGAAATTGCCCAACAAATTTTATGATCCATTTTATCCTATTGCCCATGTGATAATGAAAAAATTGTGGCGAAAAGAATTTTTTTGTGAAAAAAAAAGTACTTTTTCATTTTTACAGATCAATTTGTGAAGCACCTGAGGGTTTAAAGTGCTCACTAGGCATCTAAATAAGTTCCTTGGGGGGTCTAGTTTCCAAAATGGGGTCACTTGTGGGGGAGCGCCAATGTTTAGGCACACAGTAGCTTTCCAAACGCGACATGGTGTCCGCTAACGATGGAGATAATTTTTCATTCAAAAAGTCAAATGGCGCTCCTTCCCTTCCGAGCCTTACCATGTGCCCAAACAGTGGTTTAACCCCACATGTGAGGTATCGGTGTACTCAGGAGAAATTGCCCAACAAATTTTAGGATCCATTTTATCCTGTTGCCCATGTGAAAATGAAAAAATTGAGGCTAAAAGAATTTTTTTGTGAAAAAAAAGTACTTTTTCATTTTTACGGATCAATTTGTGAAGCACCTGGGGGTTCAAAGTGCTCACTATGCATCTAGATAAGTTCCTTGGGGCGTCTAGTTTCCAAAATGGGGTCACTTGTGGGGGAGCTCCAATTTTTAGGCACACGGGGGCTCTCCAAACGTGACATGGTGTCCGCTAAAGAGTGGAGCCAATTTTTGATTCAAAAAGTCAAATGGCGCTCCTTCCCTTCCCAAGCCCTGCCGTGCGCCCAAACAGTGGTTTACCCCCACATATGAGGTATCAGCGTACTCAGGACAAATTGGACAACAACTTACGTGGTTCAGTTTCTCCTTTTACCATTGGGAAAATAAAAAAATTGTTGCTAAAAGATAATTTTTGTGACTAAAAAGTTAAATGTTCATTTTTTCCTTCCATGTTGCTTCTGCTGCTGTGAAGCACCTGAAGGGTTAATAAACTTCTGGAATGTGGTTTTGAGTACCTTGAGGGGTGCAGTTTTTAGAATGGTGTCACTTTTGGGTATTTTCAGCCATATAGACCCCTCAAACTGACTTCAAATGTGAGGTGGTCCCTAAAAGAATGGTTTTGTAAATTTCGTTGTAAAAATGAGAAATCGCTGGTCAAATTTTAACCCTTATAACTTCCTAGCAAAAAAAAATTTTGTTTCCAAAATTGTGCTGATGTAAACTAAACATGTGGGAAATGTTATTTATTAACTATTTTGTGTCACATAACTCTCTGGTTTAACAGAATAAAAATTAAAAATGTGAAAATTGCGAAATTTTCAAAATTTTCGCCAAATTTCCGTTTTTATCACAAATAAACGCATAATTTATTGACCTAAATTTACCACTAACATGAAGCCCAATATGTCACGAAAAAACAATCTCAGAACCGCTAGGATCCGTTGAAGCGTTCCTGAGTTATTACCTCATAAAGGGACACTGGTCAGAATTGCAAAAAACGGCAAGGTCTTTAAGGTCAAAATAGGCTGGGTCATGAAGGGGTTAATGAGCTTTTTTTCCCCTTTCTCTCTGCACTAGTTTTTTATACGATTTATGATGTGGTGAGCACTAGTCTTATTAGTAAATGAGGAGACCATAAGAGACAAGTATGTATAATTTTGGATCCAACCAGTGCAATCTGCGCCAAACAGATTTATTCCAATGTCAGAAAATATGTGCATTGTTTCAAATGACTCTCATTAACTCCAGTGCCAACAGCGATAACTTCCAAAGATTAGGAGGAAATAGACATTGCCACTGCCAACTGTCCTGCCTAAAAATACTTAAACTAGGAACTGTAATGGGAGAACATTGATGATGTGTAATAGTATCGATGTAGAGTCAAATCTGGCTACGCCAATAAAAAATGGTTCATATAGGGCAGTGTTCCCCAACTCCGGTCCTCAAGAGCCACCAACAGGTCATGTTTTCAGGATTTCCTTAGTATTGCCCAGGTGAGAATTCCATCATCTAGACAGGCAACAATTCCATCACTTGGGCCATACTAAGGAGATACTGAAAACACGACCTGTTGGTGGCTCTTGAGGACCGGAGTTGGGGAACACTGATATAGGGTATTCCAAAAAAATTGAGACAAGGGTTGATTTGCTTATCACCGGGTGAGTGACTGCTGAGATTCCGAGAATTGGGCTCTGCAGCTCCATCTGCAATGGTGCATGGGTGTACATGCATAGTCTCCACTCCATTCACTGTGTAAAAGCCAAGTGCGGCACCTGGCAGTGCCACAGTCGATTAATGGAGCCAAGCTCTCACATGCACAGCTCGGCTCCATTCAGCACGCAGCTATAAAGCCCCCGTCACGAAAGTCCTGATTTTTGGACTCCTGGCGTTTACAGTGGTCAGATCCCCAGCAATCAGCAAGTTATGGATAGGGGATAACTTGCTATTTGGGGAATAACCTTTTAAAGCCAGGTTTGGACAGCTGTATTTCATGGTCCGTACATGAACCATAATGCCAGGACTGACTGCGAATCTCCTGACCAGTACATGTAGTGTCATGTGGGTTTTGCCAGCATTGTGGTTCTTGTGCAGACAATGAATTATGGAGGTCTGAACCCGACCGAAGATGTCCATGTTGCACGTACAGCTCTGGCAAAAATTAAGAGACCACTTTAAAATTTTCAGTTTCTCAGATTTTTCTCTTTATAGGTATATTTTTGCGTACAATGTGCATTGTTCATTGTTGTTTTATTCTATAAACTACTGACAACATGTCTCCAAGAATTCAAAGCTAAAAATGTTGTATTTTTTTGCAGCCAATGAAAAATCATCAAAATAATAAAAAAGAAACAACACTTTCAGACCTGAAATAATGCAAAGAAAACAAGTTCTTATTCATTTAGAAGCAAGGATGTTTTAACTCAGGAAGAGTCCAGAAATCAATATTTGGTGGAATAACCATGATTTTTAATCACAGCTTTCAGGCGTCTTGGCATGCTTCTTGATCACCTAATCAGAAGCGCATTAAAGGGAACCTGTCACCCCGTTTTTTCAGTAGGAGATAAAAATACCGTTAAATAGGGCCTGAGCTGTGCTTTACAATAGGGTATTTTTTGTCCCCTGATTCCCTACCTATGCTGCCGAAATACCTTACAAAAGTGTCCTTTTTCGCCTGTCAATCAGGCTGGTCAGGTCAGATGGGCGTGGTCACAGCGCTGTTTCTCCTCCACATCTTGCTTATGTTCCCGTTGGTGGCGTAGTGCTTCTCGCATGCGCAAGTGCCGAATGCACTACGCAGCTGTAGAAAAAGAGCGCGCTCGCCGCTATTCAGCGGTTTCTCGGTGGGCGCAGCCATCTTCCTGAGGCCGCGCGTGCGCAGATGGAGTCTCGTGCTTCCCGGGGCTTCAGGAAAATGGCCGCGGGATGCCGCGCGTGCGCAGATGGACATCGTGGCGGCCATTTTCCTGAAGTCGAGTTCGAGTTGTAAGTGCCATTACAAGTCTATAGGTCCGTGAAAAACGTATACAGCCCATGGATTGCATTTGTGTGCCGTCTGTTCTGATAAGGTAATTCAGTACCACAATGGACATAGAGGTCAGAGCACATACAGTGACCTGACAATAACCCAAAAACATAGAACGAGCTCTGAGACGTGGGAACTCTGCTGACCGCAATCCCTAATCCTCTCCAACCACACTAGAGGCAGCCGTGCATTGTGCCTAACGCTCCCTATGCAACTCGGCACAGCCTGAGAAACTAGCTAGCCTGAAGATAGAAAATAAGCCTACCTTGCCTCAGAGAAATACCCCAAAGGAAAAGGCAGCCCCCACATATAATGACTGTGAGTTAAGATGAAAAGACAAACGTAGAGATGAAATAGATTTAGCAAAGTGAGGCCCGACTTTCTGAACAGAGCGAGGATAGGAAAGGTAACTTTGCGGTCAACACAAAACCCTACAAAAACCACGCAAAGGGGGCAAAAAGACCCTCCGTACCGAACTAACGGCACGGAGGTACACCCTCTGCGTCCCAGAGCTTCCAGCAAGCAAGAAAAAACAAATAGACAAGCTGGACAGAAAAAACAGCAAACAAAATAGCAAAGCAGAACTTAGCTATGCAGAGCAGCAGGCCACAGGAACGATCCAGGAGGAAACAGGTCCAATACTAGAACATTGACTGGAGGCCAGGATCAAAGCACTAGGTGGAGTTAAATAGAGCAGCACCTAACGACTTCACCACATCACCTGAGGAAGGAAACTCAGAAGCTGCAGTACCACTCTCCTCCACCAACGGAAGCTCACAGAGAGAATCAGCCGAAGTACCACTTGTGACCACAGGAGGGAGCTCTGCCACAGAATTCACAACAGCCGTCCATATTTAACACTTCAGAAGATAGAAGATTTGTAATTCATTTATCCTTCCATGAAATACACTGATGACACGAGTTCGTGAAGACAGTTGTTGATTGCTTATAAAATAGACCCTTTTCACACATTCACCAATTCTTATGGATTTTGGTGCAGATTTGGTGCACAAATCCACACAAAATCCCATAAATGGTGTTTCTACAACCCTTTTTACATAAGCCCAAAAATTTTTGTGTGGCTTTTTGACCCTGATAAAGGAAAATGTTACTCCTATTTGCTGTGTGGAATAGCCAATTGTAATGACATTATGGCTAATCCTCATGTCGATCTGCTGCATACCCTCAGCAAATCCATTGCAAAGATCTGATTGTCATCCTCCGGTTTCTTCCACCGATCAGGTGTCAGGTTTTCAATTTTAGCATAATTTATCAAGTAATGGCAGAATGACGCAATGGAATCTTTTCCCATTTAGAGAACAAGCTTTTGCGATGTCGCCATGTCTTGGACTCTCTAATCTTTGCTTGTATTGATTTTCTTTATGACCTTTCCATTCTGTGTTCCATGCACCACTGTGCTGCCTGTCAGCGGCATCAGTCTGATGGGCTCGTCAGTATTAGATGATATGTCATTTATCAGCATTATAACATACCACGCAGTCCTGGGCTTGAAATCCAAATGTTTTCTTCTTGAATCATTGAATTGTGTTATAGTGATGTTTTTTTATGACATATAAACATTAGTCGTTAAGACATAATCGTCCTCAGTCTACCGTACATAATAAGGGTTAAATATCATTTTCTGGCATAAATACATACGAAAAAAATGTGTGCACAACTCCATTTTGTTTTAGAGCAGTTATTGAGCACTGATCTCCTTGCTTGCTCATTTGACCACTGCAGCCAATTAGCTGCCACTAATCGACTGCAGCCTTGACATTCAGTCCCAGCTGGACGAGAGATAAAGCAAATGCAGTACAAACCAGTTCTGCCTAGTAAGTGTTTGCCTCACTCACCACCAGAGCTGGATGCACAGACACACGTGTCAGTACAGTTGTATTAAGTCCTCCATTCTGCTGCTGCTGTAAGGGTCAGTGCTCACTTTACCACAGCCCTACATTTAGGACTCCCTACATCTGACATTAAGCAAACAGTGTATCCTCTTGACCCCTCCCCCCCACACTCATCCCACAGTGTGCTTTTTACCAGTATGTCTGCTTTTACCAGGGGAAAAAAAACAAAGCTGTCTATGCTTTCCCAGTATATCTATATTTTTTTTGTTGTAAGGGTCCTAGAAAAAAAAAAAGTATATTGTGCAGTGTATTTTTTTTTTTTTTTTTTTTTAAGAATGGGTCCGTAAAGGGGTTGTCTACTACTTGGACAACCCCTTTCCAATTGCTGTATTCACCAGTATGTCTATACTTTCCTCCCGTGTAAGCTTTGTTTCACCAATATCGGTGACTGGTATACAGGGATTCACATGACGTGGCTGTGCCACGTGCACCCTGCCGTCCATCAGCGACCGCTTCACTCTCGCATCCTTCGGACGTAACTTGTATTTTATGGACGTGTCTTCTGGGTGTCTATTTAATCTGAAGGACGTGAGCGTGAAGCAGACAATTAGTGGCTTTGATTGGCTCCAGGAAATGCTAGTGTGTTTTTGGTATGGCATATGTAGGAGGTATAGGTTAGGACATGTTTCCAACTTCTACGATCACTGAAGAGCTCAGACACCCTGCACTCCGCCTAACTACAGCTAGTTTTTTTATTGGCGTAAAATGGAGTTTTATGTAAATCTGCAGCAAAAACCCTTTGCAAATCCACAAGGTTTTCACCAAGTCCACATGTATTCTCTTCAATAGGAGCTGATCTGCAGCGGCCACTAAACTGTACGCAGCGGTGCCATCTGATATTAATGACTTATGCAGAGGTCTATACAGTACAGTAGGAGACAACCATTCGTCACTGTCCTTCCAACAAAAGATGCTTAAATCAATAGGTGAAACAAATATAAGTAACTTTGTAACACATTTTATCAGATAAACTTTTTCTTTTTCCACTTATGAGCCATTTCTAAAGTCAGTAAGGGCTGCCAACTCAATGAGGGATCAGATTACCGCTGCCTATTTAAATCTATGAAATGGAGAAAGGGAGGAGGGATGGAATAAGATTGTGGATGCCAAAGGCACAAACTCTCACACAAACCTGTGCTGTCTAGTAAGTGTTTGCCTCACCCCACCCCCAGAGCAGGATTCACAGCTACACTTGTCAGTACATGCTGTATAAAGTCCTCCATGCTGCTGTTGCTGAATATGTTCTACTGAGAGACAAGAGAACAGTGGTCACTTATGTTTCTGCAGTTATTTTTCCCCAGTAACTCACAAGATACTTAATATTAGAGCAAGGTACAAGGCATATAGGGCCTCATTTATCAAAACTGTGTAAAAGAAAAACTCAGTTGCCCATAGCAACCAATCAGAGCTCAGCTTTTTTCTTAAACTGGTCTTTATACAATGAAAGCTGCACTGTGATTGTTTGCTATGGGCAACAGACAGGATTTATGGGGATTTTGATAAATTTTGCACACTAATAATGTCTAGAAATAGATGCCTCCCGTACACCCGCATGGTGGCATCCAAAAAGTATGCTTTAAAATCTGTGTTTGACTGTATTGTTCTCCCAAACAGACCACTATAGCGGCCGATGGACTGACTTGCGAATCTATTGGCACCAACCCTAATATTTAGGTTAAAATCAAAACAAAATGGTGATGGGTGAAAATTCACTTTAGGACTCCTAGAATGCCACGTATATGCAAAGATGGCCTTGTCCTTTCTAATCTGTGCTTAGATGTGTGTTATTAAGATTATGTGGGTAATATCTGATGGACTTTTGAATGATAAAATGGTAATTCATGGTGACAGGTCGCCTTTAAAATCTGATTAACTGTCAGCAAGTGGCAAATTTGTTTTCTGACTTATTAAATTGCCACATGCTTTTATTTCAGGGAAAAGGTAGCCAGGAAGCCGTAGTAAGATGACAACTAAATCACAGCATGAAACCGACTTTATATCCTGATAAGCTTCAGACTCGGGAGGAGAAAGAAAGATGGTCGCAGTAAATCAGCCGTCGCCATAGTAACCCTGGGCTCCGAATCTGACTTTACCACAGATCTGCAGTACAGGGCCTGGCCGGGCAACTAATCCCTGCTCATGAATGAAAGACACATAGGGAAACTGTGTGTATTCCTGGGCAACATGTATTCGTAGTCACAAATGGAAAAACACCATTTCCTGGAGATTAAAAAAGCTATTTATTCCCTTCTGTCTAAGGGTCGATCCCTATAACAGCCATGTGGTTGTACATGCTGGATGAAGCTGAATAAGAAAATGCGTTTAGATACAGTATATAGATTAGTTTTAGTTAGTTCCCATGTCTCTGTTCACACTAGCAGTTTGGCTTCTGTTTATAATGAAAGCCTAAACAATGGCGGATTCGTCATATGACAGTGCCCGACAGACACCATTAACTTATAGGGTCCATTGTATTACATTGCTTGGGAATCTAAGGGTATGTGCACACTTTCAGGTTTCTTCGCGTTTTTTTTTTCGCGATAAAACCGCATTAGAAACTGCAGACATATGCATCCTATCATTTATAATAATCTCATAAATCCATGAAAAGTGCAAAAAACACCTCAAATGCTTCATGTCAAAACCACCTTTCCATAACGAAATACTTATAGAAAAAAGAGGCTCTCACTGATAATATAGAAAATTACAAAATTTATTGAAAAAGATAAAATAACACACAACAGAAAAATTCTATAACTAAAATACGCTGGGAGCCACACGTGGTCGGGACAACAAAGTCCACACAACCCATATACACTACGGATGTGGTAACAATGATGTAAATACTAGAGCAAACAATATGTATGGCATAGCAAGACAAAAGTACACTAGGCATAAATGCAGAACATACCTACACAAGGGAGGGAGAGATACGGAATAATATCTCTAACTGGAGAGAGTACAGTATCGTTAAACATATCCCCAAAGAGCACATATATAAATCCCACCACTAACAGATTAAATATAGGCCAGGTGTGCAGACCAATAGATCCGTCCAGCGTAATACCTATCAATGCCTGCCTCAAAGTTGCTAACAAGGAATCTATAAGCTGTACGATATAATAACCAACAATGCTAATAGCAAAGATGCATGGTGAAAACCTAATCCTATCTGTTATAAGGGCAGACGAGCATGCACTTCTCATATAAGTAATAAAAGTAATATATAAATATCCCTATCCTGGGAACTTAATAAAGCGCATTCCACAACGGCCCATAGGTCATAAGCACTGAAATATGTAGAAGATAAACTTACATAGATTCTTATAGTCCCAACCAAGAGCGTTCCACAGCGACCCCGACAGCGCCGTTTCGCCTGACTGGCTTCCTCAACAAGGGGGCGTAAGTGTCTAACATCCAGCTACCCCGACTATATATGAGCCCAACACAGCTGACAAGAAGTGTCTCCTAATGAATACCTAACCGCGCCTGCACCAATCAATGCGCGTAATACAAAAGGGCAATCACCCATCCTCCATACAGCTAACACAAAGCGTCTCCTGATGAATACATAACGGCGCATGCGCCAGTCCGAGCGCGTCACATAAGGCGGCGACTTCCGACACACCGCACATAGAGAGCGAGCGTACAACGCTTCACTCCCCCCCTGCACGGCGTCGGAAGTCGTCATGACAACGCCAGACCCGCGCATGCGCACCTCATCAACAGAGGCAGAGCCAAAGCAAACCAACCCACGGCAGAGAAAGAATAATAGAAACGCCCATAGTGCTGAAAACAACTAAGTCCCCAGGGCAGCGCGATCTCAGTAGCACCCATTTCCATCTATAGCCATGTAACAGACAAACCCACGGCTGTAAAGGAACGCTTAAACCCCATAGAGCAGAAGGTAAAGCCAAGCATCCAAGGCAAAGCAGACCCAGTGACACCAGCTTTCATCTATGGACTCATAAACCTCTAAGAGAACAAAGGCAACTAAAATTGCTCACCAGATAACAAGCTTAAACAAATATATATATATATATATATATATATATATATATATATATATATATATTCATCAATATTAGAAAAATAAATAACCTATACCCTATATTAGTATCTGCCCTTATGTACATAATGGTATAAACACACATATAATAAAAAACTGCCATAAATAGTCCATATGTCATAAATGCGATAACACTACCTACCACTATATCATCACATTATAAAGAGTAATTATACATAATGTGAAACTATATCTATATGATGATTATAACCACAGTAATTATAAACCAAAATATACACATACAGGACAAAAACACCAATGGTACGTAATACTTATTACAATATTTCATATATAAACACACAATTAGATATAATTCCGTAGCTGCATCTTCTAATGTTCTTCTTTCTTTTATATTCATCTATAGATAGAGACCTCAAAAAAGGGCAACAATCACCAAAATGCATCAACGCCAGGTAAGTAGCCACCAATATACGAAAGGATAACTATCAAAAAATAAAAGAAAATTAGTAAAAATAAAAATACAAGACACAAACGAACACAATTAAAAACAAGGATACAGGGCTATGAATAGAGATATAAAAACAAACTGCATAAGAGACTGTACGCTACCAACAGAATAGATATAGATATCCCGTAAACACTACAGACCGAATCTAAATGTACTTCAAGAAAGAATAAATAAATAAATATATCCCCTTTCAGGCCTACAAAAATGATCCAAAGCCTTGCGTCTCATTAAGACCATTAGGCGATAGAGTACCAAGCAAATAAATCCACTTGCTTTCTTTTTGCGCAAGTATTTTAGCCACGTTACCACCTCTTCTTCCCAAATGGATTTGGTCAATTGCCTTGATTTTAAGCCCTCTAGGATCAGATTTGTGGCAAAGTTTAAAATGCCTAGATAGAGTTTTCAAGGCACTTAGATCAGTTATAGTGACAGATTTTTCAATATCTCTTACGTGTTCTCTTGTTCTAACACGTAATTCACGTGTAGTTAAACCGATATAAACTTTGCCACATAGACACTGAGCATGATAGATAACGTTTTTGGATGTACATGTAAGCCTCTTTCTTATTTCAAAGACTCTAGATCCGTCATGGTTAACAAATGATTTACTTTTGCACATATTACTACATCCCTTACACATATTGCACGAAAAAAAGCCATTCTCACCAAATGTACCTGTTGCAGAACTCGTTGCTGCATAATGACTGTGTACGAGAAGATCTTTAAGATTCCTTGATCTTCTCGGAACCATCAAAGGCCGATCTGGCAAAATTGTTTTCAAAACTGGGTCTGTTTGCAAGATATTCCAATGCTTTCGCATAATCCCACATAATTCCGGCCATTGCTTGTTAAACCTCGTGATGAATCGTACTTCGCTTGTTGCCTTTTTAGAAGTCTTCACCTTTTTTCCATTACCATACAATAATTCATCCCTAGAGACAATAGCGGCTTTTTTGCGACCTTTCTTAATTTGACGATTGCTATATCCTCTATCGGAGAACCTTCTGGCTAGATCTGATGCCTGATGTTCATAATCATCTACAGTGGTACAGATTCTCTTGATTCTAAGAAATTGCCCAGTAGGAATGCCATTGATTGTGGACCTATGGTGGGCAGAAGAGGCATGAAGCAGTGTGTTAGTTGCTGTGGGTTTCCTGAACACATTGGTAATTATGTTGCCATCTTCCAACACCCTAATATCCAGATCTAAAAATTCAACTTTCCTGCCAAAATTATAGGTCAACTTGATGTTACATTGATTTTGATTTAATTTATTCATGGCTGCGGGCAGTTTATCAATAGAATCTTCCCATATGAATAGGATGTCGTCTATATAACGACTCCACCCTTGTATGGCATGGCTATCCCACTCCTCATCCTGGAATATCTGCCGTTCCCAGTACCCCATAAATAAGTTTGCATATGCCGGGGCACAAGTGGCCCCCATGGCGGTACCTTGTTTTTGTATAAAGACTTCATCCCTAAACAAGAACACATTATGTTCTAACACAAACTTTAAAAGTACCAGGAGGAGTTCTATCAAAGATATTTCTAGGTTACTCTCCTTTAGATAATGGGCCACAGCTTTCAAGCCATCATCATGCTTAATGGACGAATATAGAGCCTCTACGTCCGCTGTGACTAAAACGGCTCCTTTCTCCAACTGTAACGTATCCAGTCTTTTCAACATCATTGTAGTGTCTTTGATGTAAGATGGCAAAGAGGACACTAACGGCTGCAGGTAATAGTCTATAACAGTACATATTATCTCACAGAGACTTCCATTTCCCGCCACAATTGGCCTACCTGGTGGGTCCAATGAATTCTTATGCAATTTAGGTAAAAGGTAGAATGTGGCCATTCTGGGCTGTAACTTCAAAACAGTCTCCACCAGTCTTTTAGGGATGATGCCGTCATCAAATGCAGACTCAAGTATAGCTACAAGTTCACCTTGAAATTTGGCAAGAGGATTATAACATAATTTTTTGTAGCAATTACTGTCATTTAAGATTTTATAGGCCTGCTTTTCATACATTTTACATGGCGAAATGACAGTATTCCCACCTTTATCAGCCTGCTTGATGACGACATCATCCCATGACTGTAACTCCCTCAAAGCCACATTCTCCTTAGCACTAATATTGGACACCCAACCAGGTATCTGAGGCAGACTCTCCACTTCTTTAACTACCATTTTAATGAAAATATCCACGGCCGAACACATATTGAGACTGGGAAATTTGTTTGATTTCCCCAATAAATGTGTGGGAAACTTACCAGGTGTTTCCTGATTGTTTTCTTCAATGAGTTCTTCCAAACATCTCAATGCCTCTCTTTCTACATCAGTGGTAATAAAGCTATCCAAATCAGATCTATGGTGTATTTTTTGCAAAATGATCTTACGTGCAAACAGATGTAAATCCTTTACCACTTCGAATTTATCTAAATATGAAGAAGGTGAGAATGTTAGGCCCTTTTCAAGCAGTTGTACCTGAGACTCTGTGAGAACATGCTCCGATAGATTAATTACCTTCAATCTATCGTTGCCGCGTTTGTTGGTCTTTTTATTATAGAAAATATCAGGATATTTTCTATTGTCTCTATTAGACGCTCTGGTACATGTAGATATCTCACTGGAACTCTCCGCCTCACTACATGAGGTACTGCTTTCAGCATATGCAGATAGCTCACTTGTTGATCTTACTGTTTTCAAGCCTAGTTTAGTAGGCCTCTTTTTAGGAAGTTGCCACCTAAATATCTTGTCAGTTTCAAAATCAGTTGTATCTCTAATAAATTTCTTGAGTTTAAGTTCACTGATTTCAGCCTCTTTTTTATCAATTTCCTTTTCAAGTGTCTGAATCAAATTCTCCATCCTATCCTTCGTTAATTGGTTTTTCAAAGACTTATGTAATTCCTCAATTTCACTGTCCAATATTTCCATACTGGCAACATTTTTTTCAATAATGATTTTCATGAATTCCACTGAGCAGGTAATAGCGGCTTTCTTCCATTTTAGTATCAAGTCTGAATCTTCCAGATCAAAAGAAGGGTATACCTGTGTCATCTTACATCAAAGACACTACAATGATGTTGAAAAGACTGGATACGTTACAGTTGGAGAAAGGAGCCGTTTTAGTCACAGCGGACGTAGAGGCTCTATATTCGTCCATTAAGCATGATGATGGCTTGAAAGCTGTGGCCCATTATCTATATGAGAGTAACCTAGAAACATCTTTGATAGAACTCCTCCTGGTACTTTTAAAGTTTGTGTTAGAACATAATGTGTTCTTGTTTAGGGATGAAGTCTTTATACAAAAACAAGGTACCGCCATGGGGGCCACTTGTGCCCCGGCATATGCAAACTTATTTATGGGGTACTGGGAACGGCAGATATTCCAGGATGAGGAGTGGGATAGTCATGCCATACAAGGGTGGAGTCGTTATATAGACGACATCCTATTCATATGGGAAGATTCTATTGATAAACTGCCCGCAGCCATGAATAAATTAAATCAAAATCAATGTAACATCAAGTTGACCTATAATTTTGGCAGGAAAGTTGAATTTTTAGATCTGGATATTAGGGTGTTGGAAGATGGCAACATAATTACCAATGTGTTCAGGAAACCCACAGCAACTAACACACTGCTTCATGCCTCTTCTGCCCACCATAGGTCCACAATCAATGGCATTCCTACTGGGCAATTTCTTAGAATCAAGAGAATCTGTACCACTGTAGATGATTATGAACATCAGGCATCAGATCTAGCCAGAAGGTTCTCCGATAGAGGATATAGCAATCGTCAAATTAAGAAAGGTCGCAAAAAAGCCGCTATTGTCTCTAGGGATGAATTATTGTATGGTAATGGAAAAAAGGTGAAGACTTCTAAAAAGGCAACAAGCGAAGTACGATTCATCACGAGGTTTAACAAGCAATGGCCGGAATTATGTGGGATTATGCGAAAGCATTGGAATATCTTGCAAACAGACCCAGTTTTGAAAACAATTTTGCCAGATCGGCCTTTGATGGTTCCGAGAAGATCAAGGAATCTTAAAGATCTTCTCGTACACAGTCATTATGCAGCAACGAGTTCTGCAACAGGTACATTTGGTGAGAATGGCTTTTTTCCGTGCAATATGTGTAAGGGATGTAGTAATATGTGCAAAAGTAAATCATTTGTTAACCATGACGGATCTAGAGTCTTTGAAATAAGAAAGAGGCTTACATGTACATCCAAAAACGTTATCTATCATGCTCAGTGTCTATGTGGCAAAGTTTATATCGGTTTAACTACACGTGAATTACGTGTTAGAACAAGAGAACACGTAAGAGATATTGAAAAATCTGTCACTATAACTGATCTAAGTGCCTTGAAAACTCTATCTAGGCATTTTAAACTTTGCCACAAATCTGATCCTAGAGGGCTTAAAATCAAGGCAATTGACCAAATCCATTTGGGAAGAAGAGGTGGTAACGTGGCTAAAATACTTGCGCAAAAAGAAAGCAAGTGGATTTATTTGCTTGGTACTCTAGCCCCTAATGGTCTTAATGAGACGCAAGGCTTTGGATCATTTTTGTAGGCCTGAAAGGGGATATATTTATTTATTTATTCTTTCTTGAAGTACATTTAGATTCGGTCTGTAGTGTTTACGGGATATCTATATCTATTCTGTTGGTAGCGTACAATCTCTTATGCAGTTTGTTTTTATATCTCTATTCATAGCCCTGTATCCTTGTTTTTAATTGTGTTCGTTTGTGTCTTGTATTTTTATTTTTACTAATTTTCTTTTATTTTTTGATAGTTATCCTTTCGTATATTGGTGGCTACTTACCTGGCGTTGATGCATTTTGGTGATTGTTGCCCTTTTTTGAGGTCTCTATCTATAGATGAATATAAAAGAAAGAAGAACATTAGAAGATGCAGCTACGGAATTATATCTAATTGTGTGTTTATATATGAAATATTGTAATAAGTATTACGTACCATTGGTGTTTTTGTCCTGTATGTGTATATTTTGGTTTATAATTACTGTGGTTATAATCATCATATAGATATAGTTTCACATTATGTATAATTACTCTTTATAATGTGATGATATAGTGGTAGGTAGTGTTATCGCATTTATGACATATGGACTATTTATGGCAGTTTTTTATTATATGTGTGTTTATACCATTATGTACATAAGGGCAGATACTAATATAGGGTATAGGTTATTTATTTTTCTAATATTGATGAATATATATATATATATATATATATATATATATATATATATATATATATATATATATATATATTGTTTAAGCTTGTTATCTGGTGAGCAATTTTAGTTGCCTTTGTTCTCTTAGAGGTTTATGAGTCCATAGATGAAAGCTGGTGTCACTGGGTCTGCTTTGCCTTGGATGCTTGGCTTTACCTTCTGCTCTATGGGGTTTAAGCGTTCCTTTACAGCCGTGGGTTTGTCTGTTACATGGCTATAGATGGAAATGGGTGCTACTGAGATCGCGCTGCCCTGGGGACTTAGTTGTTTTCAGCACTATGGGCGTTTCTATTATTCTTTCTCTGCCGTGGGTTGGTTTGCTTTGGCTCTGCCTCTGTTGATGAGGTGCGCATGCGCGGGTCTGGCGTTGTCATGACGACTTCCGACGCCGTGCAGGGGGGGAGTGAAGCGTTGTACGCTCGCTCTCTATGTGCGGTGTGTCGGAAGTCGCCGCCTTATGTGACGCGCTCGGACTGGCGCATGCGCCGTTATGTATTCATCAGGAGACGCTTTGTGTTAGCTGTATGGAGGATGGGTGATTGCCCTTTTGTATTACGCGCATTGATTGGTGCAGGCGCGGTTAGGTATTCATTAGGAGACACTTCTTGTCAGCTGTGTTGGGCTCATATATAGTCGGGGTAGCTGGATGTTAGACACTTACGCCCCCTTGTTGAGGAAGCCAGTCAGGCGAAACGGCGCTGTCGGGGTCGCTGTGGAACGCTCTTGGTTGGGACTATAAGAATCTATGTAAGTTTATCTTCTACATATTTCCGTGCTTATGACCTATGGGCCGTTGTGGCATGCGCTTTATTAAGTTCCCAGGATAGGGATATTTATATATTACTTTTATTACTTATATGAGAAGTGCATGCTCGTCTGCCCTTATAACAGATAGGATTAGGTTTTCACCATGCATCTTTGCTATTAGCATTGTTGGTTATTATATCGTACAGCTTATAGATTCCTTGTTAGCAACTTTGAGGCAGGCATTGATAGGTATTACGCTGGACGGATCTATTGGTCTGCACACCTGGCCTATATTTAATCTGTTAGTGGTGGGATTTATATATGTGCTCTTTGGGGATATGTTTAACGATACTGTACTCTCTCCAGTTAGAGATATTATTCCGTATCTCTCCCTCCCTTGTGTAGGTATGTTCTGCATTTATGCCTAGTGTACTTTTGTCTTGCTATGCCATACATATTGTTTGCTCTAGTATTTACATCATTGTTACCACATCCGTAGTGTATATGGGTTGTGTGGACTTTGTTGTCCCGACCACGTGTGGCTCCCAGCGTATTTTAGTTATAGAATTTTTCTGTTGTGTGTTATTTTATCTTTTTCAATAAATTTTGTAATTTTCTATATTATCAGTGAGAGCCTCTTTTTTCTATAAGTATTTGGTTATGGAAAGGTGGTTTTGACTATCATTTATAATGCATTCTGCAATTTTTGTGCACATGATGCATTTTTTTCCGCCAAAAAACGCATCGCGGTAAAAAAAAAAAGCAGCATGTTCATTAATTTTGCGTTTTTTTTTGCGTTTTTCCCGCTATTCTATGCATTTGGAAAAACCGCAAGAAAAAACGCATCAAAAACGCTCAAAAAACGCATCAAAAACGCGCAAAAAAAAAGCATGCGGATTTCTGGCAGAAATGTCAGGTTTTTTTGTCAGGAAAATTTCTGCCAGAAATCCTGACGTGTGCACATAGCCTTAGACTACCAATGTGACCTTTAAATCCAACATGAACAGAGCCTAAGGCTATGCTCACGTGTTGGGTTTTTTTGGCGTTTTTTTTTTTTTTTTTTTTTTATGCAAATTTTCATCTGCTTTCCACAGTACAAGCAACGTCTGAGGTTTCAGAAATCTCATGCACACACATTGTTTTTTTTTTCTCTGACTGTTTTGTCAAAGAGTTGCAGTGAAAAAGCTCTGCAAAATCACGGTCATGTGAATAACTTATTAGTTTTATAGGTACGAGACCTATCCGTGTTTTTCACGGTTGCTCTCGTACGCAAAAAAGCAGAAGTCTGAATGAGCCCTTTGTGCAAAATTAACAAAACCCACCTAACATATACCCTGCCATTGTAGCACTGCCCCTCACCACTGTTCTTTGTGGACACGGGTACAGCAATGACTGCCGCAGCCCAATCACTGGACTCAGCGGTTAGCGTTATGACAAAACACTGCTGAACCTAGTGATTAGCTGCAGTGGTAACCTGTTGTTGTTACGATGTCACTCCAGCATCCCAGTCAACAAAGACCGGCGGAGAGACGGCGTAGGAATGGTATGAGGTAAGTATGGCTGACCAAGCTCTAGTTAGAGATGGAAAACTCCTTTACCTCATGTTTCTGTGGCACTTGTGGCCTATCGGTTGGAAAGTGGCAGGTTGGAGACCATTGGCTCATCTGTATGAGGAGCAGGTACTGTGCTCTAAATGTGCAACGTGTAATCTGAAGTAAAATGTCTTTCTAGGAGAAGGACAGAAGGCGCTTTCTCTCTTCAGAGCCATAAGCCACATTTTCCCTAGGCCAGAAATGCTTTTTACAGACAAATAATTGTGTGGCAATCTTGTGTAAATCAATTTGCTTGTCATTTTAAGACAGCTAAAAACAAAGTAATAACGGCAATTTTTAGAAGAACCTAGCAAAAAAATTAGCAATTTTTTTCTCGTTTTCTTGCACAATAAGCACAGAAAGTCTTAACTTTTCTGCTTTTATTCGAAGAATTTTACATTTAAAATGTTTTTTTTTTTCTTTAGAATTTGATGTTTGTGATTTGCAGGGGTGAAGTAGCTGGTATTATGACTAAAATGGAAAACGAAATGTTCATCACTTTGTTCACTCATTTAGGGTATGTGCACACGTCAGGATTTCTTGCAGAAATTTTCCTGACAAAAACCGGACATTTCTGCCAGAAATCCGCATGCGTTTTTACTGCGATTTTGACGCGTTTTGGTGCGTTTTTGTGCGTTTTTTCCCAAATGCATAGAATTGCGGGAAAAACGCAGAAAATCCGCAAAAATAATGAACATGCTAATTTTTTTACCGCGATGCGTTTTTTTCGCGGAAAAAAAAACGCATCCATGTGCACATAACATGCAGAATGCATTCTAAATGATAGAATGCATAATGTATGCGTTTTTAATGAGTTTTTATAGCGGTTTTACCGCGAAAAACCGCGAAAAAAACGCGAAAAAACCTGAACGTCTGCACATAGCCTTAGAAGGAAAAAGGTGTTAAAATGGCTGTGGTTATTGTGTGATTATAAAAAGCATCACCTGTCTTATCACCTGTATACACCAAATAAGCAGACATACAGTTTCATGATAGATGTTAAATATAGATACCGTATATATATTTTTTTTATTAAAGCAACCATCCACATCACAATAAAAAATTCTCAACAAATGCATAATTAAAATATCCAGTTCCCACCTTTTTATTACTTCTGGAACTTGCTCTGAGATTCCAAATCCTCTATTCATATACAGTACAGCCCAAAAGTTTGGACACACCTTCTCATTTAAAGATTTTTCTGTATTTTCAGGACTATGAAAATTGAACATTCACACTGAAGGCATCAAAACTATGAATTAACACATGTGGAATTATATATTTAACAAAAAAGTGTGAAACAACTGAAAATATGTCTTATATTCTAGGTTCTTCAAAGTAGCCACCTTTTGCTTTGATGACTGCTTTGGACACTCTTGGCATTCTCTTGATGATCTTCAAGAGGTAGTCACCGAGAATGGTTTTCAATTCACAGGTGTGCCCTGTCAGTGCTTCCTGTCCCAGTATCTAATACTGCCCACTGGCTGCCATTTTAACAGGAAAGACGTTTTTGATGCATTATTTAAAAAGAACATGCTAAAATAAATAGTAATATCCATTAGGTAAATCACGACACTATTTGATGTATACCACAAGACTTTTAATAAATAAGCCCTTGCCTTGGTGGCTATAGTGAGATAGTGTCTCTCCTTTGGAGAGATCTAATTTGCATACTTTGTTTTCCCATTGAGCATTGCCAATAAGTCTCCATACTCAGCTGGTCTCCATAAGCATAAGCAGTCATTTACCCCAAATTTAATAGGTTATGAAATTATCCCTACAGATGTAGAGCAGAGATTATAGATGACATATTTCTGTGCAGCTGGTTGGTAACGTGGAGGTGTTGTTTGTGAATGTCTGCTTACATCCGACATCATCGGTGACCTCTCTGTCTACAAACAAGTTCTTGAATTGTTTTCTTTTGTGTTCCTTTTACATGCTTCATGGTTATTGTCATTATTTTTTTTTTCCCACTCTGTCACACTTGGAACAAAACAAGTCCATGGCCTCATTTTATTCCATGTTGCTTCAGGGGCCGGAGCAAGAACTCCTTATTTTTTTAGAAAACACCAGTGATTGTCTTACCGCTGTCTCTAACATCATGTCCTCCCTCTATCTGAAACTAAACCTGTCAAAAACTGAACTCCTCGTGTTCTCTCCCTCTATTAACCTACCTTTGCCTGACATTGCCATCTCCGTGTGCGGTTCCACCATTACTCCAAAGCAACGTGCCCGCTGCCTTGGGGTCATCCTTGATTCTGACCTTTCATTCACCCCCTACATCTGATCACTGGCTCGCTCTTCTTACCTGCATCTCAAAAACATTTCTAGAATTCGCCCTTTTCTTACTTTCGACTCTGCAAAAACTCTGACTGTTTCACTTATTCATTCTCGTCTGGACTATTGTAACTCTCTACTAATCGGCCTCCCTCTTGCAAAACTCTCCCCGCTCCAATCTGTCCTGAATGCTGCAGCCAGGATCATATTCCTCACCAATCGTTATACCGATGCCTCTACCCTGTGCCAGTCATTACACTGGCTACCCATCCACTCCAGAATCCAGTACAAAACTACTACCCTCATCCACAAAGCACTCCATGGCTCAGCACCACCCTACATCTCCTCCCTGGTATCAGTCTACCACCCTACCCGTGCCCTCCGCTCCGCTAATGACCTCAGGTTAGCATCCTCAATAATCAGAACCTCCCACTCCCGTCTCCAAGACTTTACACGTGCTGCGCCGATTCTTTGGAATGCACTACCTAGGTTAATACGATTAATCCCCAATCCCCACAGTTTTAAGCGTGCCCTAAAAACTCATTTGTTCAGACTGGCCTACCGCCTCAATGCATTAACCTAACGATCCCTGTGTGGCCTATTTATAATGGGCAGCACGGTGGCCCAGTGGTTAGCACTGCAGCCTTGCAGCGCTGGGGTCCTGGGTTCTAATCCCACCCAGGACAACATCTGCAAAGAGTTTGTATGTTCTCTCCGTGTTTGCGTGGGTTTCCTCCGGGCACTCCGGTTTCCTCCCACATTCCAAAGACATACTGACAGGGATTCTAGATTGTGAGCCCCATCAGGGACAGCGATGATAATGTGTGCAAAACTGTAAAGCGCTGCGGAATATGTTAGCGCTATATAAAAATAAAGATTATTATTATTATTATTATTAATAATAAAAAAAAAAAGGTTCCTCGCATCATGTTCTCATTCACTTTATGCAGTATTAGCCCTCTGTGTCTGTACTGCTACATACTTAGGCAGGTAACTGGTTCATGCAGCTTTACATGAACACCTGAGCCTTACACTATAGCTGGTCCGAATAACTAAAGCAATTGTTACCATCCACCTTTCGTGTCTCCCCTTTTCCCCATAGTTTGTAAGCTTGCGAGCAGGGCCCTCACTCCTCTTGGTATCTATTTTGAACTGTGATTTCTGTTATGCTGTAATGTCTATTGTCTGTACAAGTCCCCTCTATAATTTGTAAAGCGCTGCGGAATATGTTGGTGCTATATAAATAAAAAATTATTATTATTATTATTGTGTGGTATAGATTAAATAATTGGAAGTCTAGAAGATTGAATAAGTAAATGTAAAATGTTTTAAATTAAATTGCTTTACATTTTTACTGAGGTTTCTTTTATAATGTGGGTTAAGACACAAAAAGCTATGAATCCGAATAAAAGGCCAATAACAAAAGCAAGCCATAATAATATCATGTTGGAAGTTTAATTAGAATGACTTATAATCATGCAGCTACTTGTCCACAAGAAGCCAAAGAAAGTATTCTTTGGGTTTTCTAAATTAAAGAGGTTACTAAAGTTACCGGGACTTCAGCTTTCATGGCCTTTCCTTAAGATAGGTCATCCATGTCTGGTCAGTGGGGGTGCGACACACGGCACCTCCACCAATCAGCTGTTCCCGCTGTCGGCCAGAACTGCACAGCTCAGTTTATGGAATAGTGGCTGCGCCCGGGTACTACACTTACCCGCCCTGTTGATTTGAATAGATGGCGGATGGGCAGTTCCTGTTTGTGGCCACTTTACAGTCAACGGAGCTGTGCAGTTCTGGCCACCACCGACATCAGGAACAGCTGATCGGCGGGGGTGCCGTATCGCACCCCCACCAATTAGACATTGATGACCTATCCTAAAGATAAGCTATCGGTGTTAAAGTCCTGGACAATCTATTTCAACCAAAATGTGGCGAAAAATGTTTAAAATAAAAAAAAAAAAACTTTTTGGAGACTTTATTGAGTGAGCACAGCCATCTTGGCATTGGTTGCTGGTCTTGGTTTACTCAAGACATGTGAAAACTGCGGTCAATGACTTTGGCACAATCTCCAATCCCTTTTTAATGTTTAATACTGTAGTATCAATAGGTCAGATCCTAAAGTGAGTTGAAGGACTTACTGGAAATATGGCCACGTTCTTATTGATGTTCTACAATTTGCAAACTGTATACAAAGCACCAAATTTTATACATGAGTTGTGGAGTTAAAACCAAGGGCCTGCTCAGTGGGATATGAAGAAGGTCAATTAAAATCCCCAGTATTTTGCTGACATTTGGCCACACATAATAAAGGTCCTTGTGTTTGGTTCTCCCTTCCACCCAACTAAAAAATCGATAGTGCCTAAACATGGATGGTCATATCTGCAATGGTTCCATAGCTCACATATTTGCTTCCTAAATGAAGTTGATTAAGTAAATTGGAAGAAATTCATCTTGAGATTTAGAGAAACAGTCACCTAAAATGGAAGCATCCAGTAATCCATAAACTGATTCTAGCTTTTTCTTTTGTTTCACTGAGAAGAAAAGATGCCAACTGCCCATGTACGTTAATGGAAAAAAAAGACGGGTTACAAGTGATGTGACAGAAATGGAGTTATTAGCTGTCAGAGATAGGTAGCCGCGAATCTACGTTGTCAGTAATAGCTGTGAAGCCAGCATTGTTAGGACTCGATGTAAGGCACGCCATGAATGGAGATGGTGATGAATGATCATTAAAGTGCTGACTGGCGATTTAATGTTGTGAGGCAGTAATTAAAGTAGCTGTCTGTGTTCAAAAGAGGGGATTCATTTTTTTGAAAAGAAGAAACCCAAAACACTCAATTTGTATTGTTTTCTTTAGATTTGTCTACTTTTTAGCTCAGAAGAAAGGAGCTAGGAAGCTGGAAAGAAAACATAAGGTGCAGATCTAGAGAACCGAGGCCTGACTAATCTTCAAGGGGTATTCTGGCTCCTCTTTCTTCTGCATTGGGAGGTGTTGGGCTGTTGACGTTACATCTACTGATTCCTGCTGCGTAGTGTAGTGATCGGCAGGTATGGCGCACCTCTAATAACCTGTTGAATACGGCTGTTGCACAATATTTGTGGATTGCGCATGTAGCAGGCAGGTATCAGTAGATGTGATGTCACCAACCTGACCACCTCCCGATGCAGAAATGAGCATAGGCAAAAATCTATGTAAGTGTATGCACACACGTTAAGTATTTGCTGCATCAAAAACTTGTCTCTTGGCTGGCAAAATGCATCATAAACAATACATGTTTTTGCGTGCTTTTTTTAATGCATTTTTGTTTTCTCCATTCACTGAAATGTGTGAAAAACACTGCAGAAATGCTGAAACGATTGATATGCTTCAGATTTTAAATTGCAAATGTAAGAAATATCATTCCTTATGCTGGGAAAGTAAAATGCTGCAAAAAAAAACATGGCAAAAATGCAACATGTGAACATTCCCCAAAGGGGTTGTCAAGTTGGACAACCCACAGCTCATTTTAGGCTTCCATCAGAAGGTGATCGTTACGGTCTGCTCTATATTAGAGATTCTTGTGGGAGTTTCTGGCTGGTAAATCCATGTAGGAAAATTTACATGAAAAAAAAATCCCTCAAAAATGTTTGTTCTATTGAGTTCACTTGATGTGTTTTTTTGTTGTTTTCTTTGTGCAGAGGGCATTTTCTTCTTTAATGCTTCTCATCGTTTGATTTAGTAGTCAACTTTTGATATTTTTTTCAGGCCTCGAGAATTGACTTGCTGCTTCTTTTTACATGCTGAAAATGTGCACCATAGACGTTTCTTCTCTGTTTTTCGTCAATAATGTTATTGAAAAAGAATCGAAAGAATTTGTTGATGTGGATTTTGTAGAATTTGCTTCAACATCTTCATAAATAACTATGTGACCATACCTTAATATGTGTTTCATAGCATCAAGTCAGTTAGTGTCTCTATAATCCAGAGTCCCGACAAATCATTGAAAGTTCGTGAGTTCCTTGCGGTTTTGGGTCCCTCTATTTCCAAATGATCTAGTGATATCATAGATGCCAACTACTAGCTGTAGAGTACCAAAGCACAAAAATCAGTCATTAGTAAAAAAAAAATTCATATATAGGAACAGTATGAGTCCTGCCTTGATTGATGGGTTTATTCAGGACTACGACATTGATCACTTATCCTTACAGCTGATCATCAATGCCTGACTCCCAGCAGCCCACCGATCAGCTTTCAGCAGGCTTTGTGGTCGCAGGAGGTACGCAGTGGATGTATCTGAAATCCCACAACTCCATAAAGTGTGTATTTCCTTTTCTCGAGTACTGCAGCTCAGCTCCTATTACCTTTGAAGGGAATCTGTCACCTACTTTTTTCGTATATAAGCTTCGGCCACCGCCGTCAGGGGCTTATCTACAGCATTCTGTAATGCTGTAGATAAGCCCCCGATGTAACCTGAAAGATAACAAAACCAAGTTAGATTATACTCACCTGGGAGACGGTCCGATGGGCGTCGCGGTCTGGGTCTAGCACCTCCCATCTTCATGCGATGACGTCCTCTTCCTTGCTTCTTGTTGCGGCTCCTGCGCAGGCGTGCTTTATCTGCCCTGTTGAGGGCAGCGTAAAGTACTGCAGTGCGCAGGTGCCCGGAAAGGTCTGAGAAGCCCAGCACCTGTGCACAGCAGTACTTTGCTCTGCCCTCAACACGGCAGATAAAGCATGCCTGCGCCGGAGCCGCGACAGGAAGCAAGGAAGAGGACGTCATCGCATGAAGATGGGCGTCGCGGTCCGGCGCCTCCCATTGGGCTGGATCGGACCGCCCCCCAGGTGAGTATAATAAAACTTGTTTTTCTTATCTTTCGAGTTACTTCGGGGGCTTATGTACAGCATTACAGAATGCTGTAGATAAGCCCCTGATGGTGGTGGCCGAAGCTTATATACGAAAAAGTAGGTGACAGATTCCCTTTAATTGGCGGAAGATACCCATCTGATATTTATTGACCAATCATAAGGATAGCTCATCAGTATAATAGTTTAGGAAAATACTTTTATCTGACGTTTTATTGACAGGCTGCTTAATAGATAGTGCACACTCTTTTAGGCTTTCATCTAGGGCACATCTGGAGACCATTATTAGTCCTATAGGTGTCAAAGCAACCAAACCAGCAGCTCCTCGAAATCTTGTTGCAAGGAGCTAATGCAGTGACAGAGGGAGAAATCTCCCTCTGTCACACTCTTTACTTACAGAGGTCACTTTTGACAAACCCTGACAGTGCTAAGTTTCTTCTGCTACATCTTTGCAATCCGAAGGAAACGAACGGTTAGATAGCGGTAGTTGCTAAATCGCAATCCCAGAGTGAAGTTTCACTGTCTTATTTAATGGTAAGTTGCATGTCTATTATGATATACAAAGGCCTGTGAGGTGACAGGATGTGGTTAAAGGGAAGTTGTCATGTCCCCAAATGCTATTAACCTGCAGATATAGACTTAATCTGCCCAACCGCCACACTTAAAGCGCGGCTACCAGGAGAATATGGACTTTATTCTTCCTGGGAGTTGGCGGCTTTCAGTCAGAGGTATGCACAAAGTGGCTACAGACAAACCCACTGTTTTTGGTGAGACTGGAGAGCTATCTTATGTGTAAGGGTTGTATCACTCAACAGATGAGTTGGATGTTAGGATCAGGGAATATTGAGTTTTAATCCCTGATTGTTTTGTTTCCTATTGAGGTAAGTAGGGCTTTGGCATCATTTAATGCCATTGTTATCAATTTGATTTTTTATTTTTCCTGGACAGCGTCTAAAAATAAAATCACAGACCACCAACATTTCTCGTGGACACATTAGATAACCATAATAAATCAGTAAGATTATATAGCGATTCATGTCTACAGCCCATAATTCTCATATCAAGACATTATCTGCATTCACTATGAACTATCAAATGATGGTAATTACAGTTATGAAAAATCTGAACAAGCTTCTATAGTTTCCAAAAACTTACGTTAGCATCAAATTTTTTTAATGACTGGAAAAAAGTGACCTAACTTTATGGGCTGTCCAGGAATTTCTGGACGGTCAGCAAACCTGGTTGAAGTTTGAAAATACAACAACGGAATGCTTAAAATAATTTACAGCTCATAATGGCAACCACATTCTGTAACATTATGGGGTTTTGAGCAAAAATGTATTAAAATGTTGTCCTTTCTATCAAGTTCCGACGGGGAGGAATCATTCTACCGTTGATCGGTTATAAAAAGCCCATTCTTATGTATTGGACTGTTACATTCTATGGATTTATGGGCCAAAATTCACACCACAAATCAACAAAAATTCTACCATATGTGAACCTTTCTTTATACTTCCGTCAGCCATTTATGCATCGAGCATGGCTGTCGTATTGCACGGATTATACAACCTAGTCACTTTCTTATAGTAAACTTCCACGACTCTGTTGTCGGGTGACCCGGGACCAGGAGCTCTTCCCCTATCCCTAATGCTAGGGGGCACCCTAGCTCGCCCTGCTTCCTGGTTACTTCTGAAGGTGAAGATGCTGGGGCCACATACCTTGCCTTAATCTGCTGAATCTGCCCTCCGTCTGTACCCTTCCCTCCCCAGGAAAGAGAAGCGTACTAGTGCACCGTAGAACACCAACCAGACTAACAAGGTAACACGAACAGGGAAAATGGAAAATACCAGGCATACAAACATACACTTACATAAAACAGGTATGTATCGGGGAGTCTAGGATGGGGAAAAACCAAAGTAGGAGAAGAAAGGGGATTATCACACTCACAAAACCAAACAGTCACAGATAAATCCACCTAACGCCTTCTCATATAACCACCAACTACTATCCTCCCAGCCATGCAGCATAAGCTACCTCTGACAATGTGTGTCAGTCAGGACCTAGATTATATAGGGGATGGGTGTGGCTAACAGTGCTCAGCTGAAAGCCCAGTCTCCCAGACCTCCCAACATGGCCGATTAACCCCTGAACTGCCAGAAGAAATTTGCACCTTTTATTAACCCCTTCCCGACCTTTGACGCCACGTAGGCGTCATGAAAGTCGGTGCCATTCCGACCCATGACGCCTATGCGGCGTCATGGAAAGATCGCGTCCCTGCAGATCGGGTGAAAGGGTTAACTCCCATTTCACCGATCTGCAGGGACAGGGGGAGTGGTAGTTTAGCCCAGGGGGGGTGGCTTCACCCCCTCGTGGCTACGATCGCTCTGATTGGCTGTTGAAAGTGAAACTGCCAATCAGAGCGATTTGTAATATTTCACCCATTATAACGGGTGAAATATTACAATCCAGCCATGGCCGATGCTGAAATATCATCGGCCATGGCTGGAAATACTAGTGTGCCCCCACCCCACCCCTCCGATCGCCCCCCCAGCCCTCCGATCTGGCCGGTACACTGCTCCGGCTCCCCTCCGTCCAGTGCTCCGCTCCCCCCCGTGCTCTTGTCCGCTCCCCCCGTGCTCCAATCACCCCCCCGTGCTCCAATCACCCCCCCTGCACTCCGATCCACCCCCCCGGTGCTCCGTTCCACCCCCCCGTGCTCCATTCCAGCCCCCCCGTGCTCCGTTCCACGCCCCCCGTGCTCCGTTCCACCCCTCCCGCACTCCGATTCCCCCCCCGTGCTCCGATCCCCCCCCCCGTGGTCCCCCCCACCCCATCATACTTACCGATCCAGCCGGGGTCCCGTCCGTCTTCTCCCTGGGCGCCGCCATCTTCCAAAATGGCGGGCGCATGCGCAGTGCGCCCGCCGAATCTGCCGGCCGGCAGATTCGTTCCAAAGTGCATTTTGATCACTGAGATATAATCTATGTCAGTGATCAAAATAAAAAAAATAATAAATGACCCCCCCCCCTTTGTCACCCCCATAGGTAGGGACAATAAAAAAATAAAGAAATTTTTTTTTTCCACTAATGTTAGAATAGGGTTAGGGGTAGGGTTAGGGGTAGGGTTAGGGTTAGGGCTAGGGTTAGGGCTAGGGGTAGGGTTAGGGCTAGGGGTAGGGTTAGGGTTAGGGCTAGGGGTAGGGTTAGGGCTAGGGGTAGGGTTTCGGTATGTGCACACGTATTCTGGTCCTCTGCGGATTTTTCCGCTGCGGATTTGATAAATCCGCAGTGCTAAACCGCTGCGGATTTATGGCGGATTTACTGCGGTTTTTCTGCGCATTTCACTGCGGTTTTACAACTGCGATTTTCTATTTGAGCAGTTGTAAAACCGCTGCGGAATCCGCACAAAGAAGTGACATGCTGCGGAATGTAAACCGCTGCGTTTCCGTGCAGTTTTTCCGCAGCATGGGCACAGCGATTTTTGTTTCCCGTAGGTTTACATTGAACTGTAAACTCATGGGAAACTGCTGCGGATCCGCAGCGTTTTCCGCAGCGTGTGCACATACCTTTAGAATTAGGCTATGTGCACACGGTGCGGATTTGGCTGCGGATTCGCAGCAGTGTTCCATCAGGTTTACAGTACCATGTAAACATATGGAAACCAAATCCGCTGTGCCCATGGTGCAGAAAATACCACGCGGAAACGCTGCGTTGTATTTACCGCAGCATGTCAATTCTTTGTGCGGATTCCGCAGCGTTTTACACCTGTTCCTCAATAGGAATCCGCAGGTGAAATCCGCACAAAAAACACTGGAAATCCGCGGAAAATCCGCAGGTAAAACGCAGTGCCTTTTACCCGCGGATTTTTCAAAAATGGTGCGAAAATATCTCACACGAATCCTCAACGTGGGCACATAGCCTTAGGGTTAGGGTTGGAATTAGGGTTGTGGTTATGGTTAGGGGTGTGTTGGGGTTAGGGTTGTGGTTAGGGGTGTGTTGCGGTTAGGGTTGTGTTTAGGGTTATGGCTACAGTTGGGATTAGGGTTAGGGGTGTGTTGGGGTTAGTGTTGGAGGTAGAATTGAGGGGTTACCACTGTTTAGGCACATCAGGGGTCTCCAAACGCAACATGGCGCCACCATTGATTCCAGCCAATCTCGTATTCAAAAAGTCAAATGGTGCTCCCTCACTTCCGAGCCCTGACGTGTGCCCAAACAGTGGTTTACCCCCACATATGGGGTACCAGCATACTCAGGACAAACTGCGCAACAATTACTGGGGTCCAATTTCTCCTGTTACCCTTGTGAATCAAAAAAAATGCTTGCTAAAACATAATTTTTGAGGAAAGAAAAATGATTTTTTATTTTCACGGCTCTGCGTTGTAAACGTCTGTGAAGCACTTGGGGGTTCAAAGTGCTCACCACATATCTAGATAAGTTCCTTGGGGGGTCTAATTTCTAAAATGGGGTCACTTGTGGGGGTTTCTACTGTTTAGGCACACCAGGGGCTCTGCAAACGCAACGTGACACCCTGTAACCCTTGGGAAAATAAAAAATTCTGGGCTAAATAATTATTTTTGAGGAAAGAAAACGTATTTATTATTTTCACGGCTCTGCATTATAAACTTCTATGAAGCACTTGGGGGTTCAAAGTGCTCACCACACATCTAGATAAGTTCCTTTCGGGGTCTAGTTTCCAAAATGGGGTCACTTGTGGGGGGTTTCTACTGTTTAGGCACATCAGGGGCTCTGCAAACGCAACGTGACGCCCGCAGAGCATTCCATCAAAGTCTGCATTTCAAAACGTCACTACTTCAATTCCAAGCCCCGGCATGTGCCCAAACAGTAGTTTACCCCCACATATGGGGTATCACCATACTCAGGAGAAACTGGACAACAAATATTGGGGTCAAATTTCTCCTGTTACCCTTGGGAAAATTAAAAAATTCTGGGCTAAATAATTATTTTTGAGGAAAGAAAACGTATTTATTATTTTCACGGCTCTGCATTATAAACTTCTATGAAGCGCTTGGGGGTTCAAAGTGCTCACCACACATCTAGATAAGTTCCTTTCGGGGTCTAGTTTCCAAAATGCGGTCACTTGTGGGGGGTTTCTACTGGTAAGCCACATCAGGGGCTCTGCAAACGCAACGTGACGCCCACAGAGCATTCCATCAAAGTCTGCATTTCAAAACGTCACTACTTCACTTCCGAGCCTCGGCATGTGCCCAAACAGTGGTTTACCCCCACATATGGGGTATCAGCGTACTCAGGAGAAACTGGACAACAACTTTTGGGGTCCAGTTTCTTCTGTAACCCTTGGGAAAATAAAAAATTCTGGGCTAAATAATTATTTTTGAGGAAAGAAAACGTATTTATTATTTTCACGGCTCTGCATTATAAACTTCTATGAAGCACTTGGGGGTTCAAAGTGCTCACCACACATCTAGATAAGTTCCTTTGGGGGTCTAGTTTCCAAAATGGGGTCACTTGTGGGGGGTTTCTACTGTTAAGCCACATCAGGGGCTCTGCAAACGCAACGTGACGCCCACAGAGCATTCCATCAAAGTCTGCATTTCAAAACGTCACTACTTCACTTCCGAGCCCCGGCATGTGCCCAAACAGTGATTTACCCCCACATATGGGGTATCAGCGTACTCAGGAGAAACTGGACAACAACTTTTGGGGTCAAATTTCTCCTGTTACCCTTGGGAAAATAAAAAATTGCAGGCTAAAAGATCATTTTTGAGAAAAGAATTTTTTTTTTTTTTTCATGGCTCTGCGTTATAAACTTCTGTGAAGCACTTGGGGGTTCAAAGTCCTCACCACACATCTAGATTAGTTCCTTTGGGGGTCTAGTTTCCAAAATGGTGTCATTTCTGGGGGATCTCCAATGTTTAGGCACACAGGGGCTCTCCAAACGTGACATGGTGTCCGCTAATGATTGGAGCTAATTTTCCATTTAAAAAGCCAAATGGCGTGCCATCCCTTCCGAGCCCTGCCGTGCGCCCAAACAGTGGTTTACCCCCACATATTGGGTATCTGCGTACTCAGGACAAACAGGACAACAATATTTGGGGTCCAATTTCTCCTATTATCCTTGGCAAAATAGGAAATTCCAGGCTAAAAATCATTTTTGAGGAAAGAAAAATTATTTTTTATTTTCATGGCTCTGCGTTATAAACTTCTGTGAAGCACCTGGGGGTTTAAAGTGCTCAATATGCATCTAGATAAGTTCCTTGGGGGGTCTAGTTTCCAAAATGGGGTCACTTGTGGGGGAGCTCCAATGTTTAGGCACACAGGGGCTCTCCAAACGCGACATGGTGTCCGCTAACAATTGGAGCTAATTTTCCATTCAAAAAGTCAAATGGCGCGCCTTCCCTTCCGAGCCCTGCCGAGTGCCCAAACAGTGGTTTACCCCCACATATGAGGTATCGACGTACTCGGGAGAAATTGCCCAACAAATTTTATGATCCATTTTACCCTACTGCCCATGTGAAAATGAAAAAAATTGAGGCGAAAAGAATTTTTTTGTGAAAAAAAAGTACTTTTTCATTTTTACAGATCAATTTGTGAAGCACCTGAGGGTTTAAAGTGCTCACTAGGCATCTAAATAAGTTCCTTGGGGGGTCTAGTTTCCAAAATGGGGTCACTTGTGGGGGAGCGCCAATGTTTAGGCACACAGGAGCTCTCCAAACGCGACATGGTGTCCGCTAACGATGGAAATAATTTTTCATTCAAAAAGTCAAATGGCGCTCCTTCCCTTCCGAGCCTTACCATGTGCCCAAACAGTGGTTTACCCCCACATGTGAGGTATTGGTGTACTCAGGAGAAATTGCCCAACAAATTTTAGTATCCATTTTATCCTGTTGCCCATGTGAAAATGAAAAAATTGAGGCTAAAAGAATTTTTTTGTGAAAAAAAAGTACTTTTTCATTTTTACGGATTAATTTGTGAAGCACCTGGGGGTTCAAAGTGCTCACTATGCATCTAGATAAGTTCCTTGGGGCGTCTAGTTTCCAAAATGGGGTCACTTGTGGGGGAGCTCCAATTTTTAGGCACACGGGGGCTCTCCAAACGTGACATGGTGTCCGCTAAAGAGTGGAGCCAATTTTTGATTCAAAAAGTCAAATGGCGCTCCTTCCCTTCCAAGCCCTGCCGTGCGCCCAAACAGTGGTTTACCCCCACATATGAGGTATCAGCGTACTCAGGACAAATTGGACAACAACTTTCGTGGTTCAGTTTCTCCTTTTACCATTGGGAAAATAAAAAAATTGTTGCTAAAAGATAATTTTTGTGACTAAAAAGTTAAATGTTCATTTTTTCCTTCCATGTTGCTTCTGCTGCTGTGAAGCACCTGAAGGGTTAATAAACTTCTTGAATGTGGTTTTGAGTACCTTGAGGGGTGCAGTTTTTAGAATGGTGTCACTTTTGGGTATTTTCAGCCATATAGACCCCTCAAACTGACTTCAAATGTGAGGTGGTCCCTAAAAAAAATGGTTTTGTAAATTTCGTTGTAAAAATGACAAATCGCTGGTCAAATTTTAACCCTTATAACTTCCTAACAAAAAAAAATTTTGTTTCCAAAATTGTGCTGATGTAAAGTAAACATGTGGGAAATGTTATTTATTAACTATTTTGTGTCACATATCTCTCTGGTTTAACAGAATAAAAATTCAAAATGTGAAAATTGCGAAATTTTCAAAATTTTCGCCAAATTTCCGTTTTTATCACAAATAAACGCATAATTTATTGACCTAAATTTACCACTAACATGAAGCCCAATATGTCACGAAAAAACAATCTCAGAACCGCTAGGATCCGTTGAAGCGTTCCTGAGTTATTACCTCATAAAGGGACACTGGTCAGAATTGCAAAAAACGGCAAGGTCTTTAAGGTCAAAATAGGCTGGGTCATGAAGGGGTTAAGAAGGTGAAGTGCTTCTATTCAGCGCAGGAGAAAGAGAAATCAAACTCTGCGGTCTTCTGGCTCCTCTCTGTCACGGTAGCTCCGTGAAACATGCGCATTGTTTGCATCAAGTTTATACTTTATCTAATCTTAGAGCTGCAGATCAGTTTGTGTTAATAAGATCGTCTTCCTACTGTAAGATTCATAAATTCTCTTTTTCAAATTATGATGGTGACATCTACCAAGTTTTGTAGGAAAAATGAATTTCATCAATTATCAGATCGATCAATCACCGCGGCATTAGTGGCATACCTAGAAGATAACACATCCACATTTCACAGATCTGCCAGCTTCAGATTAATTTTAAGGTTTTTCTCAAGTTATGTATTAAAAGTTTTTTTTTTACTGCTTATGCTGAATACAAAAGCAGATGTGGATACAGGCTAATTGGTCCCCCTCCCCTGTTTTTCCTCTAAAGGCATTATTCCGATATGCTTAAGAATTAAATGTTTTCTGCAAGATAAATTGCTAATTGCACCTAGCAATTCCCATCTGTGGCAAAAAAAAAGTTCTACATAATGGAACTATAAAAGAAAAGAGCGGATTTAGTCAAATAAAATCTGCCTAAATGAAGATCACAAAGTGAAGTTTTAAAGGCTTTTTTTATGTTACACTGTTCATTTATATAGATAACTTATGACCTGGAATTGGCTTAATGCATGTTCAAGGGTTTTAAAATATACCCCGATTTGCTTTATTGTTGAATGTTTTTTTCCCCGAAATTTATATGACTGTATCCAATATATCTGAATGAACGTTTTCATAGAAAGCGATCAGATTCCCATTTTAATTATGCAAAGGTTAATGAACTCTAAAAATGTAAAAACTGGGCATCTTTGATCATTTGACTTCTGCTGCATGCATGCATTCCAATACATTGCAAGCTGCTCAATTCTGTTCATTCCCAGTTCTGAGTTCTGGCATTCCATCGCTACTTCCCATTTGCCTCTCTTCTTTCGGGAACATTAATTTAAGCTCAAACCTGGTTTGATTTGAGCTTAAATGTTCATTCAGGAGCGGAGCATGAAGGGGTGGTAAGCCGGAGTAATCGTAAAAACATCAATCAGAATAAACATGTACACAGCCATCCAATATGCATCAATGAAGGTATTATTAAATCCTGGTCAAAGCTTCTTCTTTTTTTTTTTTGCTTTGTCAGGGGGTTTTAGGATTTCTTTACCTCTCTGTCTTTCTCATTAAAGTTTTTTTTAAGAAAATGTGTCTAATTGGTTCTTATACCCGAGAATAGGTATTGATGCTAAAAGAAAACACCTACTGACAAAACACATTGTTTTCCCGAACTCCTGGTTATTAGCTACTACTTGGTGGAGTATGTTTTTATATTTGTGTCTATTTATTGGTGGTTACTTATGTTTTTATTTAGTTTTCTATAAGTTCTTCAATTATTTTCCTTTAATATTTACATACAATGAATAATATACTTTTGTGGCATTTTGGCAATGCGTTCAATTATTTTTTGGTGCTTTAGTCCATTTTAATCCATGAAAGCTCCAGAAGTAAAACAGCTAAAATATTTAAATTAAATTAAGTTTTAGGAATATTTTATATCTCATAATAAATGAATTAAACATACAAAGATGTCCATGGCCTTCATGTGAATGCCAACGGATCTACCTTCTCGAAGGACGTGATCTTATTTTATTGACCTATTGGAAAAAGTGGCAGTTTTTTACTTTTTGTAATATATATATATTGAGTATTTCCACAGCACCCTGAAAAGTTTTCCCATTTAGAAATCTTCATAGGGTATACATTAGAGGTAAAGCTCTTGTGTCCTCTTCCTTGTCGATGCAAACTTTCACCAAGCAAAGCGTACTGAAACTTTTACATTAATATGAATAAAATTATCCCTCTAATAATTTTTCATGAATAATCATTTATTATTATCAGTGGTACTGCCAGCAATGTGTGTGCATAGGTGGATGTGTAGGCTGCAGACTTCATGCCAAAAGTCTCTAGAAATGAAAACTGTTCTCCAGGTAATTATGTGTATGACTAGATGTTGGCCTGATTCTAACGCATCGGGTATTGTAGAATATGTATGGATGTACATAGCAGTCACATAGTATATAGCACAGGCCACGTAGTACATAGCAGCCATGCAGTATATAACACAGCCATGTAGTATATAACACAGGCCACGTAATGTATAGCACAGGCCACGCAGTATATAACACAGCCCACGCAGTATATAACACAGCCCACGCAGTATATAACACAGCCCACGCAGTATATAACACAGCCCACGCAGTATATAACACAGCCCACGCAGTATATAACACAGCCCACGCAGTATATAACACAGCCCACGCAGTATATAACACAGCCCACGCAGTATATAACACAGCCCACGCAGTATATAACACAGCCCACGCAGTATATAACACAGCCCACGCAGTATATAACACAGCCCACGCAGTATATAACACAGCCCACGCAGTATATAACACAGCCCACGCAGTATATAACACAGCCCACGCAGTATATAACACAGCCCACGCAGTATATAACACAGCCCACGCAGTATATAACAGTGTCTGTGTGTAAAATTTGGGAGCTCTAGGTGTTAAAGGGTTAAATCACTGAAAAAACTGGTGTGGGCTCCTGCCCCCCAGCCAGTGGGCGTGGGCTTCTGCCCCCAGCCACCCCAGAAAAGGCACATCTGTAAGATGCGCCTTCTCTGGCACTTAGCCTCTCTTCCCACTCCCGAATAGCGGTGGGATATGGGGTAATAAAGGGTTAATTTCACCTTGCTAATGTAAGGTGACATTAAGCCTGGTTAATAATGGAGAGATGTCAATAAGACGCCTATGCATTATTAATCCAATAATGGAAAGCAGCTTTGTTGACTTGAGGGGATGCGCCCCCTGGTGGCATAAACTCATATGAACTCTAGCGTAGGAATTTTTCTGAATATTTTCCCAAGTTAGAGTTCATATGAGTTTATGCCACCATGGGCCAGGCTTAACCCCTTTCTGACCTCGGACGGGATAGTACGTCCGAGGTCAGATCCCCCTCTTTGATGCAGGGCTCCGGCGGTGAGCCCGCATCAAAGCCAGGACATGTCAGCTGTTTTGAACAGCTGACATGTGCCCGCAATAGCGGCGGGTGAAATCGCGATTCACTCACCGCTATTAACTAGTTAAATGCCGCTGTCAAACGCTGACAGCGGCATTTAACCGGTGCTTCCGGCCAGAAATGAGCGCATCGCTCACCCCCGTCACATGATCGGGGGTCAGCGATGCATCAGAAGGGTAACCATAGAGGTCCTTGAGACCTCTATGGTTACTGATCCCGGCCTGCTGTGAGTGCCACCCTGTGGTCGCCACTCATAGCACACCTGCAATTCAGCTACATAGCAGCGATCTGATGATCGCTGCTATGTAGCAGAGTCGATCGAGTTGTGCTAGCTTCTAGCCTCCCATGGAGGCTGTTGAAGCATGGCAAAAGTAAAAAAAAAAGAAAGTTTAAAAAAATGTGAAAAAAATAAAAATAATATAGAAGTTTAAATCACCCCACTTTCGCCCTGTTCAAAATAAATCAATAAAAAAAAAAAAATCAAACCTACACATATTTGGCATCGCCACGTTCAGAATCGCCCGATCTATCAATAAAAAAAGGATTAACCTGATCGCTAAACGACGTAGCGAGAAAAAAATTTGAAATGCCAGAATTACGTTTTTTTGGTTGCCGCGACATTGCATTAAAATGCAATAACGGGCGATCAAAAGATCGTATCTACACCAAAATGGTATCAATAAAAATGCCAGCTCGGCACGCAAAAAATAAGCCCTCAACCGACCCCAGATCATGAAAATTGGAGACGCTATGGCTATCGGAAAATGGCGCAATTTTTGTTTTCATAGCAAAGTTTGGAATTTTTTTTCACCACTTAGATAAAAGAGAACCTAGACATGTTTGATGTCTATGAACTCGTAATGACCTCCCAAATGAGCTCCCAAATTTAACACACAGACACTTCTAACATTATTAGTGAGGAATATGTAAAAATATAACGGATATGAAATGGTTTACTGTATGTAAACCATGTCTCGTATCCTGTCGGGTTTGATAAGGAGATGGCAAAAGCCGGCAATTGAATTACTGACTTTTATGGTATCTAGCTCTGTATTAAATATGAATATATATGTCTCACTGAACATTTCTGTGTATCTCTGCAGTAAAAAACGGACCGTATTTTCCTACGCTAAGTGTGACACCGGCCTTATACTTTTCCTTGGATTGTTCCACTCCTGGTTTTGGCTTACAAATACTGATGTAAAATACTGAGCAAATACTGAATGTTGGAACATGGCCTTAAGCTTCTGGCACTGTGCATGGTCGTGGTGTTCAACATCATAAATTTATGTTTTTCGCATTCATTGTTTGAGCAGTATATATGCATGAACCGACATATATAGCCAATTGAAGGGGATCTCTCATCACAGAGTATAAAATCCGCTCCCGTCACCTCCAGCAAGTAACTGAATTTGCAGGAAAATTGTCGCCTTTTGCTCATATTCGCTGTAACATTCAAATACAAGGCTATGCATGTAATATGTGAATGGACCGGGTCTTACAGGATCAGATAGACCGCTTATTTTATGTTTAACTAGTAGAATACCCGCGGCTTGGCTCGAGGTAAATATGTTAAATTGTTTGTTACGGTAGCTAAAGTAAAATTTTCAGTGTCACCCTGAAATTGACATTTTCAGAGTGCTACAGTAAAAAATTTTTTCCCACTTTAAATTTTTATTATTTTGTCATTATACTAATTTGTCGTAAAATTGTTGTCTAGTTGCCCATAGCAACCAATCAGAGCTCAGCTTTCACTTTACCTCAGCAGCTTCAGTGATGAAAACTCCCTGTATAGTAAGCAATAATGACAATCTTACTATGAGGCATTTTTCCCCTGACCAATATTGCTGCTCAGTAATGTTCGTCCATGTGCGTAGTGTGCATCCCTCTGAGTGTGTTTGCATGCATGCGTGGTCCGTGCATGCGTGTGTGTGTGTGCATGTGTGGTATTTTAGCTGCTACCAACATCTGGTGAGAATTTCAAGTCCATAGCACCTTTAGGAATATATTTATTTAGAAAATTGGTAAAATGTTCAATACCTATTTCACCCTCTGTGTGTATATATATATATATATATATATATATATATATATATATATATATATATATATATATATATATATATATTTGTAAAATAATTATATATATATATATATGTGTGTGTATAGATATATATATATATATATATATATATATAATTATTTTACAAATATTACAGACAGCATTATTTTATAAGTGATCATTATTACTGCCACAATCTCTTTTTTTTATGAATAGTGAAAAAAGTCTCCTATTGTTGCGAACTCTCCAAAGGGCTATTAAAGCCAGATTCAGCATTATTTATTAATGGTGATTCACGGTTTTTAATGTTTGAATCTTCTGATATTACTATTCTTCCATAATTCTATTTTATTAGTACTCCAGATTTATTTATCTTGAGAGGTGTGAGATATAACCACGATCATCCTGATCCTCCCAATTCATATGGATCCATAGTGAAATCTGAAACTTAAGCCAAAAAGCGCAGCAATGGATATACAGTAGCTTTGCATTCAGTGATATAAGTTTTGTGAGCACTGTAAAGACCTTTAGCGTTTTTCATTTGGTATCTATCAAATATGTAACATAGTTCAAAAACAACTTTAAGGCTATGTTCACACGTTGCGTTTTTGCTGTGTTTTTTTAAAGCAAATTTTAAGCTGAATTTTACAGTACCAGCTAAAGCTGTGAGATTTCAATATATTTCATGCACAAACATTGTTGGTTTTTTCCTGACTGAACTGCAGAACTGTTGCGTTCTTGAAAACTGCAATGTGTCGCTTTCAGCGTTTTTTCAGCGTTTTCTCACCCATAGAAAGCAATGAGTAAGTGAAAAAAAAAAAAGCAGCAATAAAACGCAGGTATCAGGTTTTGCTGCGTTTTTGGTGCACAAACCTTAGGCTACTTTCACACTAGCGTCGGAATCTCCCCGTCGCAATGCGTCGGGCAGAGATTCCGTCGCTAGCGTTTAACGCACTGCACAACGGAGGCAGCGGATGCATTTCTCCGGCGCATCCGCTGCCCCATTGTGAGGTGCGGGGAGGTGGGGGCGGAGTTCCGGCCGCGCATGCGCGGTTGGAAAAAGCGGTCCGTCAGGAGCAAAAAACATTACATGTAGCGTTTTTTGCTCCCGACGGTCCGCCAAAGCACGACGCATCCGTCGCACGACGGATGCGACGTGTGGCAATCCGTCGCAATGCGTCGTCAATACAAGTCTATGGGGAAAAAACGCATCCTGCAAGCACTTTTGCAGGATGCGTTTTTTTCTGCAAAACGACGCATTGTGACGGATTGCAGTTAACGCTAGTGTGAAAGTAGCCTAAGTTGCATCATGATTTTTGGGGAGAACTAAATTTTATCAGCATGCATAAGAGACCATAAAAACCACAGGAAATATTCAGTAAAAAAATGCAACAAAAACTTGCTTTTTGTAAGCAGCTTTTTTACTGCCAAGAGAGCAGGTTTTGTCTGCAGAAAAAAATGCAGCAAAGACGCAACGTGTGAACATAACCGTAGAATTCTGATTGCCTAAAGGAATAATTAGGGGACTGGGGCTATGTTGACACTGATTTTTTTTGAGGAGTTATTGGAGTAAATCTGCTTCAAAATCCTCGTGAAACTCTCTCTCTCGTTAATAAGTATGGGAAAGCCACTCTTCTATCCATATGAGGAGGTTTTTTCTCATTGAAGAGGTTTTGAAAAATAACTAATGGGAAAAGAAATGCATGTAACTTCTTTACAGTGATTCCTGATTCGAAGTGCTCCAAACTATGAACTATGAAATCAAAAGCTATAAAAACAGTAAAAAAAAATATCTTCAAAGCACAGTCTTTTGCTGAGTTTTCAGAGCAGAAACTCCAGGCTTTTGACTAATTTTGAGATTTGGATTTGGATTTGCAATGTTTTTGCTCCAAAAACTTTTCTAATAACTCTGTGTGCACATAGCGAAAAACTGTCCCCCAAATAAGTGCTTTCTGAAGAAATTTCAGCTTGAAAAACGCAGAATTTTTGTATGCCTCAAAAAAAAAAAAAGCTTTGTGTGAACATAGCCTTATATTTCTTGATTCTGTGGGGAAATGTACGTAGAATTAAACCTTTGCTGAAGGTCGGGAATATTTGTGTATGAAAGGGCCGTTTTAATGAATTAAATGTCTTGCCTGCAATGATTAATTTCACTAGCTGTCTCTTCCAAAATAACTGTTTTCCAGGTCATCCATGTATCTCGGGTCCCTCAGCAATGAGATGGCATGGGAGGTCTTGGAAAACAGCAGCATTATGTAAGAAGGATTCATACATATTTTCAACATTTGATTGTGTTTGTGCCGTGTTTCGACGTCTCCTCGCCACTGTGATTCCTGTGATTTATTTCTGCAATCATGCAATGTTGTGCTTCTGGGAGTGTACCAATCAGGAGCGCCTTCATGGCGACAATGAGAAATTAGGCTCAAAGAGAGTCAAGAGCCTGTTCTCTTCTGCTAATTACCATGACATGAAATGGCAGTCTGTATGGCGTGTCGTTTCACTTGTTGATTATCCATTGATCTGACTGCTATGTGGAATGCTGTGTGATACACTCCCATAGCATTCCACGTCAAATTCTAAATTTACACACAATTTAAAGCGCTGTGTCCATTGAATGACCATACAACCCTCAAATGAAATGGAGAAATAAACACACAATTTATTAGGTTTATTAGGTGTTTTGGTTCTGTATCTTGAAATTGCTGGACAATTTATGCAGGCCTCAGCGGGGGTGGGGGGTAAATTACCGTAACTCTAAAACTTTGGGAAAATGTTAAATTGCTAATTTTATTTAACCCGATCACATTGTAAATGTGAAAATCCTATCTTATAGAAAGCTAAAGCAGCCAATGCTGTTTCATACCCGAGTACCTGAGTGCTTCTGCTCAGTTATCTGAAGTCTGCAATAAATTAAAGTACATTTTCTGAAGATGAGAATGCTGTCAGGGTAATCAGTGTTATGGTGTATTATTTGGCGATAATTGTGAATATATGATTGGGTTAATACTAGTGATGAGCGATAACGTGTTATCCGAGTATCTTGGATGTGCTTGTATAATATGTTCGAGTCCCCGCGTCTGCATGTTGTGCGGCTGTAACATAGACTGTTAGGCAATACCTGCAAAACAGCCGGAAAATATGCAGCCGCGGGGACTCAAGCATATTATCTGAGCCTGCCCAAGATAGTCAAATAACACCCGAGTGTGCTCGGATAACACATTATTCAAGGACGTTCACGCATCACTAGTTATTACCCCATTGTTATAATTATAAATCTTGGAATACCTGACATAATTTGACTTTGGAAAAATCTAATTACTGTGGCAGAATGATGCAGAGAAATGTTTGATTTGAGTAGTGCCTAGAATTCTTCATTCTACACTGCCCTTAAAGGGGTTGTTAGGTCCAAATCGATAAGTCTGCAGTCACTCTGTATGACTGCAGACTTATGAACCCCCCCCAGCGCCTCCACTGTGCACTGCAGGGATTCGACGGTTTCTGACCCGGGACCGGAGGGTATATATGCATTATACTTGCCCCCGGCCAATGTGCGTGGCCTGGCCCCCCATACACTTGTATGGAGAGAGGCTGTGCCTTCTAGTCGACCACACCCATTAGACGGCCGTGTCACTAGTCAGGGCGCAGCCTCGACTCAATATAAGTGTATGGAGCGAGGCTGTGCCCACTGGCCGCGAATATGTATAACTTATACATACCTTTTGGTCCCAGGTCAGACACCGGCAAATCCCCACAGTGCGTGTGCTGGGAGAGTCATAAATTTGCAATCACACACAGTGACTGCAGTCTTATCGATTTGGACCGGACAGCTCATTTAACTGATCACAGTTACAACAAACTTTGCATTAATCAATAATGCAAGAATAAGAGACTTTGTATTGTATTTTATCAGAGAAATTTGCTTTTTTTTTACCTTCACATCCCTTGACTTCCTGCCTCCTGAACCCATCATTTACTGTGGAAAAAAATCATCATCTACTTTAAGCTCAGTGAGTTGTGAGGTTACAGAACAAATAGAAATGTATGACGAGGATAGTTGGGAGATGTGGGGAGCACTCCGTACAGTAACCAAGCACTCGCAGGCAGCTTGCGTTGCAGCATTTAGCAAATTTGTTACATCAGTGCTGGACTCACAGCCACACTGCTTAGTGCTCCTGTATAATAGTCTCCAAGTTGCTGCTCCTTCTCAGTGTCCTAAAGAGAATGAAGATTAGAGATTAGTGATGAGTGAACATACTCAGATAAGGTCTTACCTGTGCGTGCTCTTGTGCTAATCGTGTCTTCGGCGTCATCGAATAATATGTTTAAGGCTTCACGGCTGCATGTCTCGTGGCTGTTGGACAGCCGCAACACATTCAGGAATTGCTGGTTTGTTAGACAACCATAACACATGCATGGATTGCCTAACAGCTGCGGGGTCTCAAACATATTATTGAGCACGCCGAAGACACTCGGTTAGCACCAGAGCCTGACCGTATAACACCTTATCCGAGCACATTCGCTCATTACTCTTAGGGATCCATCTCTGTGTGTGCAGTGTATGGGATACATCATAGCAGCTAGTCTACACCCATTAGTGTAGAGATAAATTAGCAAAATTAGCAAGTGACAGTGCCTGCAAAGAGAAACTAGTGAAAATGGCGAGACATAGTGTATGTACACATAGGATGGCTCATTCTGAAAACTTACCTGAGATGACAGGTACATTTCAGCTCAAATCTGGACTGGTTCCTAGGGACATGCTCACGGAGGATGAAAGTAACAGGCCAGGCCTATCCATGCTTGCACAATTGATCAAAAATTTGGCAGAGAACTTCTTTAATGTCGGCATATAAACCTCTTTCCTCAGCGCTTAGGCCACATGAACATATTACAACCAATACAGGAAAGATACAAATCGTTATACTGGGTTAGCCAGTAGATAGAAAAATATTTAAATTTTTGAGTCCTCAGTGGTTGATACCTTTTAATGGCTAACTGGAAAAAATGGTAACAAATTGCAAACTTTCGAGACTACTCAGGTCTCTTCATGAGGATTCTACTGTATGTCTGATGAAGTGACCTGTGTAGTCTCGAAAGCTCTTACAGAAAGTACAGTAAGTCTAGAATGAGGAAAGTCTGGTTACATAAATTTGGAAAACCCCATTCGGTATAACTAGTTAAAAAAATAAATTGAGAAAATAAGTGGACACAGCAGTCAGTCACTTTAGTCATCATTTACTTTTTTGATAATGACAGAGAATAGTAGCTTGCCTTCACTGACTGTCAATTATTTGTTACTTTATATAATTTCTGAAAAAAAAAAATTCTGGTGAAAATGGTGGTGTTTGTTTGTGATCTAGAGAATTCCCAAGTCTTCACAAAAGTTAGGGAGCTTGATCCCTCTCAACGCAAGAAGACCATGCCGATTACGTGGCTAAATCTGCAGAGGTTTTGAATATTTGGCTTGTCAATCAAATTATTCCTTTGCGCTTCATTGCAGACTTTTAGCTGGAGTAATAGGAAAAATTGACATTTGTCAGATTTGTAATATACAAATCCAACACTTGCAAACATACCCAATTACTCCATCTTCACAAATGGCCAGAAGTAGGAAATGTGATGATTTGACCAAAATTTACTACTACGGGATTAGCTGTCAGTGTGCAGCAGATTCACAGTTTGAGGACTCGGTGATCTGTTTGCTGGCTGGTTGGTCCTCTTGGTAGCGTTGGTATCAGATATGGAGGCATCGTCCTGGTCACTTGATTCCCTTTCACTGGTTGTCTCAGTTAAGGGTTAACTCATTGGGAAAGAGGCATAATGTAATAGGGTAATTTTATCATTTATACATGTTTGGATTGTCGTATTGCTTCTTTAAGCTTACTACTTTTTAGGCTAGCGTCTTTCTCAGACTGTGGAAGCATTGATTGGTTTATATTGTTCTTTGCAGTGAGAAATCTCTGTACGCTAAAAATTACGACATCCATGGTTGCAAACTTTAACTGTGTTATGTATTTGTAATGTTTATGTAATAATGTGGAGTGACATTTTTGTATGAGATACAGTTTCACACTGCACACTAACTTGAGAATATTGTGCTTTAATTCATTTTCATAGAGCATAATCTTAACCCGCCCACTCCCACCCATGCTCCCCCACTTCCACCCATGCTCCCCCACTTCCACCCATATCCCCTACCCCCTCCCACCCATATCCCCATTCTCACCCATGTCCCTTGTCCCCACTTCCACCCATATCCCTCGACCCCACTTCCACCCATATCCCTCACTCCTACTTCCTCCCATATCCACCGCCCAACCCCACTCCCACCCATATCCACCCCTTCCTTAAAAAAAAAATGTTTCTCTCTCCCCTACCTGGTAATTTGTGACCAGGTTAAGGCTCTGGCCGCATGCCCACAAGGACATTCTGTTTGTCTGTTCTGTTGCTGGAAACAAAAAGCGGAACAAGTGATCTGGTGCATCAGGTGTCCCAATTGATTATTATGGGGTCTATTTCATGTCCATTGTTTAAATCAGAAAAAAAAAATTACTTGGAAAACTTTTTCCTACATCCATTCTAAAAAAAACAAAACAAACAAACAAACCTGAACCCCTACCGACCTCCTAATAATTGAACGGGCCCCTCTGCCTTCATTTGCATAGCTGATGCAATGGATGACTTCTTCGATTTGTCTGTTCCTAAAACTGAACATGTGAACGGAGCCAAAGTTTCATTTCCTCTATTAATTTTGTACTAAACCATCTTTCTTTATCGACTAGAGAGACCTTTGCTGCAGAATATCTTCACCCTCAAGGTGACAGGTAGGAGATGCCATCTAGCCTACGGTGCAGATTCTAGTTTTTGGTTACATTAGTCATCCTTGCGGAATTTTCTCTAAATAGAAGCTGCTGGATGTGAACTGTATTTTACCTGCGTGTGGAATGATGTCCTTGACATAATGTGGAGCTGATCGCTGCCCTAATGAGGAGGAGACTGGGACTTGGACTATTAATAGACTTGCTTAGTAATCAGGACGTGTTACCAGGAGTAACAACAGGGATTCGCTGCTGACGTACGTGAGCGATGCTCCTACTTAACCCCGTCCACTCCAGCGACTCGTGCGCTCATTCTGCATCATAGAATAGCACATGAGGGATCTGGCCTCTGCACGGTTGTCTTCTCCATCTGAAGGGCCTGTGAATATAGAAGATCATTGTGACCGCTTTCTATACGATGTTTTCTGTATTTTCAGTACTGTACATACAGAAATCTGCAAACCACAAATACAAGCTCCTGGTAATATTGTCCTTCGGAGCTTTCCTTAATTCATAAGGTTCATGTGTCAAAACTCCCATCACCAATGTCATCAAATCAAAGCACTACAAACACTGTCTATAGGTAGAAAACCTCTGCCTAACCCCATGGTTGAGTAATTTGGGGAGCGCTCTGTAACCTAGCAGAAAAATCTGTATAATTGTGGTGTAATGGCACATTTATCAATTGGTTTCATGTCTGCTCCTGTGACAACCAGCTCTTGCTAAGCTGAATCTCTTCCCCTCTGGACACTTGGCCAAGCAAACTGGGAGGACAGCCATAAGCGTTTCCTTAGGTTGAGTTGACCTTATGCTTCTCCTTAGGTTGAGCTGACATCCTTAAGCTTTTCGTTAAGTTGGGTGAACCTCCTTTAAGCTTTTCCTTTAGGATGGATGGACCTCTGTAATCTTCTACTTAGATTGTGTATCTGACTACTGCCAACCGCTTTAATGGTAATTCTGCTTCTGACCTCCAGTCCACCAATAACTTTTTTTGAAGCCTACACTGGCTTCCTACTCACTGCAACCCACAGGTGGACAGGCCTCAAGGCTATAGGCTATTGTAGCTCAGCTTGTAGCGAGTGCAAAAGAAAAATGTATTTGTTATACCTCATCAAAGGTACCTGTAGATTAGTCAGCTACTGAGAACGAATTGGGCAGTATTTGCTTGCTCATGAGGCTAGTTAATATTGGTGATGCCTGGGTCAGAATATTCTCCTTTTTTAAATTGAGGTCCCCCCTCTACCCCTTGTTTTCTCAAATGGACCGTAAAGGGTTTGTCCATTTAGGTCCACACTTTTTCATAATGACTGTTCTCATAAGAGTTGACCGTGGTCGGATACAGATTGGCGGTCTCTTTTTTTTGTTTTGCTTTTTAATATGAGTGTAAAAGGAATGGTAAACAAACTAGCTCACTCAGTCCCTTTTAATTACAAAGGTATTAAACTGCTCACAGGAAGGGATTGTAAAAAAAGTAAAAAAAATAAAAAAGGTAAATCGCTTTAAAAAAAAAAAGCAAAAGGAAGCACAAGAAAGTTCATTAACTTTGCACCTTATAAAAATGTCTAGCGAAATCTATATACAGTGGGGCAAAAAAGTATTTAGTCAGTCAGCAATAGTGCAAGTTCCACCACTTAAAAAGATGAGAGGCGTCTGTAATTTACATCATAGGTAGACCTCAACTATGGGAGACAAACTGAGAAAAAAAAATCCAGAAAATCACATTGTCTGTTTTTTTAACATTTTATTTGCATATTATGGTGGAAAATAAGTATTTGGTCAGAAACAAACAATCAAGATTTCTGGCTCTCACAGACCTGTAACTTCTTCTTTAAGAGTCTCCTCTTTCCTCCACTCATTACCTGTAATAATGGCACCTGTTTAAACTTGTTATCAGTATAAAAAGACACCTGTGCACACCCTCCAACAGTCTGACTCCAAACTCCACTATGGTGAAGACCAAATAGCTGTCAAAGGACACCAGAAACAAAATTGTAGCCCTGCACCAGGCTGGGAAGACTGAATCTGCAATAGCCAACCAGCTTGGAGTGAAGAAATCAACAGTGGGAGCAATAATTAGAAAATGGAAGACATACAAGACCACTGATAATCTCCCTCGATCTGGGGCTCCACGCAAAATCCCACCCCGTGGGGTCAGAATGATCACAAGAACGGTGAGCAAAAATCCCAGAACCACGCGGGGGGACCTAGTGAATGAACTGCAGAGAGCTGGGACCAATGTAACAAGGCCTACCATAAGTAACACACTACGCCACCATGGACTCAGATCCTGCAGTGCCAGACGTGTCCCACTGCTTAAGCCAGTACATGTCCGGGCCCGTCTGAAGTTTGCAAGAGAGCATTTGGATGATCCAGAGGAGTTTTGGGAGAATGTCCTATGGTCTGATGAATCCAAACTGGAACTGTTTGGTAGAAACACAACTTGTCGTGTTTGGAGGAAAAAGAATACTGAGTTGCATCCATCAAACACCATACCTACTGTAAAGCATGGTGGTGGAAACATCATGCTTTGGGGCTGTTTCTCTGCAAAGGGGTCAGGACGACTGATCCGGGTACATGAAAGAATGAATGGGGCCATGTATCGTGAGATTTTGAGTGCAAACCTCCTTCCATCAGCAAGGGCATTGAAGATGAAACGTGGCTGGGTCTTTCAACATGACAATGATCCAAAGCACACCGCCAGGGCAACGAAGGAGTGGCTTCGTAAGAAGCATTTCAAGGTCCTGGAGAGGCCTAGCCAGTCTCCAGATCTCAACCCTATAGAAAACCTTTGGAGGGAGTTGAAAGTCCGTGTTGCCAAGTGAAAAGCCAAAAACACCACTGCTCTAGAGGAGATCTGCATGGAGGAATGGGCCAACATACCAACAACAGTGTGTGGCAACCTTGTGAAGACTTACAGAAAACGTTTGACCTCTGTCATTGCCAACAAAGGATATATTACAAAGTATTGAGATGAAATTTTGTTTCTGACCAAATACTTATTTTCCACCATAATATGCAAATAAAATGTTAAAAAAACAGACAATGTGATTTTCTGGATTTTTTTTCCTCAGTTTGTCTCCCATAGTTGAGGTCTACCTATGATGTAAATTACAGACGCCTCTCATCTTTTTAAGTGGTGGAACTTGCACTATTGCTGACTGACTAAATACTTTTTTGCCCCACTGTATATATATATATATATATATATATATATATATATATATATATATATATAGATATATATATATTGCTCAAAAAAATAAAGGGAACACTTAATCAACAGAGTATAACTCCAAGTAAATCAAACTTCTGTGAAATCAAACTGTCCACTTAGGAAGCAACACTGACAATCAATTTCACATGCTGCTGTGCAAATGGAATACACAACAGATGGAAATTATTGGCAATTATCAAGTCGCACTCAATAAAGGAGTGGTTCTGCAGATGGGGACCACAGAACACATCTCAGTACCAATGCTTTCTGGCTGATGTTTTGGTCACTTTTGAATGTTGGTTGTGCTTTCACACTCGTGGTAGCATGAGATGGCCTCTACAACCCAGAAAAGTGGCTCAGGTAGTGCAGCTCATCCAGGATGGCACATCAATGCGAGCTGTGGTAAGAAGGTTTGCTGTGTCTGTCAGAGTAGTGTTCAGAGGCTGGAGGCGCTACCATGAGACAGGCCAGTACACCAGGAGATGTGGAGGGGGCTATAGGAGGGCAACAACCCAGCAGGAGGACCGCTACCTCAGCCTTTATGCAAAAGAGGAACAGGAGGAGCACTGCCAGAGCCCTGCAAGATGACCTCCAGCAGGCCACAAATGTGCATGTGTCTGCACAAACGGTTAGAAACCGACTCCATAAGGATGATCTGAGTGTCCGACGTCCACAGATGGGGGTTGTGCTCAGAGCTCAACACCGTGCAGGATGCTTGGCATTTGCCACAGAACACCAGGATTGGCAAATTCGCCACTGGCACCCTGTGCTCTTCACAGATGAAAGCAGGTTCACACTGAGCACATGTGACAGATGTGAGAGAGTCTGGAGATGCCATGGAGAGCGATCTGCCTGCAACATCCTTCAGCATGACCGGTTTGGCAGTGGGTCAGTAATGGCCGCACAGCCCTCCATGTGCTCGCCAGAGGTAGCCTGACTGCCATTAGGTATCGAGATGAGATCCTCAGACCCATTTTGAGACCATATGCTGGGGCGGTTGGCCCTGGGTTCCTCCTAATGCAGGACAATGCCAGACCTCATGTGGCTGGAGTGTCAGCAGTTCCTGCAAAATGAAGGCATTGAAGCTATGGACTGGCCCGCCCGTTCCCCAGACCAGAATCTGATTGAAGACATCTGGGTCATCATGTCTCGCACCATCCACCAATGTCACGTTACATCACAGACTGTCCAAGAGTTGGTGGATGCTTTAGTCTAGGTCTGGGAGGAAATCCCTCAAGAGACCATCTACCGCCTCATCAGGAGCATGCCCAGGCGTTGTAGGAAGGTCATACAGGCACGTGGAAACCACACACACTACTGAGCATCGTTTCCTTGTCTTGAGGCATTTCCACTGAAGTTGGATGAGCCTGTAACTTCATTTTCCACTTTGATTTTGAGCATCATTCCAACTCCAGACCTCCGTGGGATATTAGTTGTGATTTACGTTGATCAATTTTAGGTTTTATTGTTCTCAACACATTCCACTATGTAATGAATAAAGATTTACAACTGGAATATTTCATTCAGTGATATCTAGGATGTGGGATTTTAGTGTTCCCTTTATTTTTTTAAGCAGTGCATATATATATATATATATATATATATATATATATATGTGTGTGTATATATATATATATATATTTATATATATATATACATTAAATACTTATCTGTACAGGACCTAACTAAGCAAAACAACTTGTAATGAGAAGATGAACTTGCTCTGAATGTTCATAATTGGAAGGAGACAGCATGCAGACATTAAGAAATTGCATGGCCTTCTCCTGCAAACCAGCAGTAGCCGAACTTCACAAGCTTTATTCATTTCTCCCTCCCATTAAACTGATCTCAGTATTCGTTTCACAGTGAGCCATTTGCTGGAGAGCAGGATGTGCTGACCTTATCTTGGTCTACCGTTCATCTCTTTTCCCCGGAGTTACTTCCAGAGAGCCTTGTGAAGTTTCTGAGGATATTAGAGACTCTAAAATGGTTTCAGAGGAACTCCGAACTGAATTACAAACATCGCACAATTTTTTATCATAGGTGAGATGCATTTTATGCGATTTCCAGTTAGAAGTACTCGTCCAGTTTATTATTGAAAAAGTGACCTGCAAACTAATGGCAAATATACATGACATGGCAAATAAGAGAGGTGAATCGAGTCTTTGCAACAATTCTGCTGTTAAAAGTTCTGTCCAGACTATACAGACTACGGGGTACAGTCAGGCTGCTGTAACAGGGGGCACTCATAGTTACAATTGTTCTGGATTTCCAGGGACTATTGGGATAAAAGGAATCACGTAAACCCCACCAAAATGTCAAATTTATGGGGCAAGCCAGAATACCTTACAAGGAGGGCAAGGTTGGGATAGGACTTAATGTTCCAGAAATGCTGGCAGCTATGAGCCATACAATGAGGAATATAAGTATTTGATACACTGCCGCTTTTGCAAGTTTTCCCACCTACAAAGAATGGAGATGTCTGTAATTTTTACTGTAGGTACACTTCAACTGTGAGAGACAGTCTTAAAAAAGAAAATCTTGAAAATGACATGATTTTTACATAAATAGCATTTTATTGCATGAAATAAGTATTTGATACAATTGAAAAACAGACTTTATGTTTGCTACAGAAACCTTTGCTTGCAATTAAAGAGGTCAGATGTTTCCTGTAATTCTTGACCAAGTTTGGACACATTGTAGCAGGCATTTTGGCCCACTCCTCCATACTGATCTTCTCCAGATCTTTCAGGCGTTGGTGCTGTTGCTGAGCAACATTGAGTTCAGCTCCATCCAAAGATTTTCTATTGGGTTCAGGTCTGGAGACTGGCTAGGCCACTCCATGACCTTGAAATGCTTCTTATGGAGTCACTGCTTAGTTGCCATGTCTGTGTGTTTTGGGTCATTGCCATGCTGGAAGACCCAGGCATGACCCATCTTCAATGCTCATTGAAGGAGGTTTTTGGCCAAAATCTTGCAATACATGACAGTGTCCATCCTTCAATACAGTTCTGTTGTCCTTTTCCCTGTGCACAAAGGCACCTCCAAAGTATGATTTTTTTTCCCCACCATGCTTCATGGTTGGGACGGTGTTATTGGGGTTGTACTCATCCTTCTTCTTCCTCCAAACACACCGAGTGGAGTTGATACCAAAAGTTCTATTTTGGTCTCATCTGACCACATGACCTTCTTCTATGCCTCTTTTGGATCATCCAGATTGACATTTGCAAAATTCAAATGAACCTGGACATGTGCTGGCATGAGCAGGGGGCCTTGTGTACCCTGCAGGATTTTAATCCTTGACGGCATTGTGTGTGTTACTAACGGTAATGTTTGAGACTATGGTCCCAGCTTTCTTCATGTCGTTGACCAGGTCCTCCCGTGTAGTTCTGGGCTGATTCCTGACTTTTCTCACAATCTTCCTTGATCTGGGGCTCCATGCGAGATCTCGCCTCAAGGAGTAAGGATGACAGTCATCTTGTGTTTATTTCATTTTCTAATAATTGTGCCAACAGTTGTTGTCTCACCAAGCTGTTTGCCTATTGTCCTGTGGTCCATCCCAGGCTTGTGCAAGTCTACAATTTTGTCCCTGGTGTTCTTCGACAGCTCTTTGGTATTTGCCATGGGGGAGAGGTTGGCATGTGATTGATTTGTAGGTGGGAAAACTTCCATATCGACAGTGTATCAAATACTTATTTTCCCCACTATATGTAATTTTTTAAGCGCGCTATTCAGCCATGATTTAAAAAACGAACAAATACAAAACAAAAACTACAATGTTGTAAAATAATAAAATTGTGCTATACTTGATAATACTCTGACGCTCCTTTCTCAACACTGCCCAGGTGCCCTTCATCTTATTAATTCCTATTCCACCTTGATGGGGATGTAACTGCTGCAGCCAATCACTGATGTGAACAATGGGTCTGCGCTGCATCCTAAGAATGACTATAGCGGTCACATGGTTGTACGAATGGAACACTTTTTACAGACATTACGGCTGAACGTCCTGCTTGGTGCACACTGCAGGTAGCCACGTACATAGACTGGTGGGGTCCAAGAAGTATTGAAACAGGAGTGCCAGGGGATTACCAAGATATTTTATATTATAATTATTCATTTATCTTTTTCTGTTTTTGTTTTACCCCAATTGTTGAAGTGGATTTTTAGTCTGGTCACAATTTTCTGCTTTGGGGCCTCTTTGGATGGCTGTATCTATATTTTAGGTGGATGGACCCTCTCCAAACAATCAGTATTGAACGAATTCTTGTTTCTGCCATAGAGTTCCTTCTGGAAGTTTTGTTGAAAAATATTTAAGTTGCCCTTTCTGAATTTGCCTATAATAGTATAAGATTATATATTTGTTCGCCTTCGTTCTGTCGCAAAAACAGCGAGCACATGGAACACTTCATATCACGAGACCAAGTGTTTGGTTTGGCACATGTTGTTCTGTTGGCTTATCACCACCGGTATAAATGTCTGACATTGTTCACTTCAGATTACTGAGATGCTTTAGCGGAGGGGAAGAATTTCGGAACAAGCTGTATTGATCGTTTAAAAGCAATTATTTGCAGTAGGACCTTGACTATGGGGGTCTGCGCTAGTGAATGTTTGGAAAAACCCAGAAATGCAGCTGTCGGTTGAGCCTCGCAAACAGAATTCCTGAACTGGATCGTAGATCGCTGCTTGAAGTAATTATATTCATGTGGTCGCACTCCAGGGCTGCCAGCATTCATCTACTGAATAAAAAGGGTGACCCGTTGGATATCTGCGAGATACATTTTTATTACTCCCTTATGTTCTTCTAAGCAGGAGGACATAGATTTTCTGCAATGTCAGGGAATCACATGTTGTTAATATTATCCATCTTATCCATCATGGAATGTGCTGAAGCATTATCCAAAACATATATATTGCTGAAGTTGCTATGTTTTGCAACTTGTGGATCGTTTTGGAAATTTTTTTGGGTCCAATTTTAAAGGGAATCTCCAATCAAATATGCCGTCCCTAAACCATGACCATAGTGTTGTACATTATGGCAATAGCTTTCTAATAATTCCCCTTTCTGAGATTGGGGAAAATGTAGAGAAAAAATAAAGTTACCAAATACAGCACTTGGTAGAGAGTCAAGAAGGCAGTCCCTGTTTCTTTTTAGGAGTCATGCAACCCAGGCACTACTGGGCAGATAAAGCCAAGACCAGCACACTTCTCCTCACTAATAGCACAGGACTACATGACTCTTAAACATACGGGGCCCGCCCTCCTGACTCCTCACAGGTAGCCTGTAGTGAGGAGCAAATGTGCTCAGGCATGTGTTATCTGTGTCCACTGCTGATGTTGAGAGCATGAACATCTAGAATTTCACACTAGTGCACTATTTGATTCTCTTTGATTGAATTCCAGAATGAATATATATATATATATCTAATATATAATTGCCTAGAATACTACTTCCTGCAATTTGTGCCAACTTCCTGTCCGGAGCTAATGTGCGGAGATAATGTGCGGAGCTAATGTCCGGAGCTAATGTCCGGAGCTAATGTCCGGAAATAAGTGACGTCAACAGTGTCCAGTGTCTGATTGGTTGCCGCCTGCTGCGAGCGACCAATCAGAAACGTGCCGTACTGTGACACACTCCGCCCGCCATTTTGGTGTGATTTTTGAATTTTTACCTCACAGCAAGTTTCTACTGCGTGGAGGCGGGCCCAGTGACGTTGCTCTTCAAGCTCCTGACGAATTTCGTCAAAAAAATGATAATACCATTTACCAAAACTATATATATTTAGTTGTGAAGTGGTTCAGTGACATTTTCACACCAATTTTGAACTTTTGTTTGGTGTTTTCTCCATATACTGCCTATTATTCACTGACTGTTATACTGAGAGACTGCCGTTTATTAACCTCTTCTTTGCCACATTGGGTATATTGCTCTATTATTTGCCACATAAGGACATTGTCCATTATTGCCCAGCAATTTCTCTGCAATATAAACTGCCTATTTATTAATATCTGCATTCCTGCAAAGAACTATTGCCTATTATTAACTGGCTATTTTCCTACTACCTGACACTGCCTCTTATTAACCTGTTGTTTGCCACCACCACGCTTAAAGCTGTTTAGCTTAGCCAACATGAGCTCTAATAGTAAGGATACTAATGACACAGAGCCCAAAGCTGCTGATGGCGCACGTAAGATTAGGTCTGATAGAAAGTATACTAATAATGCAGAGCAAAAAGACGCCGCTGCCGCACGTAAGCGCAAACAGCGTGCTAACAAGAGTACAGAGGATAGATGCAAGCGCATGGACACTGTTAAGTATACTAATGACACAGAGTCCAAAGCTTATGATGGCGCACGTAAGATCAGGTCTGATATAAAGTATGGTAATGATGCAGAGCGAAAAGCCGCCGATGCCGCACGTAAGCGCAAACAGCGTGCTAAGTCTGATTTCTTTCATCCCTCCCCTCATAAGCATGTTCATGGATCCTGTGTAACTGTACCTTAAATAACAAGAATTGTCAAGAGCTGGTAAGTGCAGCCATTTTTTGTTCTTTCTTACTATTATTTATTAATTGTATTATTCCTACATTTGAATAAATAAAGTATATATGGATTCTAGACTCCCAATTCTTTAGAATCGGGCTGCCATCTAGTATATATATATATATATATATATGTATATATATATATATATATATATACACAGTGTGTGTGTGTGTGTGTATATATATATATATCCATCCATCCATCCATCCATCCCCACACACACACACACGCCCACGCACGGTTAATATACAAAAAAATTATGTTTATATTTCATACTTGCTTATGTAGCACCTTTAATTTCTGCAGTGCATTACGGACATCACTGTCCTCATCGGGGCTCACAATCTAGATTCCCTATCAGTATGTCTTTATGTCTTTGGAATGTGGGAGGAAACCAGAGTATTCGTACCTGGAGGAAACCAATGGAAACACAGAAGAACATACAAAGTCCTTGCAGATGTTGTCCTTGGTGGGATTTTTGAACCCAGGACCCCAGCGCTGTAAAGCATTATGTTTAAAATGCATAGATATATGGCAGAAATGGACTGGTTCCCGTCAAATAAAACAGAGTTTTTGCGGACATTATGCCATATAAAGCAGAAGCAGAAGAAAGCAAATATTTTACTAGGTTCTAATGCCCATAAAATTCCTAAAATGGAAATGACTGTGTCCTCGATACAAAGGGTCCGCTGTAACTTTTAAAATCCTGAAATATTCTGACACTAGATATGGAAAACTCATTGTAGAGACAGCCAGTGTTTACTTTTACGGTAAGCCAGTCCATAAAAGCAGCACAGCTCGCGTCTTCTTCTCCCAGGGAGTTCTGGGAAATCCTGGACGACCACACAATTCTCTGGCTTTAAGCTATTTACGTCTCTAGCTGGGTATTCACACCATTGGCTGCAGGCCAGCGCCTGGAGAATTCGCTGCTGCTCTTGGGACACCGCATGTCATAACACCGCTGCCTAGAGCTGAACATGGAACAAGGCTTATTCTTCATCCCAATGTGCCGAAATATTATCTTGTGAGCAGATGTGTCCGTCCCTGGGACCGCGATCACACTGATGGCCGAGCGCTGATACTGCTGCGTTTCATTACCAAACCAAGTTTGTGTAGAACATGTACAGTACAGACCAAAAGTTTGGACACGCCTCATTTAAAGATTTTTCTGTATTTTCATGACTATGAAAACTACACTCACACTGAAGGCATCAAAACTATGAATCAACACATGTGGAATTATATACTTAACAAAAAAGTGTGAAACAACTGAAAATATGTCCTATATTCTAGGTTCTTCAAAGTAGCCCTTTTTTTGCTTTGATTACTGCTTTGCACACTCTTGGCATTCTCTTGATGAGCTTCCAGAGGAAGTCACCGGGAATGGTCTTCCAACAATCTTGAAGGAGTTCCCGGAGATGCTTAGCACTTGTTGGCCCTTTTGCCTTCACTCTGCGGTCCAGCTCACCCCAAACCATCTCGATTGGGTTCAGGTCTGGTGACTGTGGAGGCCAGGTCATCTGGCGTAGCACCCCATCACTCTCCTTGGTCAGAAGACAGAAGATTTATGGTGAAGGACAACAGTCACCTCTCTGATGAGTGTCTGGGCGGCTGTGGTTGGTTTTGCCAATAAAGTTGATCATCAACAGATTAAGAAACTGACAAACTCCATGGACGAAGCTTATGACTGTAATTGAAAAGAAGGGGGCTATATTAGTAACTGATTATATATAATAGATCGGTATATTTATTTATGTATTTATTTTACTCATTTAGCGCTATTAATTGCACAGAGCTTTACAGACATTAGCTATATGGAATTATATATATATATATATATATATATATATATATCTTCTATATAATTGTCTAAGGTTCACTTCCCTCTGTCCTTCTGTCACGGATATTCATTAGTCGAGGCCTCTGTCTGTCATGGAATCCAAGTCGCTGATTGGTCGTGGCAAAACGCCCACGACCATTGCCACGACCAATCAGCGACGGGCACAGTCCGGCGGCAATATGACCGCTCTTTCCTCCCCGCAGTCAGTGCCCGCTCCATACTCCCCTCCAGTCATCCAGTCAGCCCTCACACAGGGTTAATGCCAGCGTTACCGGAGCGCGGTGTAACACACTCCGGTTACGCAGCTATTAACCCTGTGTGACCAAGTTTGGAGCATCTTATGGGGGCCATGAACCATAATGGAGCAGCGTATGGGGCATATGGATGGGAGCAGCAAATTACAGAACGGTGGCGCTGGATGGGAGCAGCACATGACAGAACGGGGGCGCAGGATGGGAGCAGCACATGACAGGATGGGGGCGCAGGATGGGAGCAGCAAATGACAGAATGGAGGCGCAGGATGGGTGCAGAACATGTCAGAATGGAGGCGCAGGATGGGTGCAGCACATGTCAGAATGGGGGCGCAGGATGGGAGCAACACATGACAGGATGGGGGCGCAGGATGGAGCAGCTCATGACAGGATGGGGACGCAGGATGGAGCAGCTCATGACAGGATGGGGACGCAGGATGGAGCAGCACATGACAGGATGGGGACGCAGGATGGAGCAGCACATGACAGGATGGGGACGCAGGATGGAGCAGCACATGACAGGATGGGGACGCAGGATGGAGCAGCACATGTCAGGATGGAGACCATATACCAATATAAATGCTCGCCACCCGGGCGTAGAACAGGTTCAATAGCTAGTAAGTATGTGTATATATATATATATATATATATATATATATATATATATATATATATATATTTATATAATATGTATGTGTGTGATATATACATAAATACATATATATCACAGTGTATGTATATGTGTGTGTATATATATATATATATATATATATATATTTATAGTGTATGTGTGATTCATATACACACATACACATTATATATGCACACACATATGTATACATACACAATAACACACACACACGTACACATAAACAAACACACACACACACACCATGGTGCTAGAAAAGAAGATGACTGACCAGGTAGCCATAGTGATGATGTTTTCAATTAACCCGCTAATCACTTTATTTTAGGGCTCGCTTACAAAACCTTGGATCACACCCCGACTAATGATGGTCTATGAAACCGAACTCATGTCTGATTTTTTTTTTCTTCAGACTGAGGCGGTTCAAGGAAAAAAATCACAGCATGTCCAAGTTTTATCTGATCAGATCACACTTGGTCATGCAAGTCACCGAGTCTGTGTGAATCATCGGACTGCATTTGGATGACATCTAAAGGCCCCTTCACATTAAGCGACGCTGCAGCGATACCGACAACGATCCGGATCGCTGCAGCGTCGCTGTTTGGTCGCTGGAGAGCTGTCACACAGACCGCTCTCTAGCGACCAACGATGCCGGTAACCAGGGTAAATATCGGGTAACTAAGCACAGGGCCGCGCTTAGTAACCCGATGTTTACCCTTGTTACCATGCTAAAAGTAAAAAAAAAAAAAACACTACATACTTACCTTCCGCTGTCTGTCCTCCAGCGCTGCGCTCTGCTTCTCTGCACTCCTCCTGTACTGGCTGTGAGCCGGAAAGCAGAGCGGTGACGTCACCGCTCTGCTTTCCGGCTCACAGCCAGTACAGGAGGAGTGCAGAGCACAGCGCTGGAGGACAGACAGCGGAAGGTAAGTATGTAGTGTTTGTTTTTTTTACTTTTAGGATGGTAACCAGGGTAAACATCGGGTTACTAAGCGCGGCCCTGCGCTTAGTTACCCGATGTTTACCCTGGTTACCAGTGAAGACATCGCTGGATCGGTGTCACACACGCCGATCCAGCGATGTCAGCGGGAGATCCAGCGACGAAATAAAGTTCTGGACTTTATTCAGCGACCAACGATGTCACAGCAGGGGCCTGATCGTTGGTCGCTGTCACACATAACGATTTCATTAACGATATCGTTGCTACATCACAAATAGCAACGATATCGTTAACAATATCGTTATGTGTGAAGGTACCTTAAGTGCAGTCCGTTTTCTGCTCACTGACAGAATTGAGAAGTTGGAGAAATCTCATTCTTTATCTTCTCCTCACAGCGTGTTCCGATTCTGACACCAGAGATAATCAGATCACACTTTGCTGACACTGATCACACTCTGATCAGTGTGTGATTTGCATAATTGTCCTAATTTTCGTGAATGAGCGAATCTATTGTTGTGTGATCAGAGAATCTATGGTTGTGTTGATCAAGAGAAATTAGTCTGCGCAAGATTCCATTACATATGAACATTCACCCTTCTATTAAGCAGTGCGGTACAAAAATAAGGAATGCAGTGGTGCTTTGCAAAAAAGTTATGCTAAAATCATTCAGAAATGAGAAGCCGCTCTCACCGTTTACTAAAATCAGTCCTTTATTGCGATACACGGGACATGTAAGCTGCGTGCAAGGGATCGGGGAAGTCAGTGGATGATGGCCCTTTCACATCTAGTGTGACGCTTCTACGGATTAAGGCTATGTTACCCTAGCCTAAAAATGATGTCCTACCCTCCCTGCACAATCACTCCAAAAAGCAATTCACTAGTTTGCTTCCTTTTGTAATCCGTCAGAAAAGAAGAGTTACAGAAAATGGGGCTGAGTGAAAGGCAAGCTTTCATTTTGTAGTAGGCAATATCCGGGGCAACTCATGCTGGGAAATGCAAGTTCCAGCTCACATAGTGCTGACAGAATACTTATTTACAGGAATCTCCCACTCAAAAAGAGATTATAGAAAGTTACATAACATGATAATCAAGACAGTTCCTGAACATACTAGACTTGTATTTGCACCAAAAGCAGGTTTGGCTTTGCATGAAGGGACAGGTACACTTTTTAAGAGGCAGCTACTTAGGAGATGTACCGATAAGTATCATTCTTTATGGTTGTGTCCTAATCTACCTTTATTCTTTATTATCTTTAAACATGTAACCCTGAATGGAATTTGACTACAGGCCTTATTGTGGTGTTAATGTCCATATCAATATGCAGAGCTATTAGTGTAGTCAGTCTAATATTTTTAATGCATACCTATTAAATATATGTTTTTGTCGGAGGGTTTACAAATGATAGGACCTGTCACTTGCTAAAAAAAAAAAAATTCCTTATAAAAATCATCCTTGAATTCCCATGCTCTACTACATTTTGCGCTGCATCGCTCCATTGCAAATATATTGAAATTGGTTTATTCTGGAGCGCACTATGCGAAAAAACCACTTTGAAGTCCAACTGCAAGTTTCTTCAGAGTCTTCTCTTAGAATGTGCACTTCGTCAGAGTCTTCTCTAAGAATGTGCACTTCTTCAGAGTCTTCTCTTAGAATGTGCACTTCTTCAGAGTCTTCTCTTTGAATGTGCATCTCATCCCTCTCAGACAATGCCATTTAGAGCTCTGCAGCATCAGAGACTGATATAGTGCTAGATCATCTGCTGTGATTGGCAGGTGTCTGGGAGGGGTGATAGTGCACACCCCATCGAAGACTCTGAAGAAACACCTGGTTGGTCTACAAAACAGAGTTCACGTACTGAGCTCCAGAGGAAACAAATGTGAATGCAATAGAGCGACGCATTGGAAAGGCGTGACAGAGTTGGGGGAGCTCAGGGATTTTTAGAAGATATTTAACTCACATTTTTTGAGCAAGTGACAGGTTCACTTTAACCCCTCTGTGACCTTAGACGTACTATCCCGTCGAGGTGCCCTGGGCTTATCTGACCCTGGACGGGATAGTACGTCATAGCCGATCGGCCGCGCTCACGGGGGGAGCGCGGCCAATCGCGGCCGGGTGTCAGCTGCTTATCGCAGCTGACATCCGGCACTATGTGCCAGGAGCGGTCACGGACCGCCCCCGGCACATTAAACCCTGGCACACCGCGATCAAAGATGATCGCGATGTGCCGGCGGTGCAGGGAAGCACCGCGCAGGGAGGGGGCTCCCTGCGGGCTTCCCTGAGACCCCCGGAGCAACGCGATGTGATCGCGTTGCTGCGAGGGTCTCACCTCCCTCCCTGCTCCCTCCAGCCCCGGATCCAAGATGGCCGCGGATCCGGGTCCTGCAGGGAGGGAGGTGGCTTCACAGAGCCTGCTCAGAGCAGGCACTGTGAAGCCTGCAGCGCTGCATGTCAGATCAGTGATCTGACAGAGTGCTGTGCAAACTGTCAGATCACTGATCTGTGATGTCCCCCCCTGGGACAAAGTAAAAAAGTAAAAAAAAAATTTCCAAATGTGTAAAAAAAAAAAAAAAAAATATTCCAAAATAATGAAAAAAAATATATATATTATTCCCATAAATACATTTCTTCATCTAAATAAAAAAAAAACCCAATAAAAGTACACATATTTAGTATCGCCGCGTCCGTAACGACCCGACCTATAAAACTGTCCCACTAGTTAACCCCTTCAGTAAACACCGTAAGAAAAAAAAAAAAAAAACGAGGCAAAAAACAACTCTTTATTATCATACCGCCAAACAAAAAGTGGAATAACACGCGATCAAAAGGACAGATATAAATAACCATGGTACCGCTGAAAGCGTCATATTGTCCCGCAAAAAAAGAGCCACCATACAGCATCATCAGCAAAAAAATAAAAAAGTTATAGTCCTGAGAATAAAGCGATGCAAAAATAATTATTTTTTCTGTAAATAGTTTTTATCGTATAAAAGCGCCAAACCATAAAAAAATGATATAAATGAGGTATCGCTGTAATCGTACTGACCCGAAGAATAAAACTGATTTATCAATTTTACCAAACGCGGAACGGTATAAACGCCTCCCCCAATAGAAATTCATGAATAGCTGGCTTTTGGTCATTCTTCCTCACAAAAATCGGAATAAAAAGCGATCAAAAAATGTCACGTGCCCAAAAATGTTTTCAATAAAAACGTCAACTCGTCCCGCAAAAAACAAGACCTCACATGACTCTGTGGACCAAAATATGGAAAAATTATAGCTCTCAAAATGTGGTATTGCAAAAAATATTTTTTGCAATAAAAAGGGTCTTTCAGTGTGTGACGGCTGCCAATCATAAAAATCCGCTAAAAAACTCGCTATAAAAGTAAATCAAACCCCCCTTCATCACCCCCTTAGTTAGGGAAAAATAAAAAAAAATGTATTTATTTCCATTTTCCCATTAGGGCTAGGGTTAGGGCTAGGGTTAGGGCTAGGGTTAGGGCTAGGGTTAGGGTTAGGGCTAGGATTAGGGCTAGGGTTAGGGTTAGGGTTAGGGCTAGGGTTAGGGCTAGGGTTAGGGCTAGGGTTAGGGCTAGGGTTAGGGTTAGGGCTAGGGTTAGGGCTAGGGTTAGGGCTAGGGTTAGGGCTAGGGTTAGGGCTAGGGTTAGGTTTGGGGCTACAGTTAGGGTTGGGGCTAAAGTTAGGGTTAGGGTTTAGATTACATTTACAGTTGGGAATAGGGTTGGGATTAGGGTTAGGGGTGTGTCAGGGTTAGAGGTGTGGTTAGGGTTACCGTTGGAATTAGGGTTAGGGGTGTGTTTAGATTAGGGTTTCAGTTATAATTGGGGGGTTTCCACTGTTTCGGCACATCAGGGGCTCTCCAAACACGACATGGCGTCCGATCTCAATTCCAGCCAATTCTGCGTTGAAAAAGTAAAACAGTGCTCCTTCCCTTCCGAGCTCTCCTGTGTGCCCAAACAGGGGTTTACCCCAACATATGGGGTATCAGCATACTCAGGACAAATTGGACAACAACTTTTGTGGACCAATTTCTCCTGTTACCCTTGGGAAAATACAAAACTGGGGGCTAAAATATAATTTTTGTGGGAAAACAAAAAGATTTTTTATTTTCACGGCTCTGCGTTATAAACTGTAGTGAAACACTTGGGGGTTCAAAGTTCTCACAACACATCTAGATAAGTTCATTGAGGGGTCTAGTTTCCAATATGGGGTCACTTGTGGGGGGTTTCTACTGTTTAGGTACATTAGGGGCTCTGCAGACGCAATGTGACGCCTGCAGACCAATCCATCTAAGTCTGCATTCCAAATGATGCTCCTTCCCTTCCGAGCCCTCCCATGCGTCCAAACGGTGGTTCCCCCCCACATATCAGGTATCAGCGTACTCAGGACAAATTGGACAACAACATTTAGGGTCCAATTTCTCCTGCTAACCTTGGAAAAATACAAAACTGGGGGCTAAAATATAATTTTTGTGGAAAAAAATATTTTTTATTTGCATGGCTCTGCGTTATAAACTGTAGTGAAATACTTGGGGGTTCAAAGCTCTCACAACACATCAAGATGAGTTCCTTAGGGGGTCTACTTTCCAAAATGGTGTCACTTGTGGGGGGTTTCTACTGTTTAGGTACATTAGGGGCTCTGCAAACGCAATGTGATGCCTGCAGACCATTCCATCTAAGTCTGCATTCCAAATGGCGCTCCTTCCCTTCCGAACCCTCCCATGCGCCCAAACGGTGGTTCCCCCCCACATATGGGGTATCAGCGTACTCAGGACAAATTGGACAACAACTTTTGGGGTCCAATTTCTCCTGTTACCCTTGGGAAAATACAAAACTGGGGGCTAAAATATAATTTTTGTGGGAAAACAAAAAGATTTTTTATTTTCACGGCTCTGCGTTATAAACTGTAGTGAAACACTTGGGGGTTCAAAGTTCTCACAACACATCTAGATAAGTTCATTGAGGGGTCTAGTTTCCAATATGGGGTCACTTGTGGGGGGTTTCTACTGTTTAGGTACATTAGGGGCTCTGCAGACGCAATGTGACGCCTGCAGACCAATCCATCTAAGTCTGCATTCCAAATGATGCTCCTTCCCTTCCGAGCCCTCCCATGCGCCCAAACGGTGGTTCCCCCCCACATATCGGGTATCAGCGTACTCAGGACAAATTGGACAACAACATTTAGGGTCCAATTTCTCCTGCTAACCTTGGAAAAATACAAAACTGGGGGCTAAAATATAATTTTTGTGGAAAAAAAAATATTTTTTATTTGCATGGCTCTGCGTTATAAACTGTAGTGAAATACTTGGGGGTTCAAAGCTCTCACAACACATCAAGATGAGTTCCTTAGGGGGTCTACTTTCCAAAATGGTGTCACTTGTGGGGGGTTTCTACTGTTTAGGTACATTAGGGGCTCTGCAAACGCAATGTGACGCCTGCAGACCATTCCATCTAAGTCTGCATTCCAAATGGCGCTCCTTCCCTTCCGAACCCTCCCATGCGCCCAAACGGTGGTTCCCCCCCACATATGGGGTATCAGCGTACTCAGGACAAATTGGACAACAACTTTTGGGGTCCAATTTCTCCTGTTACCCTAGGGAAAATACAAAACTGGGGGCTAAAAAATAATTTTTGTGGGAAAAAAATTTTGTTTTATTTTTATGGCTCTGCATTATAAACTTCTGTGAAGCCCTTGGTGGGTCAAAGTGCTCACCACACATCCAGATAAGTTCCTTAGGGGGTCTACTTTCCAAAATGGTGTCACTTGTGGGGGGTTTCAATGTTTAGGCACATCAGTGGCTCTCCAAACGCAACATGGCGTCCCATCTCAATTCCTGTCAATTTTGCATTGAAAAGTCAAACGGCGCTCCTTCCCTTCCGAGCTCTCCCATGCGCCCAAACAGTGGTTTACTGCCACATATGGGGTATCAGCGTACTCAGGACAAATTGGACAACAACTTTTGAGGTCCAATTTCTTCTCTTACCCTTGGAAAAATAAAAAATTGGGGGCAAAAATATAATTTTTGTGAAAAAATATGATTTTTTATTTTTACGGTTCTGCATTATAAACTTCTGTGAAGCACTTGGTGGGTCAAAGTGCTCACCACACATCCAGATAAGTTCCTTAGGGGGTCTACTTTCCAAAATGGTGTCACTTGTGGGGGGTTTCAATGTTTAGGCACATCAGTGGCTCTCCAAACGCAACATGGCGTCCCATCTCAATTCCTGTCAATTTTGCATTGAAAAGTCAAATAGCGCTCCTTCCCTTCCGAGCTCTCCCATGCGCCCAAACAGTGGTTTACTGCCACATATGGGGTATCAGCGTACTCAGGACAAATTGGACAACAACTTTTTGGGTCCAATTTCTCCTGTTACCCTTGGTAAAATAAAACAAATTGGAGCTGAAGTAAATTTTTGGTGTAAAAAAAGTTAAATGTTCATTTTTATTTAAACATTCCAAAAATTCCTATTAAACACCTGAAGGGTTAATAAACTTCTTGAATGTGGTTTTGAGCACCTTGAGGGGTGCAGTTTTTAGAATGGTGTCACACTTGGGCATTTTCTATCATATAGACCCCTCAAAATGACTTCAAGTGAGACGTGGTCCCTAAAAAAAAATGGTGTTGTAAAAATGAGAAATTGCTGGTCAACTTTTAACCCTTATAACTCCCTAACAAAAAAAAAATTGGTTCCAAAATTATGCTGATGTAAAGGAGACATGTGGGAAATGTTACTTATTAAGTATTTTGTGTGACATATCTCTGTGATTTAATTGCATAAAAATTCAAAGTTTGAAAATTGCGAAATTTTCAAAATTTTCGCCAAATTTCCGTTTTTTTCACAAATAAACGCAGGTACTATCAAAGAAATTTTACCACTATCATGAAGTACAATATGTCACGAGAAAACAATGTCAGAATCACCAGGATCCGTTGAAGCGTTTTGGAGTTATAACCTCATGGGGGTAAAGGGGTTAAAGGGATATTACAACTCAATATTTATGCATACCTTATATATTCTCTAAGCATTTCTGTGAGAGTCTCATTGTGGTTATGCTTTGACTATGGCTTCAGTGAACTTTGTGCAGAATTATTATTATTATTATTATTATTATTATTTATTGTTATAGCGCCATTTATTCCATGGGGCTTTACATGTGAGGAGGGGTATACATAATAAAAACAAGTACAATAATCTTAAACAATACAAGTCACAACTGGTACAGGAGGAGAGAAGACCATGCCCGCGAGGGCTCACAATCTACAAGGGATGGGTGAGAATACAGTAGGTGAGGATAAATGAAATCTTCCGATATATTAGTACTTTTTGTTTGTTTAGAGTTTCACCCATTTTTCAGCATTTCAAATATAAGAGCGGAATGAGAACCCCGAGGCCATTACATTTCCATCTAAAAGTTATTTTTTTTTTATTTAATAAATCTTGCATTTGTGTTCTGTGGTAGTTGATCTTGAATGATTGAGCTGAGTATATTAATGTTACCTCTGCCATTCCCTACTCTGTCAGCGTCAGACAATACCTTTCGTCAGTACTTGCACATATTGATTTATTCTCAGTGTATTCATAGCAGAATAGCAATAGCAGCGGAAAAATGTGCAGTTCTTTCGATTAAACTCCTATCCAGGAGCAGGGTATCATCAGGGCATTACTGCTATGGGGCCGGGTGAGCAGAAGCGAAGGGGAAGGGGTGCCGGACTGAGTGAGGCAGCACAGTTGAGCCACTGTATAAATGGCCCGCCACGCTGGGGCCTGTGCTAATTACATTACTTTGCTTTATTAAGCCCCTGGGCCCTAGTCACTCACAGCCACAGGCCCGCAGCTACTTGCATTGTATGGCCGCAGCAGAGGGGCTTGGCTGCGTCTGACATCAGTGACTTCAGATGCTGCTGTCCCGCTCTCTGTTTCTAAGCTGCCAGCATGCCCTGGGCCTTTGCGGCTTTCTGACCTACCGTTCGCCCACCCGCTGGCCCACCCACTACTCTTCTTGTGGCCCCTCACTGCTCATGCAGGCTGTCGCTGTGTGCACCAAAACCAGGGCCAACTAACAGACATGTTTTGCACCACAGTTATAATGTGTTGTAGGCATTTCAGGTCCTCAGCTGACGAAGAGCATGACATTACTGGATGAAGGTGTTGCATAGTAGGATGGTGCGTGGCCTAAATTTGACAGATTTTCAAAATGTCATAATAAATGGTCTGAAGTAAGCCAGGTAAGAGGTGGTGTAAAGGTTAAGTGCCTAAGATGTGCTAAATACATGGATTCGCTGCAGGTTAGCAAGAGATAGATGCTCCTGCGCAAGCGCTGCCGGTGCAATTTTGTTGGAGGAAAAAATGTGGCTGTAGCAAAATGGCCTTTTGCTGAAGTTAATTTTTTTTTTTTTTTCAAAACCCACATTATTCTATGCATTATGTAAAATATGAGGCAGGTCAGTGAGGGATCAGTGACCTATTATAAGCCATACAGATGAATATGTAAGCAGAGCACTACATGAAGCCCCGCCCACAGGCCCACCCACAGGTCCACCCACAGGCCACCCAAAGGTCCACCTACAGCCCTGCCCACAGGCCCACCCAAAGGTCCACCCACAGGTCCACCCACAGGCTGCCCCAGAGCACAAGAATCTCATTACTCAAAACTGAAAATAAAGATTAAACAGCAACCACAAGACGGATTTCATCAACCGAGGTATCATTTTAATCAGTTTAATGGCACCAACCTGACACTGGCTGTTGTTCTATAAGCCAAATCCTGCTGACAGGTTTCCTTTAAATATAAAACTTATGTCTAAAATGTTTCTCCAATTTTTAGGCCAACCTTAAGAAGAAGAGCTGCCTTTTCTGTTTTGCAACTTTTTTAAATAAGCACAAATCCTAAATATGGCTTCAACCTTTTTGTCTAGCTAGCCAGGCCTACTTTCCCGTGGAGTAAAATCATAAAAATATACAGAAGGCCTTGAAAAATTCCCCATTTGTTTACGGAGAAATGGTGCATCCATACAGAACTCTCTAGAATGTTTTACGGGGGAAATGGTCCCCTTATGGCACCTGATGGAACGTGCAATGGATATGACCGTATGGCTTGTGTAATCTAGAGTGCTCATTATTGCACAATGTGTACCCAGTGTGCACTGCAAAAGTGTCATCATGGCGGTCATGGCTCCTCTTCTTACCAGACACATCATTAGTACAATGGATCAATTGCCAAAGTATCATGATGAACCAATTGCCTTGCAGCAGTGGCTTTTGGGATTCAAATAAGATTCTGATATACTAATTTTGAGAACAGCACTGTTAATTAAAAGGTTTTCCATTTTCACAAAATCCCTGTCCCTAGCGTAATCTTTAGTTTTACTCACCCTCCCCGGGTCCGGCGCCGAGTCCTTGCTGTTGCTCCCGGTGTCTCCATAATGTCCTGTTGGTGACATTGCAGCAAGTCATTGCGCTCAGGCTCTGCCCAAGTAGATTGCAAGTGTTGATGAGCTCACTGATTGGCTGCAGCTCTGTCTATGTGATATACGCACAGCAGATAATAACAGACACAAAGAGCCATGGTGGAGATTTTTGCTGGACCTGGGGAGGGTGAATTAAAACCCAATGTATATATATTATAGCTAAGAAATGGAAAAATCCTTATAAGCTTTAATTAGACAGTCTTTTTGCCAGGAAGGCCACTCTCCGCACCCCCCCAATGCATATGGTGTAGCATACTTTCCCATTCTAAGTACGGTACATTACTGTTACCGTCACAATATATAGCCGCAGGCAATGTGATAAAAAGAGAAATATCCCCCTCTGCTCCACCACTGATGCCCATGGCTCTTTGATTTAACCAATCACTGACCTTAGAATTTTCACACTGTAGACGTGAGCATCACAACTGAAGCCAGTGATTGGCTGCAGCGGTCATATGGATGTACTACACATCATCGCTGCAGCCAAATAAAGAAACCCGGTGGAGATCACCAGAGTGGCAGCGACGGAGGATCAACTGAGAAATGTAACAGGTAAACAGTTATTTTTTTTAATTTGATCTCATTTCCTGCTGGCATTATGAAGTCCTGATGAACCCCTTTAATGAGAACATTGTGATTAGCGGCGGCTCTAGGCGCGGACGTCCGTGTAACTAATCAGATGAGACTGAGGACGGTTCGCAGAAGCTTCATTAAGAATGAAACCTTCAGCGTTTTTAAGCCATTTCAGGGATGTTTTCAGGATTTATAGAAATACTATCGCTGCAGAGTGTCCAGATGGGTCATGAGATTGTAGATTTCTTGTGAGGATTATTTCATGTTTTCATTTTAATTGGGAACTTTTCCTATTTCTGAGACGGAATAAAAGGTCCTCGGAGCATAAATCCATACTCAATCTAAAACGCCTGGATTGGTAAAGACGGTATAAAATATGACTCATGAAACGCTACGCAAACCGCTTTATTTCTCCGTAATCCTCGCTGCCAAACCTGAGTCATCAGTAAACAACTGTGAGAAAGTTATTTCTTAGGGGGAAATATGGATCTAAAAATAAGAAATATTTCACAGGGATTTTTTAAAATCTTTTTCTGTATCTAAATCCTTGTATTTAGTTTTTTCTCTTTTCTTCGTTTTCTGATTAATATGTAACCATGTCACGCGCTCTGTTCAGTTTGTTGGGCCCGGAGGTTGTTTCCTTTTCTACGATGTGACATTTTTTAATTCTTAAAGACGATCTTAGACCAAATTTTTCACATTGAGCTGGACACCCAGTGTAATAGCGGCTGCAGAGTGGAATAAAGCTTTTTTTTTCTTTCTTCATTTACAACCAAAACACTGGCTGCAGTCGCACAATCTTACTTTATGGCCTATGATGACCAAAAATGCAGCAGTTTGGATTTTTGACAATAGTTGTGCCATGGTTGTGTTATGTCATTATATTCAGCAAGACCAGATTGTCACAAGTAAAGCAGCGGTGTGACATTGTGATCCGCACGTCTCACCATGGCTGGGTGCTCCTAGAATTGTATTAACGACAGAAGAGGAGTCAGCCCCAATAATTAGGGGGGAGTGTACAGAAATATCTTCATCATGACTATGGTAGACCTCCCAAATTATGTCCTGTCTCTTCCACATCATATTTGAAATTCTGCTTTCTGATGATTCTGAGACTGTACGCTGCAAATCTGCTTTCTGATGATTCTGAGACTGTACGCTGCAAACCTTGAAGGGTCAGACTCTATTTGGCATATTTTTTGTTTTTCACCTATTTTGAAGACATTTTTAAGCATGGCATTTATTAATTTTGTCTATGCATTTGGAATATTGATCATCTGCATTTTTCATATATTTAACGACAATAAATTAATGTTACTATTTTATTGCAAAAAAAGAGGGAAATGGATTCGCATGAGATGAAGATGACGATGATGATGTCTGAGATTTAATTTAAGCTGTTTCCCGTGCAAATATACATTCAAATGTGACAAGATGAGAAAACACTGGGAATATGTTAAGAAAGTTTTCTGCATGAAAACGTACCTGCCGCCGGGATTTTTACATTTCTTAATTTTTGGATTCAATGAGGATTAAATAAATCTACACTGAAATTACAGATTTTCTTGTGCATGAAAAGCAAATCGATTGCATAATCTACAACTTTGGATACTGGTTTAAAGGGAACCTGTCACCTGAATTTGGCAGGACAGGTTTGCGGTCATATGGGTGGGGTTTTCGGGTGTATCTAGGACTAATGTGTGTGGGTGTATGTGTGTATATATATATATATATATATATATATATATATATATATATATATATATATATATATATATATATATACTCTATGTATATATACAAACTGATGGTCCCAGCACCATTTATAAGGCAATAAATCCCACTTATTAAACCTGACAGGGCAGACCTGTGAAGTAAAAACCATTCCCAGTGACTGGCTCTTGAAGCTCATCAAGAGAATGCCAAGAGTGTGCAAAGCAGTCATCAAAGCAAAAGGTGGCTACTTTGAAGAACCTAGAATATAAGACATATTTTCAGTTGTTTCACACTTTTTTGTTAAGTATATAATTCCACATGTGTTAATTCATAGTTTTGATGCCTTCAGTGTGAATGTACAATTTTCATAGTCATGAAAATACAGAAAAATCTTTAAATGAGAAGGTGTGTCCAAACTTTTGGTCTGTACTGTGTATATATATATATATATGTATATATATATATATATATATATATATATATATATATATATATATATATATATATATATATATATATATATATATATATATATATATATAATCTTTACTACAGTACAGACCAAAAGTTTGGAGTTTGGACACACCTTCTCATTTAAAGATTTTTCTGTATTTTCATGATAATGAAAATTGTAAATTCACACTGAAGGCATCAGTGTTGCTTTGACGACTGCTTTGCACACTCTTGGCATTCTCTTGATGAGCTTCAAGCGGTAGTCACCGGGAATGGTTTTCACTTCACAGGTGTGCCCTGTCAGGTTTAATAAGTGGGATTTCTTGCCTTATAAATGGGGTTGGGACCATCAGTTGTGTTGAGCAGAAGTCTGGTGGATACACAGCTGATAGTCCTACTGAATAGACTGTTAGTTGCTTTTTTCTTGCCATAATACAAATTCTAAGTAAAGAAAAATGAGTGGCCATCATTACTTTAATAAATGAAGTTTCAAAGAGAAAAAAAAAAAAAAAAAAAAACTCCAAGTAAATGTGGCGCTAAGCACCTACGGATTTTTTGAATTCATCCACTTCAAGTGAAAAATTATTGTATTGTTTGTTCTTTTTGTTTTTTTACTACCTGATGAAGGCTGCACTGTAAAAATAGCAGCCGAAACGCGTTGTACTGTTTTTTAAAAAAATTTACAAATATATTTTATTTTGAGAAAATAAATGAATTTTTTAACATTTTTCACTTGAAGTGGATGAATTCAAAAAATCCGTAGGTGCTTAGCGCCACATTTACTTGGAGTTTTTTTTTTTTTTTCTCTTTGAAATTGCCACCTATGTGGATCTGAAGCAGGATCAACACATAGTTCTCCAAAGTGAGCTGCACACCTTATTGGATTATACAACATACGAAGAAGAGTTGCCTAAAGAATTGATTCCTTGAGAATCTCAACGTGCATTTCTTACCGATAGAAGGTGAGCATAACTACAAATAAAAGAAATGTTTTTAACTTGTTGGTAAAAACGTATTACGCTCAGAGGAAGCGCCGCACTTGTCTCTTTTTTTTTTTTTTTTTCCCCTCTTTCCCTAAACCAGGGTATTTCTAAAGACTTTAATAAATGAAGGTCAGTCAGTATGAAAAATTGGGCAAACTTTGAAAGTGTCCCCAAGTGCAGTGGCAAAAATCATCAAGCGCTACAAAGAAACTGGCTGACATGAGGACCGCCCCAGGAAAGGAAGACCAAGAGTCACCTCTGCTTTTGAGGATAAGTTTATCCGAGTCACCAGCCTCAGAAATCGCAGGTTAACAGCAGCTCAAATTAGAGACCAGGTCAATGCCACACAGAGTTCTAGCAGCTGACACATCTCTACAACAACTGTTAAGAGGAGACTTTGTGCAGCAGGCCTTCATGGTAAAATGAAAACACAAAAGAAAAAAATGGAATGCACTCACCGGTCCTGATAAAATCAATCCTTTTTTGGGACCTGTATAGCTTTAGCCAGGGAGAACGTGAAAAAAGACGGACAATGGCCGTTTCGCACTACCGCGCTTCCACGGGTCCTAATTGGGATGACAGCTGAGGATGACTTAAGGCAAGTGGGTCTCAGTATTGTAGTGGTGCGGATGTTCTGTTTTTCTTTTTATTGGACTTCATGGTAAATAGCTGCTAGGAAACCACTGCTAAGGACAGGCAACAAGCAGAAGAGACTTGTTTGGGCTAAAGAACACAAGGAATGGACATTAGGAAATCTGTGCTTTGGTCTGATGAGTCCAAATTTGAGATCTTTGGTTCCAACCACCATGTCTTTGTGCGACGCAGAAAAGGTGAACGGATGGACTCTACATGCCTGGCACCCACCGTGAAGCATGGAGGAGGAGGTGTGATGGTGTGGGGGTGCTTTGCTGCTGACACTGTTGGGGATTTATTCAAAATTGAAGGCATACTGAACCAGCATGGCTACCACAGCATCTTGCAGCGGCATACTATTCCATCTGGTTTGCGTTTAGTTGGACCATCATTTATTTTTCAACAGGACAATAACCCCAAACACACCTCCAGGCTGTGTAAGGGCTATTTGACCAAGAAGGAGAGTGATGGGGTGCTACGCCAGATGACCTGGCCTCCACAGTCACCAGACCTGAACCCAATCGAGATGTTTGGGGTGAGCTGGACCGCAGAGTGAAGGCAAAAGGGCCAACAAGTGCTAAGCATCTCTGGGAACTCCTTCAAGATTGTTGGAAGACCATTCCTGGTGACTTCCTCTTGAAGCTCATCAAGAAAATGCCAAGAGTGTGCAAAGCAGTCATCAAAGCAAAGGGTGGCTACTTTGAAGAACCTAGAATATAAGACATAATTTCAGTTGTTTCACACTGTTATTTCATAGTTTTGATGCCCTCAGTGTGAATGTACAATTTTCATAGTCATGAAAATACAGAAAAATCTTTAAACGAGAAGGTGTGTCCAAACTTTTGGTCTGTACTGTGTGTGTGTGTATATATATATATATATATATATATATATATATATGTGTATATGTGTATATATATATATAATATATATATATATATATTATATATATATATATATATATATGTGTATATATATATAATATATATATATATATATATATATATAATATATTTACTATGTACCGAAGAAGTAAGAGGCAGGTAGTTGCTGACTACCTGCCTGTTGCCGCTCTCTGCATGCGCAGAGCAGTTACGGACAAACAGAGGCTCGTGCTAACAATTCAGTGGCTTCTTCTGACATGATATTGACAAAGCAGTGGCTTCTCTTCTGCTCTGTTGTTGGGTTGTATCTGCTGACGTCATGCTGATTGACAGCTGGCTCCCTGCTGCCTAGCTGTGGGGAGCTGGCTGTCAATCAGCATGACGTTAGCCGTCACGCCCTGTTGACAGTACAGGCCGGAAGAAGAAGAGCTGCTCTGTTGGCATAGAACAGCTGAAACCGCAGAATCACTGACAGGAGTAGTCTGTGACTGCTCTATGCCGGCAGAGATTTTGCGCCGGGCACAACAGGTAGGTAATTAGCAACAGATCTTGGGTTGTACCAGGGAGAAAAAACGGGTACTTGCTTCTGTTAGCTACTACTGGCCTGTTAGTAGAGCCATAATAAAAAAATATATAATAGTCCTGGTCAAAAAGACTGAACATATGCACAGCAAGTTGTTTTGGCATTGCTGTGCATATGCTTATTCTTTTTGGTGTTTTTATAGAACTTTGTCAGACACCTTCCAGGCAGAATCCATCGGAGAAAGATGTCGTCTGCACAGACTGCCCTACTAGTGGACAAGATGCAGCCACTGCGCGGATTTCTTGGACAGCTCCAGCATGTTTAATCTTTGGATGCATTTCTCTTTTCTCTCGGCTGGGAGCGGGCCAAGAAAACTTGGGTTTGTTTGCATTCTCATTACTTGTGGAGCAGTGCTTGTGTCCCACACGTGCACCGAGCCTTTTCTTTGTCTAGTCTGAGTAATGTCACCACCGGATGAACTTCTTAAGTCGAATTGGGCTTTTAACCACAAGGAGCAAGGAAAAATTTTTGGATGTTTTATTGCTGTGAATGGAGTGAATATTCCGAATATTCTGAGTACAAGAGCAGAGTGTTGAACTGAGCTAAAATGTGTCTAACTGGGTAAATGTCATTTGTCAGCATTTTTCAGACTTCTTGCTGGCTGTGTCTGGTATTGTGTCTGAGCTCTTTATCAATGAAATGATCTCCGGGCGGAGGAGCTTTTTGGTTCTCATTTGGAGATCCAACAGGTTTATGGAGTCTCTGAGGCAATATTTCATGGGTAAAAGTGTGGAAAGCGGCCCTGCTCTGGAAAAGAAGAGAACTTTCTCTAGTTTGAGTAATATCCATTGTCGTGTTTCAAGGCCTTATGTGTCATACATTGACTTATAGGCCAAGCTCGCACAGCTGGTTTTCAACTGCCTATTTGCTTCTTGCAGTACATCACTTGCTGCTTCTTGCTTTTTTTCTTACAGTAGCTTCCTTTATTTCCAAAATAAGTTCATTTCACAGGAGAGGGTTATTTGGTGTGGGACTGGGTGACAGGCGTTTCGCATTGACTTGTGCTTCATCTGGCCCTCAGATCAGATCACTCTCTCCCGTTATGTACACTTATTTTGGAAATACATTTTTTTTATGCAGCTTGGTAAGTGCCATAAGTTATTTTCTATTATTATTGTGCTGTGAAGAATATCTGCAGCACAAATTGACAAGACATGCGGTTTCAGATCTGCAACACGTGAATTGATGCTGCGAATATAGGTACAAATGAAACAAGCTCTCTGCTTGCGGTGATATTTGCAGCAGTATATAACGCTGTGGATATACAGAAAGTCTGCAGTGGAGTTGCTATGTGGAAACTTTATTTGAATCTTGTCACCAGGTTTTTGCTACTCCACCTGAGAGCAGCATGATGTAGAGGCAGAGACCCTGATTCCAGCGATTTGTCACTGAAATGCTTGCTGTCATTTTGATAAAATCCCTTTTTGCTGCAGATCTAGCATTCCTCTGAATTCAGAGCTTGGTATAGCCCGTCCACACCACTGATTGGCAGCTTTCTGCCCATGCACAGTGTACACAGAAAGCTGCCAGTCGGTGGAGGCGGTGTTATATAGGGCTAACTGTCTCAGAGAACATTTATGGAAGAGATGCCTCAGGTGGCTGTCTGCTGAATGGATCGGTAAAAGCATCGTTCGGGTGACAGCCATCTAATGTGTGCGGCTGATTTTTCTTTATTATACTGAGCTTATTTGCATACAAATTAAATTAGGAAACACATCTGATCAAACAATTTGTTTGCTGACCTGGAGCCTCCTGTTTACCGTACCCTATTGACCCCCGGAAAAATGTATATACACCAATATCTAATATATAAAGCTGAATGTGTGTGTGTGTGTGTGTGTATGTGTGTGTGTGTGTATGTCCGGGATTGGCATCTGCACCGTCGCAGCTACAGCCACAAAATTTTGCACAGTCACACGTCTGGACCCCGAGAGCGTCATAGGCTATGTTGTGAGGCGAAATTTTAACCCCGCGCTTTCCAATTCACCAAACAATTTTGCCCCTATCTACATAATGGGGAAAAAAGTGAAAGGAAAAGTGTTGGAGGCGTCGCAGCTACAGCCACAAAATTTTGCACAGTCACATGTCTGGACCCTGAGAGAGTCATAGGCTATGTTGTGAGGTGAAATTTTAACCCCGCGCTTTCCAATTCACCAAACAATTTTGCCCCTATCTACATAATGGGGAAAAGTGAAAGGAAAACTGTTGGAGGCAAATTGACAGCTGCCAGATGTGAACAAGGGGGACTTAAAGAGTGAGTGATGGCGGCAAAGAGTATATACCGTACAGTTGCTAAGGTGGGGCCCCGACATGAGATACTCACCACACACGGGGATATGAACACACACACAAAATGCGCCACACACTACTAATACAGGAGGAGATGACACACAGGTATATACTATATACAGGGGAGATGACACACGTATATACTATATAGAGGAGGAGATGACATACAGGTACATACTATATACAGGAGGAGATGACATACAGGTATATACTATATACAGGAAGAGATGACACACAGGTATATACTATATACAGGAGAAGATGACCTACAGGTATATACTATATACAGGAGGAGATGACATACAGGTATATACAGGAGGAGATGACACACAGGTATATACTATATACAGGAGGAGATGACATACAGGTATATACTATATATAGAAGGAGATGACATACAGGTATATACTATATATAGGAGATGACATACAGGTATATACTATATACAGGGGAGATGACACACAGCAGGTATATACTATATGCAGGGGAGATGACATACAGGTATATACTATATACAGGAGATGACATACAGGTGTATACTATATATAAGGGAGATGACAAACATGTATATACTGAGGTGAAAATGAGAGGTGTGAGGTGAAAATGAAAAGGTGTGAGTGCAAAATGAGAGGAGTGAGGGAAAATAGTGGAGTGATCGGAAAATGACAGATGTGAGGTCGAAATGACAAGTGTTAGGGGGGAATGAGAGGAGTGAGGAAAAAAATGAGAGGTGTGAGGGAGAAAATGAGAGATGTGAGGGGGAAAATGAAAGATGTGATTGGGAAAATGAGAGGCGTGATGGGAAAATAAGAGAAGTGAGGTGCTATAACTAACCACAGATATTTACTATGCCCAGGCAACGCCGGGCTCTTCAGCTAGTCATTAATAAACCTGGAACTATAACTATGGCGGCAAAGAGATAATTGTGGGGGGGTGGGGGGGGGTCTCAAACATTATGTAATATATATGCATCTGTGTTATTCCTTCTCTGTAACCTTCTTGACTCATCCAAAAGTTTATTTCTGTTTATTTTCTTCAAATATAATGCCAATGTCCACAATTTCTTCTGCAGCCTGAAATCAATAGTAAAGTTAGAATGAGGCCAGTGATGTACTATCCGTCAGGCTGTAATCCACCTTATTTTTCGCAGCAGGTCGATGTGACGCTCTCGCAGACCTGCCACAACAAATACAATGGATTATACACTGATGGATACATGGGTCTTATACAGCCGAATTCTCAATCTTTTACATTCAGTGCATGAGCTGCGGGTGAGATAGGCATCTTTAGTGCAAATGTGTCACCTGCTTCATAAACTGATTTATTTGAAGGAAATCGGGATGAAAGTGTTTCTATCTCACTATTCTGTGAAATGCGTTTCATACCTGCAGATTTTCAATTACTCCTCCATCAGGGGCGTCCCCAGGCTCCAATACCTTCTAGTAATAGGCTTGTATCTTCTAGATAAATAACTGTGGAGTCAGCACAATAAGGTGATAATTTATTTTATAACCGAATATACCATATGTACAATATCAGTCACGGTTAGATCACCCAGAATATAACACTTATTTTTTGCTGTCTGATACATTACATATTTGTAACATTTTATATTTTCAGTAAAATAAGATCCATTTAACACCTTAAACCTGTCACCAGACAGACCTCTATAAGGTGGGGTGTGTGTTCAGATCAGGCTGTCAATAAAAGTGCCAGGTAGAGATTACGCTCCCTGCACCACCCGTATATAGTCGGCAGATAGAGGGAGACTATAACTTAATTTTCTCCCTGTAGCCGCTGCTCCAATAAGCTGGCTGCACAGGGTTTAAACAGGATTTTACCTACAGACAGGGCTGGTTTTCGACAAAGTGAGGCCCTGAACAAAAGTTTAAAGTGGGACCCTAAATGCTAACATATTGCACCATCACACAGAAACATGTCTGTTGTATTTACGTGCGCTGAGTTCAGGCCGCTAAATGAGCGTGATCGACAGTATTGAAGTTGTTCAATGCTTGTTTGTGTATAATACACTCCCCATAGCCCTCCATATAGTATAATACACTCCCCATATCCCTCCATGTAGTACAGTATAATACACTCCCCATAGCCCTCCTTGTAGTATAATACACTCCCCATAGCCCTCTGCGTAGTATAATACACTCCCGATAGCCCTCCATGTAGTATAATACACTCCCCATAGCCCTTCATGTCGTATAATACACTCCCCATAGCCCTCCATATAGTGGAATACACTTCCTATAGCCCTCCATGTAGTATAATACACTCCCCATAGCCCTCCATGTATTGTAATACACTCCCCATAGCCCTCCATGTAGTATAATACACTCCCCATAGCCCTCCATATAGTATAATTCACTCCCCATAGCCCTCCATGTGGTGTAAAACACTCCCCATAGCCCTCCATGTAGTATAATGCACTCTCCATAGCCCTCCATATAGTATAATACACTCCCCATAGTCCTCCATATAGTATAATACACTCCCCACAGTCCTGCATCCTGCATCTATGATGCTGATACAGTTGAATGCTGGGGGCTGAAGATGGCGCCGGGATACCCCTGACTCCCGAGCCCCATAGCGGCCATGTAGTGTGCCACTATTAACAGCACGCCACTGGCTGGGGGCCCCTGTGGGAGCAGTGGCCCTACGCATAAACCTAGTCTGCCTGTTCCTATCTCCGGTCCTGTATGCAGATTGACTCTTATGTCTACAGGTGAATAGTGTTTCTGGACATGACAGGTTCACCTTTAAGTGCACCCATTAAACAAGCACCCAAAATTCTAAGAAGGGGAAGCTTGTTATATAAGGCCTACCTCCTTTTGGCACATGATGTTACCTGTATAGACTTACTCGTGACTGACTATGTTTGAGCTACTTATCATTGCATACTACCGTCTGGCAAAGGTCATTGTGAAGGAAGGGGGAGGAGGTGCGCTCTGACATCATATACAGTAGAGGTGTTACCTATCATTGTAATCTTGTTAATGATGATAATGAGTCTACGGAATAGTCTCCTGTTTAGAATGTGAAATGTGAGCCTAGTATTGGGCCTAGTTGTCAGTGTGGAAATTGCAAGATTTCTATTTTTTTTTTTTTTTAATTGATTAGGGTTAATCTTTAGGTTACAGTGTTAGGAACGTGTCCGCATGCACACCTGTTATGGCTGGCAATCAGGCAACACAGCGTGCAGTAATCAGCGCACATACAGAGATCTGGCAATAACCAAAAACAATAGGACGAGCTCTGAGACGTGGAATCTCTGTAGACTGCAGTACCTGATCTATCCTCACACAACTATAAGCAGCAGTGGATTGCGCCTAACAACTACCTATGCAACTCGGCACTGCCTGAGGAGCTGACTAGCCTGAAGATAGAAATACAAGCCTGACTTACCTCAGAGAAATACCCCAAAGGAATAGGCAGCCCCCCACATATAATGACTGTTAGCAAGATGAAAAGACAAACGTAGGAATGAAATAGATTCAGCAAAGTGAGGCCCGATATTCTAGACAGAGCGAGGATAGCAAAGAGAACTATGCAGTCTACAAAAAACCCTAAAACGAAAACCACGCAAAGGGGCAAAAAGACCCACCGTGCCGAACTAACAGCACGGCGGTGCACCCCTTTGCTTCTCAGAGCTTCCAGCAAAAGTTAATAGCAAGCTGGACAGAAAAAACAGAAAACAAACTAGAAGCACTTATCTAGCAGAGCAGCAGGCCCAAGGAAAGATGCAGTAGCTCAGATCCAACACTGGAACATTGACAAGGAGCAAGGAAGACAGACTCAGGTGGAGCTAAATAGCAAGGCAGCCAACGAGCTCACCAAAACACCTGAGGGAGGAAGCCCAGAGACTGCAATACCACTTGTGACCACAGAAGTGAACTCAGCCACAGAATTCACAACAGTACCCCCCCCTTGAGGAGGGGTCACCGAACCCTCACCAGAACCCCCAGGCCGACCAGGATGAGCCACATGAAAGGCACGAACAAGATCTGGGGCATGGACATCAGAGGCAAAAACCCAGGAATTATCTTCCTGAGCATAACCCTTCCATTTGACCAGATACTGGAGTTTCCGTCTAGAGACACGAGAATCCAAAATCTTCTCCACAATATACTCCAATTCCCCCTCCACCAAAACAGGGGCAGGAGGCTCCACAGATGGAACCATAGGTGCCACGTATCTCCTCAACAACGACCTATGGAATACATTATGTATGGAAAAGGAGTCTGGGAGGGTCAGACGAAAAGACACCGGATTGAGAATCTCAGAAATCCTATACGGACCAATAAAACGAGGTTTAAATTTAGGAGAGGAAACCTTCATAGGAATATGACGAGAAGATAACCAAACCAAATCCCCAACACGAAGTCGGGGTCCCACACGGCGTCTGCGATTAGCGAAAAGCTGAGCCTTCTCCTGGGACAAGGTCAAATTGTCCACTACCTGAGTCCAGATCTGCTGCAACCTGTCCACCACAGAATCCACACCAGGACAGTCCGAAGACTCAACCTGTCCTGAAGAGAAACGAGGATGGAACCCAGAATTGCAGAAAAATGGAGAGACCAAGGTAGCCGAGCTGGCCCGATTATTAAGGGCGAACTCAGCCAACGGCAAAAATGACACCCAATCATCCTGGTCAGCGGAAACAAAACATCTCAGATATGTTTCCAAGGTCTGATTGGTTCGTTCGGTCTGGCCATTAGTCTGAGGATGGAAGGCCGAGGAGAAAGATAGGTCAATGCCCATCCTACCACAAAAGGCTCGCCAGAACCTCGAGACAAACTGGGAACCTCTGTCAGAAACAATATTCTCAGGAATGCCATGTAAACGAACCACATGCTGGAAGAACAAAGGCACCAAATCAGAGGAGGAAGGCAATTTAACCAAGGGCACCAGATGGACCATTTTAGAAAAGCGATCACAGACCACCCAAATGACCGACATTTTTTGAGAAACGGGAAGGTCAGAAATGAAATCCATCGAAATATGTGTCCAAGGCCTTTTCGGGACCGGCAAGGGCAAAAGCAACCCACTGGCACGTGAACAGCAGGGCTTAGCCCTAGCACAAATTCCACAGGACTGCACAAAAGCACGCACATCCCGTGACAGAGATGGCCACCAGAAGGATCTAGCAACCAACTCCCTGGTACCAAAGATTCCTGGATGACCGGCCAGCACCGAACAATGAAGTTCAGAGATAACTTTACTAGTCCACCTATCAGGGACGAACAGTTTCTCGGCCGGACAACGATCAGGTTTATTAGCCTGAAATTTCTGCAACACTCTCCGCAAATCAGGGGAGATGGCAGACACAATGACTCCTTCCTTGAGGATACTCGCCGGCTCAGATAACCCCGGAGAGTCGGGCACAAAACTCCTAGACAGAGCATCCGCCTTCACATTTTTAGAGCCCGGAAGGTATGAAATCACAAAATCAAAACGAGCAAAAAATAACGACCAACGGGCCTGTCTAGGATTCAAGCGCTTGGCAGACTCAAGATAAGTAAGGTTCTTATGATCAGTCAATACCACCACGCGATGCTTAGCACCCTCAAGCCAATGACGCCACTCCTCGAATGCCCACTTCATGGCCAGCAACTCTCGGTTGCCCACATCATAATTACGCTCAGCAGCAGAAAATTTCCTGGAAAAGAAAGCACATGGTTTGAACACTGAGCAACCAGAACCTCTCTGTGACAAAACCGCCCCTGCACCAATCTCAGAAGCATCAACCTCGACCTGGAACGGAAGAGAAACATCAGGTTGACACAACACAGGGGCACACTACACTCTCTCCCTCCTGCATTTTCCATTGACTCTGTCCATCTCTTTACCTATTCTTTCTTACCCATTCTCTTATTTTCCTTCTTTCTCTTATATATCTTCCCTTTTTCCATTTTTCATTCTCTCCATCATTCTTTCTCTTTCAATCTCTCACATAGTCTATCTATCATTCCTTCTCTCTCTTTACCTCTCTTTAGTTCTTTCTATCTTTACTTCTGACTCTTGTTCCTCTTCTCTCTACCTCTCACTCTCGTTCCTCCTCTTTCCTTCCTTCCCTTTTTCCCTCATTCCCTCTCTTTATCTCTCTCTCGCTCTATAGGACAGCGAGATATTTTAGTAACTGCCACAAACAATATATAAATATATATATACGGTATATACACACACTGTGTGCACAATTATTAGGCAACTTGTCATAAGCTTCGTCCATGGAGTTTGTCAGTTTCTTGATGATCAACTTTATTGGCAAAACCAACCACAGCCGCCCAGACACTCATCAGAGAGGTGACTCTTGTCCTTCACCATAAATCTTCTGTTTAAAGCCCACAAGTTCTCAATAGGTTCTAGATCAGGTGTAGAAGGAGCCATGTGATTATTCTCTCATCTTTAAGGCATTTACTGGCAGCCGAGCTGTGGAGACTTCGATGCTGGGATGGATCAATGTCCTACATAAAAATCATGGTTTTCTTGGAAGATGCAGACTTTCTCCTGTACCATTTTGAAGAAAGTGTCTTCTTAAAACTGGCAATAGGTTTGGGAGTTGATTTTTAGCCATGTTTAACCTGAAAGGTCTAACTAGCTTCTCTAGTAATAATACCAGCCCATAATAGAGCCCACCTCCACCTTGCTGGCATCTGAGTGGAAGTGGAGGTCTGTGCCCATTACTGATCCAGCCACAGGCCCATCCATCTGGTCCATCAAGAGTCGCTCTCATCTCATCAGTCCATAAAACCTTTGAAAAAAATCTGTCTTCAGATATTTCTTGACCCATTGACCCATTGTTGTCGTTTTACCATTCGTGTTCTGTTCCATGGTGGTCTGGTTTCAGTCTTTGTCTCTGACCACTGAGCATCTTGTACTTCTGGACCTCCAGGGAAGTTGCAACTCTGGTATATGACAACACAGGTAGATAGATAATGTCTTCCTGGTCACTTTACGTTTGACTGCAAAAAGGTTTGAGAAGAACCAATGTTCCTCTATTTTTCTGAACATGTTTTCGCGATCCTCTTGACTTTTTGCAATAAAACTTTTGATGGTTCTGTGATCACGTCCCAATATCTTAGCAATTTCAAGAGTGCTGCATCTTTTCGTAAGACTCGTAACAATTTTTTTACTCTTCAGTCAGTTAAAGCTTTTTTGGCCTAATAATTGTACACACCTTGATGAAGGGTGTTGTATCCTTAGGCCTCACCCTCCCTCATTACACAAATGCACATCACTTGATCTGCTTCATCCAATAAGCATTCAGCATTATACAGCTTGGAGTTGGAAAATCAGCATAAAAGCAATGATAAGGTCAACATACTCACTTGACTAATAATGGTGCACCCATTGTATATGACACTGAGTGGTAGAAAATATAAAATTATACCTAGCAAAGCCTTTCTCAGACAACCGTTTAATAGTGCACACTCTCCAGGCTGCAGTAAAATGTCATGATGGACTTGTGAAATATGGTGCTGCCTTGTATACGCTTTATATGGCTTTTTACGCACTTAAAGGGACTCTGTCACCTGAATTTGGCGGGACTGGTTTTGGGTCATATGGGCGGAGTTTTCAGGTGTTTGATTCACCCTTTCCTTACCTGCTGGCTGCATGCTGGCTGCAATATTGGATTGAAGTTCATTCTCTGTCCTCCGTAGTACACGCCTGCGCAAGGCAAGATTGCTTTGCGCAGGCGTGTACTATGGAGGACAGAAAATGAACTTCAATCCAATATTGCAGCCAGCATGCAGCCAGCAGGTAAGGAAAGGGTGAATCAAACACCCGAAAACTCCGCCCATATGACCCAAAACCAGTCCCGCCAAATTCAGGTGACAGGTTCCCTTTAAATGGAATGATGTAATGATAACTATGTCCTTTGGAATTGTTATTTCAGAAAAGTTTTCGTACATGTCCCCTGTTCTGTATTATCTCATAAACCTGCATACGCTTGTGTGATTCATGACTATTTTCAGTGACAATATAATTTCTGACAGTCTTTTCTATAAATAAGTATCTGAAAGGCAAGGCCTTCAATAAAACTCTAGATTTTACTGGGAAGCACATGTGGTGGGAATATCTGTTAGTAACTGTGTTTCGTGTCTTTGTTGCTTTGGCAATGGATATGGCTCTTGTGGCTTGTGTTCTGCTGACCCGTCTCTTGGCTTGTGTTTCCCCGATGTCTGATGTAACGTTGGTGCAATTTCACAAAAATAGAAGCAATGAAAAATAAGTTCCCTTTCTCATCCATTTCACTTATTTTTGGCAGGTGACATCACACAGAAAGGTTATGAAAAGAAAAGATCGAAATTAATAGGAGCCTATCTGCCTCAGCTACAAGGTATGGACAAGGCTTATAAACACATTTTAACTGCAGTAGTTGAAGAGGAAACTTAAGTCCTCCTAAAATATACATTATAGCAAAGCTTTCTTACAAGTCTGTTATTTTATAAACTCTCTAATGCTAAATAATAAATGAAGTTATAACCATGTTGGTGGTGCATGCAAATTACCTTCTGATAGTAATCTGGCTGGTCCGATAGTCTTCTAGTCGGTTCCATTCCTGAAACTAGTCATGCACTCTGGGCTGTAATCATGCCCACAGTGGCGTAATTCATGTCACATGAAGGGTTCAATGTCATAGAATCACTCCTAAGACACAGGCACTCATCAGAACGAAATGTCCAAGTGCCGGGGTGTGCTTACAACCGCTGCACCGCCACACCTCTATGACTGAAAGCTGGCAGCTCCCAGGAGAAATAAAGTTAATTTCCTCCCAGTTGCCGCCTTTTCAGTGAGGCGGCCAGCCAACATTGTAACTCTATTAACCTGCAGATTAACCATGTACAGTATCTACAGGTTAAAAGCATTTGGGGACATGAGGGTTCCCCTTAAGTACAAGCTGGATTCAACCAAGTACCGTATATACTCGAGTATAAGCCGACCCGAGTATAAGCCGACCCCCCTAATTTTGCCACAAAAAACTGGGAAAACTTATTGACTTGAGTATAAGCCTAGGGTAGAAAATGCAGCATTTACCGGTGAATTTCAAAAATAAAAATAGATGCTCCATACCGTTCATTATTGCCCCATAGATGCTCCATATACAACTGTGCTATATAGAATGCTCTGCACCGTTGATTATGGCCCCATAGATGCTCCTTATAATGCTGTGCCCCATATATGCTCTGCACCTTTATGGCCCCATAGGTGCTCCTTATAATGCTGTGCCATATATGCTCTGCACCTTTATGGCCCCATAGGTGCTCCTTATAATGCTGTGCCCCATATATGCTCTGCACCTTTATGGCCCCATAGGTGCTCCTTATAATGCTGTGCCCCATATATGCTCTGCACCTTTATGGCCCCATAGGTGCTCCTTATAATGCTGTGCCCCATATATGCTCTGCACCTTTATGGCCCCATAGGTGCTCCTTATAATGCTGTGCCCCTTATATGCTCTGCACCTTTATGGCCCCATAGGTGCTCCTTATAATGCTGTGCCAGATATGCTCTGCACCTTTATGGCCCCATAGGTGCTCCTTATAATGCTGTGCCCCATATATGCTCTTCACCTTTATGGCCCCATAGGTGCTCCTTATAATGCTGTGCCCCATATATGCTCTGCACCTTTATGGCCCCATAGGTGCTCCTTATAATGCTGTGCCCCATATATGCTCTGCACCTTTATGGCCCCATAGATGCTCCTTATAATGCTGTGCCCCATATATGCTCTGCACCTTTATGGCCCCATAGGTGCTCCTTATAATGCTGTGCCCCATATATGCTCTGCACCTTTATGGCCCCATAGGTGCTCCTTATAATGCTGTGCCCCATATATGCTCTGCACCTTTATGGCCCCATAGGTGCTCCTTAGAATGCTGCTGGTGCTGCCATAAAAAAAAAAAAAAAATCACATACTCACCTCTCTTCTCAGGACGCCGGCGCTTTCAATAATTACCTGCTCCTCCTGCGGCTCCGTCTCCAGCACTGACGCTCAGCAGAGGGCGCGCACTGACTACGTCACAGCGCCCTCTAACCTGAGCGTCACTGCTAGAGGACGCTGCAGACGGAGCCGGAGCGAGGAGCAGGTAATTATAGGCTACGTTCACACTAGCGTTGTGCGCCGCTGCGTCGGCGACGCAACGCACAACGCACGCAAAAATGCGGCAAAACGCACGCAAAAACACTGCGTTTTGCGACGCATGCGTCGTTTTTTGCCGAAAATCGGACGCAAGAAAAATGCAACTTGTTGCGTTTTCTTGGTCCGACGCTTGCGGCAAAAAAGACGCATGCGTCGCACAGCGCAACTAACGAAAACGCATGCGTCCCCCATGTTAAGTATAGGGGCGCATGACGCGTGTGTCGCCGCTGCGTCGCCCGACGCTAACCCGACGCACACTAGCATAACGCTAGTGTGAACGTAGCCATAGCGCTGCGCTCCCCTTACCTGCTGCGGCGCGGTCCCTGCAGTCCCTGGCTTCTCCGGCGCTGCAGCTTCTTCCTGTAATTGAGCGGTCACATGGCACCGATCATTTACAGCAATGAATATGCGGCTCCTCCCCTATGGGGGTGGAGCTGCCTATTCATTTCTGTAATGAGCGGTGCCATGTGACCGCTCAGTGCAGGAAGAATCTGCAGCGCCGGAGAAGCCAGGGACTGCAGGGACCGCGTTGGGAGCAGGTAAGTATGATTACACAGCCCCCGCTCCCCCTCCCCTGCTGACACCCGGGTATATGACTCGAGTATAAGCCGAGAGGGGGACTTTCAGCCCAAAAAAATGGGCTGAAAATCTCGGCTTATACTCGAGTATATACGGTATGTGACCGCTATTTCAGGAGCGATTCTGTCATGTTGGACACTGTTAGGATGGCACTGCCTAAATGACTAGTTAGAGGTATTTTGCATATATTGCACTTATGATAATAACTTTAATTAGGTTATTCAAGATTAGACAGTTTATCTAAAAACATGGTAAGCTATTACCATAAATAGTTGGGTAACAGTGAATAAGTTAGTGAACATGGTGAATAAGCTGGATATCATGGTGAATAAGTGGAGCACCACAGTGAATAAGTGTGGTAATATGGTGAATAAATTGGGGAACATGGTGATTAAGTGGAGTAACATGGTGAATAAATGGAGTAAGATGGTGAGTAAGTGGGTTAAGTTGGTGAGTACAGTGAATAAGCTGAATAACCTGGTGAATAAATTGGGGTAACATGGTGAATAAGTAGGTTAACATGGTGAGTAATCTAGGTTAACATGGTAAATAAGTGAGGTAAGATGGTGAATAAGTGGGGTAACGTGAAAAATTGGGTAACATGGTGAATAAGTGGGGTAAGATGGTGAGTAAGTGAGGTAACGTGGTAAACATGGTGACTAAGCTGGATAACATGGTGAATACATGGAGTGGCACAGTGAGTAAGTGGAGTAAAACTAACCGACAATATTACATGGAAAGGCATACAAGTAGTTTAATTGATTGCAACCTTGTTCAGTGGTCAGTTATGAGTTTTCGAGGCCATAGGTAATAAGGACCATAGGTGTTTTACTTGTGATATTTTCATCACGAGCTATAGTATGTGTACATAGTTTGGCACAAATACTTTTCATAATGAGATGTCACAAGTGTGCAGTATCTATACATAAAAAAATGGCATCTATTGGGGGATTATGATACCATCGGTCAGATTTATTACTAATGTACACTAGTTTTTGTACCAGATAAACAGATTTATGTCCCCTGTGTACCCGAACCATGCTCTGTTAATTAATCTGGGGCATGCTGCACTTGGTAAGATACTGGTGCATCATACATTTGTACATGGTGCACATGTCTTCAAGGGGTTTTCTCAAGTAGTTTTTTGAGCACCACACAGCTTTCCATTCTCTTTCACTTTCTGGAGGGCGGACTCTCCTTCTTGAGTGACAGTTCTGGTGAGTAGCAGAGCTGTAGTATTAGTTGAACTATAAGGTTGTGTGCACACTTTGCATTTATGCTGCATTTTTTCAGTGCAGATTTGTTACAAAACTTGAAAGCTCCTAGAAAACCAGCTGTACACTATGTGAGATAAAAGCAGTGCAGGAGAATGACAGCAGAAAAAGCAAGTCAATAGCAAACTTGCTTATGTTTATGCTGTCTAACAAACTAAAACATTGTCATAAAATGAGAACACCCTTTTTAATAAATCTTTTTTAATAAAAGTTGTCTCCTTTTGGTTTTTAAAGACTTTTTGTTACCTTGCATAGTTACTGCCTGGATAGACATACTGACAATTTAGATTATGAGCCCCAATGGGTACAGTGAGGACGATGTCTTTTAAATCCTGTGGAACTAATGATACTACAAAAGAAAGCAAAATAACTGAATACAGAGTTTACCAATACATTTAGAATTTTTGAAAATGAAAGCTCAATCCTGGCAGAGAAAGACGACGATTTCTCTGATATTATAAGGTTGCTTATTTTCAGATGTACCATTAATTTGTTAAATAAAAATTAAAACAATGGTTACTTTTTAAGCCTTTGTGCTGTGTATCCTTAAGCTTGTTTTTAACTTTTTTTGTGCCTTGTGATTTTCTCCTAAATATATAACGGTAGATACATGCTGTTCCTCTTTGGAAGGATGAGAAGTACAAGTCCTATAAAAGTCCTCGTATAATCTCATAGTACATTACGCAGATTCCAGTCTCACACCAGGATATAAATTGGGTTATAATTTGTTAGATACCAGACAGCTGCCTTAGGCTACGTTCAGACTAGCGTTGCGCGCCGTTGCGTCGGCGACGCAACGCACGACGCACACAAAAACGCGGCAAAACGCACACAAAAACGCTGCGTTTTGCGACGCGTGCGTAGTTTTTTGCCGAAAATCGGACGCAAGAAAAATGCAACTTGTTGCGTTTTCTTGGTCCGACGCTAGCGGCAAAAAAGACGCAAGTGTTGCAAAACGCAACACACAAAAACGCATGCGTCCCCCATGTTAAACATAGGGGCGCTTGACGCGTGCGTCGCCGCTGCGTCGCCCGACGCTAAGGCGACGCACACTAGCAGAACGCTAGTGTGAACGTAGCCTTATACGTATCACATTCAGCAATCCAATTGCTCTTAGTCACCTGAACAAGCCACATAGTGCATTATACTGTGCAATTTTCTCATTATTTTTGCAGAATAAAAAAAAGAAATGACAGGTTTGTATAGCATGTAATAATCCAAAAGTGTATGTGGTATGTGTGTGTATATATAAGGCCTAAAGTTAAAGATGACACATTTTAGGCAAAAAAAAAAAATATTGTCATTTTTTAAAAATTGCAAAAAGGAAAATGGGCTGATGCAAAAGTTTGGAGTTTTGTGCGCTTAGATAACTTTGACCAAGGTTTCCAGACCTTAATTAGACGGTTAGGGTTATGACTAGTGATGAGCGAGTATGTTCGTTACTTGAGTTCCTCTGAGCATGCCCGGGTTGTCTCCGAGTATTTCGGCGTGCTCCGAGATTTAGTTTGTCAACGCAGCTGCATGATTTGCTGCTGCTAGACAGCTTGAATACATGTGGGGATTGCCTAACCCACATGTATTCAAGCTGTCTAGCAGCTGCAAATCATGCAGCTGCGTCGACATAAACTAAGTTTCCAAGCATGCTGAAATACTCTGAGGCAACCCGAGCATGCTCAGAGAAGCTCGAGTAACTAGCATACTCGCTTATCACTAGTTATGAATTGTTCACTATCATCGTTAGGAAAGGCCAGTTGATGCAAATTTCCCAGCTTTATAAAAACCCAGCCTCCTCTAACCTTGTGCCAAAAATCATCAGCCATTGGTTCTTCTAAGCAGCTGCCCAGCACTCTGAAAATGGTGGAGGACCACAAAGCAGAAGGCTATAAGAAGATGGCAAAGTGTTTTCAAGTTGCCATTTCCTCAGTTCGTAATGTAATCAAGTAATGGCAGTTAACAGGAACAGTGGAGGTCAAGATAGTCTGGTAGACCAAGCAAAATTTCAGTGAGAGCTGCTCGTAGGATTGCTAGAGAGGCAAAATAGACCCCTGCTTTACTACAAGAGACAATCAGAAAGGTTTAGCTGACTCTGGAGTTACTGTAGTACATTGTTCTGCTGTTCAGAGACACCTGTACAAATATGGCCTTCTGTCCGGTTTCCACCTCTGTGTGTCTGGGATGCAATTATTGACATCTCAGCCATTCAATCTCGTACAGGGGCCTGCTAAAGCTGTCAGTACTTGGATTGACAGCTCAGTTGTCAAGTTCGGTGCAGGGGCATGCTGAGCTGTCAGTGTGTTGATTGACAGCTTGGCTGTCCAATCTGAGACTGGGAAGCGCTGGCTGTCTCAAGATGTTCATTATCCCAGACTACTATTGCCAGACTACTTAACTGGGCTCTTACTCCCAGACCTCTGCAAGACGTGCAGCTACTGCGCGGTTTGCCTCACTGTGTCTTGCGTTCTGTTTGTAGCTCTTTCATTGCCTGACATTGGACCTTGTTCTGACCGTCCCGTCTGTTTAACCTCTTCTGCTCTGATCTGCTATTCTCTCGGTATTCTGATCTCGGAACGTTACCTGACTACGTCTTTCTCTTCCTTCTGTTTGACATACCTTCCTGGCTTTTGACCTTGGACCTCTTGACCACTCTACCTCATGGTTAGACCGTCACACCATCATGGAAGATGCATCAGATGAAAACCTCTCCTGCATCCTCACCATAAAATTCAGCATCAGAAGTATGCAAATCAACATCTAAACAAGCCTGATGCATTTTGGAAACAAGTTCTGTTGACGGGTGAGGTTAAAATAGAACTTTTTAGCCACAATAATCAAAGGTATATTTGGAGAAAAAAGGGCACAGAATTTCATGAAAAGAACATCTCGCCAATCATTAAGCATGATGGTGGATCAATCATGCTTTGGGGTTGTGTTGCAGTCAATGGCATGGGGAACATTTCACGGGCACGGGGAAGAATGGATTCAATGAAATTTCAATAAATTCTTGATGCAAACATCACATCATCCATAAAAAAGCTGAAGTTAAAAAAGAGGATGGGTTGTACAAATGTTTAATAATCCTCAAAAGGCACAAGATTAAGGTTTTACAATTGCCCTCACAGTCCCCTGAACATCATTGCAGTGCATGCAAGACGCCCCAGGAATCTCAGAGAACTGGAAACATTTTACAAGAAAGAATGAATGAAAGTCTTTCAAACAAGAATTCAACTCTTGGCTGGCTACAAAAAGTGTTTACAAGCTGTGATACTTCCAAAAGGGGGTGCTACTAGGTACTAATCATGCAGGTTGCCCAAACTTTTGCATCAACTCATTTTCCTTTTTGTAACTTTTTTAAATGTAAAATATGAAAATACAAGTTCTTCTCACTAAATTAGAATATCATCAAAAAGTTAATTTATTTCATTTCTTCAATACATAAAGTGAAACTCTTATATAGAGTAATTACAAACAGAATGATCTATTTCAAGTGTTTATTTCTGTTAATGTTGATGATTATGGTTTACAGCCAATGAAAACCCAAAAGTCATTATCTCAGTAAATTAGAATACTTTATAACACCAGCTTGAAAAATTATTTTAAAATCCGAAATGTTGGCCTACTGAGATGTATGTTCAGTAAATGCATCCAATACTTGGTCGGGCTCCTTTTGCATCAATTACTGCATCAATGCGGCGCGGCATGGAGGCAATCAGCCTGTGACATTGCTGAGGTGTTATGGAAGCCCAGGTTGCTTTGACAGCAGCCTTCAGCTCGTCTGCATTGTTGGGTCTGGTGTCTCTCATCTTCCTTTTGACAAAACCCCATAAATTCTCTATGGGGTTAAGGTCAGGCTAGTTTGATGGCCAATGAAGCACAGTGATACTGTTGTTTTTAAACCGGGTATTGGTACTTTTGGCAGTGTGGACAGATGCCAAGTCCTGCTGGAGAATGAAATTTCCTTCTCCAAAAAGCTAGTCGGCAGAGGGAAGCATGAAGTGCTCTAAAATTTCCTGGTAAGAGTCTGTGCTGTCTTTGGTCTTGATAAAACACAGTGGACCTACACCAGCAGATGACATGGATCCCCAAACCATCACTGATTGTGGAAACTTCACACTAGACTTCCAGCAGCTTGGATTGTGGCCTCTCCTCTCTTCCACCAGACTCTGGGACTGTGATTTCCAAATAAAATGCAAAATTTACTTTCTTCTGAAACCAACACCTTGAACTACTGAGCAACAGTCCAGTTCTTTTGCTCAGGTAAGACGCTTCTGGCGTTGTCTATTGGTCATAAGTGGCTTGACACAAGGAATGTGACACTTGTAGCCCATGTCCTGGATACTCTGTGTGTTCACTGCTTGTGAATTTCCACCACATTAAGTGGCCTTTTCTTAACAATCCTTTCAAGACTGCGGTTATCCCAGTTGCTTGTCAACCTTTTTCTACCACATTTTTTCCTTCCACTAAACTTCCCATTAATATGCTTGGATACAGAACTCTGTGAACAGCCTGCTTCTTTAGCAATGACCTTTTGTGGCTTACCCTCCTTGTGGAGGGTGTCAATGACTGCCTTCTGGATATCTGTCAAGTCAGCAGTCTTCTCCATGATTGTGGAGCCTACTGAACCAGACTTAAGCTGGAGTCACACATAACGATATCGTTAACTATATCGTTGCAACGTCATGCTTTTGGTGACGTAGCAACGATCCCGCTAACGATCTCGTTATGTGTGACAGCGACCAACGATCAGGCCCCTGCTGGGAGATCGTTGGACGTTGGGGAATGATCAGGACCTTTTTTTTGGTCGCTGATCACCCGCTGTCATCGCTGGATTGGCGTGTGTGACGCCGATCCAGCGATGTGTTCACTTGTAACCAGGGTAAATATCTGGTTACTAAGCGCAGGGCCGCGCTTAGTAATCCGATATTTACCCTGGTTACCATTGTAAAAGTAAAAAAAAAAAAAACAGTACATACTCACATTCTGATGTCTTGTCACGTCCCCCGGCGTCCACAGGGTTAAAACTGCTTTCGGCAGAGCTGCTAATGTGTCAGCGCTGGCCGTAAAGCAGATCACAGCGGTGACGTCACCGCTGTTACTGCCGGCTCTGACAGTCAGTGCAGGGAAACTCTCGGCAGCAGCGCGTGCATTAGCAGCGCTCTTGCCGAAAGCAGTTTAAACCCTGTGGACGCCGGCGGGAGACGTGACAGACATCAGAATGTGAGTATGTAGTGTTTTTTTTTTTTTTTTTTAACTTTTACAATGGTAACCAGGGTAAATATCGGGTTACTAAGCGCGGCCCTGCACTTAGTAACCCGATGTTTACCCTGGTTACCCGGGGACTTCGGCATCGTTGAAGACAGTTTCAACGATGCCGAAGTCGTTCCCCTGGTCCTTGGTCGCTGGAGAGAGCTGTCTGTGTGACAGCTCCCCAGCGACCACACAACGACTTACCAACAATCACGGCCAGGTCGTATGGCTGGTCGTGAGCGTTGGTAAGTCGTTTAGTGTGGCTAAAGCTTAAGGGACCTTTTTAAGTGCTTAGGAAGCGTTTGCAGGTGTTTTTTTTGTTAATTAATCTAATTTACTGAGATAACTGAGACTTTTGTGTTTTTATTGGCTGTAGTCCATAATCATCAAGATTAACAGAAATAAACACTTGAAGTGAATCACTCTGTCTGTAATGACTATATATAATATACGAGGTTCACTTTTTGTGTTGAAGAACTGAAATAAATTAACTTTTTGATGATATTCTAATTTAGTGAGAAGCACTTGTATGTGTATATACCGTATTTTCTGGTGTATAAGACGACTGGGCTTATAAGACGACCCCCAACTTTTCCATATAAAATATTGAATTTGGGATATACCTGCCGTATAAGACGGGGGTCATTTTATACGCCCAGTCATCTTATACGGCGTGTTGTTCCCAGGGTCTGGAGGAGAGGAGACTCTCCTTCAGGCCCTGGGATCCATATTGATGTAAAAAATAAAGAATAAAAATAACAAATATGGATATACTCACCCCTCCGCTGGCCCCTGGCTCTCAGCGCTGCGAGCATCTGTCTCCGTTCCTAAGAATGCAGTGAGTGAAGGACCTTTAATGACGTCGCGGTCACCTGACCGCGACGTCATCGAAGGTCCTTCACTCACTGCATTCTTAGGAACAGAGACAGATGCTCGCAGCGCTGAGAGCCAGGGGCCAGCGGAGGGGTGAGTACTGTATATACTCGAGTATAAGCCGACCCCCCTAATTTTGCCACAAAAAAACTGGGAAAACTTATTGACTCGAGTATAAGCCTAGGGTAGGAAATGCAGCAGCTACCGGTGAATTTCAAAAATAAAAATAGATGCTCCATACCGTTCATTATTGCCCCATAGATGCTCCATATAAAGCTGTGCCACATATAATGCTCTGCACCGTTCATTATGGCCCCATAGATGCTCCATATAAAGCTGTGCCATATATAATGCTCCATACCGTTGATTATTGCCCCATAGATGCTCCATATAAAGCTGTGCCATATATAATGCTCCATACCGTTGATTATTGCCCCATAGATGCTCCATATAAAGCTGTGCAATATATAATGCTGCTGCTGCAATAAAAAAAATCACATACTCGCCTCTCTTCGCTCAGGACGCCGGCGCTTTCAATATTTACCTGCTCCTCGTGCGGCTCCGTCTCCAGCACTGATGCTCAGCAGAGGGGGCGCACTGACCACATCACCGCTCCCTCTGACCTGAGCGTCACTGCCAGAGGACGCTGGAGACGGAGCCGCACCGGAACGAGGAGCGGTAAATATCGCACAGCGCTCCCCTCCCCGTATACTTACCTGCTCCCGGCGCGGTCCCTGCAGTCGCTGCTTCTTCCATCAATGCATCTTCTTCCTGTATTGAGCGGTCAGTTACCGCTCATTGCAGTAATGAATATGCGGCTCCACCTCTATGGGAGGTGGAGCCGCATATTCATTACTATAATGAGCGGTACCATGTGACCGCTCAGTACAGGTAGAATCTGCAGCGCTGGAAGAAGCAGGGACGTGCAGGGACTGCGCCGGGAGTAGGTAAGTATAACTAGACAGCCCCCGCTCCCCCTCCCCTGCCGACCCCCGGGTATGACTCGAGTATAAGCCGAGAGGGGGACTTTCAGCCCAAAAAAATGGGCTGAAAATCTTGGCTTATACTCGAGTATATACGGTATATCCATATTTGTTATTTTTATTCTTTATTTTTTACATGAATATGGATCCCAGGGCCTGAAGGAGAGTCTCCTCTCCTTCAGACCCTGGAAACCATCCAGGATCGCCCCCTGCAGCCGGACCCGGCGTATAAGACGACCCCCGACTTTTGGGACAATTTTTAGGGGTTAAAAAGTCGTCTTATACGCCGGAAAATACGGTATCTTTTTTTTGTGCTAAAATACAAAGGAAATGTGTCATCTTTAACTTAGCCCTTTTTGAGATCATGTCATCTTCAACTTGCTTAACTGTTCACAATAACTGTAGTTTTAATGCCACTGTGTTTCTACATATATGCGTGTGTATATGTGTGTGTATATAAATATATACCGTATTTTTCGGGTTGTAAGACGCACTTTTATGATCCCCAAAATTAGGGGGAAAATGGGAGTCATCCAACCAGAACACTGTTCTTACCGAGCGGTCAATGCTGCAGACCTGGAGCTGGTGGTGGTGCTGTAGTCTTAGTGCGGTGGTAGTCCTGCGGTGTGCTGTGGTCCTGCAGCGAACGGTGGCCCTGTGGCGGCCGCCATTCTTCTTCTGGGGTCCGGCTTTTCACTCGGCGCAGATGTAGGAAAGCCGAGATCTCCATCCACGCCTGCCTCTATGCAATATATAAAAAATTAGTCTGCACTCTGCTAAATATAGGGAAGGTGCTGGTGTAACGGACACAAAGTCCCCAATACAATAGCAAGGGAATACACCGCACTCACGGATGGAATGTTTTGCAAATAAGTATAACAATTTTATTTATGTACATAGACATTAACGATAACAATGCAAGTACATGCAGCAGAAAGCATACAGCTAGGCGCGGGAGCGCCGCTATTCCAGAATCTGCCACCAGGATCTACTTATCTAGTGACAGCTGGCCTCATACTGGATACGTCTTACACTTATTATAGCATATCGACTGAGTTCACTATTCTATCCCGGCTGGGATATTGTCTATTCTGTCCATTGCAGACTAGGAAAGCAGATTATGATTAAGAACCCGGTTGGGTTCGAAACGTCATTTATTTTTCTGTATGCTTTCTGCTGCATGTACTTGCATTGTTATCGTTAATGTCTATGTACATAAATAAAATTGTTATACTTATTTGCAAAACATTCCATCCATGAGTGCGGTGTATTCCCTTGCTATTGCGTCTATGCAATGTCTGTAGGAAAATGGCTGCGGATGTGGCGCAGGCGCAGATAGAGCTCTCGGCTTGCTGAGCTCTCAATCTGCGCATGCGCTGCATCCGGCAGCAGGGTCCCAGCAATGCTCCGCTGCAGACGTAGCCCTAAAGCTGAGGAGGGAGAGAAGAGCGACTCTCCTGCTCCTCTGCAGGGATGGATAGTGATTGGTGGAGGGAACTGTTCCTGAGCTGCCTCCACCGATCACATATCTGTCCCTGCACACTATTTAATCATGCAAATACAGTACTCACAAGTCCGAGATCCTTTTAGGAAAGGTGAGCAAAGATCCCCCATCATCCTTGAGATATACTGTATCAGTGGGTATATTCTGAAGCATGATGGGGGCTGTAGCCATATTTAGTGTAAATATACACTGTAATGTAGTGTCCAAAGTGTTTATTGCAAATGTGACTACCACCTCCCTCATCTTTCAGAATACATCCGTGTATACAGTAAGTGGGTGTATTCCTGAGGATGAGGGGGGTGGTAGTCACAATATACAGTATTTCAGGCACTGTACTGTAATTCACAGATCCCCCATAACAGCGTCATCCACAGATAATATTTCGGATTTTATTAACATTTTTTGCACACTATTTGTCTCCAAATATTTTTTTTCTTATTTTCCTCTCTAAAATCTAGGTGCGTCTTATAATCAGGTGCCTTTTATAAAGCAAAAATACATCATTCTTTTTTTCAAGTCTTTGTCTTTATTTTCTATTACTATTAAACCATGAAATCGTCCCCAACAACAATATTTGCATATTAAATAACCTAACCCACCCTGTCCTAGCCCATCCTGACCCCGATGGGTAGATTTAAAAAAAAAAATAAAAAAAATAAGAAAACATCCATGCAGATTGTTCCTTGCATTATCTTTGTTCAAATCACATTCCCAATATTTCCTTCTTTTTTTCTATCATTGCTCGCTTGTATCCAAACTGTTTTCTCCATGTCTATGTTACGCCCTATTATATTTACTCATTCTTCTAAAGTTGGAATTTGTACTGAACCCCATTGCCTTGTTACTAGTAGTCTGGTTACAAATAACATTTTCAATAGCACCTCTTTCATTTGTCTTTCTCCTTTTATTTTGCTTATATCTCCCCAAATACTTCTGGCAAATCCATTTGCAAATTTTTCCTTCAAGAGTAACTGTTGATTTAATTTTTATTTCATAAATCAATAGCACACATGAACATAAGCAACTTTGTATTATAGTTAAGGCTATGTGCACACGATGCGTTTTTTTACACGCGTAACTGCTCCAAAAAGGCAACGGTGTGCGAAAGCTAGGTAATTCAATGACAATCCTGAAGTGTTGTGCATGTGATCAGTAAATTTCTGTCCGTACCTGCAGCATTTTATTTTCTGCAGCATGTCAATTCTTTTTGCGTTTTTTTGCAGCGTTTTTGACTCATTGAGTTCAATTTACTCAGTCAAATCTGCAGCAAAAATGCAGGTGTAAAAAGGTTTGCGTAAACGCTGCGATTTGTCAAAGGGAAATGTCAGAAGGAGGAAGAGTGTGTGGGCGGAGAATATGTGCATGTGTCTGTGTGTGTGTCTGTCTGTCTATCTCTGTGTGTGTACCCATGTGACGTGTGTGCCCAGGCGTCTTCTGATGGGACTACTACTCCCATCTGGCTACGTCTTTTGTCACATATAACAAAGACCGCATGAGCCGATGATGGTAGAGTAGTCTCATCATTCCGGCGCCTGAGTTAAATTGTAAAAAAAAACAATCAAAACATTTACATATTCTCATACAAAATACATAATCACCGAACGCCTGATTCCCGATGCCTGTGTTTCATGCAAACAATAAAAAATAATAAAATTACCTCCTGTCAGTGTATTGCCGGTGGCCGGGTAGACCGGTCACATCTTCCAATGTGACTGTTCTACATGTGAGATCGCCGTGGGACACTGTATTAAATGGACTACATTGGACAGGATAATATTATATGTTGGTTTATTATTTTTTGACTGTTTGCAGGAGATGAGGGCGTCAGGAATTAGGTGTTCACTAAGTATGGTAAATTTAGATTCAAGAAAGGAGTCTGTGTGATGATCTACTATATAATTGTCTAAGGCTGTGTGCACACGTAGGAAATGTGGTGCAGAATTTTCTGCACTAAATCTGCATCTCCTGGCAGAATCTGCAAGTGCAGATTTTCTGCAGGTTGTGTGCGTTTTTGGTGCAGTTTTAGTGCAGTTTTAGTGCAGATTTTACCACTGCAGATCTTTATTTTTGGAGGGGTGCAGAAACGCAGCAGAACTGCACAAAAGAAGCGACATGCGCTTCTTTGAAATCTGCAGCGTTTCTGCGCAGATTTTTCTGCACCATGTGCACAGCTTTTTTTTCACATTGATTTACGTTGTACTGTAAATCACAGTGCAGTTCTGCAGCGTTTCTGCAGCAGAAAAATCTGCTGCAGAACTGCACTAATTCTGCACTAAATCTGCATCGTGTGCACATACCCTTAGGGTAACTTCCGTCTTTCTGTCTGTCCTTCTGTCTGTCACGGATATTCATTGGTCACGGCCTCTGTCTGTCATGGAATCCAAGTCGCTGATTGGTCGTGGCAAAACGCCCACGACCATTGCCACAAACCAATCGGCGACGGGCGCAGTCCGATGGCAACATGACCGCTCCATCCTCCCCGCAGTCAGTGCCCGCTCCGTACTCCCCTCCAGTCAGCGCTCACACAGGGTTAATGGCAGCGCTAATGGACCGCGTCGTCATCACAGGTCCTGCGAGAAAGACCTGCCATGACGTCACGGTCATGTGACTGCGACGTCATCACAGGTCCTGCGCTCATACCAACCGTGGGACCGGAAGCTGCCGGGTGCACCGAACGCAGGGCCAGGACTTCAACGGAGGGTGAGTATGTTTATTTTTTATTTTAAGTCTGTATACTACATGGCTCTGTGCTGTATACTCCGTCGCTGTGCAATATACTATGTGGCTGGGCAATATACTACATGACTGGGCAATATACTACGTGGCTGTGCAATATACTACGTGGCTGTGCAATATACTACGTGGCTGTGCAATATACTACGTGGCTGTGCAATATACTACGTGGCTGTGCAATATACTACGTGGCTGGGCAATATACTACGTGGCTGGGCAATATACTACGTGGCTGGGCAATATAGGCTGGGCAATATACTACGTGGCTGGGCAATATACTACGTGACTGGGCAATATACTACGTGGCTGGGCAATATACTACGTGGCTGGGCAATATACTACGTGACTGGGCAATATACTACGTGGGCTGTGCAATATACTACTTGGCTGGGCAATATAATACATGGCTGGGCAATATACTACGTGGCTGGGCAATATACTACGTGACTGGGCAATATACTACGTGGCTGGGCAATATACTATGTGGCTGGGCAATATACTACGTGTCTGGGCAATATACTACGTGACTGGGCAATATACTACGTGGGCTGTGCAATATACTACTTGGCTGGGCAATATACTATGTGGCTGGGCAATATACTCCGTGACTGGGCAATATACTAAATGGCTGGGCAATATACTATGTGGCTGGGCAATATACTACGTGGCTGGGCAATATACTACGTGACTGGGCAATATACTACGTGGCTGGGCAATATACTATGTGGCTGGGCAATATACTACGTGTCTGGGCAATATACTACGTGACTGGGCAATATACTACGTGGGCTGTGCAATATACTACTTGGCTGGGCAATATACTACGTGGCTGGGCAATATACTACGTGGCTGGGCAATATACTACGTGACTGGGCAATATACTAAATGGCTGGGCAATATACTACGTGGCTGGGCAATATACTACGTGTCTGGGCAATATACTACGTGACTGGGCAATATACTACGTGGCTGGGCAATATACTATGTGGGCTGTGCAATATACATGTGGGCTGTGCAATATACTACGTGGGCTGTGCAATATACTACGTGACTGGGCAATATACTACGTGGCTGGGCAATATACTATGTGGGCTGTGCAATATACACGTGGGCTGTGCAATATACTACGTGGGCTGTGCAATATACTACGTGACTGGGCAATATACTACGTGGCTGGGCAATATACTATGTGGGCTGTGCAATATACTACGTGTCTGGGCAATATGCTACGTGACTGTGCAATATACTACGTGGCTGGGCAATATACTATGTGGGCTGTGCAATATACTACGTGGGCTGTGCAATATACTACGTGGGCTGTGCAATATACTACGTGGGCTGTGCAATATACTACGTGACTGGGCAATATACTACGTCGCTGGGCAATATACTACAAGGCTGGGCAATATACTACATGGACATGCATATTCTAGAATACCCGATGCGTTAGAATCGGGCCACCATCTAGTTATATATATACAGTGCTGGCAAAAAAAATCTTTACACTTGCGCAGCAAAAAAAAAAACTTCACATATAAAATCCACATCATAATTTCACTTTTTAAAAGTGTACACAATGGGGGAGATAATAAAAAACTGTCTAATATTAAAGCTGTTCTCTGGTAAAGTGAAAGCTGCACTCTGATTGGTTGTTATGTGCAGCTCAGCCAGTTTTGCTATTAGGCAGTTTTTTATTATCTCCCACAATGGGCCGAAAGAAGCATAAAATGGAAGAGAAATCCCGTGCCTTGACTCTGCTCGAGAAGGGGGATTCGGTGATTGCTGTAGCTAGAGATCTGGGAGTGTCAAGAGAAGCAATTTATCAACTGAAGCGGTCGGCGGCATCATTGCCTCCTGGGATGGTACCGCAGAGGAAGTCAGGCTCTGGCGCACCTAAGAAGACTTCACCAAGGACTGATAAGCTTCTGAAGCGTGAAGTGATGTCACATCCTTCTATAACTGCTGTTGAACTAAAAAACAAGTACCCTATGCTCCTCCAGAACATCGCAACTAGGACAATTCGTCACCGCCTGCAGAAGGACCTGGGTCTACCAAGTTGCCTGAAGACACTGTGGGTAAACATGGACTCCACATACTTAGCCAGCCTTGCTGAATCCATGCCTAAACGACTGCAGATGGTGATAAAATGTATGGGTGACATGACAAAATACTAATTGTAATAAAATATCCACAATAAAACACTGGAATCCACTTGAATATTAAGATTTAGCGGCTTCATTGAACTTGTAAAGATTTTTTTTTGCCGCCACTGTGTGTGTGTGTGTGTGTGTGTGTGTGTGTGTGTGTGTGTGTGTGTGTGTGTGTGTGTGTGTATATATATATATATATATATATATATATATATATATATATATATATATATATATATATATATATATATATATATATATATATAATATAATATTGGGGCTGGTCAATGGGATGCAAGTAGGTCCTAAAAAATTATGGGATCCACGATTTCAAGGTATCTCCCCAGTCGGGCAGGAACCTCCCCAGGATGTCCCAGGCGGGAGACATTGATGCCATATTTCTATCCTGATTTTAGCTTTTTATAGATGGGACACATGGCATATATATCATTTTCCATCTGTCTGATATTAATTTGGAGCTAATGTGGCGACTTCCCAGTGATATAAGTAACTGCATTATGTTCGCCACCACGCTGAAATAATCTCCCATAACTGTAGGATATATACTGTTCACAAAAATAAACAATATCCATAACTGGAATCGGACTGCACTTGGCATTTGTGTCAAATTGTGAATGAACATATTGAATAAAAAGGCAGAAAAACGATTAAATACCACGCCAGAGTAATAGAGGAGATGATTTAAAGTAATTTTAGAACTTTTCCTGCTTACATTTTGCTGTAGGGTTTTAGCCGAAGGTAATTAAAAGAAAGGATCACGCCTAGATCAGTGGGATGAAGGAGTGGGTGTCCCTTTACGCCAGGGGTCTCGAACTCCAAGCCTCGAGGGCCGCCAACAGTGCAGGTTTAAGGATTTCTTTAGTATTGCATCGGTGGTAATGTGATCATCTGCACAGGTGATGATTCCAACCCCTGTGCAATACTAAGGAAATCCTGAAAACCTGCACTGTTGGCGGCCCTCGAGGCCTGGAGTTGGGGACCACTGCTTTACGCAAACAATTTGATTTTTTTATGAGGAAACCAAAACAGACGCCACGTGCAGAATTCTAATGGAGGTAGTTGGAAAATTCCAAGAAATGTGAAGTCTCAGAATTAACTGGGTGAAATCCGTTCTGTGGCCCTTAATCCAGGATGAAAAATAGAAAATAGCCCAGTACTGAGAAATGAGGGAATGAAAAGTGTCTCCGAATACAAATTACAGCGAACCCAAAGAGATCTGTGGAGACGAATATACGGTAGATCGTATACTAAAAAGAAGAATACAACAAAGAATGAGAATATGGAGGAAATTGACCATTTTCACGGCAGATTGCTTGGGCTTAGCTGAATGGGTTGAACTGTGATACTGTATGAGTGGGGAAAGTGTATTTAAAAAGATAGATGCAAGCTCCTGTAGATTAGCAAAAGAGCGCATCAAGAAACGGGGTGATGATTCTACTAGAGAAGAACGTAGGATTTGATGACCCTAATATACTTGTCATAGATGATGTAATGCTAAAATGGGACCAAAATCCACAAAGCCATCTCTTCAGAAGGGACGTGTCACCCGGATAATGGGGGTAGAAGCATGGCTTCATTATGAATTGAAGGAAACAAAAGCTCGCACTTCATTCCATTCCCTGTTCAGCTCTGACCTCCTGCTGGTAACAGGTAATTGAAGGAGGTTTTCTGCTGAAGAATAGCTATGAAGTCTGGGCTCAGTGTATACAGGAGGCTGAGAAGCGACAAATCTATCACCTCCAGAGGAAACTTGTTTGGTCGTCAAAATAATTATAGCAGTGGTAGTGGTAGTATATTTAGTGAGGAAAATCAATTGAATGGAACATCAGTTAAGGATTTTTTCGTATAGGGTTGTAGGTTTAGGGGCAAAATTAGCTAAAAATGGTAAATTACTTATTCATATAGTTGTATTACATCTGGTGCCCCACTGCTATCGGTAATGTGCTGACAAGAAAGCTGATTTCTCTGTTTAACTCCTGGAAAACCCCTTTAATTCTTATATTATTTGTTCCCTTGTAATAGTAGTCACATTTGTTTTTTTTAGTGGTGTACTTTAAATGTATATAAAATTAAAAAAAGAATTCAATCTTATTTGCAGGGGTGGATCAAGTCCTACCACCGGAACGTAGAACTCCTGTCACCCCTTCCTCCTCCTCTAGATATCATCGCCGGCGCTCCTCAGGCTCAAGAGATGAACGCTATCGATCTGGTAAGATCTGATGAACATCCTAGAAGGGAAAAAAATGACCGATTACTGTAAAATATACAGTGTTAAAATTATACTGGGCCATGATGCAAATTACTGCAGCAAGCTTTGTTTTGTAGATCTTGACCAAGCAACATAATTTTGGGCGAATGTGAATGCAACTTTGGCCTAAGGAACAGGCTGATGTGAATTGGCAAAGCTGTAGTGTAAAGTATAGAGGAAAGACAGAGTAGCATAGGCCGACTTGTATGAATAAACATAGCTAGTATGCAGAGGTTGTAAGCTGTACTTCATTTTTTCCATCTAACTGTGTTTTTATTTTGTCCATTGGACTAAAAGTAAAATGGGGTGGGGAGCACTTTTTTCCATTAAATGTCCCTTTTAATAAAAAGAAGTGCTCTCCTCCCCCATTTTATTGTTAGTCCAACAAATAAACGTATCAGAATAAGTTGTCTTTATATGTGTGCATAAGGGCACAGTCAGAACGCCGTATTAATCGGACCATAGTGCACAGACTGACCGGCCCGAGTGTGACAGCTGCAAAAAGATATATATATATATATATATATATATATATATATATATATATATATATATATATATATATATATATATATATATATATATATATGTCTGGAGTTCCGCTGCCAGTCTGAGTTATGCGATCCAATCTCGGTCCGATTTTGCGGCCATCTGACTTCCCCCCTAAGTAATGGCACAAAATATGACTTGTATCCAGTGTTTGTTTCCGCAGTTTCACCTCTACATGCTCTATTGCTATTTTAGTTGTATCTGAGCTAGTGGGTGAAAAGTAGCTCTTATGATGTCTCCCACAGACAACACGCACAGAGAGAAATTGATTTCTCCTCTCTTGTCTCTGTGTAGCAGCAGTAACAACAGCATGTAGGCCATTAGAAAAAAAAAAGTACTAAGCAGTGTAGCTGTGAGTCCATTTACTAGAAAGCTGCAGCTCATTCTCCGTCCGTCTCTTTGCTCCTCTTTTTCTCACTATTCTGCATTCTCTTAAATAATCAGCTTAATCAGATCCATCTGTGACCTAACAGTCCGTTGTGTCTCAAGCCAGACCGATTTTAGCTGTTTTTCAGAGAAATTGATAAATTCACGAGGATGTGAGTGGGTTTAAGAGAAATAGTGACCCATAAGTGAAGAAAGAATCAGATCTATCTGTTAAGATATATCACAAAGTTTCCTATATTTGCTTGTAGTATTGATTTACGCAAAGTTTGTTGTAATGACAGTGACCTTTTAAAACTATAGGTTTAGAAATCACTTTAGCACGTCAATGAGAACTATCGATTTGTTGTTTTACAGATGTACATACAGAAGCAGTCCAGGCGGCCCTTGCTAAACATAAAGAAAGGAAAATGGCGGTACCCATGCCATCGAAGCGACGCTCCCTTGTGGTGCAAACATCAATGGATGCATACACACCCCCAGGTAATATAGTACTGATATTTTTAAAGTACCATTTTTATTCAAGAGTTTTTTTTTTTTTTTTCAGATTAACTATGCTTTCTAATGTTTTTTATGGTTTGTAATCGCAAGAATCGTCGAAGAACCTGAAATACCCAATAAGACTCTTATTATGTCTAATTGGATAGTTTTTTAAAGGACTGTGTAAGTTGATAAACCTGTACTCCTTCACCCTGATAGACATATACCATTTCTTGGCTGGAATGGAGAGCAGTGACAAATACGGTACTTCTTCTGGAGGTCATGTCCTGTGAATGAACACTGTAGTACTTTATTTCCCCTGTAGTGGCGCTGCAGGCAAAATAAACATTTACTTAGTCAAAGGACTCTTTCAATACCAGAATTGATCGTTGATTAGTATCTTATGGTGTTTTTTTTGTGTTTTTTTTTAAGCAAATTTCTGCCCATAAAGAGCTAAGATTAATGATGCAGAAGACTGATCAACTTTCATGTAAAGTCCTTTCATGTGAGCCGCTGCAAGTAGTTTGTCGGCAGCACAACCACTATTTACTCCAGCAAATGTTCTGTCTACAGTAAGGATTTTAGGGCCAAGTAAATGAACATCGGCTTGTCTACACGGGCTAATGTTCAGGAACTACTAGCATATTTATGAACACTTTTTGGGCCAATTATTGTCCCATGTGAAGGCCTATTTAGTTTAGTTTAATAGCTTTACAATTTAGCCAATCATTGCTAAGATCACTAAAGCGTAAGCAATGAAATGATTGTTTTTCTGTGTTCTTTGTCGATAGTGATGCAATTGGTGATTTTCGGTGTTCTCTGTTGGCCACTACTTTTTTTATTGATGACCGATCCTTAGGATAAGCAATCAATATCTGATCGATAGGGGTGGGACACCCGGCGCCCCTACCAATCAGCTGTTAGCGGTGCTGGCGGGGCCTGTAAATTCTTGGATGCTGCTGGAACACAGCATCTCCGCCAAAACTATATTGGCCGCGGCCAGACACTGTACAGCCACCCCCTATTAATTTGAATAGGGGGTGAATCTTTAGTACTCGGCTGTGGCCACCATCCAAGACTTTTTGTGCGGCGCCGGTAATAGTTGATAGGCACAGGTTCCGGGTGTCGAACACTCACCTATCAGATATTGATGGCCTATCGTAAAGAAAAAATGGCATTTACCAACTCTGTTAGTTGTTGTTGGTTTTTAAAGAGACTTTTTTGGGGACTAGGTATATTACATATGTTTGCATTTTTGGCAGATACCTCTTCAGGGTCAGAGGATGAAGGTTCAGTACAAGGGGACTCACAGGGAACTCCAACCTCAAGCCAAGGAAGTATAAACATGGAGCACTGGATTAGCCAAGCCATCCATGGATCAACCACATCAACCACTTCTTCCTCGTCAACACAGAGTGGGGGCAGCAGTGCCGCACACAGATTAGCAGATGTCATGGCCCAGACGCACATAGGTATGTAATAACCAAACTGCAGGCTTTATGCAATAATATCTTTTCTTGTCAGAACAGGTCAATAGGTATTTATCAATAGTCTTGACAGAAACAGAAAAATATCACTTTTGCCAAATAATCTTTTTGGTAAGACAATGCAAATAGTCTCTTCAAAGAGGAACAGAACCGGGTCTCCAGTGCACCTATTGGAGGTAGCAGTCCTGGTTGTCAGAATTGATCCTTTAAAGGGCCTTGCTCACATGACTTGGGTTAGGATGCCAAATCTGAAATTTCTTCAAAAGGAAAATACTTTGAAAGTCTAAGATCATGTTCTCCAATCAAGTAATCTGAAAAAAAATGCGAATGATGCCACATAACAGAAAACAGTGCCCAAGAATGCAGTCTATCGCAGGAAGGCTCCCAATAAGTGATTCCCATCCCTCCAGACCAGAAGGCCATAGCAAAAGACAGACAATAGTGGCTTCCCTTTGGCAGAGTTGCTGTCGCTCCCAGTATCCACCTGGGCTGCCACCTTCCTGAAACTAGAAGCTCTGTCAAGGTCAGATCTTAGAAGAGAGCCATGGGCTTGAAGAGGGCAGTGGAACCTAATGGGAACGCACTCTCCCCCTAGACCGGTCAGAATGGATCCTATAGAGGAGTTGCATCCTGAAGAAGTCCTTATGATGGACACATGTGAAAAAAGTGGCACACATTGAACAATTACATTAAATATTGAATCAATTTACAGTGCAAATACTGTCTGGACTTTCCACCTGGAAATGTGTAAAGTCCCTCTCCTAGCCAAAGGGCCCAGAATAAGGATGTTTACTTAAAAAGTGATAAAGAGAAGTACTTTGCAAATATGCCATAAACAGTTGAGGGTCCAAAACCCAGTGAGTTCGGGCACCACTCACCACTCCTGGACACTTCTGCACCTTGGGCTTTTAAGCTCAACTCAACATCAAGGCTTCTACCCTGGGGGTCGAGGTCCCCTAATTACCGTAGATGGCTATATGAGCCAGTGGGCTTACACCCCAAAAGTTACAGCATCTCAGTCTATTCACTGACTCAAAAGATACTGCACTTGATCTTATCCAAAAGGCCAAGAGAGAAAAGAACTCCAGTTGTAGACATCTATATGTTTGTTTGTTTTTTATAGTGGTCTAGGTGGTGAAGTTTTTTCTTGAGTTGAATACAATCTGGAATATGGAGACTTATAGGCCAGGCAATGCTCCTTGGGAAAAATGCTAATAGCCTCTTCAAAGAGAAAGAGAACAGGGTCTTTAGTGTCATCAAAAACATTTGACTTCAAATGGAGTTCATTTTCCTTTTGAAGAACATTTTGGTTTCTCTTTTCATTCTAAACCTTGTGGCAAGGCTCTTTAAAAGATCAATATCGACTTCTAGGATTGCTACTTCTAATAGATGGCACTAGAGATCCTGTCCTCATTGAAGAGGCTGTTGGCATACCTCTTTACAATGGAGCATTGCTTGGCTTATAAGATTCCCTATGCTGGTTTGGCCGTCTCCTGAAGAAGAAACTTTGTCCCCTAGTCCTTTTAAAGACAATGTCTCATACGATGGTTGTACTTTGCTAAGAGCAATGGAAATGCTTGATAAAGAACTAATCTACATTCTTATGATTTCATAGTTGTATTTTCTCTATTATCTGAATGAGCAAAGCAAACACAAATGGTCACCTTAAGTGGGCAATCAGTGTGTTGTTGTTGGGTATTCGAACTCTTAATTTTTCACCAGGCCCAGTGGCATGTCCATACATAAATCCATGCTTAGTATGGAAACTCTCCCCAATTCATAGGACACCACGGCTCCTTTGTCTTCATGTGGACCATATCAGCCATTATTTTTTTTCCCTAAAACATCCCTTCAATTCTGAATAATAGGACAAAGTCCTCCTACAATCTTTTAGACTGGATACCTGGTTCTTTTCGTTTTTATCCAATTTTTTAAAATGTTATACTGTTTTTATTAATTATACTATGTTTTAATATTTAAACTGTGTGAAAATAATTTTATAACTAAATAGTAAGCACTCCGGCGTTTAGAGGGTATTCTCACCCAACTTACCCTGCGTGGATCAGTGTCAGTGATCAGTAAGAACATTTTACGTTGCACAAGAGCTGAATATTATGTAGCATCAGATGTTAGAGTATCTGTCTTGGTCAACTGATTAAGTTAATAATTTCCACCTCTACATTTCGAGCATGCAACAAGCAATGAGGAAATCACTGCTTTAAAATGTGTATATGACTACTACAAGTTCCGATAAGTCATCAATAAAGAGCGACCAGCAATATCGCCATTTTATGGGCCGAAACAATATTTCTGAGAATTGGCTAGCAAGGGGTTGGAGACTGATAAAATGTAAAATTCTGCATTTAGTGAGTTGATGGGCCACGCTGTCGTGACTTTTCAGTCTATACAATGGCTCCTACGATGTGTGTGTGGCTAAAGCTACTCTATATCTGCGGCATCTTTTGTATTTTACCATGCAAGAAAGTTCATTGAGCCTTTGCTATCTTGGCTTACAATTGCTTTTCTTTCCTGAAGGGAATAGGAGGACAGATGGACAGTATCACAGTATGTATAGTTGACTTTTTGCATCTTGATTTTGCTCTCCAGTGCTAGCTGCCCAAGCTTCTTCCTTGTTATGTTGACTTGTCCCTTTCCCCTAGTTTGGCGATTTGCTTATTTCCCTGTCATGTTACATAAAATCCACAAGCATTGAATGTCATTAAGAGGGTTTATTTTGGGGTGTTTTACAGATGGGTTCATATTTTTCTAGAAACTAGTGGGTGGTGGTGGGCAATAATGCTGCCGAGATGGAAACTAGAACTTCCTTCAATGATGTTAAAGAGAACCTGTTACCTTGGAAGACGCTATATACCTGCAGGTAAATAGCATTCCAATGCTGCCTGACCGCCTTACTGAATATTCGGCTACCAGGAGAAAATGAACCTATTTAAACTCAGGAGTCTTTGGCTTTCAGTCTTGGGGGTGGTGCATGCAGTAGAGTGATTAGTCACAGTTCACTAAACTGGGAGTGGCTGCTGCAATCACACCCTGACACATTGATTGACAGCTCGTTCTGCACAGTGGCACTGCAGAGCTGGCTGTCAATCAACGTGCCAGGGCGTGCTTATCATTTGCTGCTCCCCTCCCAGTACAGTGTGAAGTGCCTGTAATCCCTGCATGCACCGCCTCCATGACTGAAAGCCGGCAGCTTCCGGGAGGAAATAAGTTAGTTTTTTCCTGGTAGCTTCACTTTCAGTAAGTCAGCCAGGCAGCATTGTAAGTCTATTAGATTACAGATCTACCCTATATCTGCTGGTAAATAGCATTTTCCAAGGTGATAGGTACTTTCAGTGTGTCTGATGGATTTTAAGGGTGAATGAGTAGACATGTCTAGATTGATTTATTTTTATTTATTTTTTTACATCTGTTTGTAATCTGTGAGTTCTGTTTGAAGACCTCTTTGATTATGAACGTTTGTTGCACATTAACTCCTTCACTGCTGCGCTGAAAGGCGATCCTCACATCTTGGTGTGTTTTACCTTCACTGACAGTTGTGCATTCCATCAAGGAACACTTTCAAAATGAGTCATGTGACACAAGCGGTCGCGGCTTTTTCTTAACGTCAAACGGACAGAATCAGGCGAGCGCTAAAGGTGCTTCTTGCCATTGGCAAAGCACACCAAAAAATGGTGAGTACAGTTTCACAAACTCCTTGCTCCTCCCTCACATCACTTTATCCCGTTTTGTAGCCATGTCTTTGGTGTAATGTTGTGCCCCTTGGAATGGATAACTCAGAGCTGGTTGGAAACCTGAAAGATTGTGCTACTCTGTTAGATCTATTTTTGAGGAACTGGTTATAGTGAATGTAGGAGTTGTCACTACTTGAACATTTATCACATCCACAAGATATGCGAAAAATGTCTGATAGATGTGGGTCCTATCTCGAGAAAAAGTCCCAATCTTGTACATTTGGGAATAGCGAGGTGACTGCGGCTCTCTCCTTTCTCTTATATGGAAGTTCAGTAAATTGACGAACTTGCATTTTGTGGACATGCTGGAAGTGTCCGAGATGGGTATACCCCTTCAGTAATGATATCTTTTATAAGCAAGAAAAGGACACTGCATAAAGACAAAGTTACCCACAAGTAGTTTGCCCCTACTGCTATAACCCATCTTTTATACTACAGATGTACAGATTATAATCTGCATACAAAATTAAAGGGAGTCTGTCAGTATATTTCTTACCACTGAACTGCCATCGTAAAGGCTAGTTTCACACTAGCGTTCAGCAGAGCTGCGGAGGGTTGCTGACTTCCTCTGTGAAGTCCCGCCCACTGTCTCGCCTCTTCATTCAGCTCCGCGTACGGCTGCATGCGTCCTGCGTACCCCATCTTTAACAATGGGTACGCAGGCCATGCGGATGTATGCGGATACCTCCGCATGTGTCGTTTTGATGGTGTGACGGCCGCACCAAATTGCAAATCGTTGCGTTCGGCGCAGGTCGCCGCACCGTCAAAACGACACATGCGGAGGTATCTGTACTATACATCGGCATGGCCTGCGTACCTAATGGTAAAGATAGGGTACGCATACCGACGTAGGCGGAGCTGACCGGAGGAGGTGTGGCCGTGGGTGGAGCTTCACGGAGGACGTACGCAGCCCTCCATCCGCAAATGTGAAACCAGTCTAACTCTTTTGCTTTCTAAACGTGACCTTCAATGTAATATTGGGGGCAAGATTTTGTAAAATAAGCTGAACGTGTTGTATCTAAAAGAGCCACAAGGCAACGGAGTCAAGCTGGCCATGCCCCAAACCCACCCAGTATGATTTTATTGATAGGCAGGCAGGTAGAGCTACATGGCGAAGGAGTCAGGCTGGCAATGTCCCAAACGCGCCCAGTATGATTTTATTGATAGGCAGGCAGGTAGAGCTACATGGCGAAGGAGTCAGGCTGGCAATGTCCCAAACGCGCCCAGTATGATTTTATTGATAGGCAGGCAGGTAGAGCTACATGGCGAAGGAGTCAGGCTGGCAATGTCCCAAACGCGCCCAGTATGATTTTATTGATAGGCAGGCAGGTAGAGCTACATGGCGAAGGAGTCAGGCTGGCAATGTCCCAAACGCGCCCAGTATGATTTTATTGATAGGCAGGCAGGTAGAGCTTACATGGCGAAGGAGTCAGGCTGGCAATGTCCCAAACGCGCCCAGTATGATTTTATTGATAGGCAGGCAGGTAGAGCTACATGGCGAAGTAGTCAGGCTGGCAATGTCCCAAACGCGCCCAGTATGATTTTATTGATAGGCAGGCAGGTAGAGCTACATGGCGAAGTAGTCAGGCTGGCAATGTCCCAAACGCGCCCAGTATGACTTTGATAGGCAGGCAGGTAGAGCTACATGGCGAAGGAGTCAGGCTGGCAATGTCCCAAACGCGCCCAGCATGACTTTGATAGGCAAGCAGATGGAGCTATGTGGTAAAGGAGGTCAAGCTGGCCATGCCCCAAACTCGCCCAGTATGACTTTATTGATGTCCCTGAGGGCCTTGTTTTTTAGTTCTGTCACATGGGGGTGCACTTGGTATACTTTCTCCAGTTTCACCAGTGCTGTACGTATGCTTTAGAAGCTGTCAGCCTATTAGATGAAGATTTTGGATGGGCTACAGATGACACACCGGGTCCTTCTGACTTGTACGCTGTCCTTTTGTAGGTTTAGGGCTTGGCACCTTTAACTCTTTTGCCAAGTGACTTTTTCTCGTTGACGTGGAATTTGCATACAGTTCACGTAGTGATTAAACAGCTTACTTTACAAAATCCTGCTGCTAATATTACACACCACCGCACCTTCAGAAAGCAAATGAGCTATTGTGACAGCTGCTGATGGCGGTTTAGTGATAACAACCTACTGACAGGTTCCCTTGAAGTCAATTTGTAAATACATGATACTCCTATCGTGCACCTATCCTAAATTATAGCCTGTATTATAATCCAGAGCTTTATTCACAATGCTGGATTTCATTACAAGCAGTTCACAAGTATTTTATCTAATCCCCTAAAGTGCAGGAGGAGGGGGCAATTAGTTTTTGCTGGATAGTGGCCATTATAAAAATAAAACTGGACCAGAAAAAGCATAAAATAAACTGTATGCTGATGTTGAACTAGATAGGGTTGATGGGTGATTCCAGCTCTGAATCTTGCAGAATAGTTATTTCAGCTGTGAAGTAGAATACAGGCTGTAATTCAGTGCCCACACAAAGATACAAGTGGAAAAGTGGGGGAAAAAATAAATGTAATATTATTTTATTTCTCTGATCGCCCATGACGGCACCACGGAGAGAGGGGATCCGCCCACCAAGGACAGGAAACCTACAGATAAAAAGGCGGTACCACTCTCCTGCATCAGTTGGTTTCCTGTCCTTGATGGGAGACCTACGGACTTACCGGTTCAACGTTGGAATTCCGGGGCCAACCAGTCCGACTCAGGCAGCTGGGGTCCCTCTGCCTCGGCTGGGGTGGTGACCCGAAGCACCACCGCTGGGGGCTAGTGGGCCTCTAGGGTGAGTGGGGGAGGTGATAAGGAGTTCGCGGTCACCTCCCCAGGTAAGATGCAGCAGCGGCAACATCCAGGGGGGTCCCTCTGTGGTTGCGGGAGGTGCGGCGCGGCCCTCCCCTAGCACGCGTCAGCCTGCACACTGCACGCCATCGGGCATGCAGAGCCGCGCGGTAGGGTCTGCATAGGACCGGGGGTGCCGGTCAGCAGCGCCATAACTGCACTCCGGGCGGCCATCTTGAGAGTACGGCGCATGCCCGGAGTTGCGCTGGTCTCGCGAGACGCTGGGGCTTGGATCTGCGCAGGCGCCGCCGGAACCGACTGCGCAGGCGTCGGCGTTCGGCGCTCCTCGCCGTTGTCTGGACGCCACTGCGCAGGCGTCGCCGATCTGACGCTTGGGCGTTGCAAAGGCGCCGCAGAAGCGTCTGCGCAGGCGCCGGCGTTCAACGCTCCTCGCCGTCGGCTGAAGCGCTACTGCGCAGGCGCCGGGGAAAAAGAAAAAAAAAAAAAAAAAGCGGCGGGAGCTTTAAAAGGGAGGTTTTACTTCCTCCCAGTGGCTCTGCAGTATATCGGTATAGGAGCTACTAGTTGTCGCAGCAGCAAGCGCAGCACGCATTATTGGCAGTGACAGCAGACCAGCAGCAGTATGAGCGACCCGGCATCTCCATTGCCTGAATCACCTCCACCTATAGCATCGCCTCAGCAGCAGCAGCAGCAAAAAAGGCGACAGCAGAAAGGTTACCAGGACACCAGCAAAGAACGCCAAAGGTCTCAGTACAGCAAGGAGTCCAGCACGGCGTCGGGGAAAAAGCCAGAGGCAGAGAATCCCCAACCGGTATTTATGGGTCCTGGAGGTGGTAAGTTGATCTTCGTGAAAGTTAGAGACAGTAAGATTATTATTTGTCTCTTTTAGGGGAGGAAAAGCGTAGGTAAAACAAAGCACAAAGCCTGTATTATCTGTAAAGAGGATCTTCCACCCGCATGGGAGAAGCAGCTATGTAATTCCTGCATACAGCAGACGGTATCTGAAAGCCTGCCCGGGTTTGCAACAGATCTTAAAAACCTGATTAAAGAGCAGGTGGAAGACACCTTTAGATCCCTTAAAAGGGGAAAAAAACGGAGAAGGACCAGACACAGGTCCCCGTCCCCAGTCTCTAAATCTGACAGCGATAGCGAGAGTTCAGCATCCTCCGACTCCTCCTCCTCATCCTCATCATCCACTTCTTCCTCAGGAGGTCACAATTGTTTCCCGCTATAGGACACCGATGGCCTCATAAAGGCAGTGAGGAGTACTATGGGATTAGTAGACTCCCACCCTAAAAAGTCAGCACAAGACATCATGTTTGGGGGCTTAGAACAAAAAAAGAGAAGAGCTTTCCCTCTTAATGAAGCAATTGCAGTGTTAATTAAAAAGGAGTGGAAAAAACCCATGAAAAAGACTCTCCTAACCCCAAAAAGGAAATACCCCTTCGAGGATGAATCCTGCTCCTTTTGGGAGAAAGCCCCCAAATTAGATGTAGCAATAGCTAAAGCATCAAAAAAATTCGCTCTCCCGTTTGAGGACATGGGGGTCCTAAAAGACCCTATGGACAAGAAGGCGGACGCCTTCCTCAAGGGCTCTTGGGAGTCAGCGGGAGGAGGCCTGAAACCGGCAGTGGCAGCAGCTTGCACATCCCGCTCCCTAATGATCTGGTTAAATCAACTAGAGGGTCAATTAAAGGGGAAAACTTCCCGAGACTCGATGCTGAAGACATTACCTGTAATAAGAGGAGCGGCGGCTTTTCTGGCTGACGCCTCGGCAGACTCTATCAGATTAGCTGCCAGGTCAGCAGTGTTTGCTAATGCGGCCAGGCGTGCCCTCTGGCTTAAGAATTGGCCTGGCGATCTGCAAACAAAAACAAAACTGTGTACTATCCCCTGCGAAGGAGAGTTTTTGTTCGGTTCCACATTAGACGACATCTTGGAAAAAGCCGGGGACAAGAAAAAGTCCTTTCCCTCTCTAGGTCTCCCCTCTTACCGGAAGCCCTTTCGGAACAAGAGGTTTTTCTGCAAGAACCCTGGGAGAGGCCAGGGAAAGTGGGAGGATAAGAGGAACAAAAACAAGGGGTTCATCTTTAACAAAAACCCCAGCGATAACAAGAAACCTTCTCAATGAAGGTTCGCCCCAGGTGGGAGGGAGGTTATCTCTCTTTCTTCCAGCCTGGAAAAAGATTTCCTCCAGTCAATGGATTCTGAACATTATAGAATCAGGCCTGAGGCTGACATTCAAAAGATGCCCCCGTCCCTCTTTTACGATGACATCTATAAGATCTTCGGCAGAACAACAGCTGGCACTGGAAAACGAGGTCATCGAGTTAGTAAAAAAGGGTGTACTCCTGGAGGTTCCCCCACAAGAAAGAGGGCAAGGGTACTATTCCCCTCTATTCCTGAGGAAGAAACCAGACGGTTCCTTCAGGACTATTATAAATCTAAAGAAACTAAACGATTACCTGGAGGTTCAAGCATTCAAGATGGAAACGATAAAATCATCCATCAAGATGTTGTTTCCCCAGTGCTTCATGGTGGTCCTGGACCTAAAGGACGCATATTATCACGTCCCAATACACAAGGATCACCAGAGATTCCTCAGGATGGCAGTTCACATCAGGGGAGTTCTAAAACACTTCCAATTTTCAGCCCTACCATTTGGTCTTGCCATAGCCCCGAGGGTTTTCACAAAGCTGATAGCAGAGGTAATGGCTCACCTCAGGGAAGAAAATACCCTAATCGTTCCATATCTGGACGATTTCTTGGTGATAGGCTCCTCCCCGCAACATTGCGAGGATCAACTGGCAATAGTGATGCATTCTTTGAAGGAATTGGGCTGGCTAATAAACATGGGAAAGTCCAGACTAATGCCTTCTCAGGTCCAGGAGTACTTGGGTCTCACTCTAGACTCCAAAAAGATGGAATGTTGGCTCCCGGAGAACAAGATACAAAAACTAAGGAGTTTAGTATCGAGAACCCAATCTCTCCCCTCCATAACACTCCGTCAGGCCATGTCCCTCTTAGGCTCTATGACCTCTTGCATCCCCGCAGTCCAGTGGGCCCAATTACATTCAAGAGAACTTCAATGGCAGATATTGTCGGAGCAAATCCATCTAGGAGGGCATTTAGACAGGCAGTTAACTCTATCTCCTCGCACCAATCACTCTCTGACATGGTGGAAATCACAGGAAAATCTTTCCCAGGGAGTCCCGTGGGTAATTCAGATCTCGAAAGTCCTGACTACGGACGCAAGCCCTTCAGGGTGGGGGGCTCATCTGGGCGACCTAGTAACCCAGGGCACTTTGTCTCCATCTACAGTGAACAAATCCTCCAACATGAAGGAGCTCCTTGCAGTAAAATTTGCCCTTCAGGAATTCTTGGGGGTCCTTCACTCTCACCATGTAAGAGTAATGTCGGACAATCGGGTGGTAGTATCTTACCTAAATCACCAGGGAGGTACCCGTTCCAAAAATCTAATGGAAGTGACCAAATCAATCCTGCAAATAGCCGAGAGCAACCTCTTATCCCTAACAAGCCTACACATAAGGGGAGTAGACAACTACAAAGCAGACTTCCTCAGCCGGTCCAGTCTAAAACAGGGGGAATGGGGACTAAATCAGGCGGTATTCACCCAGATCACAGAAAGATGGGGTGTTCCCAAAATAGATCTCTTTGCGAGCCATTTAAACAAAAAAGTAGCCTCCTTTTGCTCCCTATCTCCCCTGGGGAACCCAGTAGCTGTGGACGCCTTCCTGATATCTTGGGGTCACCATCTGGTCTATGCCTTTCCTCCTCTTATTCTGATTCCAGCAGTGCTGAAGAAGATTCGGGAGTACGGGGCGCTGGTCATCTTAATTGCCCCGTTCTGGCCAAAGAGGCCTTGGTTCTCATGGATGAGGAAGTTATCAATATCCGACCCTTGGGTATTACCAGACCTCCAAGATCTGTTGTCACAGGGCCCAGTCTGTCATCCGCAGGTCAAGAACTTGCACTTGACAGCTTGGCTCTTGAAAGGAAATTACTAGAAAGCAGGGGGTTCTCTCCGGGCTTAATCTCAACTCTGTTACAAAGTAGGAAACCTGTTACAACAAAACAATATGGCAAGATATGGAAAAAGTTTCTGTCATCATCAGGTGCAAAAATAGGGAAAGAAATTCCCCTTAATTCCATATTAGAGTTCCTACAAAACGGGTTGGAGATGGGTTTAGCCACTAACACCCTAAAAGTTCACGTGGCGGCTTTGGGAGCCCTATTCAATTTTGATTTAGCCTCAAATAGGTGGGTCTCTAGATTCATCAGGGCGGCAGGAAGATCAAGGCCTCTTCCAGTAAAAGTTGTTCCTCAATGGGACTTAAACTTGGTCCTTAAAGCCCTGACTAGTTCTCCATTTGAACCATTACACGAATCTACAATAAAAAATCTATCTCTCAAAACAGCTCTATTAGTCGCCCTTACTTCTGCCCGTAGGGTTAGCGATTTACAGGCTCTCTCAGCTAACCCTCCCTACACACAATTCCTAGAGGATAGGGTCATTTTAAAAACAGACCCAGCATATCTTCCGAAAGTGGCTTCAAAATTTCACAGGTCTCAAGAGATATCTCTCCCCTCCTTCTGTCCTAATCCTAAAAATAAGGAGGAACAAACACTACATACACTAGATGTAAGAAGATGTCTCTTACATTACCTAGAAGTCACTAGAGAGAGTAGGGAGGATTCCTCTCTGTTTGTGTGTTTCCAGGGTCCCCGGAAGGGGAAAAAAGCATCTAAAGCCACCATAGCAAGATGGATCACGGACGCCATCAGTCTCTCATACTCGGCAAGTGGGATGTCCGTCCCCGGGGAGGTTAAGGCTCACTCAACAAGGGCAGTAGCGACTTCCTGAACGGAGAAGGCCGGAGCTTCCATTGACCAGATATGTAGAGCTGCTACCTGGTCTTCACCATCCACATTCTATAGGCACTATAGATTGGACCTAATCTCCTCTTCAGACCTTACTTTCGGTAAAAGGGTTCTGGAGGCGGTGGTCCCTCCCTGAATGTACTATCTATGCAATTCTCTCCGTGGTGCCGTCATGGGCGATCAGAGAAAAATATAGTTCTTACCGATAACGGTATTTCTCTGAGCCCATGACGGCACCCGTACATTCCCTCCCTTCACTTGTGGGTGCTCACATCAAAATAGTGCCATAGTCTACTCATAGTGTTAAAAGTCACGCGGTATCTAGTTATGATAAACAGTTAAAATTTAACAAATGTTTAGTAGTCTCCCATCGTTCTCTATGTAAAACAACTGATGCAGGAGAGTGGTACCGCCTTTTTATCCGTAGGTTTCCTGTCCTTGGTGGGCGGATCCCCTCTCTCCGTGGTGTCGTCATGGGCTCAGAGAAATACCGTTATCGGTAAGAACTATATTTTTTCAGCTGTAATATGTTGTTTTGTCTTGAGAATGTGCACCTTGCAGATTAAGGAATTACCCGTAGGCATTGTGATCAGAATATTTAGTAGTCACCAAGAGATTGGTGTTTTCTTGATATATTACACGGGGCCCAGACTGCTAAGGGATATAGAAAGTACGGTATTCTGATATCAGTTGGCAAATGGAGGGAGGAAATCCAAAAGTTTACCTGGAAGAAAGTACCGTAAGTAGTAGTCTGAAGTCGTGATTGGACTATTTTGGAAGTAGAAGTAGTTTGTGTTTCATGGACAATATTCTTACCATTCCTCCACTTTGCCCTGAGATTAAAGGGAATCTGATGGCCGGTTTTTAATCTGAGAACAGCATGATGTAGGGACAGAGACCCTGATTCCAGCAATGTATCGCTTAGTTTAATTGGGTACAGCAGTTGTGATACAATCAGTTTTCTCTGCAGCACAGCTCTGAATGCTGAGCTGCGTATAACCCCGACCACACCACTGATTAGCAGATTTCTGTGTACATTGTATGGTGACAGAGGTGTGAGAGTGTGGTTGGACTCGGAGGGATGAGACACCTAGTTCTTTAGTGATAATTTACTGCTGATTTTATTGAAGCAACAAAACACAATCCAGTAAGTGACACATAACTGGAATCAGGCTCTCTGTCCCTACATCACGGTAATCTGAGATTAGATACATCCTCCATCTCTCAAGAATTTGGCGCTGTGGTCAGGTGTGTTTGGTGCTACATCCATGAGGAGAACTCCCGATTAAAACATCATTTCCTTTATCCAAAAATCCATTAAATCATCAACATAGCAGGATAGTAACATTTCGTTGACGCAAAATCCATCCTTTCGGTCTTGGTTATAATTTCATCATGTTACAACTAAGACCAAACAAGCAAAACGCGTCAATGAAATGTGTTGGTATCTCAAAATGAAAGGAAATGATATTTTAGTGGCAAGTTCCCTATTTTCTTCTGGTTTGCCCGGAAAAGCCAAAGGAATCCAGTGGAATATGCGGTGGTGGAAGAACTGGACTGATGAGCTGCCTTTCCTTGTTTTTTTTCATGGTTGGCACTGGATTTTAAATGGTAGAAAAATCTGGAACAAGCATGACATGTGAGCACAACCTAATAAAAGACTAAATCACGAATATTCCGAATTTATCAGAAATGTCTTTTTCTCACTGCATTGGGTTATGTCTGTCTCCGTTCTTGGTTTCCCGTTTGTAGTGTTTGTGGTCACTCTCCCACTACCCTCGTTGCCCCAGAGAATAATAAATCTAACCATATAAGCAAATGTGTCATTGCTCGGATCTATTCCCTGTTCTGGTTCTTGTTTTTTTCGTGGTTTTCGTTAAGCAATAAGACAAAACCCCAGCATGTACTTGCAGTGTTTCTTGTCGTTGTGAGACATTAACGGAGTATTAGCGTTTGATGTATGATGGAAGGTTAACTTGACTCGGGTCAGTACTTCCAAATTGTTCCTAGCTGATGCTATTTGATGCATGATCGCTATGTGTTTGGGAGGGGGAATAAAACACTGCTGCTGCTTCAGAACGGTTTTCGTAGGAGAAGCAGTTGACCATGAGCTGCAAGATCCCAACATATTAGAAGGATCATTTTTTAGATACTTTTGCAAACTCTTTCCTAAAATATTAATATGATAGAACCATGTACTGCCACTGTGGATTCAATAGACGCTTAAAGGGGTAGTGTCAATAAAGTGCCGCCTTCTTGCTTCCCGGGCGGAGGTGCACACCGGCTGATCGACAGTTCCGAGCAGTGACTTGGTTGAGCTGATGGCCAGAACTGTGTGCTCTACCATACTACAAGCTAAGGAAGAAAGCTTCTCCTGCCTCGAGCTGAGCCTAAGGGTCCTGAAGCTGGCAGAATCCTTGCCAATGTGACCATCCTCCTCTGATATACTGCAGAGGTGGTGGGTAACCCAGGCAGAAGCAGTAAAACTGAGCATTTTTATTAAGCGCTAAAGGGTTTGTCTGGGTTCTGTTTTTTAGAACTTTAATTTTCCTTTTTAAAAGACACCGAATAGATCCCCTAATAATCAACGCATCCCCTCTTCTTTCATTGCATAACTGATGCAGTTGATTACTCACTCCATTGTCTGTTCTTAAACTGGTTGTCCAGGGCTTTAACACGGATGGCCTATCTTTAGGATACGTCATTAATGTCTGATTGGTGGGGGACCCTCCGTCGGTAAGCTGCTGGTGTCGGCCGAACTGCTCAGTTATGGAGCTGCAGAGGACAGCTCCGCTGGCTGTATAGTGGCCGCGGCCAGGTACTACACATCTGCCACTCATTCAGATTAATAGAGGGCTGCTGTGCAGCTCCGTAACTGAGCAGTTCCGGCCAACACCAAGGACAGCTGATCGGCGGGGTGCCGGGTGTCACACCTTCACCAATCAGACATTAATGACCTATCCTAAGGATAGGCCATCAATGTTAAAGTCCTGGACAACCCCTTTAAATCAGTATAAACAAATTGATGTGTGCTCAGAGCCTCAGGCAAGTTGCTTCTGAAATTGCATTTGCCAAAATGAAATCCATGGTACCAGATAGTAGTTTTGTTTGTTTCATTTTTTTTATTTACTTGGACATATAATTGCTGGTGCTTTACATCAAATATTGTCACTTGCACATGCACTTTTTAATATATTATATACACAAAATTCAACAAGGCCAATAGTGAACAGTGATTTTCCAAATTTCCAATATTTTTCTATTCCTTTTTTTCTTGTCTATATCTCATAATTCATACTTATCACATTATCACAGTCTGATACTTCGTCTGTGCAAAGTCCTAATAGATTCACAAAACCATGGTTCTGGAAAGCAGCACTGGACAGCATTATTTATTGTAATTCATTTTCAATGAAGAAGAAACCAGATCAATTTATCTATGGAAATGTTTTCCAGTTTTTCACCCTTTTTTTTCCCCTTTATGGTAGCTCTGGTTTCTGAAATGAATTATGTCCACATATCAATATATTGAAATATATGAAGTATCTATCAGTCATTAAACATGGGCAACGAATCATCCAGGATAATACAAGTTCCATTACTTCTCCGGTCAGAGTCTTTCTAAACATTGTATATCAGGCGTATATGATGTTTACAAGCGATTATATTGTACTTTTGTAAGAAATGCTTGATCGCAGCTCCTGTCCTTACCTGAGATGTCTGTGAAATTTGCCTGTGTCCCTCCCAGAAATCTGGACTAGTCAATGATCCCATTTCCGTCTACCCTTTCCCGGTTTTCCTTTTGTTTGCAGAAGCTTCAGCGATTTCTTGTATTTTTTTTTTTTTTATAATTAATGTCTCCAGTACATCTGTTATGGCCGCTTGATGTAAAAGTTTATTAGCTGTATGTGTCGGTAATACTATCTGTTTTCTCTGTTTGAAACCTATAATCTACTCTTGAGGATTTAGGTTCCGGTTCTGTTCAATGTTTGTAGACTTCAGTCTCTGTCTTCCCTATAGCTAAGTCATACGGTGTTTTTACAGAAAACCATTCAGCCCCTCCAGATGTTACCACGTACACCTCAGAGCACTCAATACAAGTAGAAAGACCACAGGGATCCACATCACGGGCCACCTCGAAATATGGCAATGCCGAGCTCATGGAAACAGGAGATGGTAAGTACCAGTTTGGATCACCAAATAGAGAATTTAATAACATGCAAAATCTAATTTTATTATCTTATTCTGTAATTGTAATGTTTGTCAAATTCTACAATTGTAGTCGAAATCCCTGTGATGACTGTACGGTATCCCTAGCCAAAAACTAGAATGGACCTGATCAATGCCAAAAAATATAATATACCGTATATACTCGAGTATAAGCCGACCCGAGTATAAGCCGACCCCCCTAATTTTGCCACAAAAAACTGGGAAAACTTATTGACTCGAGTATAAGCCTAGGGTAGGAAATGCAGCAGCTACCGGTGAATTTCAAAAATGAAAATAGATGCTCCATACCGTTCATTATTGCCTCTTAAGATGCTCCATATAAAGCTGTGCCACATATAATGCTGCATACCGTTCATTATTGCCCCATAGATGCTCCATATAAAGCTGTGCCATATATAATGCTCCATACTGTTCATTATTGCCCCATAGATGTGCCATATAAAGCTGTGCCATATATAATGCTCTGCACCGTTCATTATTGCCCCATAGATGTGCCATATAAAACTGTGCCATATAGTGCTCTGCACCGTTCATTATTGCCCCATAGATGTGCCATATAAAGCTGTGCCATATAGTGCTCTGCACCGTTCATTATGGTCCCATAGATGTGCCATAGAAAGCTCTGCCATATAGTGCTCTGCATCGTTCATCATTGCCCCATAGAAAGCTGTGCTATATAAAACTGTGCCATATAGTGCTCTGCACCGTTCATTATTGCCCCATAGATGTGCAATAGAAAGCTGTGCTACCGGTATATATAATGCTGCGGCTGCTGCAATAAAAAAAAAATGCCATACTCCCCTCTCTTGCTTGCAGCTCCTTAGCGTCCTGTCTCTCCGCACTGACTGTTCAGGCAGAGGGCGGTGCGCACACTATACGTCATCGCGCTCTCTGACCTGCACAGTCAGAGCCAGAGGACGGGCAGATGGAGCGGCGCCCGGCGTGTGGAACGCGGACAGGTGAATATGTAATACTTACCTGCTCCCGGCGTTCCGCTCCTTCTCCCGGACAGCTGGTCTCCGGGTGCCGCAGCCTCTTGCTCTATCAGCGGTCACCGTTACCGCTCATTAGAGAAATGAATATGCGGCTCCACCCCTATGGGAGTGGAGTCCATATTCATTTCTCTAATGAGCGGTCCCACGTGACCGCTGAACAGGGGAAGAGCTGTGGCACCCGAAGACCGTGTGACTGCAGGGACAGTGCCAGGAGCCCCGGAAGCAGGTAAGTATGCCTCAGCCCTCTCTCCCCCTCACCCGCCGACCCCACCGCCGACCGTGACTCGAGTATAAGCTGAGAGGGGCACTTTCAGCCCAAAAATTTGGGCTGAAAATCTCGGCTTATACTAGAGTATATACGGTATGTTACCAATTTTGCACAATAGTGGAAATCATAAGTGACTGGGTTTTTCAATGGAAGGCATCCTGCATGTCTTAGGCTACTTTCACACTAGCGTTATTTGAGGTACGTCGCAATGCGTCGTTTTGGAGTAAAAACGCATCCTGCAAAGTTGCCCGCATGATGTGTTTTTTTTCTCCATAGACTTTCATTAGCGATGCATTGCGACGTATCGCCACACGTCGCATCCATCGTGCGATGGATGCGTTGTGTTTTGGCGGACTGTCGGCACAAAAAAGTTCCATGCAACGTTTTTTGGTGCATCGAGTCCGCCATTTCCGACCGCGCATGCATGGCCGAAACTCCGCCCCCTCCTCCCCGGACCTTACAATGGGGCAGCGGATGCGTTGTAAAACTGTATCTGCTGCCCACATTGTTCTTTTTTTTGCAGAATAATAGCCTTATTCCAGAGAAATCCACATTTTTCTTACATGTAAATGAGCTGTTCAGGGCTATGGGCCGGACATAGATCTCCCTGAGAATCTGCCTCCAGAGATTATTATAAATAGAAGGAGGCATTACCAGTGTGATGTGTAATGGCCGCTCTCTGCTCTCCTGATCTCACTGCAGAGCTGTGTGTGATTATACCTCACACATCTGCAGGTTCCTGTCAGCTTCATCTTGCATATCGCAGGCAGTCAGTGTTGCAATATAGCAGAGCTGTGTGGGACCTCCACATTGAGCGGTCACAGACTCCTCCCGGACCTCCACACCGGACTCATAAGCGGCGTCTTTCTGCTAAGTGGGAGTTCCACCCTTGCTTTATATACTTATAAACAGCGATCTCTTGAAAAAGGCTTTACAATTATATGCCGAAACGTTGAGACTACATATAAGCTGTTTAAAGGTTCTTTTGCATGTGGAACCCACCAACCTTTTTTCCTTTGGAATAAAATTGATGAACAATTAAATATACGCATTTTTATTGTGTGCCGGAGTTTCTATTTTAAGATAATAGTTGATTTTTTTCTCCTGGCACCTCTATAGTACAGTCGAGCACCCTCTTATTCATATATCGAATAGAGCTGTGAGAGCTACAGTTGCTAACGTTTTTGTAAGAAGACAAAGTTCAGTTCTACTTTTCTGTGTTAGTCACATGTCTCACATTAGTCTTAGTCACATGTCTCACAAAACCAGGGATTCAAGCTTGAGGAGGCTAATTTGCATATTCCAGGTGCCTTCTGGGAAAAGCGAAGTCTCCCTAAGCTAGAAGATCGTTGGGTACAGCCGGGACCAGCTGCTTGGAAAGCATCGCCAAACCAGGGATTCAAGCTTGAGGAGGCTAATTTGCATATTCCAGGTGCCTTCTGGGAAAAGCGAAGTCTCCCTAAACTAGAAGATCGTTGGGTACAGCCGGGACCAGCTGCTTGGAAAGCATCGCCAAACCAGGGATTCAAGCTTCAAGAATTTTTGCCTGTAGGATATTATTGCAAGAGAGCTTGGCTGAGTAGATTACACAAGAAGGAAAACACACAGCAAGTCAGCAGGATCTAGGAGCAACATGGCAGATGTGACAACCTACATGGTGAGCTGCAGCATGTGCTACATGTTCACAGACCGACCAGAAGAAGAATCAAATTTCACCTGTCAGAAGTGTAGACTAGTGGCCCTTTTAGAAGAAAAGGTGCGGGGTCTGGAAGAAAGAATAGCAACTTTGAAACTCATCAAAGAGAATGAAGACTTTCTAGACAGAACAGAAGCATCTCTACTGGTCACAGAAGGTGAAAAAAGTGTCAGAGAACCTCCAAAAGCAGATGAGTGGAAGCATGTGACCAAAAGAAGCAAGAAGACCATAGAGAAATCACCAACCACACAACTGAAGAACCGATATCAAATCTTTGTAGAGGATGAAGATGGCACACCTAAGGATGAAGCAATACCAGCAAGCAAAAAAGAAAAGGGCACACAGCAACAAGTGACAGCAAAAAGTACAGCCAAGAAGCAACGAAGAGTGGTGGTGGTGGTGGGAGACTCACTACTGAGAGGCACAGAAGCAGCCATCTGCAGACCGGACATAACTGCAAGAGAAGTATGCTGCCTTCCAGGTGCGATGATCAAGGATGTGACCGATAGGATACCAAAGCTCTTCAGCTCCAAGGACGTCCACCCATTTCTTCTGATACATGTTGGCACCAATGACACGGCAAGGAAAGACCTACCGACAATCTGCAAAGACTTTGAAGAGTTGGGGAAGAAAGTAAAGGAACTGGATGCACAGGTAGTTTTTTCTTCTATCCTTCCAGTAGACGGGCATGGCACCAGGAGATGGAACAGGATCCTTGATGCAAACAACTGGCTAAGACGATGGTGCAGACAACAAGGATTCGGATTCCTGGACCACGGTGTGAATTACTGGTACGATGGACTCCTCGCCAGAGATGGACTACACCTCAACAAACCTGGGAAACACACATTCGCCAGAAGACTCGCTACACTCATCAGGAGGGCGTTAAACTAGAAGAAGAGGGGACGGGAAGAAAAACATTAGACTTGAACAAAGAAGACCCAGGAAAACATACTCAGATGGGAGGTAAGAACATTTCTAAAGGAATCCACAGCGAGGAGATTGTTTTGTTCCAAAATCCTCTAAACTGCATGCTCGCAAACGCCAGAAGCCTGACAAACAAGATGGAAGAACTAGAAGCAGAAATATCTACAGGTAACTTTGACATAGTGGGAATAACCGAGACATGGTTAGATGAAAGCTATGACTGGGCAGTTAACTTACAGGGTTACAGTCTGTTTAGAAAGGATCGTAAAAATCGGAGAGGAGGAGGGGTTTGTCTCTATGTAAAGTCTTGTCTAAAGTCCACTTTAAGGGAGGATATTAGCGAAGGAAATGAGGATGTCGAGTCCATATGGGTCGAAATTCATGGAGGGAAAAATGGTAACAAAATTCTCATTGGGGTCTGTTACAAACCCCCAAATATAACAGAAACCATGGAAAGTCTACTTCTAAAGCAGATAGATGAAGCTGCAACCCATAATGAGGTCCTGGTTATGGGGGACTTTAACTACCCGGATATTAACTGGGAAAGTGAAACCTGTGAAACCCATAAAGGCAACAGGTTTCTGCTAATAACCAAGAAAAATTATCTTTCACAATTGGTGCAGAATCCAACCAGAGGAGCAGCACTTTTAGACCTAATACTATCTAATAGACCTGACAGAATAACAAATCTGCAGGTGGTTGGGCATCTAGGAAATAGCGACCACAATATTGTACAGTTTCACCTGTCTTTCACTAGGGGGACTTGTCAGGGAGTCACAAAAACACTGAACTTTAGGAAGGCAAAGTTTGACCAGCTTAGAGATGCCCTTAATCTGGTAGACTGGGACAATATCCTCAGAAATAAGAATACAGATAATAAATGGGAAATGTTTAAGAACATCCTAAATAGGCACTGTAAGCGGTTTATACCTTGTGGGAATAAAAGGACTAGAAATAGGAAAAACCCAATGTGGCTAAACAAAGAAGTAAGACAGGCAATTAACAGTAAAAAGAAAGCATTTGCACTACTAAAGCAGGATGGCACCATTGAAGCTCTAAAAAACTATAGGGAGAAAAATACTTTATCTAAAAAACTAATTAAAGCTGCCAAAAAGGAAACAGAGAAGCACATTGCTAAGGAGAGTAAAACTAATCCCAAACTGTTCTTCAACTATATCAATAGTAAAAGAATAAAAACTGAAAATGTAGGCCCCTTAAAAAATAGTGAGGAAAGAATGGTTGTAGATGACGAGGAAAAAGCTAACATATTAAACACCTTCTTCTCCACGGTATTCACGGTGGAAAATGAAATGCTAGGTGAAATCCCAAGAAACAATGAAAACCCTATATTAAGGGTCACCAATCTAACCCAAGAAGAGGTGCGAAATCGGCTAAATAAGATTAAAATAGATAAATCTCCGGGTCCGGATGGCATACACCCACGAGTACTAAGAGAACTAAGTAATGTAATAGATAAACCATTATTTCTTATTTTTAGGGACTCTATAGCGACAGGATCTGTTCCGCAGGACTGGCGCATAGCAAATGTGGTGCCAATATTCAAAAAGGGCTCTAAAAGTGAACCTGGAAATTATAGGCCAGTAAGTCTAACCTCTATTGTTGGTAAAATATTTGAAGGGTTTCTGAGGGATGTTATTCTGGATTATCTCAATGAGAATAACTGTTTAACTCCATATCAGCATGGGTTTATGAGAAATCGCTCCTGTCAAACCAATCTAATCAGTTTTTATGAAGAGGTAAGCTATAGGCTGGACCACGGTGAGTCATTGGACGTGGTATATCTCGATTTTTCCAAAGCGTTTGATACCGTGCCGCACAAGAGGTTGGTACACAAAATGAGAATGCTTGGTCTGGGGGAAAATGTGTGTAAATGGGTTAGTAACTGGCTTAGTGATAGAAAGCAGAGGGTGGTTATAAATGGTATAGTCTCTAACTGGGTCGCTGTGACCAGTGGGGTACCGCAGGGGTCAGTATTGGGACCTGTTCTCTTCAACATATTCATTAATGATCTGGTAGAAGGTTTACACAGTAAAATATCGATATTTGCAGATGATACAAAACTATGTAAAGCAGTTAATACAAGAGAAGATAGTATTCTGCTACAGATGGATCTGGATAAGTTGGAAACTTGGGCTGAAAGGTGGCAGATGAGGTTTAACAATGATAAATGTAAGGTTATACACATGGGAAGAAGGAATCAATATCACCATTACACACTTAATGGGAAACCACTGGGTAAATCTGACAGGGAGAAGGACTTGGGGATCCTAGTTAATGATAAACTTACCTGGAGCAGCCAGTGCCAGGCAGCAGCTGCCAAGGCAAACAGGATCATGGGGTGCATTAAAAGAGGTCTGGATACACATGATGAGAGCATTATACTGCCTCTGTACAAATCCCTAGTTAGACCGCACATGGAGTACTGTGTCCAGTTTTGGGCACCGGTGCTCATGAAGGATATAATGGAACTAGAGAGAGTACAAAGGAGGACAACAAAATTAATAAAGGGGATGGGAGAACTACAATACCCAGATAGATTAGCGAAATTAGGATTATTTAGTCTAGAAAAAAGACGACTGAGGGGCGATCTAATAACCATGTATAAGTATATAAGGGGACAATACAAATATCTCGCTGAGGATCTGTTTATACCAAGGAAGGTGACGGGCACAAGGGGGCATTCTTTGCGTCTGGAGAAGAGAAGGTTTTTCCACCAACATAGAAGAGGATTCTTTACTGTTAGGGCAGCGAGAATCTGGAATTGCTTGCCTGAGGAGGTGGTGATGGCGAACTCAGTCGAGGGGTTCAAGAGAGGCCTGGATGTCTTCCTGGAGCAGAACAATATTGTATCATACAATTATTAGGTTCTGTAGAAGGACGTAGATCTGGGGATTTATTATGATGGAATATAGGCTGAACTGGATGGACAAATGTCTTTTTTCGGCCTTACTAACTATGTTACTATGTTACTATGTTACATTGGTAACTCTCCTCTCCTTTCATTTAAAATACTAAGCTCTGAATGCAGATTCTCAGGCAGATCAGTGTTCTGCCTTTAGATCTTAACAGCTCATTGACATATAAGAAAAACGTGAATTTCTCTGGAATAAGACATATTCCCTTTTAAAGCATGGTAATTATCAGAGCTCCTATTTGACCATTCCGCTTAAGAGCATTTTATGAGCAATCACTTGGAAGTCTCATAACCCAGATCCTTTCCAGTTTGACAGATGTGTAACTAAAGAACTACATGCCTTAAAAAAAAAAAGATCGTGTTATACTTTAAAATGCAAATTTGGATGCAAATATTGTGAAGTGTGACATATGTATACTGGAAGAGGTTCTCTTGGTGCATATGCTGGACACCAGGAGACAATAAAAAAATCTTGTAAAAAAGATGATATGAACAGAAGCTTGATGGGAACGATATACATTGACTAAGTGAGGCTAGTCTGCAGTATGCCTTGTAACTTTTAATTATTTAACATTTTTTCTTATGTAAAGTGAATCTGTCACTCCCTGGACAAATTTAAGCTGCTAATATGGGCATACAGGTAATAGATTGGTTAAACCAGTCTTACCTGTATGCCTCACAACTGCGGTGTAGATGTTGAGAAAAGGAGTTTTAATGTTTTATGTTAATTATTTCTTTCAGGCTCCTTTTTGTGCAGAGTTATTTGTTTGCTTTGCTTTATATTGCATTGCTTCAAACTCACCTGTGGCTTATCGATTGAATTAATATTGGGTATTTGTAGTTAATATAATGCATAGATTGTTCCCGTGTTGCAATATACAGACGTTTAATGAGGAAACTTCTAAATATAATTATGCTTTTAATGAGATTATTGTTTAAGGTAATTAAAACAAAAAATAACATGATATATATCTGGATATTAGAACCAGTTATTCTTTAACAGCTTTTAATTGGTTTTCTTTGTCAATTTGTTCCAATATTAAAACCAAACTCTTAGAATTGCGGAGTTGGAGAAGAGAGCTGATTTGATGGAAACAATCGGCACAGTTTATTGGGGCTGATGTTAATTATTTTGTGAACAGTCATTTAAAATTGTGAGAAAATAATTACAAGTTACTGCATTCCTCAACGCTGCAGAACAGCCGCTTCCACAGTAATGGATATTGCCTTTGGCAGCGTTGGTTGCTGATTTTTTACTTTTTAACTCCTGGAAGAGTTAATGTGCTACTAGAGAACTGCAATGTGGCAATGATTAGGCGTCACGAGGCCAGCAACGATGGTAGGAGCTGACACATCTGTGAAGACGAAGGGGTGACTCATAGCATTATGCATTTTTTTGTAATAAGAACCATCAGATATAATAATTCTTGAATTCATCACTTAGATGTTAACGCAAAGAGGGACGAACGTGGATTTTTCATGGCGAGGGGTTGACCATGGTATGCTTGTGGAACTTCCACAACAGATGATGTCACAGAAGAGAAAGATTCCGTATGTTGAATTTTAATGCCTGGCCCTTTTGTGTTGACCGGGAGAGAAGCCTCTGCTAGATAGGTCTACTCAAGGTTTTACAACTCAATACATTTATCATTCTCTCCCCTAACCCCCCCCCCCCCCCATGGTATAGGCAAAAACATGTCTGCTTGTTGGAAGGTCCACGTGCTTGTTGGAAGGTCCACGACTGGGTCCGGTCAAATTGAGAGAACAGTAGGCCTAATTAGAGATAATGCAAAGTGATTTTCAGAACACGGTCCAGTGGTCATGTCTGTAATCGGTGGCTTCTAGCCTGTAGCACTGTGAACTGCCATGTACATGATGACATTCCCTTCTTTTGATTAGTCAGCCTGGCACAATGTCACTGTTGTGGCGTGACACACGTGACGTCGTGACAGTCCAGCTAATGAAAAGAAGAGATGCGGATGCTAGTTGGTATTTTTCCAGAACTGCCATCAAACAGCCCCAGATTACCGTGCTCAAGTGGCCGATGCACCTAGTCCTGAGAATCAGTTCTCTAGTCCTGGTCTCCACTTCATCCTCACACCCAATACTGCTACTACATGTAAGTACGGTATATGAGATGAACCAAAACCTGAGTGCTCCCCATAGATGTGGAAGAGAGTGTTAGTGCACATGATGGCTCTATTCAATCCCAACCGCAGTGAGAAGTAACACAGAAATCAGGACCTCATCGGGACCTCATTCTAGGGACGGGATCACACATGCGTGAAACTCTCACGAGTCTTGCATTTCAATACGCGGCACTGCCACCGGCACTCGGGACCGGAGTGTGCGGCTGCATAGAAATACATGCAGCCGCACAATCCGGTCACGAGTGCTGCGTATTGAGATGCGAGACTCGCGCAAGTTTCTTGCATGTGTAATCCCGGTCTAATGGTCAGTGAGGGTCTCCGCTGCTCATCTGAGAATCGATGAGAAAGACTGGATGGATTGCTTCATCCTTGGTAGATGTAATGATCTGGCTAATATGTGGGTACTAATATTTGTCTCCAAAGTTGACCTACCGTAGTTAAAGCTGAAATGGTTATTATTAAATATATAACTGGCCATTCAGACCACCATAATGTCTGTTTTTCATCTGAAATCTTGGTGCATCATTTATCTTTTTGTTGATTTATGCTTTCATAGGAGTCCCCGTAAGCAGTAGAGTGTCTGCAAAGATCCAGCAACTTGTCAACACCTTAAAAAGACCCAAGCGGCCGCCATTACGGGAGTTCTTTGTGGATGATTTTGAGGAGTTATTGGAAGGTTAGATGCTTAATTGTTATTTATTATTACAGTGCAAAGTGCTGGAAATTTGGGAAACAGGGAAGTTTGATTGGAAAATTACATCTTTACTGCCAACTCAATGATAATTTTCTAATCAAGGATTCTGATTCTCTATTAATTAGAAAATATTAGTAATGCCTACACTATTGGAATAAAAGCTTTGAAAGCCTGCTGAGAACTAATGGATGAAAATAACAAGTCTGGAAATTCATTTAAATTACTTTCTCAAAATTTAGCAAGTAGTAAGGTTCGGTATAAAATAAAAAGTTAGCGTTGTTAACCAGTTGAGTTCCCCGCTGAGAAAATTTTTTGTGACTTTTCAAAGTGATGAATTGGCCCCATTGTCTTTTGAAATGATCTAAAGGGGTATTCTAGGGTTGAAAAAGTTATCACCTACACACAGGATAGGTGATAACTTTTAGATTGGTGGTGGTCCAATGACCTGGATCCCCAGAGATCATCAGAATGCGGTAATTGCTATCACTTTTATACCAGTAGAATGGAGCTGCAATGCACTTTCTTGAATGACAGACCATTCATTCTCTATGGACCTGCCTTAGAAAGCCGAATATTGCGTCGGCAGTTCCAAAGAGAAAGAATGAAGTGGCAGTGGAGTATGTGCACTGTTGTTCAATTCTAATGGGGATTACAGTGCCCCATTCTGGAAAGGGATGTGTGTTTCATAGGTGCAACCCTCACCGATTTAAGTTATCACTAAAGATGGTGCAAATCAGTTTAGCGTAGTCGATCCATCGGCCATGTCAGTATTCTGGAACTGATACAGCCCTGCGAACTTACTCCCACCTGCCAGCATCCGTGGCTTTTCCTTTGATTTTTTGGTCTGGCACGTTGTTAAGAGGAGCCTGGGATTCCATCAGGTAAGAGGCAGTTCTCGGGGCTCCTTCATGTTCAATGGAGGATTTCCAGTTATTGAAATAAGGAGCTGCCCTATTACAGCTCTATATAAAAGAGGTCGATAATATGGCCACCATGTGCATGAGCCGTAATAGTATGTGTCCTAAAACACACAACTTTAATAGCCGTCCTCCCTGATATCCTTGGACAAGACATTCAACATGAGCAGTAAGTGATCTCTCCATGCAGCATAGCCCAAACTCCCCGCTCGGTCTTCTGTCTTTGGAGAGTATTAATAAGCGCTACACACCTGACTCCACTAGAATTGGCACGCTGTCACATATCCGCTAATTGCATCTGATCAATTTGTCAACTTTCATTTGTGCTGAAGCGTGAGAGGTGCCCAAAGCCAATAAATACTATTTAGAATCTGGCAGAAGACTAATATCATAATAATCTCCTTTTTCCCAATAGTTTGGCTTAATTATAGAGCAGAAAAAAACACCACAGTAACATCCTGAGTGTTGGGAGTCCACATCCATTGTGTATATATCAGCGCGTTTCTATATTTAAAAGAAATAAGGAAATATTTACATGTTTCATGTCAGGAACGTGCAGGGTTTTTCTTTTATGATGCAAATGTTTAACATCATTCTCCAGTTTATATATAAATTAATCTTCAGAATGTATGAACTTTGTAAATACATTGGCACAGATATATTAGAACTTCTCAGCATTGCATAATGAGCCAGATTCATCAAAAGGATGGTCTGCACTGCCTGGAGGGTGTCACATCCCCGTGGAAGACTTGGAGCTAGACAGTCACGTCAGGTAATGAATTGTGTCCAACATTGGTTCCCTCTGGTGCTGATGAGGTTAATGACCTTTACTATGCTGGTCAGAAACATGCAGCTCCATTTCAGCTGCTTCTGATCTGATCATCACCTCTTTCTATAAAAACTGGTCAGAACTGCTTGTCCCTGCAGGTGAAAGATTTGTCTTCCTGTGCTGTGTGCGAAAGCGGAGTGGCTGGCCTCTCTACCTTCAAGAGTACCCCCGGGATGATTAGGGTCCCACTTCCAGGAACAGTTTGAGGCTCCCCTTCCTTGTGACAGTCTGCTACATTGAAGAAGTTGAATAACTTTACATAAATGAGTGATTTAAGAACTGCCCGTTTTTTATCACCAATTTTTATGTATCAGAAAAACTGGCAGAGAGGCTTCTTGGTTCAAGGGGTTGTCCATTACAACCCTTTCTTAAATCTTAAAGTGTCCATAATAAAATAACATATACGGTACTTCTGCAATGTTGGCGTTGTCATGTGATTGCTCCAGCAAATCATAGCGAGGTGATCGGTTCAGCCTTCCAGTATTCTGCCAGATCAGACGCCTGTTTTAGTTTCAACACTTTCAGTGTGTTGTTGTTGTTTTTTTCTTTCCTTCAATTTTATGATACACTATAGTAATTAAAAAGGGATTGTCTAGCAGTGGACAACACCTTTAATTATATCTACCCTAATGTTTTCTTTATCGTTTCCTAGTTCTGAGTTGCGGTTTGTTTTAGGCTGTGTGCACGCGTTGCATTTTTGCTGCATTTTTTCAGTACAGATTTTTGCCAAAAACTGAATGAGAATCCTAAAGTCTCACGCACACGTTGCAGATTTGGTGCAGATTTATATATGTTGTATGTCAATTTTTTTAGCTTTTTTTTCTGTAGATTTCACCCAAACTAACGAGTAGGGAAAAATCAGCACCAAAAACGCAAGTAAAAAATGCAGAAAAACATTGTGTTTTCTTTCCAAGAGATACAGAAATTGTGCAGAAACGTTTGCACCAAATACTTAATGTGTGCACATACCCTTATAGTCTAGACGTCTATTTAGAATTCTTGTCGTCTGTACAAGTAGTCAGAGACAGGTTTATTGTAGCCCCTGCCCCCCTTTTGTTTCTATATTAGTGGTCTATACCGCAATGTGGGCAGATATTTTTTTTGAAGCTTACTGAGTTATAACTGTACTCCAGTGTTTTGGGTTTTTCATAACTCATCTAGTCAGTAGTCCCCCATACATATGAATGTAGTTGTTCTTTTCTATAATTCTAGGCTCCGTCATGTTATCACATGGTGACCCCCTGAGACTTAAATGGCTTTATGTTGTCTTCTGCGGGGTCACCATGCTAGTCATCAAAACTGCCTGAGTGATGCAACTGGATGGATTGTATCAAAATAAGGTTTCCATAGATGAGCACCAGAAGTTTCTATCAAAGATAATGATGATTACTGCACAGTGCCAGGTACACCGTTATAATCTAGAATATGTTCAGTTTCCTGACTGTATATTTATAATATATTAGATCATTAAGGAAATATAGAGAAAGGCCTAATCAGAGTGTCATCCCAGCAGGTAGAGATTGGCTCTAGATGCTATACTGACGTATAGTGGAATTTATAGTAGAGCACTGAGGAATAACATGCAGAATGGAAGTTAGGAATCAAGATGGAGGCTGAAGGGAAGAAAATAGGTGGCACTATGTTAAAATGAATGCACAGTATCTAAGAGAAGTGCAGAGAGTGATAGACAATCAGGTGGTGGTACAGATATAGAAAGAAAAAAGAAAATGGGCAGTGCTGCTTTAAGAATGCAGCTCTGGAGTATAACGCAGGCTGTGAGTCAGGATTAATACAAGATAAGTTTTATAACATGGTTGCAAAGTTACTCAACATTTAGGCCCCGATTCCGTAAGGCCCACGATTTTTTCGCTGATCTTGATGAGAGGGCATGGTGGAGTCAGATTCTCCTGTTTCATGAAGAGGTTCATTGCAGGAACTGGAGTGAGATTTCTGGGGTTGGCTCCTCGTGAGTCAGATGAGGTGTGGCGTCATGCACCGCTGCGCCCCTGTTCCACCCGACCTCCACCCATTTTGGAGTAACTGGGAGAAAATTCGTTGTTTGACGAGGCCTCCGAGTGGAACCTGGAGCAATCCACTGATCTCCCCAGGAATGTTTCACGTCTCCAATATAAAGGCATGGCTAATCTCCAATGCATGTGTGTTGTATTGACATCAAATCTGACATTATTTTTTTGTCTAAAGTCCAACAGCCAGACCCAAACCAGCCAAAACCTGAGGGAGCCCAGATGTTAGCCATGCGAGGGGAGCAGTTGGGAGTCGTCACAAATTGGCCGCCTTCATTAGAAGCTGCACTACAGCGATGGGGAACCATATCACCTAAAGCGCCCTGCCTTACCACTATGGATACCAATGGAAAACCACTCTACATATTGACTTATGGTAAGAATCTGGATTTGTGTTGACTCACGTAGGGCAAAAGAAATCATCAAAGTGTCACTGCCGTCAATGACCGCACTTACACTGAATGATATGAAGCCAGAGGAAGCGCTCCGTGTCTTCTGAGCGTATTGAAACGAAGAACAGATGCGCAGATAAGGTGAGCACCTAAGGTCGCTCTTAAGTAAAGGCTAGTGAAGTTGTGGATTCGACTTTTACACCCAAATTAATCAGTTAAAGTGAATATAATGAAGGTAGCGTCACTTTGATTAATGGCTTTACTGCAGTTGCTGCCGTACATGTTCTGACATTCATTACTTTTCAGTTCAAGGAATGGAATTAATATGTAAATGTATTTCCGTTACTAATATGTGTCTGTATTTTACGGCTGTAATATGCAGCTCTTCCGCACAGGTCATCTGGCTGGTCAGGAGAGGAGGGGACCATGCTTCAGTTACATTATTTATGTTTTAGAGGTTGGGGTTTTAACCATTTTCAGTTTTGTTTTTTTTTCCTCTCTCACCCACTCGAATGCAGGAACTTGAGTATTATAATCCATATAAGTGCCAGGATTCTTACTCTGCCCATACGCTTAAAAGGGTATTCCCATCTCCAAGATCTTATCCCAATATGTAGTAGGTGTAATAATAATATTATCAACTACTTCCAATTAAAAATGTAGTGTAGTTCTTCTGATTCACTATGTTGCCATGTGCAGGGCATTGCATTAGCTTAGGTATCCATGGTTATGACCACTAACAGCTAACTGTCACTATATAAGTGGTCGTAACCATGGATACGTAAGCTACTGCAATGCTTTGCACATGGAATAAGCAAACATGACCAATCAGAAGAACTATACTACATTTATAATTGGAGGTGTTTGCCAATATATCATTATTATTACACCTTCGGCTCCGGCTCTCCAAGGCTGCCCTGGTTTTTGTTGTTTAGCTGCATTGGTGACGTCACGTTGACAGTACTGCAGGCAATCACTAAACTCAGTGGTTCTGCCTGTGTAGATGACACGAGCTGCTGAGCTCACTGATTGTCTGCAGCGCTATTGACATAACCTTGATGAAGGGTCAGCGCTGTTCCTGGGTAGGGTAAGTAGTTGCCAGTTTTGTTTTGGTTTTATAACTAAAGGTACCGTTACACTAAACGACTTACCAACGATCACAACCAGCGATACGACCTGGCCGTGATCGTTGGTAAGTCGTTGTGTGGTCGCTGGGGAGCTGTCACACAGATGGCTCGTTCCAGCGACCAACGATCAGGGGAATGACTTCGGCATCGTTGAAACTGTCTTCAACGATGCCGAAGTCCCCGGGTAACCAGGGTAAATATCGGGTTACTAAGTGCAGGGCCGCGCTTAGTAAGCCGATATTTACCCTAGTTACCATTGTAAAAGTAAAAAAAAAACAAAACAAAACACTCACATTTCGATGTCTGTCACGTCCCCCGCCGTCAGCTTCCCGCACTGACTGTGTCAGCGCCGGCCGTAAAGCAGAGCACAGCGGTGACATCACCACTGTGCTCTGCTTTACGGCTGGCGCTGACAGTCAGTGCGGGAAGCTGATGGCGGGGGACGTGACAGACATCGGAATGTGAGTATGTAGTGTTTTTTTTTTTTTTTTACTTTTACAATGGTAACCAGGGTAAATATCGGGTTACTAAGCGCGGCCCTGCGCTTAGTAACCCGATATTTACCCTGGTCACCAGTGAACACATCGCTGGATCCGCGTCACACACGCTGATCCGGCGATGACAGCAGGTGATCAGCGACCAAAAAAAAGGTCCTGATCATTCCCCAGCGACCAACGATCTCCCAGCAGGGGCCTGATCGTTGGTCGCCGTCACACATAACGAGATCGTTAGCGGGATCGTTGCTAAGTCACAAAAAGCGTGACGTTGCAACGATATCGTTAACGAAATCGTTATGTGTGAAGGTACCTTAACTCAGCATAAGGTATGAAGATTTCTGAAATAAGACAATGACTTTAACCCTTTAACGACTTATGACATATTGTGTCCTTCATAAGTCACCTCATAAGTCACCTCACCTGATGAGGGCTAACAAGCCGAGCCCGCATCTCTTAAAGCAGATAGTGGCTGACGTATTCAGCCATCATCTGTCTCTAACATCTGCAGGAAAATTGGATGATTTCCTGATCCTTAAGGGGTTAATCTCACTATAGATCATGCTTAAAGAGGTTGTTCTCTACTTTTTGATTGATGACTTATCCTTAGGATAGTAAGAAAGAAACTTGGCACACAACTTAATCCTGGATTGTACTACTACAGGATCTTGTAAAAATACAGTTGCATCTAAGAACCTTACGTTGAGTGCCAAGTTTCTTTCTTATTATATATACTGGTTTGGGACCCTACTTGAGCACCTAACGGTTGTGCCATGGTTTTCACTATCACTTATCCTTAAGATAGGTCATCAATGTCTGATCAGCTGGGGTCCGACACCCGGCTCCCTCGCCGATCAGCTGGCCCCCGGCCAGAAGTACTCACGGAGCTGGCCCTCTTCTGATAGTGGCCTCCACCGGGGTATTAAACCTCCACCTGCTATTGATTTGAATTGGATAAGAATGTACAGGACCAAACTCCGGCCACTGTCAGAAGATGGAGGAGCTCCGCAAGTAAGTACTTCTGGGAGGCAGCCGCCGGCACCGATAATGGCTGATCGATGGGGGTGGTACATGTCGGACCCCAGCTAATCAGACATTGACGACCTATCCTAAGGATAGGTCATCAATCAAAAAGTAGTGAACAACATCTTCAATATTTAAAGGGGTTATCCATCTAACAACTGGCTCATTCCAAAAATGTTTCTTTTACGGATACTGGACAAATGTTCTAATTTTACAAACTGTCCTGCACCTAAGGGGTCTATTTACTCATTATTTTTCCTGTATAGTTACAGCTAGGGGGCGCTCATTGCATGCAGACCTAGGCTACATCTCCCATTTGGTAATTGTTTAGTAGCAGCTGTATAAATTAATATATTGGGAGCTCCAACGGTCCGATCATTATAAACATTTATAAATCACTATAGGAATTAATTATAAAAAAACAATAGAATAAAGCAATGAGCACACATTCGGCAGAACTCTCAGTGGCGAGTTGGGCTGATTTTGGGGTTTGCTGTGGGCTTGATGATTTCTCCATTTGATTTATTTAAGTTCTTCAATACAAAAGTAAAACTCATATATTATTATAGAGTCATTACTGAGTGATCTATTTCAACTGTTTACTTCTGTTAATGTTGATGATTATGGCTTACAGCCAATGAAAACCCAAAAGTCATTATCTCTGTAAATTAGAATACTTTATAACACCAGCTTGAAAAATGATTTTAAATTTTGAAATGTTGACCTACTGAAATGTATGTTCAGTAAATGCACTCAATACTTGGTCAGGGCTCCTTTTGCATCAATTACTGCATCAATGCGGCGTGACATGGTGGCGATCAGCCTGTTGCACTGCTGAGGTGCTCCCCAAACCATCACTGATTGTGGAAACTTCACACTAGACCTCAAACAGCTTGGACTGTGGCCTCTCTACTCTTCCTCTAGACTCTGGGACCTTAATTTCCAAATGAAATGAAAAATGTACTTTCCTATGAAAACGACACCTTGGACCACTGAGCAACAGTCCAGTTCTGCTTCTCTTCTTCTCCTTGGCCCAGGTAAGACGCTTCTGGCGTCAGCAGTCTTCCCCATGACTGTGGAGCCTACTGAAATAAACTAAGGGACCTTTTTAAACACTTAGGAAGCCTTTGCAGGTGTTTCTTGTAAACTTATTCTAATTTACTAAGATAATGACTTTTGGGTTTTCATTGGCTGTAAGCCATAATCATCAACATTAACAGAAATAAACACGTGAAATAGATCACCCTGTCTGTAATGACTCTATCTAATATATGAGTTTCAATTTTTGTATTGAAGAACTGAAATAAATGAACTTTTTGATGATATTCTGATTTTGTGAGAAGCACCTGTATATAAATCAGCAGAATTGGCACTAGTTGCATTAGAAGGACGCTCACTAGAAATCCTTCATTGTGTTTGTTACTGAGCCTGAAAAAGCACTTAGTAAATTGGTTCTAAATTGGAGCACTTAATGGCCGACACTATGATCCAGTCAGGCTGTCTGCAGATGATAATTTCTAAAAATTGCTCCGGTGATTTGTTGTGCGATCAGACAGTGCAAACACCCAGAACGTGACATGAAATGCAATTTTCCTGGCAATGATGAATGCACTGACGGTGATGGCAGCTACTGAGCAATCATATATTCATTTTCTCTCTACTTGTTGTGCCGATGGTTATATTCTATTGGAATTAGTATTTGTGGCCTCCTGTACGCCTGAGTCATGTGCGGCTCTTCTAGATCAATACGTCTCTCCTCGCTGCAGGTTTTATATAATAATGGATGAATGATTCCAAACAAATCCAAAGTCACGGCTTGTATTGCGCATGTTAGCTGTTGTTTCTACAGGGCGGGTAATCAAACCCTGACCCCGGCTTCAAGCCTTCCCTTGTGTGGTTTGTACGGAATGATCGGTGTGAATTGCCGAGCGTCACCATGTGCATTAGCCCTTTTTATTTAGTGTTTTTCTGCCCCCTTCACTGCTGATAGGAAATCCGGTGAAGTGATTTCAGGACACGACATGTTGGTCTGCTGGTGTCCACCTCCTGGGACAATGATGATGCTGGTTTCCTTGGGTTTCTCCTAATACTTCCATGGATGTCTCCAACAACCGGGCCTGTTTTATTATTGCATTTTTGCTTTTTTTTTTTCTAGTTTTTTATTTGTGCCATTTTTACTAGCCACATGATTGATGATGAAAGTATGATTAGTGGGGGGGTCTAGCCCCTGTACCTCCCACCAACTCTAAGAACAGGCAACCACAGTCCATTATGACTAGAGTATTTTTTTTTTTATATGTATCAGCTCCACTTTCGGAAACTCTGAGTGGTCATGGACTTGGACACTACTGCTTTATTCCCAAGAAGGACTTGGAACCCCCTTTCTTGTGAATACTGGGGGTTTCAATCAGGCCTGTGGAGTCGGTAAGCCAAATCTCCGAATCCAACTCTTCAATTTCCATGACTCCGATTCCTACTCCACCAAAATGGGCTCCGACTCCAACACCGCAGCCCTGGTTCCAATGGTCAGACCCTCAACATCAAACATTTGTCACCTGAGCTATTGGTAATTGTTGTTCACAGGACAACCCCTCGAATGGTACATTTCCACATGCCGACCACAACATTTAAGTGACCGCTGATCGGCTACACGTAAGCTGATCGGCATTCATTTATTGTCTTGTTTACATTGTCTGACCTCAATTCTATATACACAGAGTGATTTGTTAATATGATCATTCTGTGCTCATAGTGTCATATAATTGTCAGCACATCTTGTTTACACAGGACCATATGCCATTAAGAGTGATTATTTTTAAGCTCGTCTAAAAATAATCACACTTAACGAGCAAGTGTTTTACTGTTTTGTGGGGTGCTTGCCAGCCTGTTTATATTAATTGTAATATATGCTTTTTTAGAATCTTATTTTATTTAAGCTTTCACAATCTCTTTCACACAGATCATAAAGGAGATATTTTAGATTGTGTTTCCTTGGCTGCTCAAAAAGTTTTTCTTGAGATCCATATCATATCTTTGGTAAATGTGTATGACAATTATAGTTAAAGGAAATCCATCAGCAGGTGATTGCCATCTAATCTAATAGACAGCATCATTGGGAGACAAAGACTCCAGATTCCAGTGATGTGTCACTTACTGGACCCGTTGCTGTAGTTTTGAAAAGGGTAAAATAACAATTTTATCATTATAGGAGTAATAAACCCCTGCCATGTAGTCCAACCACGCCCCAACTTTCTGCCTATGCACAGTGCGCATAGAATGCTGACAAATCAGTGGTGTGGGCGGGTTATATAGAGCTCAACATTCAGAGAAAGGTAGATCTGCAGTAGGCAAAACACTGATTTTATCAAAACTGCAGGAAGTGACCCAGTGAGGGATACATTGCTGGAATCAGGGTCTCTGCCGTGATTGATGATGATAGCATGATTAGTGGGGGGGTCTAGTCCCTGTACCTCTCACCAACTCTAAGAACAGGCAACCACAGTCAATTATGACTAGAGTATTTTTTTTATATGTATCAGCTCCACTTTCGGAAACTGTGAATGGTCACGGACTTGGACACTACTGCTTTATCCTACTCTCAGATGGGATAGAAAAAAACTGGCGACGCATTCCTTTTAAAGTAATACAAACTGCGCCTACAAAATGCTGTAAGCAATTTTGGTGTTCATTCATGTTTTTTGGTAAAACCTTTAGCGGACAGATGTTGGCTGTGATGATGGGAGTCTTGGAGCTTGCCACAGTTTTTCAAAAATTGCATCATGTCTCAGGTGTTGAACATTAATGAATACAACATGATGAAATACTTGGAAAAATATATGCTAAGTTTTTTCCCTTTTTAGGATCATGAGAGCGTAAACTCAGGGTGAATTTATCAAATTTTGTTTTACATTTTCTTGAGCCTTAACTGTTTGGTCGGAATATTTTCTCGGATTCTGCCATTATAAATCTTTGGCAAAGGAACTTTGAAGACGTTGATTCGCTTGACCTCAATGTTTACGTTAGAAGGGAAAAAGGCAAATCGTATTAGCAAGTCTCACACTCCAACTTCCTTTCTGGTATAAGAAAAAATAACGAAAGAGTAGATTAATTTTGTCCTGAAGTCCTGGCTGTAGTGACTTATTAACTATTAGCAAACTTTCTCCAGAAATCACGCAGACTGAATATTAAATGTCAGTAATGGCTGTAACTATAACAAGGATATCTACGGAACAGCCAGGGTTAGCGAATCATTCACCATTTTACTTTTTCGACATTTCATTCATGTTTTAATGGCATCCTTACAATCAAATCCTAGTGGAGAAAATATTTTTCTTTCTTTTCCCATTTTTTTCCCAGCTAGTTTAGTTTTCCCTTAAGATTCATAAAAGATGTTTGCAGGAATTTATAAAAGAATCTGTAATAGAGTAATCAAAGCTATAGATAACTGGGACGCTGCTAATTTGCCTACTTTTTTACCCATAGTCCACAGGAAGAAACAGTACCCCCTAGAATCAGAATAGCTATGTGCAGATGGGGGGGTATCTTTGTTTTGGAGAACACTTTGGGATAGATCTTTAGTCCTAGTCATATTGTAATGCCTTTTAAAGGATTGAACATTGACTTTTAGGGCAACAACGTCCAATAGGTATCACTAGAGAGAGCCATCAGAGTGCTAATCTGCTTTTTTCTGGGAATATTGCCTGGTTTATAAGATTTTGTATAACTGCTGACGTCTCCACAAGGAGAAATGGCAACCATAATGCTATAATGTAGCATGGATATTCTACACAGTTGGGTGTCATTTCCCAGAGATGCCTCAGTGCCGATTGCCCAAATCAAAAAAAAAATCTCCCAGTAAAGAATTGTGCCAGCAATGCTGCCAATGGTTTTATCTATCAGAAATAGTGCACGTCTAAAACTCTCCAAATCCCCTCACTCCCTTTAACACCCCCATACAGTTACTCTGGCTGCCTATAGTCACGAATACGGGGGCTCACTGAATGCATATCTAGCAAACCCCGTTGAAGTTACAGGGGTTATCGAGTAGTGGACGTCCCCTTATGAATGGATCCAGGGTGGGGAATAAAAGTGTTAAATATCCATTCTCACCTGCCTGACTGGCGCCCCAAGAAACACTATGTCTTCCATCTGGGCTCAGACAAAATAGGAATGCTGTGGGTTCTGAAAGGCTGTGGTTTATGATAGACATTGAGGTCATTATCCGGCATCCAGTTGCTATAACAACCCACTGGCAAGCAGCAGTCGATGGATTGACAGAGGAAGCACTCTCCCTCTGTCATACTCTTCCTGTGCCTCTCTTTTTATGAGGGGTTTACCTGCTGTGATTGATGAGACCACCGATACTGGACGGAATCAGTAGGAGTCTGGCTGTGTACGTCAGCTGGGCTCCTGCAGCAGATTGCACCTCCACAGAATATATACCATGTGATCGCTGTGCTCATGGCGAATATATACATCATAAAGGGCTAAGGGATTAAAAGGGAATATCTCTCATGAGTCGTCTGGCATGCATATTTTAGATTCTTCTTTACTTAGGACTTTACAATTTGCTGTTCATCTGTTATTCTTCCTAATTATCTATGAATAAATTGACATCTGGGTATTACGATTTGGAGTTGAATTCCTGCAGTTGTATATTGCTTAATTAGTGCTGCCATTGTCAGTCTGTGTCACACACCTCCAATGTATCAATGAATATAAGGCCACATTCAGTATTTGGTCAGTATTTTACATCAGTATTGGAGTGGGTGAGTAAATACAGAAGTGGTGATGTGTTTCTATTATACTTTTCCTCTGATTTTTCCGCTTCTGGTTTTCACTTACAAATACTGAGGTAAAATACTGACCCAATACTGAACATCTGAACTTGGCCTTAATGAGGATCAACTCAATGTGGATTTATAAGGAATGATGCTCCAGAGTGTCATGAAAAATATAAGGATTTACTAAAATAGACCTGCCAGGAGATTTACTTACGGTACATATGATTTGAATAAAAAAAAACTCACAACATACAGTATATCAGCATGATAAATGACCAAGTGGATTCGTGAATAAATATAAATACGGTATATGCTGAAAAAATAATGAACCAAAATTGACGGACAAGTCGCTAGCTGCCAAGGAACAAGGGCATGGGAAAACCAAAATAAACGACCATGAAGTCCATATATATAAAAATGTAAGCAATCTTTATTGAACAAAATACAAGGAACAGGTAAGGAAAAGGTGCACCAAAAGGCACAAACCACTATAAAAGTGCATGACTGTACCGAGAGCAAACGGGGCCAGGGAACCAATAACCATCACATTTATGTTGAAAAACTTTCCGCTCCCATGGTAGGGAATAATCAAGATAAAATTTCCCATCCCCTTGTTACATATGATATGTTGAAGGAACCAAGGGTACATTGTGCAGACCTCCTGTTGTTCAGGGGATCATCAGAGGGATCAGCAGCTTCCTTATAGTTTTCAGAATAGCTCTTTACCTACTTATTATTTCCATTTAACATCTGTAGAGGCCGTACTATCTTTTTGGCCTCTCGCATCATTTTACCTTTCCTCCATACTCAGCAAATGTCCCGCGAGAAGTTATCTCACATCAGAAATTAATGGCTTATCTAGAAGATGTCTAAAAGATGTGGGTCCCAACTTTGGAACCTACACTTGTCTCCAAAACTTGGGTTCCCTAATCTTGTTTTGACTTGGCCGCGGTGATAGAAGAGAAGGCCATGCATGTCTGTCTGCCCCTCCGTTGTGGGGATTCGTGGTGGTCCCACTCTTTTAGTTGGGACTCACTGGATATACTATTAATGTCAGTCACGAAACAACAACTTTAAGTTCTCACTTCAAATTTAGATAATCTCCCAAGTAATTTTTTTTCTAAACAGAAGTTTTCCAACTCTCTAACTTATTGGAAAGGAGACACCCATCTATTTTCCAGTTAGCTGTATATATGCCATCTTTTGCAATGTGTCTTCCATCCTGATAGTCTTCCCACTACTGATTGTCTCCAGCAGCCCCACAGAGAATGAAAAGGACAGTTCTAAATGGAACCTGTCATGAGATTCATGGTGCCCGAACCAGATACCAGCTGTGTTATTGGCGTTGTATATGGTCGACTTTCGGAAAAAAACATAGTTAGAATAGCCGGCCTGAAACTATGCATCTCGAATGACTTTTCAGTGGCAGATGCCTGGCATCTTCTCCACATTCTGCTCCCGTTAACTGACAGAACTCTCCCAATGTGTGTGTATGAAGAGCGGCCTGTCAGGTGAGGAGAAGCTGCTGGGAACCACCCATGGATCAGTCATCCAAGATGCATAATCCCTGGCCAGCTTTTAGAAGTATGTTTTCACTGAAACGCCAGTGTTTGAGGAAAGCCACGTTCACACGTTCAGTACATGGTCAGTATTTGTAGCCAAAACCAGCAGTGGGTGATAGATACAGAAGTGGTGACTTGTTCCTATTAAATGTTTCCTCTGATTGCTCCTCTCATGATTTTGGCTTACAAATGCTTAGGTAAACTGGCCAGATGCTGAACGTGTGAACGTTGCCTAAGACGGGCACTTAAATAATATCGGATAATCTCGGCAGTGCCTAATTAATGCTATCCCGTGGTTCTGGCACCATAAATCAGATGACAAGCTCCCTTTATAGGGGTTGGTTGGTCAATTAAATCAATAAGCCAGCCCCCTTCTCTGTACAGTGGAGAAAGGGGGCTGTCTTAGCTGTTGGACCATTGGAAATCCATTAGTAAGTTATCTATCTTGATATTTATTTTTCTTGTTTTATTGGGTGGAGAACCCATAGGAATAAATCTAAAAACCTCCATAATTATTTATTCACTTCCCGTCAAGAATCTATTTATTCTATTCTGGCCTTTTTACCCCAAATCTATACCCATTTTTTATTTCCTGGCTGTCAGCTGAAGACCTTTTATTTCAGAAACATTGCGTTCCTTTTAAGAGTTATTTATTGCTTTGACCTGTCAGTGGATTACGTCCAGACCTAGGCTTAATGTTCTTCCAGCCTGACATGTAACAGTAATATCTGGAAATGAAGCTAAGAATCTGTTAAATATTGCATTTCTTTTTTTTTTTTTGCTGAATTTGAAGTTGCTGATTATTCTTATTTATTTTTGAGTTTTATTTTCTACTTTCTCTGAAGTGGACCTGTGTTCCGTGGAATAAACATTTCTATGTGCTCATGAGTCTCCCTTTACATGCAGATTGATTTATTTATTTTTATCTGAAACCAATATTTATTTTGTAGAGGCAGAAGTTTGTACTTCAGAGCTGCTCTTCATAATTTAAAGGGAAAGGGCAAGAAATTAAACTGCTAATTGTACTCATTTGTATGCCTTTTTTTAGAGCTAGTGTTGGTACAATGCTCTTTAATAGCCGGGGGCACAGACTGATGCAAATGATGACATGTTGTACCGCGCCGTGGAATATGTGTGACTAAATAGGCACCAGAAATAATCAATACTTTTTTTTTCTTTATATTGAATGCAAATTTTCCTTCTGTTTTAATCTCTCTCGCCTCTTACAAGTCAGAAATGCAAATCGCTCTTTAAAGTGATAATTATACGACACTGTATGTCCCGAGACCGCACAGGAGGTGATGTCGTGAAAAATTCAGAGAAGCCGCCGTCATGCCAAAGATGGAGCTGTCTGACGTTAGACGTTGCCCAGAATTAATAATTGGCGTATTTCATTAGAATTGTCCATGTGGGGATTATTGTCATCATTCGTTTTTACCCTTGAATTTTAATTCTTATATCTTTTTTTTTTTTTTTTTTTTACAGGAAAGCTATGGACTAGAAGTATGAAGGTTGCCTATAATATACTACATAAACTGGGAACTAAGCAGGAGCCGATGGTCCGGCCTGGAGATAGGGTAATGCTGTGTACTATGCACTGTCAGCACTGAGTCTTTATGGAATGCATTGGGGACCACCTGTTTTTTTTTCTTTTTTTTTTCTTTGTATGTCAATTTTTTTTTTTTTTTTTTTTTTACTTCTGTTCACTATACTGTCATTAGAGAATATGAAGCTTGTCCAAGACCATCCTCTAGTTTCTCCAAAAACTATGCTACCTGGATGATTATTTCTCCGAAGGGTTTTTGAGAACTTTAAGGCTACGTTGAGTATTTGCAGCAGTTTTTTCCACACATTTTTGATGGTTCGGCAGCTCAGAGGTCATCAATATCAAAGTCCCAGAAAACCCTTAAAGTGGTAGTGGATGTGAAATTATGCACTTTATGAAATTCTACTACAGACAGATACTTTCCCTGTGAATGTTTGCTAAAACCTGAATAATCCATCCTCCTAAGGCTGGAGTCACACGAGCGTATATTCTTTAATCTGCCAGAATTGGTCTGATTATGCTAATCACACTGGTCGGGGTGTGGTCCGATTTTCTCTGATAATGTGAATATAGAGAAAAAAAAAAGTCTCCATCTCCTCCTTTCTCTCAGCCTGTGGAAACTGAACTGCGCTCAGATGTCATCCGATTTCAGTCCAATGATTTCCTTGGACTCATTGACTTGCATGGCCACGTGCGATCCGAATATCTGGTGCTAATCGTGCATGCTGCGATTTTTTTTTTTTTTTTTTTAATTGGACCGGCTCAGTACAAGTAGAAAAAAATTCGGATATGCGCACGTTCCCATAGAATAACATTGGTCCGAGTGTGATCCAATGTTTTTTCGGATTGCATTCGTAGTGAAAGTACGGTCCACGAGCCCTGATAGCGACTGTATCCGACCAGCTAATAATCCTCTGCAGTTCTGGCTATTTTAGCTCACAGAGAACATATAATGAATACATTTATGCCAAACTTCCAGTTATGGGAAGTGTCAGGCCTGTTTCACACCACGGTTTTTGTGGGGTACTTGACGGATTCTTTTCCAGTATAAGAAAACATATTGAAATTAATACAATGGGAAAAAATGAATGTCATATGGAAATCCGTGTGTTCACGAACAGTATCCATTTTGATCTGGGTTTTTTTCTGCAAAACCCGTGGTGTGCTGCACTTTTTCCTTAAGAAAAAATGAAAAAAAAAAAGACATTTATTTTTGTTATAACATCAATGAGAAAAAATTCATACGACACAAAAACATTATCAAGGGTTTAGTGTCCTCCCACACAATAAATCAGTACCGCATGATCAAGCGGTCTAGTACTCCAAACATTATAATCAAAAGGTAAAAATTGAGTAGCCACAAACCACCAATAAATGTAAAAAGCATTTATTGAAGCAATGCACATAACATAATTACCATCAATATATAAATGTGTGAAATAAGGAGGAATAATGTTGGAGAACAAGAAATAGATCCAGCATATAAAACAACACACAATGTTTCATATACACCTCCCCTTGAGTTAGCTACACGTGAAACGCGCGTCGGGGCCGTGCTGGCGGGCTAGCATTGGTCCTCCCTCATCATGATTCAGCAGTATTATACATGACGTATCTCTCGTGTCTTACTTTATACTTATGGCTATCGTACTCTTTACTATACTAGGTACTCTGAGCTTGATATTATAGGTGTATGGCACATTGTGACTTCTTTTATATGCTGGATATGTTCTCCATCATTATTCCTCCTTATTTTACACATTTATATATTGATGGTAATTATGTTATATCGTTTCATTAAATGGTTTTTCAGCTGGTGGTTTGCAACTATTCCTTTTTTCCTTTTGATTTTTTTTTATAACATCACAGTCTATGTAAGACAATGCAAACATATGTTTTTCTTCCCAAAAAACAATACACATGATATCCTAACACCCATGCCCCCTTGTCATTTTAAAAAAAATGGATGCAATGTGTATGTTACAGACAATGCGGCCTAATGTTTGCTTAGGAATGCCTCCATTTGCATTAGTTTTACAATGAATCAAATTTTATTTTTTGTTACGATCATCTAAAAATTTGAGGCTGTTAAAAAATGACAAAATCACAGTGTGAAACAGACCTTAAAGATGTAGTCTTTCAAGCACTGGAAATAAAAAAAATATATATATATATATTTTGATTCACTGACCGCAAATCGTGAGGAATTAAAGCACAATGTGCCCGGTTCATCGTGACTGGCAATTTTCCGCAGTTGGAGTAAAATTTGCCAAAATTTGAAGTCTTTTCAAAAAATTTTTCTCCAGAATTCTGATGAATTGGGAGAAATAATTCTTACAAAGCTGCATAACCTTTTCCCTCGTGTGTTTACGGAAGCATAACATATGGCACTCCTCTTCCTGTCCTACTATTGGAAGGAAAAGAAATAATTTTGGGCTTTGATATTTTGTATTCGGGCACCAAATAATATTTGTATCTGTGGCTCCAGATCTCGGAGGAGAGAATGTCTCTTTTTATCGTCCGTCCGACGGAACTGATGGAAAACAAATTTTCATCCTGAATCGAAACTTTTTCAAGCATTGAATAAGTAACACTCCGTGAATAAAACCAGGCGCTCCCTTTAAATATATTACATGGCCGTAGAATTTCTCTCTTCATAATTATAGATTTTTAAGACTTTCATTGATGACGCTAAAAACCCCCCCAAAATCTATAAATTAGAAGATGACACAGAGGTCTCTGCTCCGCTTCTCTTCCACACTTGCTACAAAATGTCAGTGCACTGTAAAGGCATAATTATGTTTTAACACATAGTAATTTCACAGCTCTGTTCCCAGAAAGGGCAGATTTAGCGAGGACTTACAGTGCAGATGGAATTCATGCAAACACATTACTCGGTCTCTGTAGAATAAATATACTCTAGCCGTTAAACGACTTTTTCTGTTGTTTCCCACCCATTGTGGGAGTGAGAGCGGCCTAAACCTTTAATTTCCTTCTGAAAATACAATTCCAAAGACAGCGTTTTAATTACTGCTGTGTAACTACAAATCTCTCATATTTCTGGGGCCACAATTACAAAGTACAGGCTTGTATATATTCTGTTTTACCATGCGAAAATACGAGGTTGAACTGGAATAATTTGATATTTTCCATTTTCTTTACACATTTTTTTAATATGAAACTAGAAATTTCATAATAGCTGGAGGCGTAACGTAACCGAATGCGTCACCACTCCGGACAGGTCTGTTAGTAAATAAGTGTATTCCTTATAAAATTACAACCCCCAAGCACTTTTCTTTAGTATTCTGCTTTCTGCTGTTCCTCCTGAAATGATATGAATAAATTGATCGACAAGTCAGTGTCAACATTTTGCCGCATCGATGGGTCCTTACAGTCTGGCATTGTCCGCAATTGGACAGTTACTACTTGGACAGTGAGCGCACGACCATGATAACCGGATGAGTGCTATGTTGTTCTATGGAGCTGTCGACAGGTCCGATTTACCTCCGAGAATGGGATGGCACTGGTGTGGAAAAAATGGGACCACACTCGGATAACATCTGAGTGCCGTCTGATTTTCATTGACTAGCAATATAGAGAAAGTGGAGAAACCTTATTTTTCTCCACCTTCGAGAAAATCGGTTCACACCCTGATCTCACGCTCTGCTCTCACTCTCTGGTCTCACGCTCTGGTCTCACTTTCTCATCTCTCTCTGCTCTCACGCTCTGTCCTCACGCTCTGTCCTCACGCTCTGTCCTCAAGCTCTGTCCTCACGCTCTGTCCTCACGCTCTGTCCTCACGCTCTGTCCTCACGCTCTGTCCTCACGCTCTGTCCTCACGCTCTGTCCTCACGCTCTGGTGTCACTCTCTGGTCTCACTCTCTGGTCTCACTCTCTGGTCTCACTCTCTGGTCTCACGCTCTGGTCTCACGCTCTGGTCTCATGCTCTGGTCTCACGCTCTGGTCTCACTTTCTCATCTCTCTCTGCTCTCACGCTCTGTCCTCACGCTCTGTCCTCACGCTCTGTCCTCACGCTCTGTCCTCACGCTCTGTCCTCACGCTCTGTCCTCACGCTCTGTCCTCACGCTCTGGTCTCACTCTCTGGTCTCACTCTCTGGTCTCACGCTCTGGTCTCACGCTCTGGTCTCACGCTCTGGTCTCACTTTCTCATCTCTCTCTGTCCTCACGCTCTGTCCTCACGCTCTGTCCTCACGCTCTGTCCTCACGCTCTGTCCTCACGCTCTGTCCTCACGCTCTGTCCTCACGCTCTGTCCTCACGCTCTGGTCTCACTCTCTGGTCTCACTCTCTGGTCTCACGCTCTGGTCTCACGCTCTGGTCTCACTCTCTGGTCTCACTCTCTGGTCTCACGCTCTGGTCTCACGCTCTGGTCTCACTCTCTGGTCTCACGCTCTGGTCTCACTCTCTGGTCTCACGCTCTGGTCTCACTCTCTGGTCTCACTCTCTGGTCACACTCTCTGGTCTTACGCTCTGGTCTCACGCTCTGGTCTCACGCTCTGGTCTCACTCTCTGGTCTCACTCTCTGGTCTCATGCTCTGGTCTCACTCTCTGGTCTCACGCTCTGGTCTCACGCTCTGGTCTCACTCTCTGGTCTCACGCTCTGGTCTCACTCTCTGGTCTCACGCTCTGGTCTCACTCTCTGGTCTCACGCTCTGGTCTCACTCTCTGGTCTCACTCTCTGCTCTCACTCTCTGCTCTCACGCTCTGCTCTCACGCTCTGTTCTCACGCTCTGGTCTCACGCTCTGGTCTCATGCTCTGGTCTCACGCTCTGATCACACTTGGATCAGAGTGTAATTAGCACAATCGGAAACAATGAGAGGAATGTGGTTGTGAGTGTGTGAGGACACCTCCTCCCACCTGGTAACACCCATTTATCAATGATAGATTTCCAAAAACAATATCATAGATAATGCATAATGTTACATTCTAAATTAGAAATGTTAGGAGATCTGACGGATCCTCTCAGCCAAGGTATGACAGCAACCTCTGCACCCCGCCTAGCTAGGCCCCCGGCACTACAGCTTTGTGCACATTGTCATTTTGTGGCTTGCTGTGTGAGCTGTATATTAAGAGCTTGAGGCTCGTATCAGATCTTGTCATTTCACAGAAAAGCCTTTTACCAAAGTATTTTTCTGAGGAAAGTTTTCTTGATGCCATTTGATAACATCTGAGCTATAATACAGCCTTATGGATGAGCCCTTGATTGGCAGCTTGGAGTTCAGAGCTCTTTGGCTTTTTCTTGGCCTCCTCCCTTGTAGAACAATGCATTGTCTTGCTGTCAGTCATGCATTTCATGATAGCAACTGAATGTTAATATTTTCAAAAACTGTCACTGCTCTGGCGAAGTCATAGATCTTCTAGACTTTTGACCCTTCTTAAATGGAATCTGTCTGTAAGTTTTTGTTATATATTCTGAGAGCAGCATGATGTAGGGGAAGAGACCATGATTCCAGCAATGTGTCACTTGCTGGTCTGCATGCTGTAATATTTGATACAATCATTTTTCCCTACTGCAGATCTAGCAGTGCTAAGAATGCTGAGCCTGTATAACCCCATCCACACCAGCTTTCTATGTACACTGAACATTGACAGAGAGCTGACAATCAGTGGTGGTGCAGGGTTGGACCAGGAGGCATGAGACACCTAGTCCTGTAATGATAATATCCTGCTAATAAAACACTGATTGTATTGAAACAGCAAAATACAGTCCAGTAAGTGACACATCACTGAAATCAAGGTCTCTGCCCCTACATCATGCTGCTCTCAAATTGCATAGCAGAAATCTTGTAACAGATACCCTTTAACAGTATATGAAATGCCTCATTTAACAATGTACCATAGATAGTCTCTCTATGCCCTTATATGTAATCTAACGATAGTCGCTACAAAAACTTCAGAAAGTTGCAGTACAAATATATTATCCAAAAAAGATCCGTCACCAATCTCAACAAAGTGAAGTCGTCCATTAGAAGTTTTCATGGCTTCTTTTCAGCCATGTTCCACAGAGGCACTTTATCTGCGCCTATTGCGAAACGGAAGGTCCCCGAAATATCTCGACAGGTCTTATGGACTGACTTCATTTTGGTAAGATCGGTGGTGGATCTTTTTTGTCATGTATGTGCACTGAAACTTTTTGAAGTTTTCTGTATTAAGAAATTTTGAAGAAAAATACTTTATATCAGTGTTTATTGTTGTAGTCATAAATCTGAAATTACAGGAGGGCTAGGAAATAAATGAAATATAACTTTTAATAAGTTTGTTTAAAAAAAAAAATCATCGGCCAGTGTATACCAAGGACAAACAAATATTAATATCACAAAGTGCAAGTGCTGATGTTTAACAAAAGCACTTGCACTTTGTGATATTTAATATTTGTTTGTCCTTGGTATATATTAGCTGACTTTTTTTTTTAAACAAACTTTTTAAAAGTTATGTTTTATTTCCTAGCCCTGCTGTAATTTCACTGTACCTTATTGGTTAGGTTTAATTGGATCAGTTACAATTTCTGATCTTTTGCTGATTATTGTAGTCATAAATCTGTCATAAGATATATCAGATCGGTGCTTGAATGGAAACGCCCCTGTGAATAGCATCATAAGAGTAAGACCACACGTTTCGGAAAAGAAATGCCGTTATGGTCGCCCCAAGTTTTCCTTGTCCTGTCTCCATTGATAAAGTGCGGAGTTCCACAAACTTTTTCTGAGAACTTCATGTAGACATCTTGCAGAGAACTTGATTTCCGCATTGCAGCTCCCATCCATTGCCTAACTTGCTGCTGGTCGTAAACGAATGATTTCTGAAAGAGTCAAAGACCCCAAGGAAGCGTTCTCATGTCATATACTTCTACTTTAATAGTTTTTATGCTCTTTTTGATGTATTACCCCTTTCCTTACTCTGAACCACATACACCATGACCCACTCAGACTTGTTTAATTGCCTCCACTCCTCGTTTAACTACCTGTTTGTTCTCGTAGGTGGCCCTCGTTTTTCCAAATAATGATCCTGCTGCGTTTATGGTAGCGTTTTATGGCTGTCTATTAGCTGAAGTTGTTCCCGTTCCCATTGAAGTGCCACTTACAAGGAAGGTGAGGTGCTGTGACCCCATTACTGAATGCCGCCATGTCGCTAATAATAGTGCCGTGTTATATGCTGCAAGAGATTTCCAGCCTCCGTTATGGTGGTCAGAAGATCTGTGTGAAAGAACCACAAACTTTTCATAGGAGTTGGCATAATATCGGGAGCAATCGTGTCATTATCTTCAGATATGCCGTATTTAATAGAAAAAAAATAACACTTTTCATAACTGCTTACGTCACTACCGTGTGTTATGTTGGTGGCCATATAGCACAACGCCAACATTTGTGAGCGTAGAGGTCTGTTTAAGTTTTGTAGGGAAAATCTAAGGTCCTACGAAGCTGTGCTGATCTCTCATCCAAACTAATGGAAGGTGGTTTGTCGGCACTTATTATTTGCATGGTTTTTAACACTGAAGATGCATTAAAATCCATGCGAAATAAAGTCTAAAAGGAGCAGTACTTTGATGAGTGATGCTCTGTCCTATGCCTTCTGTAGGACCTCATGGGTGGGACATGACCGAAGGATTCTGTCTTTGGTCTTGTTTGAATCCCTAACCTTTAAAAGTCCCCATCAGTCTTGGAGTGTTCTTTTTAAGAAGTTACCGTAACTTTTTTTTTTTTACTCTACTCAATAGGTAGTAAATCATAAGTGATCACCAGGTTTAACTTGCCACCAGATACCATTTATTTTGGCTTTCTACAGTCTAAGATTAGTGGTCATTATACAAACTAGAAGAAAAAGGTGTTTGAAGGGCTGTGAAGTGGCCTATCCTTTGGTGGTCCTACTCTGAATGATCAACTGATTGATGGGAGCATGCTGGGAGACACAGCGCCATACGTTTAGTAGTGGCTGTTTGCGGTATTACAGACTTTTCAATTGGACACAGAGAGATCTAAAATTGATGGCCCGCATAAATATTAAAAAGAAAAGTACTGGTAATCCGATCCGTCCAATTGCGGCGTTACTGGTCCGCCATGTAATTTGTAAAGAGGCCCCCCAAGTCTCCCTAACAGAGAAGGATTGGGGACTTTGAATTTCAACACGTAACCATATTGTGTGGGGGGGAGTTGGGAGAGATGAACGAGTGGCAGACAGATATCTGATTCGTACAGCCATCTTATAGATTGGTCATCATTTGTACAATCCCAGATAACACGTTTAAACCTGATAGTTATATTTATTTAAATTCCCATCTGAAGCTTCATGTTCCCTTTTATTTATTTCAAACCTAGTGTGATTTTGGAAATTTGACTTCAAGAAGTGTTTGCACCTCAAACACAATTTTAAATTAATCCAGAAAAACTGTTCTGAGATGAGTGTGGGTCTATTTTAATGTCACATATTCACGAAGTCACTGTGCATTACATAGATGAGGATTAGCTCCAGTCCTCCCAGCTCATGTTGGTGCTGCGGGGCTGACAGAAGTCTGCGAGTGTTCACATAGACATGTAGCCCGCAGCAGAGAAGATGGCGAACGGCGAGATTATCCTAAAATATGCATCTTGCAGCAGAGAAACGCATCACATTTCTCATGTTTTTTTATTCCTCTTCTTCTCCGATGTAAATTATGCAGCTAATTTTGTATTAGACAATGTTTTTGCTTTGGATATTGTCTTGTGTCTCAGCGATTGACTATAGGATGGCCTGATATGTGTCGCAGTACCCGCCTATTAGATTTTTTCTGGTGTCTAAAGGTACCTTCACACATAACGATTTCGTTAACGATATCGTTGCAATGTCACGCTTTTTGTGACGTAGCAACGATCCCGCTAACGATCTCGTTATGTGTGACAGCGACGAACGATCATGCCCCTCCTGGGTGATCGTTGGTCGCTGGGGAATGATCAGGACCTTTTTTTGGTCGCTGATCACCCGCTGTCATCGCTGGATCGGCGTGTGTGACGCTAATCCAGCGATGTGTTCACTTGTAACAAAGGGTAAACATCGGGTTACTAAGTGCAGGGCCGCGCTTAGTAACCCGATATTTACCCTGGTTTCCATTGTAAAAGTAAAAAAAAACACCACATACTCACATTCTGATGTCTGTCACGTCCCCCGCCGTCAGCTTTCCTGTACTGACTGTCAGCGCCAGCCGTAAAGCAGAGCACAGCGGTGACGTCACCGCTGTGCTCTGCTTTACGGCCGGCGCTGACACAGTCAGTGCAGGGAAGCTGACGGCGGGGGACGTGACAGACATCAGAATGTGAGTATGTGGTGTTTTTTTTTACTTTTACAATGGTAACCAGGGTAAATATCGGGTTACTAAGCGCGGCCCTGCACTTAGTAACCCGATGTTTACCCTGGTTACCCGGGGACTTCGGCATCGTTGAAGACTGTTTCAACAATGCCGAAGTCGTTCCCCTGATCGTTGGTCGCTGGAGAGAGCTGTGTGACATCTCCCCAGCGACCACACAACGACTTACGATCACGGCCAGGTCGTATCGCTGGTTGTGATCGTTGGTAAGTCATTTAGTGTAACGGTACCTTAAGTGAAGAAGAATGGGTGATACGTGCTGTATAGCAACACAATCAGTAAACACCCCTGATAAGACGCCCAAAAGCAAGGTCAACTAAAAGCCAAGATCGTTAGATCAGGAACAGGACATACATTTATAGGACATTTCATAACCTTCCCAAATTATTATGAAAAAACTATTCAGCACCTCCTGCATTGTACTACTGTAGCCAATTTATTATATATTTTAGGAGTCTGAGTCGGTCTATTTTATACCGACTCCGACTTCACAGCCCTGCAATACGGCAAAATCTAAGTCATATTCTTAATCAGCATCATGAACCTAATATAAAACCGTTCAGAAATTGTTGGCACCAAAATCACTGTATACTACTGTAATTAAAAAAAAAATAGAGTTTAGAGGTCCCAACACATAAATGGCCATCCTTCATGCCTATGACATCCTATTTACATGCCAAATAATATGTACAGGCACATAAAAACAATGAAATTCCCACATTTTTTGAGTGTAGTGAACAAAAGCAAGTTACCCGTTATCTTGATATTGCAGCTGAAGTCAACTAACCATGCAGCTCTTTGGTTCTTGAGACCTTTGGAGACTTGGTATGAACTCTTGTTTCTTGATGTTCTATGTTTTCTTTTCTCCAGGATGCAGGGAGCCAGCAGATTGGTTTTTTGTTAGGAAGCTGTGGGGTTACTGTGGCCTTGACTAGTGATGCCTGTCATAAAGGACTGCCAAAGAGTCCTACGGGGGAGATACCACAATTTAAAGGTGAGGATCTAGAAGCACTTGACTGGTGAATGTTTTATGCTAAAGGAAATGAAATGATAGAGATGTTTTGTTAAAAGGCTTTTCATGTGTAGCAATGCAGTAGTTTTATACAGTATGGCAGGTTTAGTACATTGATTAGAAGAAATAGTCCCAGCGTACACTGTGAGCCAGAGTGCAGCCATAGTAACATAGTAACATAGTTAGTAAGGCCGAAAAAAGACATTTGTCCATCCAGTTCAGCCTATATTCCATCATAATAAATCCCCAGATCTACGTCCTTCTACAGAACCTAATAATTGTATGATACAATATTGTTCTGCTCCAGGAAGACATCCAGGCCTCTCTTGAACCCCTCGACTGAGTTCGCCATCACCACCTCCTCAGGCAAGCAATTCCAGATTCTCACTGCCCTAACAATAAAGAATCCTCTTCTATGTTGGTGGAAAAACCTTCTCTCCTCCAGACGCAAAGAATGCCCCCTTGTGCCCGTCACCTTCCTTGGTATAAACAGATCCTCAGCGAGATATTTGTATTGTCCCCTTGTATACTTATACATGGTTATTAGATCGCCCCTCAGTCGTCTTTTTTCTAGACTAAATAATCCTAATTTCGCTAATCTATCTGGGTATTGTAGTTCTCCCATCCCCTTTATTAATTGTGTTGCCCTCCTTTGTACTCTCTCTAGTTCCATTATATCCTTCCTGAGCACCGGTGCCCAAAACTGGACACCGTACTCCATGTGGGGTCTAACTAGGGATTTGTACAGAGGCAGTATAATGCTCTCATCATGTGTATCCAGACCTCTTTTAATGCACCCCATGATCCTGTTTGCCTTGGCAGCAAGCCATAATCCATCACAGGAGAAGTCTCACGTTGTGCTTTAGCGTTATGGCTTTCTTGATTATAGGCAAATGTGACAAATCCTGTTGGATCTGATTGACTTATGATTGGGCCATTAGAAGATCCTTCGAATGGATCCTAACATTAGCTTTATGTCTGACTATTATGGCCAACAATCCGAACATGTATGGTGGATGTGTTGGCGTTACCATACTGCAGATTTCTCTTTTCTAGTGTAAAAAAACAATGAAGCCAAGGCTTTTATTTCGATAGCAGCCTTTTTACATTTTAATTTGCATTATTTTTTATGATGACTTTCTAAGTATAGTAAGTTTAATAAAATTCCAAAATGTTCCTGAAGGTTATAGGACAGTGTAAGGACATTGGAGCGTTTCTTGGATACAGGTCCACTAAGTTTCATAACATACACAGTATAATATAATTTCCTTTTTATGTTTTTCCTGCTAACAGTATACTGAAATACCATTTTTAGAAGTATTGGTATATACCTAAGATATGTGTCACCAACTAATGTGCCTCCTCCGAATCCTCGCAGATCTTATCTGCATAGACAATCTTCCCATAGTCTTGCTACAGAAACTAGAATACTGAACCATGAACTTTTCATTAGGATAATTGTTGTTGTTTTTTCTTGTTTGTTTTTTATCGAAAGAGCACTTGCTATTTTTTTTTACTTTTTTTGTTTTTTTTCCCCAAGGCTGGCCAAAGTTGCTTTGGTTTGTCACAGAATCAAAACACCTATCCAAGCCTCCTCGTGATTGGTTTCCACATATCAAGGATGCAAATAATGACACTGCATATATAGAGGTACGTATGTAATGGCGGCATCCTGCCACTTCTATTCCACTGAGCAGCATTTATCCTATGTATATCGAAGCAGGTTACTTCCCATGAACTTGTATTCAAAAACCTAGACCCTTCTTTAGACATTCTAAACAAATTCAATATTATAGGGAATCTGTGTTAGCAATTTTTTTCAGGAACCCTGATTACAGTGATGCATCACTTAGTTTACTGGGTGCAGCAGTTGTGATAGAATCACTGTTTTCTCTGCAGCAGATCTAGCAGAGCTCGGAAGAATGCTGAGCTTTGTATAAACCGCCCACCTCATAGCTTTCTGTGTACATTGTATAGTGACAGAGAGCTGCTGATCAGTGCTGTGGGAGTGGTTGGACTAGGAGGCGCAAGGCCGATTGTCCTCTAATGATAATCTCCTCCTGATAAAACACTGTATTGAAACGGCAAATTACAGCCTAGTAAGTGACACATCACTGAAATCAGGGTCTCCCTGAACGAGGGGTCTTTAATAGTATTGGTGTTCTCATACAAGTCAAAGTGACCATTTGGACCCCAAAGTGGGGGCAATCATCCACTGTCTATAAACTGGGTCTGGTGTTATCAATTTAATTTATTTGCTCATTTTTATAGCGCCATCATATTCCGCAGCTCTTTACAGACATCATCATCACTGTCGCCATCGAGGCTCACAATCTAGATTCCCTATCAGTATGTATTTAGAGTGTAAGGAAACCGGAGGAAACCCACGCAAACATGGGAAGATCATTTGGCTTTACACCCAGGACCTCAGTGCTGCAGAGCAACAGTGCTAACCACTGAGCCACCTGTGTGTTACCCATCTATGTGACTACTACTGAGCTGTGGTACCAGACACAGCCTATGGGCAATGGTGGCACAAAAAGAAAAGGCAACATTTTTAGTTTTTCTAACCTCTTTAGGCTCTGATTTATTGATTATTTCTTAGAGTTGGATGTCGAGGTGCGGAAAGCTTTTTCTTCCGGTGACTCTTTCCATCCAACTCTCATCAGCTTCTTGTGACAAAAGATGATGCTGTTCATTACCTTCCATCTTCTAGCTTTTACCAAGACTGAATGACTAACAGCCTTCGGGGCTCGCTATGGTTTGCTACAATGAATCATTCATTCATTGCAAATGTCAAGGAAACGCAATATATAGTAGAAAACTAGATAATTTTTCACTGTAAAATGATTCAGAGCTCTTGTTTATTGTACGTGTTGTGCATGTATTCTTATTGTATGTGTCTTGCCCTTCAGTATAAAACATGTAAAGATGGCAGCGTGCTAGGAGTGACGGTGACGAGGATAGCGCTCCTTACACATTGCCAAGCGCTCACACAAGCCTGTGGATACACGGAAGGTAAGCAACGCTCCTCTTACTGATATCTACAAATGATAATGGAACTTTTGATTAATAGAATTTGATTTTTTTTTCTTCCATTTGCATCAAGATTAGTGATGACGAGTAAATGTGCTCGGTAAGGCGCTAAACCCGCAGCGTTTACTGACCGTGGGATCATACCCTAACACTTTAGTTTTTTAAAGCGGATTTGCAAAAAAATCTGAGAGTTTTTGTTGTATACTGCATTGTTTTTATTTTTTTTGTTTTATTTTTATATACATTGTTTTCCTACACTGAGATCTCATTTTTCTTTCACAGCGGAAACCATTGTGAATGTTTTGGATTTTAAGAAAGATGTGGGGCTCTGGCATGGGATCCTGACGGTATGATATCAAATTATTCCACTTGTTTTTCTCAGTATTATTTAATGTCCCATCAGTTGTTTTCATTAAAAGGTTTTTCCTACTACGCTCAAAAGTGCATATTGATTTGGTCACTTTACGGTCTGGATGCAGGACAGAGCACTCCCCGCTACCCCCCTCATCTATTCTACTTAATGTTTTCTCATAAAGTTTAGCATTTTTTTTTAATTGTATTCTGAGATAGGAGATGACAATTCGTGTTTTTAAAAATTCTATGGAGGAACTAGAGGCGGACACAGATAAGTTCTCCTGAAATGACTTACAGTTGTCCATAGAACTTTATGAGCACCAACTGTCATCTCTTATCTCAGCAATGGGAAAATGTGTATTCACTTAAGATAGATTTTACCCTAGAATTGAGAATTTTGAGAATGGATGATCGGGCCAGGAGGAGAATGAAGCAGATTTCTCTAATAAGAAATATTACAACTAGTGATGAGAGCAAGTTCTGGTTACTCGAGTTTGCCTAGGGTGGTCGGGTATACACCGAGTATCGCGGGTGCTCGAGTGACATGTTCGAGTCCCCGTGGCCACATATTTCGCTGATGTTAGACAGACACATAAGTGGGGTTTGCCTGACAAGCATGGGCAATCCTCGCTTGATTTGTGGCTGTCCAACTGTCGCGAAACATGCAGCCTCGGGGACTTGAGCACCCGCGATACTCTGTGTATACCCGACCACCCTAGGCAAACTCGAGTAAAAAGCTCTGGCGCACATCACTAATTACGTTTTATGAGCAAAGTTTATAAAAAAAAAAAAAACAATTAAAAGGATGGTTACTCTTTAAATAAGAAACTCTAATTTGCCATTTATACTTGTGGTGGACAGAGTGTCATAATACAGTGCCTTGAAAAAGTTTTCATACCCTGTTAACTTTTCCACATTTTTTCACATTACACCCTCAATCTTAAATGTGTTTTATTGATATTTTATGTGATATACCAACACTATGGAACAAGTATTTGTAAAGTGCAAATGAAATTATACATGGTTTTCTAATTATTTTAAAAATATAAATCTGAAAATTGTGATGTTCGTTCGTATTCAGCCCCCCGTAGTCTGATATCTCTCAATATAATCCTGAATGACCAATTGCCTTGAGAAGTCAAGTAGTTTGTAAATTGAGTTCACCATTTATTCTCCGTATAACTACAGCTGTTCTGTGAAGGCCTCAGAGGTTTGTTTGAGAACTTTAGGGATCAAGCAGCATCATAAAAACCAAGGAACACAGCAGACAGGTCAGGGATAAAGTTGTGGAGAAGAATAAGGTGGGGTTAGAATAAAAAAAGCAAAGCTCTTAGCAGTGGGGTATCTAGGTTTTCTGGCTCCCAGGGCAAGAGTTGAGTTTGGCGCCCCCCGAAGCACCTATGCCATTTACACACTTAGTCACGTACTGATGAGCTGCTCTTCCTAATTCTTACACTGTTCAGTGAAAAATTGAGAGAAGCAGGAAGAGAAACTAATTGTCACGTGACCGTAGTATGATCACATATGAGTGAAGTGTCCATGTGATGTCTGCTGGAATTTGCAAGCAGAGCTGAATCCTGACAGTGAGTATATTGCACACTATAGAAGTGGCTACAGGGCTTCATTTTTTAATTAAAGGGCTTGTCCAGGTTTGAGATGAAATTCTGCGATCACTCTGTGACTGCAGACTTCTCACAGTGCATACACTGCACACTTTTAGGATTCTCCCTTGCAGAATTATGTGATTTGTATACTTCTGGCCATATTCCGTCTAGACTTGTCCGGCCTCGCTCAGTTCATTTTCATTGATCGGGGCCACGCATGTATAATCAGCATGTGACCGCATGTGTGCAAATCACCGGCACAAGAGAATCTTGACAGTGTGCAGTGCACACTGTGAGAATTCAGAAGTCTGCAATCACATAGAATGACTGCAGACTCATGATAAACTTGGACAACATAAATAAAAATATGAGAATTAGTATCACAAAATAACATTTACATCCAGATGCCTTATAGATGATGACGTCTCTGGAGTTGTTCTCTTTCTTTTTTTCTTCATCTTGTCCAGACACCATTATGAGTTTTCTCATCCACAGCTCGTCTTTGCAGACTTCCATCTCCAGTCTTCTGCAGCACATCCTGACACGATGCTCTTAAAGATTCTATTACCTTTGCTCCACATACTGTGTCCACATACATTTTCCCCTCCTCATACTGTTTCTGCACCCATCCCCCACTCACCATACTGTGTCCGCAACCATCCCTCCACTCACCATACTGTGTCCACACCCATCCCACCACTCACCTTACTGTGTCCACACCCATCCCACCACTCACCTTACTGTGTTGGCACCAACTTCCCCACTCACCATCCTATCTGCATCCATCCCCCATACTGTTTCCTCATACGTGCCCCCTATCTCCGCCCTTGCTCCTCATATTGTGTCTTTAAATTTGCCCAGCTCCCCATATTGTCTGCACTTGCCCCTTTGTTGCTCCTCAAACTTGTGTTCTCACATCTTTTTCTGATACAGTAAATCTCCTCCCACCACAGTAAATCCCCCCACAGTAAATCTCCCTCACCTTAGTAAATCTCCCCCCCTTACATTTAATCTTCGGTGTCTTCAGCTCCACTGGTCTGGAACATTTACCAGGCTATTTTTCAGCATGGACAGGGATGCTGGTCAGTTGATGGGAAGATGTATGGGACCAAATGCAGGGAAATCCTGGAGGAAAACTTGTTAGAGGCTACAAAAGACTTGAGATTGGGGCATAGGTTCACCTTCCAACAGGACAATGACCCTAAACATAATGGCAGAGCTACAATGGATAGTTTAGAGCAAAGCCTATTAACTCCTTTCCGACATCGGGCGTAATAGTACGCCAATGTCGAACTCCCTCCCTTTGATGTGGGCTCCAGCAGTGAGCCCACATCTTTCCCGGGACATGTCAGCTGTGTCCACAATAGCCACGAGTGGAATCGCGATCCTGGAGACCTCTATGGTTGTCAGTGCCGGCTTGCTGTGAGCGCCACCCTCTGGTTGGCGCTCATAGCAAGTGAGTAATTCTGCTATATAGAGGTGATCTGATCAACGCCTCTATGTAGCAGAGCCGATTGGGTTATGGCAGCTTCTAGTTTCCCATGGAAACTTTTGAAGCATGCGAAAAGTAAAAAAAAAAAAAAAAAAAGTTTTTAAAAATATTAAAAAAGTAAAAAAAATATTAACCCCTTTCTGCCATCAGACGTACTATTGTGTCCATGGGGGGTGGGCCCTACTTCCCAAGGACGCAATAGTACGTCATATGCGATCGGCAGCGCTCACGGGGGGAGCGGCGCCGATCGCGGCCGGGTGTCAGCTGCCTATCGCAGCTGACATCCGGCACTATGTGCCAGGAGCGGTCACGGACCGCCCCCGGCACATTAACCCCCGGCACACCGCGATCAAAGATGATCGCGATGTGCCGGCGGTGCAGGGAAGCACCGCGCAGGGAGGGGGGCTCCCTGCGGGCTTCCCTGAGACCCCCGCAGCAACGCGATGTAATCGCGTTGCTGCGAGGGTCTTGCCGCCCTCCCTCCCTGCTCCAGGTCCCGGATCCAAGATGGCCGCGGATCCGGGTCCTGCAGGGAGGGAGGTGGCTTCACAGAGCCTGCTCAGAGCAGGCACTGTGAAGGCTGCAGCGCTGCATGTCAGATCAGTGATCTGACAGAGTGCTGTGCAAACTGTCAGATCACTGATCTGTGATGTCCCCCCCGGGACAAAGTAAAAAAGTAAAAAAAAAAATTTCCAAATGTGTAAAAAAAAAAAAAAAAAAAAAAAAAAAAAAATTCCTAAATAATGAAAAAAAAAAAAAAATATTCCCATAAATACATTTCTTCATCTAAATAAA